>NC_045638.1:2151118-2751118 GCF_009829145.1 Chiroxiphia lanceolata | reverse complement strand
ACCTCATGACTGATGCAGAGGAATGAACAACCCACGGCAGGAGAGCTGGAAGCACTGCCAGGGACAGCTCACGTCCCGTGTATCCAAAAGATTTTCATCCTCCACAGCTCCCTGAGACCTTCATCCCTTTCCCAAAAAAAAAAGTGCTTTTTGTGCCAGGAGGAAAAACTTCACGTCTTTGCTGAGCACAAAACCCCACCCTTAGTGTTGAACTGAAATGAATTTCCCAGGAAAACAGACATTATGGAGGCTTCTGTACGAGGTTTTCCCTACTTTGAAAGCCCAGAAATTTAATTTCAGACTCCTTCCCATCACCTCCTCTGGGAACTGGGCAATTTTGGATGTGAGCACCCTCCTCTTTCTTCCCCAGAGAGCTTTCCCCATACAGAGCCACCTCTTCTCAAGTTCATTATTTTTCCCTTAATAACCAACCAATTTTTCCTCACCAGCTGAGAGAAATATTGTTAAACTAAGGAGAATCTTGAGACACTTAAAACTCTTTGTTGCTTCCATGAATGAGGTGTCAAAGAAACTTAAAATTTCCCTGCTCCATCCCCTTTTGGAACAGGTTGTGGCAAAATCTGACACATATTGCCAAGGATTGATTTGTCTGTGCTCCTCCCAGAAAAAGTTAGTATAAATATTATTAGTTTAAACAGTAAGGAATAGAACAAAATAAGTTTTTTCTGATTTTTTTTGCTCCCTCCTTCCTTCTAAGTAAGTTCAGGCTTCGAGGAAAGTGCTACTTGGAGCTTGGAGTATGTTGATCCCTTTTTTTCCCAGAATAGAAATATCAGGAGTACTGAAGCTTTCCTAAAATCTCAACACTATTGCTGACACTCTCCTTTATTGGACCCATTGCTAAATTCCAGGCAGTAATTAAATATCCAACTCAGCTTCATCCTCACCACCTCAAATAAAACCAAAGTCAATTAAAGCCAAGTGAAATATTAATTTTTCCAAAACGTTCATTGATCTCTTAGCAGGTACATTAATAGCCACTATTATTGGACAGGATTCCAGGCAGCTCAAATATGGATACAAATTTTGACAGAACTGGAATATTAAATAGTTTCAGAAGTGAAAGATTTTGCATCTCATTCCCCCAGGCAGCCGGTTCCTGCTCAATCCTGCACTTCAAAAAATAGGCTGCTGAAGTTGTCAGATAGCCAAATATTATTAACCTGAAAGCATCAACTTAATGTCTCATCCTATGAACTGAAATTAAAAAAAAAAAAAATTAAGGAGGAAAAAAAAATCAAAACCCACTTGCTGTTCAGTGGGAGGATTTTAACAGCACAGATGATTTTCTTTGCATAACTGCTGGAAGGCCTGCAAAAGTTCATCAGAAATCAGAGCTGCACCAAGCCTGGGATTGGCTGAGGCTTTTGTTGTGATGAAGATATCAATAAACCTAATTTAAATTTTAATTAAAGATCACTGCTATGACAGATGAGCTTTAAGCTCAGTGCAGTTGATGGCTTCCCTGACAGAGATTTTTGTAAAGGAGTTGATCAATCACATGTTAAATAACAACGTGAACAAGTGTTTGGTTGCTTAAACTCCCTCCCACAAAGAAAATTAAAGGGTATAAAGGCCACTATCCAAACCTATTATTTGAAATATCAACAAAACCAGCCCAGCTCTTCCTCCTCCTCTTCCCAGAGCTTGGGATTTAGAGCTTTCTCCTGAGCACCTCTACCCTGTCCTCTTGGTACTCTTTAGGTGAAACACAAGTCAGAAATCTAATCTCTGAAACTGGGCTATCTTTAGAAAAGCTGATTTCTTCAAGCTGCCTCTTCTAAAAGCAAGTACCACCTACCCATGTTTGGCTGGTTCCAGCCCACCTGAAAGGATGCACCGTTACAAAACCACCCGGGCAACCCCACTGAAAAGTGTTGTTGCTCACCCAAAATTCCAGCCATTTTCGGAAAAAAACGTGTTTTCTCTTTATTTTTGTTGCATTTCCCCTCCTCGCTGCTCACCTGGAAGAAACGAGTGCTTTGTGCTGAGCCCTTTTCATCTCCCCCTCTGCTTTCACAGCAGCCCAGAACAGGTTTTAACAAAACCACAAAACCAGAAACAACCACCGGGACACTTGGTGGGTGATTCACAGGTTCTGCTGTCAAAGAAGCCGGTGATCTTCCTTTATTTCCTGAATTTTCCAGCCTGCCAAGCTGTGTGCACACGCTGCTTTGTCTTTAATCCTGGGTTCACAAACATTTCCACGGCAAAATGTGACAAATCTTTATAAAAAGCTCCGAGTCAGGAAAGTTCAGGGGAGAGGAAACGTCGGATGTTCTGTTCTCTCGGTGAGCGTTTTGAGGAGAGAAACAAAAAGGAACCATCCAAAGACATGCAGAGTCAAATTATGTGCTGGAGAAGCCTGCACAGCAAGCGGTGGAATAGATCACACATCTAATTTTAATTGAATGTTTATCTCACAGTCACGGCAGCACAAGTGTGCAGCAGGTACAAACTGTTACAGAAAATGCTGCTTTCACAGCCAAGCATCCTTCCAACCAAAGGGGTTTTTCTCCCAGCCATCCCTTGGCATTAATGCTGATGTGGGAATTCAGCAATGCCCAAACATGCCTTGTTTTAGTGCCATCACCACTGTGTGCTGAATGCATGCTTTCCAGGGGAGTTGCATATGTTGTGCTTTGTGTAGAATAAAGACAGTACAGCAGCAAGACGTATTTTTCCGTGTGCCTGAAAGGATCCCATGCTGGAAGAGCTCCCACATAAACAATGCTTTTGACCCTTATCCAAGGCAAAATGCATTTCACAGAATCACAGAATGGTTTGGGCTGGAAGAGACCTTGAAGATCATCCAGTTCCAACCCCCTGCCATGGGCAGGGACACCTTCCACTAGCCCAGGTTGCTCCAAGACACATCCAACCTGGCCTTGGACACTTCCAGGGATCCAGGGGCAGCCACAGCTTCTCTGGGAAACTGGTTCCAGTGTCCCATCACTCCCACAGCCAAGAATTTCTTCCCAATATCTCATCCAACTCTACTCTCTGTCACTTTGAAGCCATTCCCCCTTGTCCTAGTGCTCCATCTCTCTCCATCTTTCCTGGAGCTCCTTCAGGCCCTGGAAGGCCACAATCAGGTCACCCCAAAGCTTCTCTTCTCCAGGCTGAACAATCCCAGTTCTCCCAGCCTTTCCTCCCAGCAGAGCTGCTCCAGCCCTGGGATCCTCTTGGGGCCTGCTCTGGACTCTCTCCAGCAGCTCCATGTCCTTGCTGTGCTGTTCCCCAGGGCTGGAGCAGCTCTGCAGAGGGGTCTCACCTGAGGGGGTAGAGGGGCACAATCCCCCCCTGCCCAGCTGCCCACTCTGGGGGATCAGCCCAGGACATGAAGGGTCATTTCATGCACATTTCTGGGTCATGTATCTTCTATTCCCACCTGCAATTCATATCTGCCCCATTCCCACCTTCTGCTTCTCCAGCCAGGAGTGGAGAGGGAGGAACGTGCTCCTGAGGTGCTCGTCTCATGTAGCCTTTGGGTTTGTGCAGAGTAGAGGAGAGCAGGAGCTGTTCTACTGCTTTCTTCCCCAAGATCAGTAATTCAACAGCTCAGGTAGCTCCTTCTTCACCTTTCTTTTATCCAAAACTTGCTCTTCCTAAAAGGTGAGGAAAAGGGCAGGGGACTCGGAGCCCCTGGAGAAATCACAGAGTCACAGACTTGTGGAAGTGTTTAGGTTGGAAGGGACCTTAAAGATCATCCAGTTCCACCCCCTGCCATGGGCAGGGACACCTTCTACTAGCCCAGGTTGCTCAGAGCCCTGTGCATCCTGACTGTGGAAAAAAACCAGGGAGCCAACCGGAACTCTGAATCCGTGGAAAGGCTTTGGTTCTTGCTGGTTGGTCCCCCTCTCTGTTATGGAGAGACAGTGGAGAGATCCAAAGCCATCAACAGGACTATTGGTACTTAATGTACTGCCAGGGGTCTTCTCCACACTCCCTGGCACCCAGGATCCTCTTGGTTCCATGCAGATCCACCTTGGATCCTCTCTGTTCCAGGCAGATCCACCTTTGATCCTCCCTGCCCTTAACTCTGGATCAGCTCTTTCTGCTCAGCAAAAAATCCTGCCACGATCCCTCTCCAGGGAGGCAGCAGCTGGAATGAACACCCTTCCTGCCTGTTCCTGGATGATTGTCAAGGAATTGGGGAAAAAAAATGCCTATGTGCCATATCAGGGAAGGACATCCCATCTTGCAGGGCAGGATTCAAGAGGAAGCCCATGGATTAGAAGCAATGTATTTTCAAAAGGTCAGGTCAGGTCTTCTCCTTACTCAGCACTTTGCATTTTGGGAGCTGAGCCAACGTGTCCTGCAGCTTCTTTTGAACAAAATTCCCATCGATCCTGATTTTCCACCTGCCAGGAGAAATAAAGCACTTCCTTCCATGCCTGAGAAACCACAGAATCTATAAATGTATCCCCACAGTCAAACACAGAGAGCAGGGCACAAAATCCTGGCACTTCGTGTTCCAGCTCCACAGAATCGAGTTTCCTGTTTCCAAGGACTCCGAGTGCCAGTTCTGGAAGGAGCTTCTCTCCCTTGTCTGGTCAAACGTTATTTGATATAATAAATATCACAGGAAAATGGAATCATCGCCTATTTCAACCAGCACAGCTGGTTGAAACAACATTAAAATTCGTGCAGTCAGCTTGATTTGCTGGGCATGGCATGAAAATAAGGTTAAATGAAGGTTAAATACTGGCTGAATAGTCATTCATCTATTTAGGAGTTGTTTATTGAGAATATATGAAGTGTTGGTGGCTAAAAGTGGCAGCACATTTGAGGCTGAATCAGACAAGGTTTCCTGGCCTCGCTATGTTTAATTTCTCAGACTAAGCTACCTGCAAAAAAGGAGAATTTCAATGCAAAAAAGCAGAGTTTCGACACAAAAAAGCAGAACTTCAACACAGGAAAGCAAGAAATTAGACACAAACTACTCAGTGGAGTATATTTGATTCCTGGGAGAAGAAACACTAACCAATTAAATTAAACATTTTTAACTCAGCCTTTTTTCCAATGGAGAATAAAATTTCACTGGCATTGAAATCTCCTGTTGGGGGAAAAACATATATTTTTAATAGTTTGAAAAAGACTAAAGCAAGCCCATTTTTTTAGGTGTTGTTTTATACAATATGTCACATTTCAGAATGAAAGCAGAATGGTTCGACTGATCCAAGTTAGACTTCGTTTAGAATTTAACTTTACATCAATTTTTTTTATACTTGTTTATTTGTTTTCACCTCGTTGAGAATGAAACAGGTTTTGGAGCATCCGAAAGTCCAACTGACTTGAAATTGTGGCCTCTCATCGGCTCCATTTCCTTTGCAAATTCATCTTCGTGCAAATGTGACCTGATAAGATGTGACACCTCCCACGGAGATGTGATTTTATTGCTGGTGGTGGTGGTCAGGGCAGCTGCTCCAGCCCACTCATTCCACGAAAACTCGGATTTTCTGCTGTGGAGCTGCTCCCTGGGTCCCATCATCAGCTGTGAGACAAAGGCAGGAGCTGCCACAAAGACCTCTGGGCAGAATTCACAGATGGTGTTAGCTGAAAAATTTCAAATATAGTGATTGGCTTCTCGGTCTGATTAGGAAATGTGAAAGCAGAAATACCCAATTACTCAGGTTTACAGGGAAAAAAAAAAAAAGCCACACCAGTTTTAAAACAAACCCCAATGAAAGTTAATTCCTTAGATTTTTAGAAGAATAAAAAAACCATCTGTCCCCACTGCCTTCCTCTCCCACAGCCCATGACATGAGGGTTCCACACACACGTCCCCAGACAAGCTGAGGCAAAGAGAACTTAAGATGCTCACAGGCACCTGTCCAGAGTTTACTCCTTTCAAGAGCTTTAGACATTGCTCAGGGTGAGATAAACATTCAATTTTCGGGTGTGTCCTGAACCAAGTTATCAGAACCTCTGGGAATTCCCCTTTGCTAGCTCTGAATGGGAAGAGGTATATATGTATATACATATATATATATTCATATATAAAAATATGACGTGTTTACTCAAATAAACTTATGCAAAATGGAAGGGAAAAATATCTTGTGAGAACAAGGTATTTGCAACATTTTACAGCAATGTCACCTGGAGAGGGACTTTTCATGAGGGCCTGGAGTGACAGGACAAGGGGGAATGGCTTCAAACTGAAAGCCAATAGGGTTAGATGGGATATTGGGAAGGAATTCTTGGCTGGGAGGGTGGGGAGGCCCTGGCTCAGGTTGCCCAGAGAAGCTGTGGCTGCCCCTGGATCCCTGGAAGTGTCCAAGGCCAGGTTGGACAGGGCTTGGAGCAACCTGGGCTGGTGGAAGTTGTCCCTGCCCATGGTAGGGGAGTGGGACTGGATGATCTTTGAGGTCCCTTCCAACCCAAACCATTCTGTGCTCTGGTCTTTAAAAAAAAAAAAAATCGCTGAATTTAGGGTACAACACGACTTTTTGCTTTCTTTGCTTTCTTCTTTTTAGCTCGATTAAAGAGAACCAATTAACCCTCATGGAATGTTTCTGCCACTGACTTAGTGGCAGCATGGAAATCTTATTCTTAAATCTCTGTCCTTTTTTCAAGGCACACTTGAAAACACTCCTCATTTTCACACCAGGGAGAGCTGTTTAGTACAGATTTGACAGCAAAATTGTACTGCTTTTACACCTCAGCATGTCCCTGGTGGGACACCAATAACCCAGACCCAGCAAAGCTGGGGAATTTGCCAAAGCCCACATGGTGTCTGCAGGAGAACTGATGTATCAATCAGGGGTTCTTGACTCCCAGCCTCCTGCTTGTTTTTAGGAGCACACATTGCCTTCTTCCTCTCCTGAACACCTAAAAATAGCAGACTGACAAACCCCACACCAAATTTATTTGAGAGCAAAAGGTCACCGGGGGCAGAGGCTCCCACAGGCTGCTGGGTGACCCCTCAGGAACACAGGAGCAGCGCTGGGATGCAAACCTGGAAAGTTACTGGAGCTTTTTATGAGCACCAGACTGGAGTTTCAGAGGCAAAGGTGCACATTCAGCTGATTGCCTCAATGTTCCTGTCACTGGACAGGGACTATTTTGGAGAGGGACTTTCCACGAGGGCATCGAGTGACAGGACAAGGGGGAAATGGTTTTATGATGAAGGAGAACAGGGTTAGATGGGATATTAGGAAGGAATTCTTCCCTGTGAGGGTGGTGAGGCCCTGGCCCAGGTTGCCCAGAGAAGCTGTGGCTGCCCCTGGATCCCTGGAAGTGTCCAAGGGCAGGTTGGACGGGGCTTGGAGCAACCTGGGCTGGTGGAAGGTGTCCCTGCCCATGGCAGGGAGTTGGAACTGGATGATCTTTAAGGCCTCTTCCAACTCAAACCATTCTATGATTCCGTGAACACAGAGATTAAATAAAATTCTCCAACCCTCTCACCCTTGCCCTGGGCAAGGTGCAAAACTCAGCTCTGACACCACAGGTCAGCACCTCTCCCTTCCTAACTCCTGCAGCAGAGCAGCTCCATCATGAGCACGCAGAGGTTGCAGGAATTAACCTCAAGAGATTAATCAACCTTCCTACGTGTTTGGTTTTAGTTTTAAAAGCTTCTCACGATAGAAATGAAACTTCTGACAGAGTAGATCAAAACCTCCATGGTGATACTTCAGCAAAGATTGTTATGAACACAGGCAGGGAGAAAGAAACAGAACAGAAGCATCACATATGGACATGGAAGTTTTAATTTCCAGCTGGAGACCCCAGATCAAATTTTGTACTTCTGCTGTACAGGAGTAAAACTCCTCTCACCCCAGAAATGGGGACACCACTGTTTTCTGTGCACCCCTGAGTCTTCTGCTGCTGAGGTCTTGCTCCAGGCTGAACTGTGAAGTAAAATTCCCATGTAATGATTGAAAACAGGTCATTCTTAGGGGATATCGCACACAATTTAGTGCAGTAGAAGGTCTGTTCTGCAAAGTGCCAGCAGGAAACTCCTGAACCTCAAAATCACTTCACACTGTGGCTGTCAGAGAGACAGAGTCAGCCATGGGCCATAATTCTTGTCCCCCTCATTTCATTTAGAGCCCTTTTTTTATTACAGAAGTGGAATTTGAAAAGAAAAAGCCCTGTTGTAAAAGAGACTGCCTTGAGTAAGCTGAAAGAGGCTGTTACTGTGTAAACTGCAGTAGGCTGACCTAGAGTTGAAAAATCACTGTATTTCAGCCCAAATGTGTGTTTGAGACTGTGATTCTGAGGCCCCCTTTTTCCCCTGACTACTTTAAAGCACTTTATTTTTTTGATGGCTCCCATCACAAAGGGAAATACTGAATGGTGAGAGTGGAGGACACAACATATGATTGTGTAACCTGCCACAAAATCTTAAATTAAGTGCATTTTGTGAGGAAATGCATCAAGTCACCACCCCAAACCCTGTAAGACAGAAGCCTGAATAGCAGCAGACAGGATGAACAAACCAGAACCTCAAAATAACTGCACAGGGTAACTTTTCAAGAGGAATCAATCTGGATGTGGCATCAACTTGGTTATTAATCCTGCTCAGTCAAAGGTGGGATTGTAACCTTGCCCACCTCTCAGCAACAGCTTAGGGGAATTTTTTTCCTGTCATTTTCTTGGGCTGCCTGGTGCAAATATTAAGTTTTAATAAAACCTTTCCTTCTACCTGCAAGGAAAACTGTTGACAGGGTGCACTGAAATAGAGTCCACACTCCCAGACAGGCAGAGGGAGCCACTGCAGCCCATGCTCTGGAGCCTGTTGCTGTTGAACAGGAATAATAAGAATTTAGAGGATAAATTCAAGTTTTAACTACACTGCTTGTATGGTAACGAGATTGCCCCAAGTAGCAACTAACTGCTGATTTTAGACACATGGAGCTAATCCCAACACTGGCAGCAGGACCTTTTTTGTTCCCATTTGAAAGCAAAAAAAAGTGTTGCTGAGTGTGGTAGTCACACTGAGTTAACTTGGCTGTCTCAAAAAAAAACCTCCCCATCATTTAGTTTGCCTCCTCTGACGTAACAAGGACCAAAATTCAGCTTCCCACTCACACTGCAGAGTTCTGACCCAGGAATGGGGGCATGGGGAGTGATAGGAACAGGATCCACCACGGTGTGTGTCTTCCAGAGAGAGGTGGTGACTCCTCTGCTGCTGGTTAAAACCAACTCATTGAACATTAAACATCATAAAAACCTCTCATTACTGCCCATTAGAAATGCCTGGAGTGAGACAGTAGTTAAGGGCAACCCTCAGAGGTCTCATCAGCCCCTTTAAAATGCAGTTTGCAGTGAGGGCAATGGTGGGAGAAAAAGCCCTGGCACTGCAGCCTGATCCCGCTGCTGCCATCCCACCCTGCCAGGACAGATGAGGGGGGACCCTCAGAGACACCACTCTGGGATGTGCAGGGGCAAGTGGCTGCCCAGAGCAGTGGGATCGTCTGCCCACTGCCCTGGTTTCACAGAACCATGGAGTCATTAAGTTGGCAAAGATCTCCCAGCCCATGGATCCCCCCTGTGCCCCATCCCCACCTTGTCCCCCAACCCAGAGCACTGAGTGCCACGGCCAGGCCTTCCTGGGACACCTCCAGGGATGAGGACTCCACCACCTCCCTGGGCAGCCCCTGCCAAGGCCTGACCACCCTTTCCATGAAGAAATTCCTCCTCCTGTCCAACCTGAGCCTCCCCTGGCACAGCTGGAGGTCGTTCCCTCTCCTCCTCTCCCTTGTTCCCTGGCAGCAGAGCCCGACTCCCCCAGCTCCCCCCTCCTGTCAGGGGGTTGCAGAGCCAGAAGGTCCCCCCTGAGCCTCCTTTGCTCCAGGCTGAGCCCCCCCAGCTCCCTCAGCCCCTCCTGCTGCTCCAGCCCCTTCCCAGCTCCGTTCCCTTCCCTGCACACGCTCCAGCCCCTCCACGTCTCTCTTCCATGAGGTTCCAGACCTGGACACAGCCCTGGAGGTCCCTCAGCAGTGCCAGCACAGGGGACAATCAGCCCTGGGGCTGTGCCCACACTATTCCTGATCCAAACCAGGTTCCATTGGCCTCTTGTCCCCCTGGGCACACCCGGGCTAGTGTCCAGCCTCTGTCACCAGCACCCCCAGGGCCTTTCCTAATCCTTTCCAGCCCCTCTGTCCCAGCCTGGAGCTGCAGGGGGTTGTTGTCACCTAAGGACAGGACCAAGAGCTCTTTGAGCTGCCACATTCCCCTCCCTCCATCATTTTGTGGGGGAAAAGTATCCTTTAGACTAAAAATCACACAGGACATCACACAAGAGGCGATTTTGTCCCAGGGTTTGTTGTCCTTCCACCCTTCCCACCTGTGAAAGGAAAAGAAAAATGGTAAGATTTTGGTATTTCCATTTGTGCACTGCTTGAGAATTGAAATGTAAACCTGTCTTGTCCTGCAAGAACGAAGAGAAAACCGAAGGCTTAAATATTTCTGTCAGACATTAAGAAAGAGAAATTAGGATCAGAGAGCACAGTGGGAGGACAGAGATGGGTTTTGCTGGGTCCAGTGCAGCAGCTTTCCCACAACAGCTTTCCCTGACAACCAGTCCTCCACAGGATCCAAAGCACTGGAGAAGGGCTGAAGTACCACAGTGTGGTGGCAGCTGGGAAAAGTCTTCCTAAAGGTAACACCACAAGTGAGAAATACAGAGTACCCAGAAACAGCAGTTTTCACCCCTCAGAAGCAAGATATGAGATCAAGAATGAGGGTAGAATTACCTGGAGCACTTTGAAAACCCTGGAAAAAATTGGGGACGATAAACTCCCAGTGTTGGCTCTTCACGAGCCCATCCATGTGACTTTACCAGTGCAGAGAGAAATGGACATTTCTAAAGTCTGCCATTTGTGCTCTCTAAATTAAACACTTCTTTAATTGCTTGTGATTATCTTCTAAATAAGTGAAGTGTGGCAGGTTAAGTAACTTTATTTGCTCTGTATTCAATAAATACTGTTCAGCTGAAGTTTGCTTAGTCATACACAGCTAATAATGTGCAATTATCAAAAGAAAATCATCACATTCTCCCCATGTACTCCTATTTTGTTGGCATCATGCCTCTTAAATTCATTTCTCCTGGTATTTTTCCTGCTCCTCTGGGTTTTCCCTTCCACTCCTGAGCATTAATATTTTAATGTAGTGCTTCTCCAAGCTGTTGGTCTGAGATGAAGTAGGTTCTCCGAGTCACAGGTCCCTGCCATGGCCAGGTGTTACTTCACCCAGAGGACACTCTGGGTGCTGCACTGAGCTTGGAAGAGCTGTGTCTGAACAAAAAATAGCATTTTTTTGCCCTGTAGAGTGAAGTTCAGCAGAGCTGTGAAGGGAATGTAGCAGAGAAATCAGTCCCAGTTATCCCAGTTCAACATCAGCCACTATCACACGTCCTTCAGGAGTTTTGCTGATGTTTGTGCATTGGCCACCAGCCCAACTCTCAAATCATTGTAGCTTAAAAGTGACTCCTACCTTCAGAGGAACCAAGTTTTGGGGTCACAGGCTCGGGGGTGGGTTCCAGCAGAGGAATGCTGTTGTGTAAATTCCTGTTATTCTGGGCAAGTGCTGAACCTGGCAGTGGGACTCAGAGGATGGCATAGGCACTCTTGGTAAAACACATGAGAGACTCTTCAGCAGGTGAGTTGCTGAAACCCAGGAAGGACTGCACTGGATAAAGAAATGTTGATCTTTGCTGACAGACTTAGCACTTGTTGTTATGCACGTGCACAGAAGGAAAGGGCGTCAGAGAAGTTTACAGTTAAAACTGCTTTCTAAGCTCAAATTCAAATATGATGTCAAACCTGATTTCTTTTCTGGCGTTTCTTTCATACATTTCTCTCCTTAAATGGAAAAAAATGATTAAATAATTAAAGATTTGGGCAAGCAGTGGGTCCTTATTACAGTACTTCTTCCTTCTCTGTTCCAGGGATGACCTGCCAAGCCCGAAGCTCCTACATCACGAGCGAGATCCTCTGGGGTTATCGCTTCACCCCCGTCCTCACCCTGGAGGACGGGTTTTATGAGGTTGACTACAACAGTTTTCATGAAACCTATGAGACCAACACCCCAGTTTACAGTGCCAAAGAGCTGGCAGAGATGGCCAGCCGAGCAGAACTGCCCCTCACGTGGTCCGTTTCCAGCAAGCTGGACCAGCACGCGGAGCTGGAAACCGAGGAGGAGGAGAAGAATCAGGAAGACCAAAATGAAAGAAACGGTGACGTGGCCAACTTAGAGAGCGAGTCCAAAGTGTAGAACCAACAGAGGCCCAAAGGCCATGTCACCTCCTTTGTCTTCTCCCTCTTGGCTCTTGGTTTCTTTCTGCGACACGCCTTTAATTCTTTTTTTTTTCCTTCCTGCGATTCTCAATCCCTGGAAAATAAATACTCCAGATGCGAAATATCGGCCTACCCGATTCCGGCTCCAGAGATTCACAGACTCCGAGGCGTGGGGTAAAGCTGCAATACCCACTGGGGATGGTGGAATCTCCATCCCCACCCTGGCAGTGACTGCTGGTTCCACCTCTCCGGGGTCAGACACCTCCAGGTTTATCCACCACAAAAAAACCCACCACAATTCAAGGGAGATACAAGCAAGGGGTTTAAAAGGAAAGACTAATTCATCCAAGCCGACCTTGACTCTGGTTTTTATGTGTTTCAGGACAGTTCCACAAGCTGGGGGACAAACCTCTGTGAAATGGGCCTTGCAGCTTTAAGGGGAAGGTGAGCAGAGGGACCTGCAATCCAACAAAATACTGTACATATGCCTTATGTAACTACTTTCTCTTTACATTTAGTAATAAACACCGCATGTACAAAAGTACTGTAGTAAAGAACTTCTAAATAATGTACACACAGACGTGTAACTAATGTAGGTTTAGAAACAAGAGTCCTAGAAACATCGGGATGCAAAAAAACAACTAACTCCCCACCGAGTAGGAATTTCTCTTCAAATATTTGGAGTGTAATATTGATAATTTTTCCCCCCCACCCCCTCTAAGGCTCTTCTAGTGCATGACATTTTCTTCAGTGTACCAGACTGGCAGCTATTTAGAGAACCTCACTGTTTGCCAAACAGATCGTTTCACTGACTCTAAAAAGCCATAAGTCTGGGAGAGGGCAGGGTAGATAAATCCTAACAGAACTCCTGATATACTGTGAAAATGTTTACAAATAAGGCAAAACCGGTTCCTGGTTACTCTTTTTTTGGGGCAGTTCGACCTAAAATTTAGGCTGTGGCAAACTCATGGCTAAACAGAATTTCCTGCATACTCTTAATATAGCGAGCATGTTTCATGTAGAGGTATTATCCTTTATGTGCAATATCCGGGGAAACTCATCCCTTCTCCCCACCCAGACCACGGGAATTCAGCAGTTTGCTACACCAACAGCACAAGCCATTGAAAACTGAATTAGATTTTAGCTGCCCAGCTGGGAAAGAAACAGCTGGATTTCACGTGAAGCCAAAATCCATGAAATTTGTCGTTTGTTTTTTTTTTGCCAGCAGAGTCACGGGTGGCACAAAACAGCCCTGGGTGTGTGTTTCAGCAGGGTGTCCCAGCTGAACACACGGATCCTGCCACCCGTGCTCGAGGGCAGAGAGAGGTTCTCCAACGAGTTTTCCACCTTAGGTAGTTGTAAATCACTGTAAATCCTGTACATTCCACCTCAGCAAACTTAATTATCGGGGCAGAGAGAACCTGCATCGCTTACGCAGCAACACCCCCCCGTGAGTCGGGGAGCTCAGCCCCGCCAAGAACTGCATTTCTGCCAGCAAAGGAGAAGAAGCTGCAGCCTTAACTCTGGTTTGGTTTTTGGTTTTTTTTCATACCTGCCTGCTCCGGGAGGAAGGAACACAATGAAGAGAATCTGAAGCGGTTTTTTTTGTACAGAAACATTTACGTTAAAACAGAAGAGAAAATTATTTTTAAAAAAAAAAAAAATTAACCTCAGGAGAAAAACTTGGCGGGCAGGTGGAAAAATTTGCACTGTGATATAGCTTTCACGTTAAATTCACACCTATTTTCCTTTCTTTGATTATTTTTCTTTGCTGGTACAGCTGCCCCTTGCTGATTTTCAGGGCGTGGCTAATCTGGGGCTGGGGATGTTCTGCAGGTCCTCCCTCTGCAGGGATAATTCCCATTCTCCCTGTGCTTCCCACCGAGGAGGGTGTGGGGAAGGAAGGGGTGGCCCAACAGGGACTGGTAGATCAGGCTGGATGGAAGGAGGGGTTTTATGTTTCAGCTCTGAACATTTGCCCCTAAGAGGCTTTCCCAAAGCAGCAGGATGCAAGGAATGGCGCAGAATAAGGAATTTTGGTGGCTCAGTAAAGATTCCTTACACTCAAATCCCGGGAGGCAGCGCTGGGTTGGGACAGACCTCCCCACGCTCATCCTCCTGCCAAGTGCTCCAGCCCATCCATCCCAACCCACCCACGAGGCTACTACTGAGAGTTTTGGGGGGAAAGGTGGCTCCCCAGCCCCGGGGGAAGCAGAGGAGCCAGGGTAGCAGCACCCCAAGCCCACAATCCATGTCAGTCCTAGCGGGAGCAAAGCATTCCTCTGAGGAGAAACCTGCTTTTTGCTCCTGTGATTTACTGGGGCCACTCTGGAATCCATTGCTGCAGTTTAACAAAAATTGCATTGACTAGAACAGCAGCTCAGGACCCTGATTAAACCTTTTTTTTTTTTTTTTGGTGTCCTTTTAGCACAAAAAACACCAGACTTTCCACCACTGGGGCATGCGCATGTGTGAGCTATATTTTTGTGAATAGGGCTCTTCAAGCTTAAAATGTGTGTGTTTGTCTCTCTTTCTCTCTCTCTCTCTCTCTCTCCCCACCCTTGTATTTTATTGTCTTTGGTATCAATGTAGTACGGACTGTAAAGTTTATGAACTCTCATTTTTGTAACATAAGCTTTAAAAAAAAAGAAAGAAAACAAAACAAAACAAAAAACAAATAGAAGCCTCCAAAGCTTTCAACGGGGGAAGCTTCACAGAAACTTTGTACTAGAATGTCCCTATCAAACACCTCTATTTTTCTACAATGATTGATTAAGCAGTTTAACAATGTATTTTGTGTCAATGATTTCAACTGAGTTGGTAAAAAGACAATTAAGAATCGAATGCTGTTAATTAACAATGGATTTTCAAGCCGTATATGCCGAGTGGTGTTTTCATTGGCAGGAAATAGTTTAACCTGGGAACTTCATCCCTCAAGCCTAAACAATATCCCCTGGAAGCTCAGTTCCCTATGGGAATATTTTTGGCAAATCACATTTATGGAGTATGAATGCAACATCTTAACATAATTGACTACCTAATTAATCAAGACTCGTTACACCTCTGTATCATTCACTAAAATATTTTGATGACTTTTTCTCAGAGTACCTTGTGATTTCCAGGAGCAAAAGAATTTCCAGAGGTGAATGTGAGCTCTCAGTGATCTCCTGCAGCTTCCAGTTCCTTCTTCAATGATCAGAAATGCTGCGAATGTGCTTTGTTTAAATTAATGCCCAGAGTTACACAGTCCTCTCTGACTCCTTCTCACTTTTATTTTTTCCTTTTTTTTTTTAATTTAATAACACACTATTGTTTTTCCCCCACCCTAGTTTCCAAACCAAGTCTTCCAGGTACTAATAATAGACACAGACCTCCTGCTTTCAGTGGAGCAACATAAATTCCTTCAGCAAATTATTCAACCTCAGGCCCATAATTTGGCAATAAATCCCCTCTTCAGCAGCACTAAAAGAAATCTCAGAAATTCTTCCCAAGCAAACATCCAAAAATGCAGATGTTCCCTTAGGTGTACGTAGCTGTTATGATCTAGAGCTTTGCCCTAAAACACCAAAGCCATGGGAGCCACCCCAATAAATTCAAACTTCTGGGAGGGTCCCCAGCAGCTGCCAAACGGGGTGGGACAAACACCAGGACATTGGCAGATGGTTTGGAATTCACTTCAAGCCTTTGGCTTTAAGTCTGGGTTTTTCTGTTGGAGTTAAAGGGGCTACTCAGGCCTTTCAAAAGCAGGGAAGAAATCCCTGTTCTGTGTCCAGCCACAGGGCAGAAGTTCCCGTTTAGCTCAGCTGCACAATGTTGGGCTGTTCAGGAGAGGGAAGACCTGGATTCACGGCTCTCTTCAGCTCAGGGATGGTCAAAGTTTTGCCCCACTTCTCCAAAGCAACCAACCCTGCTGTGAGAGCACCAGCAGATCCCCAGCACCAATTCCAAGGGCTGACTGGCTCTTGAATTCCCAAAAAAGCCCAAAGAAACTTTCATCTTCCAGTGGAAGGTGTCCCTGCCCATGGCAGAAGGGTTGGAACAAGAGGATCTTTAAGGTGCCTTCCGACCCAAACCGCTCTAGGATTCTATGATTATATAATTCTACCACTAAATTAAATCCTTGGGGTTCTTAAAGGAAGAATGGACAATTCCTCATTCCCTGGGTTCCTCCAGTTCTTTAATGTGGATGTGAATTAGAAGCTCAACACTGAAAACAACTTGTCCACGTGGCAGTGGGAGGGTCAGGCACCTCCCACTGAGCATCCCCCACCAGAGCTTCTGGCTGTGAAACATCAAGTTTTTACTGTTCTGGTACCCTCTGTCCACCAAAATATCCTTCTTTTCACAATATCAGCCTCCTTCACAGCCACATTGCCACACTCAGACACTTTTTGGGCCACAAATCAGACCCAACAACACGAGAAGTTGGCTTCTCTTCCACTCTTGTTCTTTCAGTTCATGAACAAGTTGTTTGGAAACACGAAGACCAGGCATAAATCTGGGCTTTGTACTGGAAACAATTCTTAAAGACAAGACCTGAAAGCTGTTATTTATTGATCATTTCCTGAGGGAGTTTTAAACTTTTAGGATTTGGCTTTTTGAAAAGGAAAGGCGGTGTTGATATCCAGGATTCATTTCATGGATTTAGTTCAAGGTTATTTCTCCCACTTTTTTTAGATCCTCTGGATTTCCAGAAGTTATAATCCAGTGGCAACTTTCAGTGTAAAGCTGTACTTATTTTACCACTTGCCATTGTCCCACTTGTTGCCAGGATCCTGGTGCTCCAACACAGTTTCACACAGGGAGCACACACACGTCACATCCAAAGATAGAGCTCTAAAGACACTCAGATATCTCCCCATTTCATCTCAAGTGTGAAATCTGTTTTCTATTCTAAGTAAGTTCACAACTATAAACCACAGTTCTTTCCTCTTTCTCCCCAGCTCACGTGTCGTTCACACAGAATAAAAACTTACAAGTTTTAAATAACAACAACTGCTGTTAGTGGTTTTTCTCAGAGGGGAGAGCCCCCCCTATTTTTTTCCTCTTTTTTTTTTATTAAATCAAAGGCAGTAGCTCCAAATTCACAGTCAAAACTCGAAGAAAGTGAAGCTCATGAAGCTCTGGAAGCTACAGCACCATCCTGCTCCCAGCTTGCTTTGAAGTCTCCATCAGCCACTCTTCCAAGCCACGGAGCTGTTTTCCCTCAAATGATTGTAGGAAATCACTTGGACTGATTCTCTGGGAAGTTAAAACAGAAAGAACTGGTGGAGAAGTGCAACCCCACCACACTTTTCCTCCACATGTTGGACTGGAGTCCTCTGGACTCCCTCCTGCTCAGGAAAGGAGAGTTCCTGGCACACCAGAAGGAATCTTCACAGCCCCTCTCCCTTGGCACTTCCCCATCAGGGTGTCCCAAATTCCTCTGTGAAATATCCCTCCTAAAGGATGTGTGATGATGCTATTTGAGGTGGTTCTAGCTGGGAGAGGATGGCAGTGTGGTGTTCAGTGCTGGATCCTCTCCACGTGCTCCTCCTGCTGAGCCGAGGACCCAGAGCTGGAGCCTCAGAAATCTCCCCGAAATGCGACTCTAATCAAATTTAAAAATGGCATTTTCTAAAACAGGTTATGATATCTTAACAAGAAGTGCCTAATCTGAAAACTTCAGTCAGGTTGGGCGTGGGGAACCCCAACTGTTACACTCGGAAGTCATTTGAATGAATCCTGCTCAGACGGTGACAGAAGTCACTTCGTTTTCACGGCAACATTTTGGTTTAGAGGGATGGGATGCAGGAGCTCCCAGATCTCTGCCTGTGCTGCTCAGAACTGCTGAACACTCCCCAGCTCTTCCCAAGCTCAGCAGGGATTAGGAGGCATTTCTGGGAAGACCATCTGCTGAGCTGACTGTGGGAGAACCCGGTGCTGCCTTTTTGCTCCTGCTTTGGGGCTCCCCGGGAGGTGACGGAGTCAGGAGAGGACTCCACTCACCCAAATCCCACCTGCATCCAACACATGCCAAAGTCCTGAAGAACCCACATGCTGGGGCAGGTTTTAGGCTCATTTTTAAGCACCCTGGGGATGACTGAAGGCACTGACCAGAGTGTTTAAAGGCTTCCAAACAAGGCCGAAGAGTGACTTGAGCCTCTCAAAGGCATTTTAGTGGAATTGGATTCGGGTACAGCAGTGGGGCAAGAGGAGGAGGCTGCAGAGATTGTCCTTGTGCTGGAGCTTTTGTAGGAAGAAAAGGAAAACACCACAGCAGGGAAAACAGAAATCCTCACTTTTAGTAAATTCAATGCTTAAAACATGGAAAAACCACATAAGATACTTCTGATCAAAAGGTAAAATCATCACAGAATCCCAGAATGGTTTGGGTTGGAAAGGACCTTAAAAATCATCCAGTTCCAACCCTCTGCCATGGGCAGGGACACCTTCCACCAGACCAGGTTGCTCCAAGCTCCATCCAGCCTTGGACAATTCCAAGGATGGTTCACAGCAAGTCAAAAAGATCCCTGAAAAGGAGGGACACAAACAAGTGCAAAGCCCAGAGATGAAACCCAACAAAAGTCTGGGACAAAGGGCAGGGCCACTGGAATCAAGGCTTCCAAACTCCATTCTATGGCCATTTTTTACTGTTTATGTGCAAGTGTCATTTCTTTGACGTGCACAAAATTGCTATTAATTAATATAATAAAGTAAAGCACGACCGAAACTATTGCATAAGAAGGTGACTGACCAAATCATCACCATGAAATCTGAGGGATGAGAAGAGACAAGGGAGGAAAATTCATGATTTAAAACCCATGGAGAACAAAACAGGAAAAGAAAACAACACAGAAAAATATTACTGAAAAATAAAATGGCAAGTGTGGTTTTATTTCATAAATTTAAATAAATTCCTTTTCCTTTTTTTTTTTTTTTTTTTTTTTTTTTAGTGATAGTGTTTGTCCTCTCTTTGTATCAACAGTCTGATTGATTGCCAAAAACTCTTCATGGCCGTAAAAATATGGCCTTTCAAGAGGGTTTCCAGCTTTGTGAAGAAATCCTGGATTTTAGGTCTTTAATTATTAATTCTTGAGTAATCTGTGGGTTAGTGCTGACACTTAGAACAAGATCAATATAGTGAATTGCTTCAGAGGCAAAATTAAATCACATCACAAAAATGAAATAGTATCACTTAAAAGATAGAATGGAATATTCCATCCACTTTTTTTTTTTTTCCCCTCACATTCCCAAATAAACTAATGAAGCGTTATGGTATTAGAACAAAATGTTTTGTTCATCTGGAGACTTTCTTGAAATAGGTTGAAAAAAACCCCATTTCTGCTCAGCTTTGCAGATAATGAACAAATTCGGGCCATCAAATTAAAGCCAGTTTTCCTACTGTAAAATTGAATAGGTATTAATTTTATATTTTTTTAATATATTTTTTTAATAAAATACACTCTTGGGGATATCTGAAGAAATCTGCCATTGAGCTCAGCTTTACAACATGAGTCAGTCACTGCCATGCCTTTGATTACAGCTAAAATTAAACCCTTCCCAGTCTGACATCCTGCACATTTTCACACACACACAAAAAAAACAAATGGACTTGTGAAGGGTTTGGACCGAAATGTCAAGGATCCACCAGGGATTTAGGAAGTGTAGGCTCAGCTTCCTGCTGAATCTGACTCAGACAGGCATTTTTAATCTTAGATCATGTGAAATAGGGAGCTGCAGAAGCTCAGCCACGGTTCCTTCCTCCCCTGGCAGGTTCTCCCCATCAGGTTACAAATCACCAGGCAAGCTGTTGCAATCTCTGAGGAGATATTCGGGAAATAGGGAAAAGAGACAAAACTTTGGGCTAAAAGGAAAATTTCTGAGCAGATCTGTCATAAAATTCAAGGTGGAAAAACTCCATTGCAGGGTTAAAAAGGGCTTTTTCCTTTATTATTTCCATATTATTATTATTATAAATTCCAGTGTTTAAAAAGGTTGAAAGTTATAATATTATCTTAGTATTAAGATAGTATTATTAAGCATAAAATTTAAGTGGGAAGATACTTTTTCAATCAGTTTTGAGCTCCTAAATTGGTGAGATCACTATGAAAGCTCAGCCTTCAAGCACTGTCATAGTAAGAGCTTCAATATTTCTTCTCGGGTTATAGAAGAGAATTAACTCTAACTCTTGATTGATCATTATTTGGAGTGGAATAAACTGAATGGAATTAAAGCCATTTAAATCTTGAGTTAAGTGTCATAAACTGATTCTGTGCAATCAAAGAAATCCCCTCCAAATTATACCATTAGTTAATTTAGATAATCAGGAGACAAGACTCAGCTATAAAGCTGGAGATGACAGAGAGATATGAAGAGAAAAGGCAGCAATGCAGCTTTATTGGTAAGCTGGATAAACATGGAAATAAGTGGACTAAACAGTCACCAAAAAATAGGGGCTGTGAGGAGGAAAATTAAATCTGCACATCCAACTACTGTGTTATTATTCATGGAGAATTATTCTCCAGTGCAAAGGAGAAACATAGGGAAGAAAAGATGAGTTTTGCTGATTTACACTTAAATTTATAATATAGAAATTTGCATTGAAATATAAATTCCATTTAAATTTTTGGGCCCTAAATCTGAGTTGATCCATGGGAACAGACAAGGCAGGAGTGGAGCAGAGAGAGAGAAATCAGAGTTTTCACACGTGGCTGCTGATTTATTGCCAGAGGACAGGATGGGACAGAAATGGGGGCAGACAGGGAGAAGAGAAGGAGTCGAAGAGGCCAAATAAACTCCCACAGCACCTTCTGGAGGGACTGGGAGAAAACCTCTGCAGAAAAGCTGAAGGAGCAGCTCTAGGGAAAAGATCTTTCGGAGACCCCCACCGAAGAAACCCAGAGAGGGGGAGAATTCCAGCAGTTTAGTGGTTCAAAGGCCACAACACAGAGCATCATTCCAAGATTTCCTTGCAGAGGAAGCTCCCCACATCCCTGTGAGGGTGCTCCTGCCCAAGGGAGAGCGTGGGACAAGGGACAGCAGGGGGAGAGGAAGAGGATGGTGACTGCAAGCAGCACACCCGGCGAGCTGAGGGATGAACAGGAGGAGGGAGGAGGGTGGAGAGATTCATGCTGGGCTAAAACATCACAAAACTCACACAGTTGGGAAGAAAAGGATGAAAACAGAACAAAAATGTGCCTGAGAGATCAGACAGGAGCCCTCTGAGGGGACAAGGGAAGGAAGAGAGCAAAATCAAAGGAAGAGAAGAACAAAAGCAAAGGTCCCTTCACCTTTCCACGAGCTGTTTCTTCTGCTCCCCAAAGTTCTGGCTGCTTTTCACCTGTTTTGCAAATACTGAAAATGCTGTATTTATTATATATTATAATGATTTATTTATAAAATAGCCAAGGGCTTGCTTGACATAAGAACTGTGAGGCCACAGACGGAACTCGGTCTGAGCTCCCCGGGTTTGTCGTGCAAGGCAAAGGTGGATCAGAGGGAAACCTGGAGCTGCCAACCTGAACAACAACAACAGTCAGGACAGACAAATTTAAAGTGGTTTAAACATCATTTCAAATCAATAGCTGGAGTGGACAGCCCAGAGATTGTGGGGTGTGAACTGTGACAGTCACATTAAAACACGGACTGTGGGATGACCAAAACCCCACCAAACCAACCTCAGAGGGGGGTGGAGGTGACAACCACTTTCTTCAACAGCAGATATTTAGTTCATGTTGTCTTTCCATGCCTGGAAGTGTCCAAGGCCGGGCTGGATGTGCCTTGGAGCAACCTGGGATAGTGGAAGGTGTCCCTGCCTGTGGCAGGGGGTGGCACTGGATGATCTTTAAGGTTTGTTCCAACCCAAAACCATCTGGGATTCTACAATTCCATATGACACAGGAGTGGAGGTCAAACTGCTCCATAACATCATATCCCCTCTAAACTGAATATTTAGACTGAAGATTGCATTGAAACTGGTTTTTTTAAATAAATCACAAAAGCAGGCAAGGATTTAAGCACATTCCATGTACCAACAAACCTCAATCTGGGAATACGAGTCATTAAAACACACCCCAACCCCCACACCTGAGTTAATATATATATTATATATATATAATACATGTTTTTTCCTTATGTTGGTAAATAATTGAAAAACAGGCTCTAAGACTCATTTTGTTATGGGAACAAAGAAGAGGAGGAACAGCATTTTCTATTTTTCAGTCCCCTGCTGGTGTTAAAGAACTGGGTGCACTCAGAGAGAGTTTTATAATATGACAATAAATTATTACTCCCTTCATGCTGAATTTTACATCACATTAGAAAACTTTTGGGAAAGGACCAAGGATAGCAAAAAAAAAAAAAACTAAATAAAAGCTAATTCTTCATGGAAAATTATCATTGTAAGATGAAAACTCAGGAAACTGTTGCTTTTATCCAAAGAAACCATGAGCTACATGAATATCTGACCAGCATAAATTCCAATGATAATGTTGTTGAGTGTCTTGCTAAAATGTGCTGGAGAAGAGCAAGGAAAGTAACATTTTCACCAGTATTTTAATTCTGTAATTTTTTTTTTTTCCACAAGAATTGAAGCTGCTGTGACACGAGTTTGGGAAATTTGGTCTCTGAGCACAGGAGCAGAGCTGAGCTTTAAGGTCAAGGGGGTGCTCAATTACCTTTCCCAAATTAGTCTGTGAATGTCACAGGAGCTACTCAGCACGTCGTGGGATGGTCTGGAACCCATTTGGGGTTGGAAGGGACACATCCCTGAATTCCCTGCACCAGGGTGGGCTGCAGGGCTGCTCTATTCCCTCCCCACTGGACAATAATAACCAGGGAGTGCCCCTTTCCAGCCTAATTCCAGAGTCACCCTCAACCTGCTGCCTGATCCAGGTATCAGCCAGGGAGGGATATGGTTATGCAACGACCAGGAGCCATCAGCAGAGCTGGCTGGGAGAATTCTGGGAGGATTTCCTTCTTTTGGTGCAATAAAAAAAAATAAATCTTGCTGGTTTGGAAAGGCTCTGCTGGTTCTCAGCGAGCAGGAGGAAACACGAGAGTATTTCTGTGAAACAATTCATTTCACGGGGGTTTTTTTTGGTTTTGGTCTCGTCCTGATCCATGAAAAACTGATGCTTTGCTTTTAAATTTCTTAAGAACACTTGGAAGTGTTCATGTTATCACTGGTTACAATCTACCATCAGCCCACAGAGTCCCAGGGAATCTAAGTTGGAAGAGACCCTCAGGATCATCCAGTCCCACCACCACAATCACCCCTAATCCACGTCCCCAAGGGCCACATCCAGGTGCCTCTGGATCCCTCCAGAGATGGTGACTCCAGCACCCCCCTGACATCCTGCAATTTCTACATTAATACTGAAAAGAATTTTTTATTTTTTTTTTAAAAAAACACCACATTTCTCCTACAGAGTGCAAATCAGGTCAGAGAGGCTCAATCATGCCAACAGATTTCTTTCACCCTCACTGGAAGAAGAGAGGGAGGTAACCAGCCACACAGTGCTCTGCCTCCAGTTGCACTCCATGGAAAAATCCCTGTTGCCTTTCCCACTGATTTTTCCCCTCCATACCCTCAATGACTGGAAAAAACGGGGTTTTTGCCCATCGAAAACTATAACGCACGAGAATAGATGGATTCACAAGGTTTTTTCCTTCTTTTCCTCTTTTGTCCAGCTTAAATCCTGCCCTTCTCCGAGCTTTGTCGCGATCGCTTTCTTCCCGTCACGTTCCACCCTTGACTGACGTGTCCAAGTGCTCCTGGATCAATGGAGCCCCTCTGCAGTCACCTGATACAGCACTTCAGCTGTTTCTGGAAGGTTTTTGCCTCTGCTGTGGGTTTGGTTTGCTCCAGAAATCCAACTTGCTGAGGGCCCCTCCGATGCCCCAGCTCCAGAAACTCGCATTTTATATTCCATTACTCTGCTGCCACGACTGAGAAACATCCCCCTGCAAACATATCTTGCTATTTTTACTGATCCCCCCCCACCAGCCTGACGTTCTCAGGTTTCCCCCATCACCAGCTGGGGGATTTTTTCAGTGTCTCATTATTATTAATAGCTGCCCATCCTTCAGATCCCTCACCTCAGATTCACTCCCAGTTATTCTGTGTGACAGTTGCAGCCTCTGCACTTCATCTCATTTGTCATGTGTGTGCCTTCTCCTTCTTATGTTCTGAAGCATCATACCCCCAGTTAGAACTTTTGCCTCTCTGCCCCCCCGAAAACAGCACAAATTCCACCCTGCACTGCTGCAAATGGCTTTTTTAATTCCTTAGTGAACACCAAAACATCCTTTCAGTCGTGGAATTCAGCCCCTGAGAGGTTTCTTTGCTTCGTGATACACAAAGTCCAGCACTGCTGGATTTTTTGCTTTCTCATTTCTTTGGGCAGAGTCTTCTAACTTTTGCTTTGTCTCTTCACTTGAGACAAGTCACAGACTACTCAGGCCTTTTCCTCTGTTTCCACAGTGAATGAACAGAGAGACCCATTTGGCAAAAACACCATCTTTTTCCCTTATTTGCTGTTTCCATTTGTGCCCCCGAGAGAAATTGTTCAAACATAACCAAAAAGACACAAGACTGACACAATCTTTTATAAAAAACTCCGTTATCACAGATTTTGCAGCAGGGTGTGGAACTCAGAAGTGAAGGAGTTTGGCTAAAGCTGCACTGAAAATCTGGCAGAGGGATGGATATAGAGCTTCATTTTTTAAGAATCAAATCAGTGCCTTAACCCTCATGCCACAAACACGAAAAATCAGAGGTTACCAGCACTCCAGTGCAGAGGAAGGGCTGCACCCACGTGGATTTAATCTCCTCTCTCGTGCCCAAAAGCAAATCCTGCTCTCCCTCCACTGGCACTGGGAGAATGATGAAGGGACGTGTCTGCAGACATTTCCTTTCACACAATCATGGAATGGTTTGGGTTGGAAGGGACCTTAAAGCCCATCCAGTTCCACCCCTGCCATGGGCAGGGACACCTTCCACTAGAACAGGTTGCTCCAAGCCCCATCCAACCTGGCCTTGGACACTTCCAGGGATCCAGGGGCAGCCACAGCTTCTCTGGGAAACTGTTTCCAGTGTCCATCACTCCCACAGCCAAGAATTTCTTCCAATATCCCATCTAACCCTACTCTCCGTCACTTTGAAGCATTCCCCCTTGTCCTGTCACCCTTGGAAATAGTCTTTCTCCATCTTTCCTGGAGTCCCTTCAGGCCCTGCAAGGGCCACAATCAGGTCACCCCAAAGCTTCTCTTCTCCAGGCTGAACAATCCCAGCTCTCCCAGCCTTTCCTCCCAGCAGAGCTGCTCCAGCCCTGGGATCCTCTGGTTCCTGCTCTGGACTCTCTCCAGCAGCTCCATGTCCTTGCTGTGCTGTTCCACAGGGCTGGAGCCGCTCTGCAGGGGGGTTCTCTCTGAGGGGGCAGAGGGGCAAGAACCCCCTCCTCACCTCCTGCCCACACTGCTCTGGATGCAGCCACATGTAAGGAATATTCTCTCCTTTCTTCCAAATTAATATTTGAGGGGAAATCACACGAGGTGTGTGTTGGAATAAACAAGCCCCACCCCGTTTAAAAAAAGCATCATCAGCAAACCCGTCAAAATAACTTCGTTAAAAACTTCCTTAAGAGAAACACCTTAAATCAAGTTAAAAAAAATACAAATAAAACAATCCAACAGTGAAGCACTTGTTTTAATGCCTTTAACTCCTGCAAAGTGTCAATGCAAAGCACGAGCCCTGTTAGAATTCGGGTGGCTGGTGCTTCTAACACAGGGGGGGGAATTTGGTGCAAAAAAATTTGATGACCAGCACCCACAGCCAGGGCAAACAGCTCCTCCAGCCACACTCCCAGGGCACAGATAGGATTAGACAGGGCCAAACCACCTCAGAGCTGCTCAGAACCCACTTTACTCCAATATTTCTCCATATTTTTTCCAGTACCCTCTACTGAGCCAATATGAAATCTATCCCAGAAAATGAGGAAAAGTTACTTATGAGGTTGTTGTTTTGGGGTTTTTTTCCAAACTAGAGGAAAAGCAAGTCAGTAGAAACATGCCTGCTTGGATCTGCTTTTTCCTGGTTCTCCTGTTATCCCTCCCAAATGCTTCCCTCCCTGGGGTGGATTTTCAAACACGTCCCAGGAGCTCCCAGCTGGGGGAGTTTGGCCAGTGCTCAAAAAAAAACCACGGGACAAGGAGCATTCCCTGTAATGGAGCTGGTGGATTGGGGATGAAGGAGGAGGGGGCAGGATGGGAAGGCTTCGAGAAAGCCCTTAAATGGTCACAGAGATCTTCAGGGTCTTCTCCCCAGCTCCAGCAGGCACCCAAATTTCCAAGGGAGTAGCTCCAGGACTGAGCAGCTTTCTGTGCCTGGAAGGAGCAAGGAAGTTGTTTCCCAGCTTTCAAGAATTAGAATTGATTGGGAGACACAATTTGCTGCGGTCCAAAGTGATTTTCTGTCCTTGGAAGTGCTGAAATCCAGACTTTTCTCATTTTTCTGTGACTTTTCTCATTTTTCTGTGACTTTTCTCACCTGAAATACGTTTGTGCCCAAGGCAGAGAGGATTTGGTGTGTCCTTAGTGACTGGGAATTAATTCCTGACTGGGTGCTGGTTGTCCTCAGGGTGTTACTCGTTTTAATTTAGTATTTCCTATAAGCTTTCCTGTCCCTCCTTGGTCCCAAGGAGACTCATGGGAATAAATTATGCCAGCTCAGCAGAGCAAAGCATAGGAATAAATTCTGCTCCTCACCCTCTTCCCAATATCCAGTAAGGTCCTCACCACCTCAAAAAACCAAAGTCAATTAAGCCAAGTGAAATATTAATTTTTCCAAAACGTTCATTGATCTCTTAGCAGGTACATTAATAGCCACTATATTGGACAGGATTCCAGGCAGCTCAAATATGGATACAAATTTGACAGAAGGAATATAAATAGTTTCAGAAGTGAAAGATTTGCATCTCATTCCCCCAGGCAGCCGGTTCCTGCTCATCCTGCACTTCAAAAAATAGGCTGCTGAAGTTGTCAGATAGCCAAATATTATTAACCTGAAAGCATCAACTTAATGTCTCATCCTATGAACTGAAATTAAAAAAAAAAAAAATTAAGGAGGAAAAAAAAATCAAAAACCCACTTGCTGTTCAGTGGGGGATTTTAACAGCACAGATGATTTTCTTTGCAAACTGCTGGAAGGCCTGCAAAGTCATCAGAAATCAGAGCTGCACCAAGCCTGGGATTGGCTGAGGCTTTGTTGTGAAGATATCAATAAACCTAATTTAAATTTTAATTAAAGATCACTGCTATGACAGATGAGCTTTAAGCTCAGTGCAGTTGATGGCTTCCTGACAGAGATTTTGTAAAGGAGTTGATCAATCACATGTTAAATAACAACGTGAACAAGTGTTTGGTTGCTTAAAACTCCCTCCCACAAAGAAATTAAAGGGTATAAAGGCCACTATCCAAACCTATTATTGAAATATCAACAAAACCAGCCCAGCTCTTCCTCCTCCTCTTCCCAGAGCTTGGGATTTAGAGCTTTCTCCTGAGCACCTCTACCCTGTCCTCTTGGTACTCTTTAGGTGAAACACAAGTCGAAATCTAATCTCTGAAACTGGGCTATCTTTAGAAAGCTGATTTCTTCAAGCTGCCTCTAAAGCAAGACCACCTACCATGTTTGGCTGGTTCCAGCCCACCTGAAAGGATGCACCGTTACAAAACCACCCGGGCAACCCCACTGAAAAGTGTTGTTGCTCACCCAAAATTCCAGCCATTTTCGGAAAAAAACGTGTTTTCTCTTTATTTTTGTTGCATTTCCCCTCCTCGCTGCTCACCTGGAAGAAACGAGTGCTTTGTGCTGAGCCTTTTCATCTCCCCCTCTGCTTTCACAGCAGCCCAGAACAGGTTTTAACAAAACCACAAAACCAGAAACAAACCGGGACACTTGGTGGGTGATTCACAGGTTCTGCTGTCAAAGAAGCCGGTGATCTTCCTTTATTCCTGAATTTTCCAGCCTGCCAAGCTGTGTGCACACGCTGCTTTGTCTTTAATCCTGGGTTCACAAACATTCTCCACGGCAAAATGTGACAAATCTTTATAAAAAGCTCCGGTCAGGAAAGTTCAGGGGAGAGGAAAACGTCGGATGTTCTGTTCTCTCGGTGAGCGTTTTGAGGAGAGAACAAAAAGGAACCATCCAAAGACATGCAGAGTCAAATTATGTGCTGGAGAAGCCTGCACAGCAAGCGGTGGAATAGATCACACATCTAATTTTAATTGAATGTTTATCTCACAGTCACGGCAGCACAAGTGTGCAGCAGGTACAAACTGTTACAGAAAATGCTGCTTTCACAGCCAAGCATCCTTCCAACCAAAGGGGTTTTTCTCCCAGCCATCCCTTGGCATTAATGCTGATGTGGGAATTCAGCAATGCCCAAACATGCCTTGTTTAGTGCCATCACCACTGTGTGCTGAATGCATGCTTTCCAGGGGAGTTGCATATGTGTGCTTTGGTGTAGAATAAAGACAGTACAGCAGCAAGACGTATTTTTTCCGTGTGCCTGAAAGGATCCCATGCTGGAAGAGCTCCACATAAACAATGCTTTTGACCCTTATCCAAGGCAAAATGCATTTCACAGAATCACAGAATGGTTTGGGCTGGAAGAGACCTTGAAGATCATCCAGTTCCAACCCCCTGCCATGGGCAGGGACACCTTCCACTAGCCCAGGGTTGCTCCAAGACACATCCAACCTGGCCTTGGACACTTCCAGGGATCCAGGGGCAGCCACAGCTTCTCTGGGAAACTGGTTCCAGTGTCCCATCACTCCCACAGCCAAGAATTTCTTCCCATATCTCATCCAACTCTACTCTCTGTCACTTTGAAAGCCATTCCCCCTTGTCTAGTGCTCCATCTCTCTCCATCTTTCCTGGAGCTCCTTCAGGCCCTGGAAGGCCACAATCAGGTCACCCCAAAGCTTCTCTTCTCCAGGCTGAACAATCCCAGTTCTCCCAGCCTTTCCTCCCAGCAGAGCTGCTCCAGCCCTGGGATCCTCTGGGGCCTGCTCTGGACTCTCTCCAGCAGCTCCATGTCCTTGCTGTGCTGTTCCCCAGGGCTGGAGCAGCTCTGCAGAGGGGTCTCACCTGAGGGGGTAGAGGGGCACAATCCCCCCTGCCCAGCTGCCCACTCTGGGGGATCAGCCCAGGACATGAAGGGTCATTTCATGCACATTTCTGGGTCATGTATCTTCTATTCCCACCTGCAATTTCATATCTGCCCCATTCCCACCTTCTGCTTCTCCAGCCAGGAGTGGAGAGGGAGGAACGTGCTCCTGAGGTGCTCGTCTCATGTAGCCTTTGGGTTTGTGCAGAGTAGAGGAGAGCAGGAGCTGTTCTACTGCTTTCTTCCCCAAGATCAGTAATTCAACAGCTCAGGTAGCTCCTTCTTCACCTTTCTTTTATCCAAAACTTGCTCTTCCTAAAAGGTGAGGAAAAGGGCAGGGGACTCGGAGCCCTGGAGAAATCACAGAGTCACAGACTTGTGGAAGTGTTTAGGTTGGAAGGGACCTTAAAGATCATCCAGTTCCACCCCCTGCCATGGGCAGGGACACCTTCTACTAGCCCAGGTTGCTCAGAGCCCTGTGCATCCTGACTGTGGAAAAAAACCAGGGAGCCAACCGGAACTCTGAATCCGTGGAAAGGCTTTGGTTCTTGCTGGTTGGTCCCCCTCTCTGTATGGAGAGACAGTGGAGAGATCCAAAGCCATCAACAGGACTATGGTACTTAATGTACTGCCAGGGGTCTTCTCCACACTCCCTGGCACCCAGGATCCTCTTGGTTCCATGCAGATCCACCTTGGATCCTCTCTGTTCCAGGCAGATCCACCTTGATCCTCCCTGCCCTTAACTCTGGATCAGCTCTTTCTGCTCAGCAAAAAATCCTGCCACGATCCCTCTCCAGGGAGGCAGCAGCTGGAATGAACACCCTTCCTGCCTGTTCCTGGATGATTGTCAAGGAATTGGGGAAAAAAAATGCCTATGTGCCATATCAGGGAAGGACATCCCATCTTGCAGGGCAGGATTCAAGAGGAAGCCCATGGATTAGAAGCAATGTATTTTCAAAAGGTCAGGTCAGGTCTTCTCCTTACTCAGCACTTTGCATTTTGGGAGCTGAGCCAACGTGTCCTGCAGCTTCTTTTGAACAAAATTCCCATCGATCCTGATTTTCCACCTGCCAGGAGAAATAAAGCACTTCCTTCCATGCCTGAGAAACACAGAATCTATAAATGTATCCCCACAGTCAAACACAGAGAGCAGGGCACAAAATCCTGGCACTTCGTGTTCCAGCTCCACAGAATCGAGTTCCTGTTTCCAAGGACTCCGAGTGCCAGTTCTGGAAGGAGCTTCTCTCCCTTGTCTGGTCAAACGTTATTTGATATAATAAATATCACAGGAAAATGGAATCATCGCCTATTTCAACCAGCACAGCTGAAAAAAACACCATTAAAATTCGTGCAGTCAGCTTGATTTGCTGGGCATGGCATGAAAATAAGGTTAAATGAAGGTTAAATACTGGCTGAATAGTCATTCATCTATTTAGGATTGTTTATTGAGAATATATGAAGTGTTGGTGGCTAAAAGTGGCAGCACATTTGAGGCTGAATCAGACAAGGTTTCCTGGCCTCGCTATGTTTAATTTCTCAGACTAAGCTACCTGCAAAAAAGGAGAATTTCAATGCAAAAAAGCAGAGTTTCGACACAAAAAAGCAGAACTTCAACACAGGAAAGCAAGAAATTAGACACAAACTACTCAGTGGAGTATATTTGATTCCTGGAGAAGAAACACTAACCAATTAAATTAAACATTTTTAACTCAGCCTTTTTTCCATGGAGAATAAAATTTCACTGGCATTGAAATCTCCTGTTGGGGAAAAAACATATATTTTAATAGTTTGAAAAGACTAAAGCAAGCCCATTTTTTAGGTGTTGTTTTATACAATATGTCACATTTCAGAATGAAAGCAGAATGGTTCGATGATCCAAGTTAGACTTCGTTTAGAATTTAACTTTACATCAATTTTTTTTATACTTGTTTATTTGTTTTCACCTCGTTGAGAATGAAACAGGTTTTGGAGCATCCGAAGTCCAACTGACTTGAAATTGTGGCCTCTCATCGGCTCCATTCCTTTGCAAATTCATCTTCGTGCAAATGTGACCTGATAAGATGTGACACCTCCCACGGAGATGTGATTTTATTGCTGGTGGTGGTGGTCAGGGCAGCTGCTCCAGCCCACTCATTCCACGAAAACTCGGATTTTCTGCTGTGAGCTGCTCCCTGGGTCCCATCATCAGCTGTGAGACAAAGGCAGGAGCTGCCACAAAGACCTCTGGGCAGAATTCACAGATGGTGTTAGCTGAAAAATTTCAAATATAGTGATTGGCTTCTCGGTCTGATTAGGAATGTGAAAGCAGAAATACCCAATTACTCAGGTTTACAGGGAAAAAAAAAAAAAGCCACACCAGTTTAAAACAAACCCCAATGAAAGTTAATTCCTTAGATTTTTAGAAGAATAAAAAAACATCTGTCCCCACTGCCTTCCTCTCCCACAGCCCATGACATGAGGGTTCCACACACACGTCCCCAGACAAGCTGAGGCAAAGAGAACTTAAGATGCTCACAGGCACCTGTCCAGAGTTTACTCCTTTCAAGAGCTTTAGACATTGCTCAGGGTGAGATAAACATTCAATTTTCGGGTGTGTCCTGACCAAGTTATCAGAACCTCTGGGAATTCCCCTTTGCTAGCTCTGAATGGGAAGAGGTATATATGTATATACATATATATATATTCATATATAAAAATATGACGTGTTTACTCAAATAAACTTATGCAAAATGGAAGGGAAAAATATCTTGTGAGAACAAGGTATTTGCAACATTTTACAGCAATGTCACCTGGAGAGGGACTTTTCATGAGGGCCTGGAGTGACAGGACAAGGGGGAATGGCTTCAAAACTGAAAGCCATAGGGTTAGATGGGATATTGGGAAGGAATTCTTGGCTGGGAGGGTGGGGAGGCCCTGGCTCAGGTTGCCCAGAGAAGCTGTGGCTGCCCCTGGATCCCTGGAAGTGTCCAAGGCCAGGTTGGACAGGGCTTGGAGCAACCTGGGCTGGTGGAAGTTGTCCCTGCCCATGGTAGGGGAGGTGGGACTGGATGATCTTTGAGGTCCCTTCCAACCCAAACCATTCTGTGCTCTGGTCTTTAAAAAAAAAAAAAAAATCGCTGAATTTAGGGTACAACACGACTTTTTGCTTTCTTTGCTTTCTTCTTTTTAGCTCGATTAAAGAGAACCAATTAACCCTCATGGAATGTTTCTGCCACTGACTTAGTGGCAGCATGGAAATCTTATTCTTAAATCTCTGTCCTTTTTTCAAGCACACTTGAAAACACTCCTCATTTTCACACCAGGGAGAGCTGTTTAGTACAGATTTGACAGCAAAATTGTACTGCTTTTACACCTCAGCATGTCCCTGGTGGGACACCAATAACCCAGACCCAGCAAAGCTGGGGAATTTGCCAAAGCCCACATGGTGTCTGCAGGAGAACTGATGTATCAATCAGTGGTTCTTGACTCCCAGCCTCCTGCTTGTTTTTAGGAGCACACATTGCCTTCTTCCTCTCCTGAACACCTAAAAATAGCAGACTGACAAACCCCACACCAAATTTATTTGAGAGCAAAAGGTCACGGGGGCAGAGGCTCCCACAGGCTGCTGGGTGACCCCTCAGGAACACAGGAGCAGCGCTGGGATGCAAACCTGGAAAGTTACTGGAGCTTTTTATGAGCACCAGACTGGAGTTTCAGAGGCAAAGGTGCACATTCAGCTGATTGCCTCAATGTTCCTGTCACTGGACAGGGACTATTTTGGAGAGGGACTTTCCACGAGGGCATCGAGTGACAGGACAAGGGGGAAATGGTTTTATGATGAAGGAGGAACAGGGTTAGATGGGATATTAGGAAGGAATTCTTCCCTGTGAGGGTGGTGAGGCCCTGGCCCAGGTTGCCCAGAGAAGCTGTGGCTGCCCCTGGATCCCTGGAAGTGTCCAAGGGCAGGTTGGACGGGGCTTGGAGCAACCTGGGCTGGTGGAAGGTTGTCCTGCCCATGGCAGGGAGTTGGAACTGGATGATCTTTAAGGCCTCTTCCAACTCAAACCATTCTATGATTCCGTGAACACAGAGATTAAATAAAATTCTCCAACCCTCTCACCCTTGCCCTGGGCAAGGTGCAAAACTCAGCTCTGACACCACAGGTCAGCACCTCTCCCTTCCTAACTCCTGCAGCAGAAGCAGCTCCATCATGAGCACGCAGAGGTTGCAGGAATTAACCTCAAGAGATTAATCAACCTTCCTACGTGTTTGGTTTAGTTTTAAAAGCTTCTCACGATAGAAATGAAACTTCTGACAGAGTAGATCAAAACCTCCATGGTGATACTTCAGCAAAGATTGTTATGAACACAGGCAGGGAGAAAGAAACAGAACAGAAGCATCACATATGGACATGGAAGTTTTAATTTCCAGCTGGAGACCCCAGATCAAATTTTGTACTTCTGCTGTACAGGAGTAAAACTCCTCTCACCCCAGAAATGGGGACACCACTGTTTTCTGTGCACCCCTGAGTCTTCTGCTGCTGAGGTCTTGCTCCAGGCTGAACTGTGAAGTAAAATTCCCATGTAATGATTGAAAACAGGTCATTCTTAGGGGATATCGCACACAATTTAGTGCAGTAGAAGGTCGGTTCTGCAAAGTGCCAGCAGGAAACTCCTGAACCTCAAAATCACTTCACACTGTGGCTGTCAGAGAGGACAGAGTCAGCCATGGGCCATAATTCTTGTCCCCCTCATTTCATTTAGAGCCCTTTTTTTATTACAGAAGTGGAATTTGAAAAGAAAAGCCCTGTTGTAAAAGAGACTGCCTTGAGTAAGCTGAAAGAGGCTGTTACTGTGTAAACTGCAGTAGGCTGACCTAGAGTTGAAAATCACTGTATTTCAGCCCAAATGTGGTGTTTGAGACTGTGATTCTGAGGCCCCCTTTTTCCCCTGACTACTTTAAAGCACTTTATTTTTTTGATGGCTCCCATCACAAAGGGAAATACTGAATGGTGAGAGTGGAGGACACAACATATGATTGTGTAACCTGCCACAAATCTTAAATTAAGTGCATTTTGTGAGGAAATGCATCAAGTCACCACCCCAAACCCTGTAAGACAGAAGCCTGAATAGCAGCAGACAGGATGAACAAACCAGAACCTCAAAATAACTGCACAGGGTAACTTTTCAAGAGGAATCAATCTGGATGTGGCATCAACTTGGTTATTAATCCTGCTCAGTCAAAGGTGGGATTGTAACCTTGCCCACCTCTCAGCAACAGCTTAGGGGAATTTTTTTCCTGTCATTTTCTTGGGCTGCCTGGTGCAAATATTAAGTTTTAATAAAACCGTTCCTTCTACCTGCAAGGAAAACTGTTGACAGGGTGCACTGAAATAGAGTCCACACTCCCAGACAGGCAGAGGGAGCCACTGCAGCCCATGCTCTGGAGCCTGTTGCTGTTGAACAGGAATAATAAGAATTTAGAGGATAAATTCAAGTTTTAACTACACTGCTTGTATGGTAACGAGATTGCCCCAAGTAGCAACTAACTGCTGATTTTAGACACATGGAGCTAATCCCAACACTGGCAGCAGGACCTTTTTTGTTCCCATTTGAAAGCAAAAAAAAAGTGTTGCTGAGTGTGGTAGTCACACTGAGTTAACTTGGCTGTCTCAAAAAAAAACCTCCCCATCATTTAGTTTGCCTCCTCTGACGTAACAAGGACCAAAATTCAGCTTCCCACTCACACTGCAGAGTTCTGACCCAGGAATGGGGGCATGGGGAGTGATAGGAACAGGATCCACCACGGTGTGTGTCTTCCAGAGAGAGGTGGTGACTCCTCTGCTGCTGGTTAAAACCAACTCATTGAACATTAAACATCATAAAAACCTCTCATTACTGCCCATTAGAAATGCCTGGAGTGAGACAGTAGTTAAGGGCAACCCTCAGAGGTCTCATCAGCCCCTTTAAAATGCAGTTTGCAGTGAGGGCAATGGTGGGAGAAAAAGCCCTGGCACTGCAGCCTGATCCCGCTGCTGCCATCCCACCCTGCCAGGACAGATGAGGGGGGACCCTCAGAGACACCACTCTGGGATGTGCAGGGGCAAGTGGCTGCCCAGAGCAGTGGGATCGTCTGCCCACTGCCCTGGTTTCACAGAACCATGGAGTCATTAAGTTGGCAAAGATCTCCCAGCCCATGGATCCCCCCTGTGCCCCATCCCCACCTTGTCCCCCAACCAGAGCACTGAGTGCCACGGCCAGGCCTTCCTGGGACACCTCCAGGGATGAGGACTCCACCACCTCCCTGGGCAGCCCCTGCCAAGGCCTGACCACCCTTTCCATGAAGAAATTCCTCCTCCTGTCCAACCTGAGCCTCCCCTGGCACAGCTGGAGGTCGTTCCCTCTCCTCCTCTCCCTTGTTCCCTGGCAGCAGAGCCCGACTCCCCAGCTCCCCCCTCCTGTCAGGGGGTTGCAGAGCCAGAAGGTCCCCCCTGAGCCTCCTTTGCTCAGGCTGAGCCCCCCCCAGCTCCCTCAGCCCCTCCTGCTGCTCCAGCCCCTTCCCAGCTCCGTTCCCTTCCCTGCACACGCTCCAGCCCCTCCACGTCTCTCTTCCATGAGGTTCCAGACCTGGACACAGCCCTGGAGGTCCCTCAGCAGTGCCAGCACAGGGGACAATCAGCCCTGGGGCTGTGCCCACACTATTCCTGATCCAAACCAGGTTCCATTGGCCTCTTGTCCCCCTGGGCACACCCGGGCTAGTGTCCAGCCTCTGTCACCAGCACCCCCAGGGCCTTTCCTAATCCTTTCCAGCCCCTCTGTCCCAGCCTGGAGCTGCAGGGGGTTGTTGTCACCTAAGGACAGGACCAAGAGCTCTTTGAGCTGCCACATTCCCCTCCCTCCATCATTTTGTGGGGGAAAAGTATCCTTTAGACTAAAAATCACACAGGACATCACACAAGAGGCGATTTTGTCCCAGGGTTTGTTGTCCTTCCACCCTTCCCACCTGTGAAAGGAAAAGAAAAATGGTAAGATTTTGGTATTTCCATTTGTGCACTGCTTGAGAATTGAAATGTAAACCTGTCTTGTCCTGCAAGAACGAAGAGAAACCGAAGGCTTAAATATTTCTGTCAGACATTAAGAAAGAGAAATTAGGATCAGAGAGCACAGTGGGAGGACAGAGATGGGTTTTGCTGGGTCCAGTGCAGCAGCTTTCCCACAACAGCTTTCCCTGACAACCAGTCCTCCACAGGATCCAAAGCACTGGAGAAGGGCTGAAGTACCACAGTGTGGTGGCAGCTGGGAAAAGTCTTCCTAAAGGTAACACCACAAGTGAGAAATACAGAGTACCCAGAAACAGCAGTTTTCACCCCTCAGAAGCAAGATATGAGATCAAGAATGAGGGTAGAATTACCTGGAGCACTTTGAAAACCCTGGAAAAAATTGGGGACGATAAACTCCCAGTGTTGGCTCTTCACGAGCCCATCCATGTGACTTTACCAGTGCAGAGAGAAAATGGACATTTCTAAGTCTGCCATTTGTGCTCTCTAAATTAAACACTTCTTTAATTGCTTGTGATTATCTTCTAAATAAGTGAAGTGTGGCAGGTTAGTAACTTTATTTGCTCTGTATTCAATAAATACTGTTCAGCTGAAGTTTGCTTAGTCATACACAGCTAATAATGTGCAATTATCAAAAGAAAATCATCACATTCTCCCCATGTACTCCTATTTTGTTGGCATCATGCCTCTTAAATTCATTTCTCCTGGTATTTTTCCTGCTCCTCTGGGTTTTCCCTTCCACTCCTGAGCATTAATATTTTAATGTAGTGCTTCTCCAAGCTGTTGGTCTGAGATGAAGTAGGTTCTCCGAGTCACAGGTCCCTGCCATGGCCAGGTGTTACTTCACCCAGAGGACACTCTGGGTGCTGCACTGAGCTTGGAAGAGCTGTGTCTGAACAAAAAATAGCATTTTTTTGCCCTGTAGAGTGAAGTTCAGCAGAGCTGTGAAGGGAATGTAGCAGAGAAATCAGTCCCAGTTATCCCAGTTCAACATCAGCCACTATCACACGTCCTTCAGGAGTTTTGCTGATGTTTGTGCATTGGCCACCAGCCCAACTCTCAAATCATTGTAGCTTAAAGTGACTCCTACCTTCAGAGGAACCAAGTTTTGGGGTCACAGGCTCGGGGGTGGGTTCCAGCAGAGGAATGCTGTTGTGTAAATTCCTGTTATTCTGGGCAAGTGCTGAACCTGGCAGTGGGACTCAGAGGATGGCATAGGCACTCTTGGTAAAACACATGAGAGACTCTTCAGCAGGTGAGTTGCTGAAACCCAGGAAGGACTGCACTGGATAAAGAAATGTTGATCTTTGCTGACAGACTTAGCACTTGTTGTTATGCACGTGCACAGAAGGAAAGGGCGTCAGAGAAGTTTACAGTTAAAACTGCTTTCTAAGCTCAAATTCAAATATGATGTCAAACCTGATTCTTTTCTGGCGTTTCTTTCATACATTTCTCTCCTTAAATGGAAAAAAATGATTAAATAATTAAAGATTGGGCAAGCAGTGGGTCCTTATTACAGTACTTCTTCCTTCTCTGTTCCAGGGATGACCTGCCAAGCCCGAAGCTCCTACATCACGAGCGAGATCCTCTGGGGTTATCGCTTCACCCCCGTCCTCACCCTGGAGGACGGGTTTTATGAGGTTGACTACAACAGTTTTCATGAAACCTATGAGACCAACACCCCAGTTTACAGTGCCAAAGAGCTGGCAGAGATGGCCAGCCGAGCAGAACTGCCCCTCACGTGGTCCGTTTCCAGCAAGCTGGACCAGCACGCGGAGCTGGAAACCGAGGAGGAGGAGAAGAATCAGGAAGACCAAAATGAAAGAACGGTGACGTGGCCAACTTAGAGAGCGAGTCCAAAGTGTAGAACCAACAGAGGCCAAAGGCCATGTCACCTCCTTTGTCTTCTCCCTCTTGGCTCTTGGTTTCTTTCTGCGACACGCCTTTAATTCTTTTTTTTTTCCTTCCTGCGATTCTCAATCCCTGGAAAATAAATACTCCAGATGCGAAATATCGGCCTACCCGATTCCGGCTCCAGAGATCACAGACTCCGAGGCGTGGGGTAAAGCTGCAATACCCACTGGGGATGGTGAATCTCCATCCCCACCCTGGCAGTGACTGCTGGTTCCACCTCTCCGGGGTCAGACACCTCCAGGTTTATCCACCACAAAAAAACCCACCACAATTCAAGGGAGATACAAGCAAGGGGTTTAAAAGGAAAGACTAATTCATCCAAGCCGACCTTGACTCTGGTTTTTATGTGTTTCAGGACAGTTCCACAAGCTGGGGGACAAACCTCTGTGAAATGGGCCTTGCAGCTTTAAGGGGAAGGTGAGCAGAGGGACCTGCAATCCAACAAAATACTGTACATATGCCTTATGTAACTACTTTCTCTTTACATTTAGTAATAAACACCGCATGTACAAAAGTACTGTAGTAAAGAACTTCTAAATAATGTACACACAGACGTGTAACTAATGTAGGTTTAGAAACAAGAGTCCTAGAAACATCGGGATGCAAAAAAACAACTAACTCCCCACCGAGTAGGAATTTCTCTTCAAATATTTGGAGTGTAATATTGATAATTTTTCCCCCCCACCCCCTCTAAGGCTCTTCTAGTGCATGACATTTTCTTCAGTGTACCAGACTGGCAGCTATTTAGAGAACCTCACTGTTTGCCAAACAGATCGTTTCACTGACTCTAAAAAGCCATAAGTCTGGGAGAGGGCAGGGTAGATAAATCCTAACAGAACTCCTGATATACTGTGAAAATGTTTACAAATAAGGCAAAACCGGTTCCTGGTTACTCTTTTTTTGGGGCAGTTCGACCTAAATTTAGGCTGTGGCAACTCATGGCTAAACAGAATTTCCTGCATACTCTTAATATAGCGAGCATGTTTCATGTAGAGGTATTATCCTTTATGTGCAATATCCGGGGAAACTCATCCCTTCTCCCCACCCAGACCACGGGAATTCAGCAGTTTGCTACACCAACAGCACAAGCCATTGAAAACTGAATTAGATTTTAGCTGCCCAGCTGGGAAAGAAACAGCTGGATTTCACGTGAAGCCAAAATCCATGAAATTTGTCGTTTGTTTTTTTTTTTGCCAGCAGAGTCACGGGTGGCACAAAACAGCCCTGGGTGTGTGTTTCAGCAGGGTGTCCCAGCTGAACACACGGATCCTGCCACCCGTGCTCGAGGGCAGAGAGAGGTTCTCCAACGAGTTTTCCACCTTAGGTAGTTGTAAATCACTGTAAATCCTGTACATTCCACCTCAGCAAACTTAATTATCGGGGCAGAGAGAACCTGCATCGCTTACGCAGCAACACCCCCCCGTGAGTCGGGGAGCTCAGCCCCGCCAAGAACTGCATTTCTGCCAGCAAAGGAGAAGAAGCTGCAGCCTTAACTCTGGTTTGGTTTTTGGTTTTTTTTCATACCTGCCTGCTCCGGGAGGAAGGAACACAATGAAGAGAATCTGAAGCGGTTTTTTTTGTACAGAAACATTTACGTTAAAACAGAAGAGAAAATTATTTTTAAAAAAAAAAAAAAATTAACCTCAGGAGAAAAACTTGGCGGGCAGGTGGAAAAATTTGCACTGTGATATAGCTTTCACGTTAAATTCACACCTATTTTCCTTTCTTTGATTATTTTTCTTTGCTGGTACAGCTGCCCCTTGCTGATTTTCAGGGCGTGGCTAATCTGGGGCTGGGATGTTCTGCAGGTCCTCCCTCTGCAGGGATAATTCCCATTCTCCCTGTGCTTCCCACCGAGGAGGGTGTGGGGAAGGAAGGGGTGGCCCAACAGGGACTGGTAGATCAGGCTGGATGGAAGGAGGGGTTTTATGTTTCAGCTCTGAACATTTGCCCCTAAGAGGCTTTCCCAAAGCAGCAGGATGCAAGGAATGGCGCAGAATAAGGAATTTTGGTGGCTCAGTAAAGATTCCTTACACTCAAATCCCGGGAGGCAGCGCTGGGTTGGGACAGACCTCCCCACGCTCATCCTCCTGCCAAGTGCTCCAGCCCATCCATCCCAACCCACCCACGAGGCTACTACTGAGAGTTTTGGGGGGAAAGGTGGCTCCCCAGCCCCGGGGGAGCAGAGGAGCCAGGGTAGCAGCACCCCAAGCCCACAATCCATGTCAGTCCTAGCGGGAGCAAAGCATTCCTCTGAGGAGAAACCTGCTTTTTGCTCCTGTGATTTACTGGGGCCACTCTGGAATCCATTGCTGCAGTTTAACAAAAATTGCATTGACTAGAACAGCAGCTCAGGACCCTGATTAAACCTTTTTTTTTTTTTTTGGTGTCCTTTTAGCACAAAAAACACCAGACTTTCCACCACTGGGGCATGCGCATGTGTGAGCTATATTTTTGTGAATAGGGCTCTTCAAGCTTAAAATGTGTGTGTTTGTCTCTCTTCTCTCTCTCTCTCTCTCTCTCCCCACCCTTGTATTTTATTGTCTTTGGTATCAATGTAGTACGGACTGTAAAGTTTATGAACTCTCATTTTTGTAACATAAGCTTTAAAAAAAAAAGAAAGAAAACAAAACAAAACAAAAAACAAATAGAAGCCTCCAAAGCTTTCAACGGGGGAAGCTTCACAGAAACTTTGTACTAGAATGTCCCTATCAAACACCTCTATTTTTCTACAATGATTGATTAAGCAGTTTAACAATGTATTTTGTGTCAATGATTTCAACTGAGTTGGTAAAAAGACAATTAAGAATCGAATGCTGTTAATTAACAATGGATTTTCAAGCCGTATATGCCGAGTGGTGTTTTCATTGGCAGGAAATAGTTTAACCTGGGAACTTCATCCCTCAAGCCTAAACAATATCCCCTGGAAGCTCAGTTCCCTATGGGAATATTTTTGGCAAATCACATTTATGGAGTATGAATGCAACATCTTAACATAATTGACTACCTAATTAATCAAGACTCGTTACACCTCTGTATCATTCACTAAAATATTTTGATGACTTTTTCTCAGAGTACCTTGTGATTTCCAGGAGCAAAAGAATTTCCAGAGGTGAATGTGAGCTCTCAGTGATCTCCTGCAGCTTCCAGTTCCTTCTTCAATGATCAGAAATGCTGCGAATGTGCTTTGTTTAAATTAATGCCCAGAGTTACACAGTCCTCTCTGACTCCTTCTCACTTTTATTTTTTCCTTTTTTTTTTTAATTTAATAACACACTATTGTTTTTCCCCCACCCTAGTTTCCAAACCAAGTCTTCCAGGTACTAATAATAGACACAGACCTCCTGCTTTCAGTGGAGCAACATAAATTCCTTCAGCAAATTATTCAACCTCAGGCCCATAATTTGGCAATAAATCCCCTCTTCAGCAGCACTAAAAGAAATCTCAGAAATTCTTCCCAAGCAAACATCCAAAAATGCAGATGTTCCCTTAGGTGTACGTAGCTGTTATGATCTAGAGCTTTGCCCTAAAACACCAAAGCCATGGGAGCCACCCCAATAAATTCAAACTTCTGGGAGGGTCCCCAGCAGCTGCCAAACGGGGTGGGACAAACACCAGGACATTGGCAGATGGTTTGGAATTCACTTCAAGCCTTTGGCTTTAAGTCTGGGTTTTTCTGTTGGAGTTAAAGGGGCTACTCAGGCCTTTCAAAAGCAGGGAAGAAATCCCTGTTCTGTGTCCAGCCACAGGGCAGAAGTTCCCGTTTAGCTCAGCTGCACAATGTTGGGCTGTTCAGGAGAGGGAAGACCTGGATTCACGGCTCTCTTCAGCTCAGGGATGGTCAAAGTTTTGCCCCACTTCTCCAAAGCAACCAACCCTGCTGTGAGAGCACCAGCAGATCCCCAGCACCAATTCCAAGGGCTGACTGGCTCTTGAATTCCCAAAAAAGCCCAAAGAAACTTTCATCTTCCAGTGGAAGGTGTCCCTGCCCATGGCAGAAGGGTTGGAACAAGAGGATCTTTAAGGTGCCTTCCGACCCAAACCGCTCTAGGATTCTATGATTATATAATTCTACCACTAAATTAAATCCTTGGGGTTCTTAAAGGAAGAATGGACAATTCCTCATTCCCTGGGTTCCTCCAGTTCTTTAATGTGGATGTGAATTAGAAGCTCAACACTGAAAACAACTTGTCCACGTGGCAGTGGGAGGGTCAGGCACCTCCCACTGAGCATCCCCCACCAGAGCTTCTGGCTGTGAAACATCAAGTTTTTACTGTTCTGGTACCCTCTGTCCACCAAAATATCCTTCTTTTCACAATATCAGCCTCCTTCACAGCCACATTGCCACACTCAGACACTTTTTGGGCCACAAATCAGACCCAACAACACGAGAAGTTGGCTTCTCTTCCACTCTTGTTCTTTCAGTTCATGAACAAGTTGTTTGGAAACACGAAGACCAGGCATAAATCTGGGCTTTGTACTGGAAACAATTCTTAAAGACAAGACCTGAAAGCTGTTATTTATTGATCATTTCCTGAGGGAGTTTTAAACTTTTAGGATTTGGCTTTTTGAAAAGGAAAGGCGGTGTTGATATCCAGGATTCATTTCATGGATTTAGTTCAAGGTTATTTCTCCCACTTTTTTTAGATCCTCTGGATTTCCAGAAGTTATAATCCAGTGGCAACTTTCAGTGTAAAGCTGTACTTATTTTACCACTTGCCATTGTCCCACTTGTTGCCAGGATCCTGGTGCTCCAACACAGTTTCACACAGGGAGCACACACACGTCACATCCAAAGATAGAGCTCTAAAGACACTCAGATATCTCCCCATTTCATCTCAAGTGTGAAATCTGTTTTCTATTCTAAGTAAGTTCACAACTATAAACCACAGTTCTTTCCTCTTTCTCCCCAGCTCACGTGTCGTTCACACAGAATAAAAACTTACAAGTTTTAAATAACAACAACTGCTGTTAGTGGTTTTTCTCAGAGGGGAGAGCCCCCCCTATTTTTTTCCTCTTTTTTTTTTATTAAATCAAAGGCAGTAGCTCCAAATTCACAGTCAAACTCGAAGAAAGTGAAGCTCATGAAGCTCTGGAAGCTACAGCACCATCCTGCTCCCAGCTTGCTTTGAAGTCTCCATCAGCCACTCTTCCAAGCCACGGAGCTGTTTTCCCTCAAATGATTGTAGGAAATCACTTGGACTGATTCTCTGGGAAGTTAAAACAGAAAGAACTGGTGGAGAAGTGCAACCCCACCACACTTTTCCTCCACATGTTGGACTGGAGTCCTCTGGACTCCCTCCTGCTCAGGAAAGGAGAGTTCCTGGCACACCAGAAGGAATCTTCACAGCCCCTCTCCCTTGGCACTTCCCCATCAGGGTGTCCCAAATTCCTCTGTGAAATATCCCTCCTAAAGGATGTGTGATGATGCTATTTGAGGTGGTTCTAGCTGGGAGAGGATGGCAGTGTGGTGTTCAGTGCTGGATCCTCTCCACGTGCTCCTCCTGCTGAGCCGAGGACCCAGAGCTGGAGCCTCAGAAATCTCCCCGAAATGCGACTCTAATCAAATTTAAAAATGGCATTTTCTAAAACAGGTTATGATATCTTAACAAGAAGTGCCTAATCTGAAAACTTCAGTCAGGTTGGGCGTGGGGAACCCCAACTGTTACACTCGGAAGTCATTTGAATGAATCCTGCTCAGACGGTGACAGAAGTCACTTCGTTTTCACGGCAACATTTTGGTTTAGAGGGATGGGATGCAGGAGCTCCCAGATCTCTGCCTGTGCTGCTCAGAACTGCTGAACACTCCCCAGCTCTTCCCAAGCTCAGCAGGGATTAGGAGGCATTTCTGGGAAGACCATCTGCTGAGCTGACTGTGGGAGAACCCGGTGCTGCCTTTTTGCTCCTGCTTTGGGGCTCCCCGGGAGGTGACGGAGTCAGGAGAGGACTCCACTCACCCAAATCCCACCTGCATCCAACACATGCCAAAGTCCTGAAGAACCCACATGCTGGGGCAGGTTTTAGGCTCATTTTTAAGCACCCTGGGGATGACTGAAGGCACTGACCAGAGTGTTAAAGGCTTCCAAACAAGGCCGAAGAGTGACTTGAGCCTCTCAAAGGCATTTTAGTGGAATTGGATTCGGGTACAGCAGTGGGGCAAGAGGAGGAGGCTGCAGAGATTGTCCTTGTGCTGGAGCTTTTGTAGGAAGAAAAGGAAAACACCACAGCAGGGAAAACAGAAATCCTCACTTTTAGTAAATTCAATGCTTAAAACATGGAAAAACCACATAAGATACTTCTGATCAAAAGGTAAAATCATCACAGAATCCCAGAATGGTTTGGGTTGGAAAGGACCTTAAAAATCATCCAGTTCCAACCCTCTGCCATGGGCAGGGACACCTTCCACCAGACCAGGTTGCTCCAAGCTCCATCCAGCCTTGGACAATTCCAAGGATGGTTCACAGCAAGTCAAAAAGATCCCTGAAAAGGAGGGACACAAACAAGTGCAAAGCCCAGAGATGAAACCCAACAAAAGTCTGGGACAAAGGGCAGGGCCACTGGAATCAAGGCTTCCAAACTCCATTCTATGGCCATTTTTTACTGTTTATGTGCAAGTGTCATTTCTTTGACGTGCACAAAATTGCTATTAATTAATATAATAAAGTAAAGCACGACCGAAACTATTGCATAAGAAAGGTGACTGACCAAATCATCACCATGAAATCTGAGGGATGAGAAGAGACAAGGGAGAAAATTCATGATTTAAAACCCATGGAGAACAAAAACAGGAAAAGAAAACAACACAGAAAAAATATTACTGAAAAAATAAAATGGCAAAGTGTGGTTTTATTTCATAAATTTAAATAAATTCCTTTTCCTTTTTTTTTTTTTTTTTTTTTTTTTTTAGTGATAGTGTTTGTCCTCTCTTTGTATCAACAGTCTGATTGATTTGCCAAAAACTCTTCATGGCCGTAAAAATATGGCCTTTCAAGAGGGTTTCCAGCTTTGTGAAGAAATCCTGGATTTTAGGTCTTTAATTATTAATTCTTGAGTAATCTGTGGGTTAGTGCTGACACTTAGAACAAGATCAATATAGTGAATTGCTTCAGAGGCAAAATTAAATCACATCACAAAAATGAAATAGTATCACTTAAAAGATAGAATGGAATATTCCATCCACTTTTTTTTTTTTTCCCCTCACATTCCCAAAATAAACTAATGAAGCGTTATGGTATTAGAACAAAATGTTTTGTTCATCTGGAGACTTTCTTGAAATAGGTTGAAAAAAACCCCATTTCTGCTCAGCTTTGCAGATAATGAACAAATTCGGGCCATCAAATTAAAGCCAGTTTTCCTACTGTAAAATTGAATAGGTATTAATTTTATATTTTTTTAATATATTTTTTTAATAAAATACACTCTTGGGGATATCTGAAGAAATCTGCCATTGAGCTCAGCTTTACAACATGAGTCAGTCACTGCCATGCCTTTGATTACAGCTAAAATTAAACCCTTCCCAGTCTGACATCCTGCACATTTTCACACACACACAAAAAAAACAAATGGACTTGTGAAGGGTTTGGACCGAAATGTCAAGGATCCACCAGGGATTTAGGAAGTGTAGGCTCAGCTTCCTGCTGAATCTGACTCAGACAGGCATTTTTAATCTTAGATCATGTGAAATAGGGAGCTGCAGAAGCTCAAGCCACGGTTCCTTCCTCCCCTGGCAGGTTCTCCCCATCAGGTTACAAATCACCAGGCAAGCTGTTGCAATCTCTGAGGAGATATTCGGGAAATAGGGAAAAGAGACAAAACTTTGGGCTAAAAGGAAAATTTCTGAGCAGATCTGTCATAAAATTCAAGGTGGAAAAACTCCATTGCAGGGTTAAAAAGGGCTTTTTCCTTTATTATTTCCATATTATTATTATTATAAATTCCAGTGTTTAAAAAGGTTGAAAGTTATAATATTATCTTAGTATTAAGATAGTATTATTAAGCATAAAATTTAAGTGGGAAGATACTTTTTCAATCAGTTTTGAGCTCCTAAATTGGTGAGATCACTATGAAAGCTCAGCCTTCAAGCACTGTCATAGTAAGAGCTTCAATATTTCTTCTCGGGTTATAGAAGAGAATTAACTCTAACTCTTGATTGATCATTATTTGGAGTGGAATAAACTGAATGGAATTAAAGCCATTTAAATCTTGAGTTAAGTGTCATAAACTGATTCTGTGCAATCAAAGAAATCCCTCCAAATTATACCATTAGTTAATTTAGATAATCAGGAGACAAGACTCAGCTATAAAGCTGGAGATGACAGAGAGATATGAAGAGAAAAGGCAGCAATGCAGCTTTATTGGTAAGCTGGATAAACATGGAAATAAGTGGACTAAACAGTCACCAAAAAATAGGGGCTGTGAGGAGGAAAATTAAATCTGCACATCCAACTACTGTGTTATTATTCATGGAGAATTATTCTCCAGTGCAAAGGAGAAACATAGGGAAGAAAAGATGAGTTTTGCTGATTTACACTTAAATTTATAATATAGAAATTTGCATTGAAATATAAATTCCATTTAAATTTTTGGGCCCTAAATCTGAGTTGATCCATGGGAACAGACAAGGCAGGAGTGGAGCAGAGAGAGAGAAATCAGAGTTTTTCACACGTGGCTGCTGATTTATTGCCAGAGGACAGGATGGGACAGAAATGGGGGCAGACAGGGAGAAGAGAAGGAGTCGAAGAGGCCAAATAAACTCCCACAGCACCTTCTGGAGGGACTGGGAGAAAACCTCTGCAGAAAAGCTGAAGGAGCAGCTCTAGGGAAAAGATCTTTCGGAGACCCCACCGAAGAAACCCAGAGAGGGGGAGAATTCCAGCAGTTTAGTGGTTCAAAGGCCACAACACAGAGCATCATTCCAAGATTTCCTTGCAGAGGAAGCTCCCCACATCCCTGTGAGGGTGCTCCTGCCCAAGGGAGAGCGTGGGACAAGGGACAGCAGGGGGAGAGGAAGAGGATGGTGACTGCAAGCAGCACACCCGGCGAGCTGAGGGATGAACAGGAGGAGGGAGAGGGTGGAGAGATTCATGCTGGGCTAAAACATCACAAAACTCACACAGTTGGGAAGAAAAGGATGAAAACAGAACAAAAATGTGCCTGAGAGATCAGACAGGAGCCCTCTGAGGGGACAAGGGAAGGAAGAGAGCAAAATCAAAGGAAGAGAAGAACAAAAGCAAAGGTCCCTTCACCTTTCCACGAGCTGTTTCTTCTGCTCCCCAAAGTTCTGGCTGCTTTTCACCTGTTTTGCAAATACTGAAAATGCTGTATTTATTATATATTATAATGATTTATTTATAAAATAGCCAAGGGCTTGCTTGACATAAGAACTGTGAGGCCACAGACGGAACTCGGTCTGAGCTCCCCGGGTTTGTCGTGCAAGGCAAAGGTGGATCAGAGGGAAACCTGGAGCTGCCAACCTGAACAACAACAACAGTCAGGACAGACAAATTTAAAGTGGTTTAAACATCATTTCAAAATCAATAGCTGGAGTGGACAGCCCAGAGATTGTGGGGTGTGAACTGTGACAGTCACATTAAAACACGGACTGTGGGATTGACCAAAACCCCACCAAAACCAACCTCAGAGGGGGTGGAGGTGACAACCACTTTCTTCAACAGCAGATATTTAGTTCATGTTGTCTTTCCATGCCTGGAAGTGTCCAAGGCCGGGCTGGATGTGCCTTGGAGCAACCTGGGATAGTGGAAGGTGTCCCTGCCTGTGGCAGGGGGTGGCACTGGATGATCTTTAAGGTTTGTTCCAACCCAAACCATTCTGGGATTCTACAATTCCATATGACACAGGAGTGGAGGTCAAACTGCTCCATAACATCATATCCCCTCTAAACTGAATATTTAGACTGAAGATTGCATTGAAACTGGTTTTTTTTAAATAAAATTCACAAAAAGCAGGCAAGGATTTAAGCAAATTCCATGTACCAACAAAACCTCAATCCTGGGAATACGAGTCATTAAAACACACCCCAACCCCCACACCTGAGTTAATATATATATTATATATATATTATAATACATGTTTTTTCCTTATGTTGGTAAATAATTGAAAAACAGGCTCTAAGACTCATTTTGTTATGGGAACAAAGAAGAGGAGGAACAGCATTTTCTATTTTTCAGTCCCCTGCTGGTGTTAAAGAACTGGGTGCACTCAGAGAGAGTTTTATAATATGACAATAAATTATTACTCCCTTCATGCTGAATTTTACATCACATTAGAAAACTTTTGGGAAAGGACCAAGGATAGCAAAAAAAAAAAAAAACTAAATAAAAGCTAATTCTTCATGGAAAATTATCATTGTAAGATGAAAACTCAGGAAACTGTTGCTTTTATCCAAAGAAACCATGAGCCTACATGAATATCTGACCAGCATAAATTCCAATGATAATGTTGTTGAGTGTCTTGCTAAAATGTGCTGGAAGAAGAGCAAGAAAGTAACATTTTCACCAGTATTTTAATTCTGTAATTTTTTTTTTTCCACAAGAATTGAAGCTGCTGTGACACGAGTTTGGGAAATTTGGTCTCTGAGCACAGGAGCAGAGCTGAGCTTTAAGGTCAAGGGGGTGCTCAAATACCTTTCCCAAATTAGTCTGTGAATGTCACAGGAGCTACTCAGCACGTCGTGGGATGGTCTGGAACCCATTTGGGGTTGGAAGGGACACATCCCTGAATTCCCTGCACCAGGGTGGGCTGCAGGGCTGCTCTATTCCCTCCCCACTGGACAATAATAACCAGGGAGTGCCCCTTTCCAGCCTAATTCCAGAGTCACCCTCAACCTGCTGCCTGATCCCAGGTATCAGCCAGGGAGGGATATGGTTATGCAACGACCAGGAGCCATCAGCAGAGCTGGCTGGGAGAATTCTGGGAGGATTTCCTTCTTTTGGTGCAATAAAAAAAAATAAATCTTGCTGGTTTGGAAAGGCTCTGCTGGTTCTCAGCGAGCAGGAGGAAACACGAGGAGTATTTCTGTGAAACAATTCATTTCACGGGGGTTTTTTTTGGTTTTGGTCTCGTCCTGATCCATGAAAACTGATGCTTTGCTTTAAATTTCTTAAGAACACTTGGAAGTGTTCATGTTATCACTGGTTACAATCTACCATCAGCCCACAGAGTCCCAGGGAATCTAAGTTGGAAGAGACCCTCAGGATCATCCAGTCCCACCACCACAATCACCCCTAATCCACGTCCCCAAGGGCCACATCCAGGTGCCTCTGGATCCCTCCCAGAGATGGTGACTCCAGCACCCCCCTGACATCCTGCATTTCTACATTAATACTGAAAAGAATTTTTTTATTTTTTTTTTTAAAAAAACACCACATTTCTCCTACAGAGTGCAAATCAGGTCAGAGAGGCTCAAATCATGCCAACAGATTTCTTTCACCCTCACTGGGAAGAAGAGAGGGAGGTACCAGCCACACAGCTCTTCCTCCAGTTGCACTCCATGGAAAAATCCCTGTTGCCTTTTCCACTGATTTTTTCCCCTCCATACCCTCAATGACTGGAAAATAACGGGGTTTTGCCCATCGAAAACTATAACTGCACGAGAATAGATGGATTTCACAAGGTTTTTTCCTTCTTTCCTCTTTTTGTCCAGCTTAAATCCTTCCCTTCCTCCGAGCTTTGTCCGCTCTGCTTTCTTCCCGTCACGTTCCACCCTTGACTGACGTGTCCAAGTGCTCCTGGATCAAATGGAGCCCCTCTGCAGTCACCTGATACAGCACTTCAGCTGTTTCTGGAAGGTTTTTGCCTCTGCTGTGGGTTTGGTTTGCTCCAGAAATCCAACTTGCTGAGGGCCCCTCCGATGCCCCAGCTCCAGAAACTCGCATTTTATATTCCATTACTCTGCTGCCACGACTGAGAAACATCCCCCTGCAAACATATCTTGCTATTTTTACTGATCCCCCCCCCACCAGCCTGACGTTCTCAGGTTTCCCCCATCACCAGCTGGGGGATTTTTTCAGTGTCTCATTATTATTAATAGCTGCCCATCCTTCAGATCCCTCACCTCAGATTCACTCCCAGTTATTTCTGTGTTGACAGTTGCAGCCTCTGCACTTCATCTCATTTGTCATGTGTGTGCCTTCTCCTTCTTATGTTCTGAAGCATCATACCCCCAGTTAGAACTTTTGCCTCTCTGCCCCCCAGAAACAGCACAAATTCCACCCTGCACTGCTGCAAATGGCTTTTTTAATTCCTTAGTGAACACCAAAACATCCTTTCAGTCGTGGAATTCAGCCCTGAGAGGTTTCTTTGCTCGTGATACACAAAGTCCAGCACTGCTGGATTTTTGCTTTCTCATTTCTTTGGGCAGAGTCTTCTAAACTTTTGCTTTGTCTCTTCACTTGAGACAAGTCACAGACTACTCAGGCCTTTTCCTCTGTTTCCACAGTGAATGAACAGAGAGACCCATTTGGCAAAAAACACCATCTTTTCCCTTATTTGCTGTTTCCATTTGTGCCCCCGAGAGAAATTGTTCAAACATAACCAAAAAGACACAAGACTGACACAATCTTTTATAAAAAACTCCGTTATCACAGATTTTTGCAGCAGGGTGTGGAACTCAGAAGTGAAGGAGTTTGGCTAAAGCTGCACTGAAAATCTGGCAGAGGGATGGATATAGAGCTTCATTTTTTAAGAATCAAATCAGTGCCTTAACCCTCATGCCACAAACACGAAAAATCAGAGGTTACCAGCACTCCAGTGCAGAGGAAGGGGCTGCACCCACGTGGATTTAATCTCCTCTCTCGTGCCCAAAAGCAAATCCTGCTCTCCCTCCACTGGCACTGGGAGAATGATGAAGGGACGTGTCTGCAGACATTTCCTTTCACACAATCATGGAATGGTTTGGGTTGGAAGGGACCTTAAAGCCCATCCAGTTCCACCCCCTGCCATGGGCAGGGACACCTTCCACTAGAACAGGTTGCTCCAAGCCCCATCCAACCTGGCCTTGGACACTTCCAGGGATCCAGGGGCAGCCACAGCTTCTCTGGGAAACTGTTTCCAGTGTCCCATCACTCCCACAGCCAAGAATTTCTTCCCAATATCCCATCTAACCCTACTCTCCGTCACTTTGAAGTCATTCCCCCTTGTCCTGTCACCCTTGGAAATAGTCTTTCTCCATCTTTCCTGGAGTCCCTTCAGGCCCTGCAAGGCCACAATCAGGTCACCCCAAAGCTTCTCTTCTCCAGGCTGAACAATCCCAGCTCTCCCAGCCTTTCCTCCCAGCAGAGCTGCTCCAGCCCTGGGATCCTCTTGGTTCCTGCTCTGGACTCTCTCCAGCAGCTCCATGTCCTTGCTGTGCTGTTCCCCAGGGCTGGAGCAGCTCTGCAGGGGGGTCTCTCCTGAGGGGGCAGAGGGGCAGAACCCCCTCCCTCACCTCCTGCCCACACTGCTCTGGATGCAGCCACATGTAAGGAATATTCTCTCCTTCTTCCAAATTAATATTTGAGGGGAAATCACACGAGGTGTGTGTTGGAATAAACAAGCCCCACCCCGTTTAAAAAAAAGCATCATCAGCAAACCCGTCAAAATAACTTCGTTAAAAACTTCCCTTAAGAGAACACCTTAAAATCAAGTTAAAAAAATACAAATAAAACAATCCAACAGTGAAGCACTTGTTTTTAATGCCTTTAACTCCTGCAAAGTGTCAATGCAAAGCACGAGCCCTGTTAGAATTCGGGTGGCTGGTGCTTCTAAACACAGGGGGGGGAATTTGGTGCAAAAAAATTTGATGACCAGCACCCACAGCCAGGGCAAACAGCTCCTCCAGCCACACTCCCAGGGCACAAGATAGGATTAGACAGGGCCAAACCACCTCAGAGCTGCTCAGAACCCACTTTACTCCAATATTTCTCCATATTTTTCCAGTACCCTCTACTGAGCCAATATGAAATCTATCCCAGAAAATGAGGAAAAGTTACTTATGAGGTTGTTGTTTTGGGGTTTTTTTCCAAACTAGAGGAAAAGCAAGTCAGTAGAAACATGCCTGCTTGGATCTGCTTTTTCCTGGTTCTCCTGTTATCCCTCCCAAATGCTTCCCTCCCTGGGGTGGATTTTCAAACACGTCCCAGGAGCTCCCAGCTGGGGGAGTTTGGCCAGTGCTCAAAAAAAACCACGGGACAAGGAGCATTTCCCTGTAATGGAGCTGGATGTGGATTGGGGATGAAGGAGGAGGGGGCAGGATGGGAAGGCTTCGAGAAAGCCCTTAAATGGTCACAGAGATCTTCAGGGTCTTCTCCCCAGCTCCAGCAGGCACCCAAATTTCCAAGGGAGTAGCTCCAGGACTGAGCAGCTTTCTGTGCCTGGAAGGAGCAAGGAAGTTGTTTCCCAGCTTTCAAGAATTAGAATTGATTGGGAGACACAATTTGCTGCGGTCCAAAGTGATTTTCTGTCCTTGGAAGTGCTGAAATCCAGACTTTTCTCATTTTTCTGTGACTTTTCTCATTTTTCTGTGACTTTTCTCACCTGAAATACGTTTGTGCCCAAGGCAGAGAGGATTTGGTGTGTCCTTAGTGACTGGGAATTAATTCCTGACTGGGTGCTGGTTGTCCTCAGGGTGTTACTCGTTTTAATTTAGTATTTCCTATAAGCTTTCCTGTCCCTCCTTGGTCCCAAGGAGACTCATGGGAATAAATTATGCCAGCTCAGCAGAGCAAAGCATAGGAATAAATTCTGCTCCTCACCCTCTTCCCAAATATCCAGTAAGGTCCTCACCACCTCAAATAAAACCAAAGTCAATTAAAGCCAAGTGAAATATTAATTTTTCCAAAACGTTCATTGATCTCTTAGCAGGTACATTAATAGCCACTATTATTGGACAGGATTCCAGGCAGCTCAAATATGGATACAAATTTTGACAGAACTGGAATATTAAATAGTTTCAGAAGTGAAAGATTTTGCATCTCATTCCCCCAGGCAGCCGGTTCCTGCTCAATCCTGCACTTCAAAAAATAGGCTGCTGAAGTTGTCAGATAGCCAAATATTATTAACCTGAAAGCATCAACTTAATGTCTCATCCTATGAACTGAAATTAAAAAAAAAAAAATTAAGGAGGAAAAAAAAATCAAAACCCACTTGCTGTTCAGTGGGAGGATTTTAACAGCACAGATGATTTTCTTTGCATAACTGCTGGAAGGCCTGCAAAAGTTCATCAGAAATCAGAGCTGCACCAAGCCTGGGATTGGCTGAGGCTTTTGTTGTGATGAAGATATCAATAAACCTAATTTAAATTTTAATTAAAGATCACTGCTATGACAGATGAGCTTTAAGCTCAGTGCAGTTGATGGCTTCCCTGACAGAGATTTTTGTAAAGGAGTTGATCAATCACATGTTAAATAACAACGTGAACAAGTGTTTGGTTGCTTAAACTCCCTCCCACAAAGAAAATTAAAGGGTATAAAGGCCACTATCCAAACCTATTATTTGAAATATCAACAAAACCAGCCCAGCTCTTCCTCCTCCTCTTCCCAGAGCTTGGGATTTAGAGCTTTCTCCTGAGCACCTCTACCCTGTCCTCTTGGTACTCTTTAGGTGAAACACAAGTCAGAAATCTAATCTCTGAAACTGGGCTATCTTTAGAAAAGCTGATTTCTTCAAGCTGCCTCTTCTAAAAGCAAGTACCACCTACCCATGTTTGGCTGGTTCCAGCCCACCTGAAAGGATGCACCGTTACAAAACCACCCGGGCAACCCCACTGAAAAGTGTTGTTGCTCACCCAAAATTCCAGCCATTTTCGGAAAAAAACGTGTTTTCTCTTTATTTTTGTTGCATTTCCCCTCCTCGCTGCTCACCTGGAAGAAACGAGTGCTTTGTGCTGAGCCCTTTTCATCTCCCCCTCTGCTTTCACAGCAGCCCAGAACAGGTTTTAACAAAACCACAAAACCAGAAACAACCACCGGGACACTTGGTGGGTGATTCACAGGTTCTGCTGTCAAAGAAGCCGGTGATCTTCCTTTATTTCCTGAATTTTCCAGCCTGCCAAGCTGTGTGCACACGCTGCTTTGTCTTTAATCCTGGGTTCACAAACATTTCCACGGCAAAATGTGACAAATCTTTATAAAAAGCTCCGAGTCAGGAAAGTTCAGGGGAGAGGAAACGTCGGATGTTCTGTTCTCTCGGTGAGCGTTTTGAGGAGAGAAACAAAAAGGAACCATCCAAAGACATGCAGAGTCAAATTATGTGCTGGAGAAGCCTGCACAGCAAGCGGTGGAATAGATCACACATCTAATTTTAATTGAATGTTTATCTCACAGTCACGGCAGCACAAGTGTGCAGCAGGTACAAACTGTTACAGAAAATGCTGCTTTCACAGCCAAGCATCCTTCCAACCAAAGGGGTTTTTCTCCCAGCCATCCCTTGGCATTAATGCTGATGTGGGAATTCAGCAATGCCCAAACATGCCTTGTTTTAGTGCCATCACCACTGTGTGCTGAATGCATGCTTTCCAGGGGAGTTGCATATGTTGTGCTTTGTGTAGAATAAAGACAGTACAGCAGCAAGACGTATTTTTCCGTGTGCCTGAAAGGATCCCATGCTGGAAGAGCTCCCACATAAACAATGCTTTTGACCCTTATCCAAGGCAAAATGCATTTCACAGAATCACAGAATGGTTTGGGCTGGAAGAGACCTTGAAGATCATCCAGTTCCAACCCCCTGCCATGGGCAGGGACACCTTCCACTAGCCCAGGTTGCTCCAAGACACATCCAACCTGGCCTTGGACACTTCCAGGGATCCAGGGGCAGCCACAGCTTCTCTGGGAAACTGGTTCCAGTGTCCCATCACTCCCACAGCCAAGAATTTCTTCCCAATATCTCATCCAACTCTACTCTCTGTCACTTTGAAGCCATTCCCCCTTGTCCTAGTGCTCCATCTCTCTCCATCTTTCCTGGAGCTCCTTCAGGCCCTGGAAGGCCACAATCAGGTCACCCCAAAGCTTCTCTTCTCCAGGCTGAACAATCCCAGTTCTCCCAGCCTTTCCTCCCAGCAGAGCTGCTCCAGCCCTGGGATCCTCTTGGGGCCTGCTCTGGACTCTCTCCAGCAGCTCCATGTCCTTGCTGTGCTGTTCCCCAGGGCTGGAGCAGCTCTGCAGAGGGGTCTCACCTGAGGGGGTAGAGGGGCACAATCCCCCCTGCCCAGCTGCCCACTCTGGGGGATCAGCCCAGGACATGAAGGGTCATTTCATGCACATTTCTGGGTCATGTATCTTCTATTCCCACCTGCAATTCATATCTGCCCCATTCCCACCTTCTGCTTCTCCAGCCAGGAGTGGAGAGGGAGGAACGTGCTCCTGAGGTGCTCGTCTCATGTAGCCTTTGGGTTTGTGCAGAGTAGAGGAGAGCAGGAGCTGTTCTACTGCTTTCTTCCCCAAGATCAGTAATTCAACAGCTCAGGTAGCTCCTTCTTCACCTTTCTTTTATCCAAAACTTGCTCTTCCTAAAAGGTGAGGAAAAGGGCAGGGGACTCGGAGCCCCTGGAGAAATCACAGAGTCACAGACTTGTGGAAGTGTTTAGGTTGGAAGGGACCTTAAAGATCATCCAGTTCCACCCCCTGCCATGGGCAGGGACACCTTCTACTAGCCCAGGTTGCTCAGAGCCCTGTGCATCCTGACTGTGGAAAAAAACCAGGGAGCCAACCGGAACTCTGAATCCGTGGAAAGGCTTTGGTTCTTGCTGGTTGGTCCCCCTCTCTGTTATGGAGAGACAGTGGAGAGATCCAAAGCCATCAACAGGACTATTGGTACTTAATGTACTGCCAGGGGTCTTCTCCACACTCCCTGGCACCCAGGATCCTCTTGGTTCCATGCAGATCCACCTTGGATCCTCTCTGTTCCAGGCAGATCCACCTTTGATCCTCCCTGCCCTTAACTCTGGATCAGCTCTTTCTGCTCAGCAAAAAATCCTGCCACGATCCCTCTCCAGGGAGGCAGCAGCTGGAATGAACACCCTTCCTGCCTGTTCCTGGATGATTGTCAAGGAATTGGGGAAAAAAAATGCCTATGTGCCATATCAGGGAAGGACATCCCATCTTGCAGGGCAGGATTCAAGAGGAAGCCCATGGATTAGAAGCAATGTATTTTCAAAAGGTCAGGTCAGGTCTTCTCCTTACTCAGCACTTTGCATTTTGGGAGCTGAGCCAACGTGTCCTGCAGCTTCTTTTGAACAAAATTCCCATCGATCCTGATTTTCCACCTGCCAGGAGAAATAAAGCACTTCCTTCCATGCCTGAGAAACCACAGAATCTATAAATGTATCCCCACAGTCAAACACAGAGAGCAGGGCACAAAATCCTGGCACTTCGTGTTCCAGCTCCACAGAATCGAGTTTCCTGTTTCCAAGGACTCCGAGTGCCAGTTCTGGAAGGAGCTTCTCTCCCTTGTCTGGTCAAACGTTATTTGATATAATAAATATCACAGGAAAATGGAATCATCGCCTATTTCAACCAGCACAGCTGAAAAAAACACCATTAAAATTCGTGCAGTCAGCTTGATTTGCTGGGCATGGCATGAAAATAAGGTTAAATGAAGGTTAAATACTGGCTGAATAGTCATTCATCTATTTAGGAGTTGTTTATTGAGAATATATGAAGTGTTGGTGGCTAAAAGTGGCAGCACATTTGAGGCTGAATCAGACAAGGTTTCCTGGCCTCGCTATGTTTAATTTCTCAGACTAAGCTACCTGCAAAAAAGGAGAATTTCAATGCAAAAAAGCAGAGTTTCGACACAAAAAAGCAGAACTTCAACACAGGAAAGCAAGAAATTAGACACAAACTACTCAGTGGAGTATATTTGATTCCTGGGAGAAGAAACACTAACCAATTAAATTAAACATTTTTAACTCAGCCTTTTTTCCAATGGAGAATAAAATTTCACTGGCATTGAAATCTCCTGTTGGGGGAAAAACATATATTTTTAATAGTTTGAAAAAGACTAAAGCAAGCCCATTTTTTTAGGTGTTGTTTTATACAATATGTCACATTTCAGAATGAAAGCAGAATGGTTCGACTGATCCAAGTTAGACTTCGTTTAGAATTTAACTTTACATCAATTTTTTTTATACTTGTTTATTTGTTTTCACCTCGTTGAGAATGAAACAGGTTTTGGAGCATCCGAAAGTCCAACTGACTTGAAATTGTGGCCTCTCATCGGCTCCATTTCCTTTGCAAATTCATCTTCGTGCAAATGTGACCTGATAAGATGTGACACCTCCCACGGAGATGTGATTTTATTGCTGGTGGTGGTGGTCAGGGCAGCTGCTCCAGCCCACTCATTCCACGAAAACTCGGATTTTCTGCTGTGGAGCTGCTCCCTGGGTCCCATCATCAGCTGTGAGACAAAGGCAGGAGCTGCCACAAAGACCTCTGGGCAGAATTCACAGATGGTGTTAGCTGAAAAATTTCAAATATAGTGATTGGCTTCTCGGTCTGATTAGGAAATGTGAAAGCAGAAATACCCAATTACTCAGGTTTACAGGGAAAAAAAAAAAAAGCCACACCAGTTTTAAAACAAACCCCAATGAAAGTTAATTCCTTAGATTTTTAGAAGAATAAAAAAACCATCTGTCCCCACTGCCTTCCTCTCCCACAGCCCATGACATGAGGGTTCCACACACACGTCCCCAGACAAGCTGAGGCAAAGAGAACTTAAGATGCTCACAGGCACCTGTCCAGAGTTTACTCCTTTCAAGAGCTTTAGACATTGCTCAGGGTGAGATAAACATTCAATTTTCGGGTGTGTCCTGAACCAAGTTATCAGAACCTCTGGGAATTCCCCTTTGCTAGCTCTGAATGGGAAGAGGTATATATGTATATACATATATATATATTCATATATAAAAATATGACGTGTTTACTCAAATAAACTTATGCAAAATGGAAGGGAAAAATATCTTGTGAGAACAAGGTATTTGCAACATTTTACAGCAATGTCACCTGGAGAGGGACTTTTCATGAGGGCCTGGAGTGACAGGACAAGGGGGAATGGCTTCAAACTGAAAGCCAATAGGGTTAGATGGGATATTGGGAAGGAATTCTTGGCTGGGAGGGTGGGGAGGCCCTGGCTCAGGTTGCCCAGAGAAGCTGTGGCTGCCCCTGGATCCCTGGAAGTGTCCAAGGCCAGGTTGGACAGGGCTTGGAGCAACCTGGGCTGGTGGAAGTTGTCCCTGCCCATGGTAGGGGAGTGGGACTGGATGATCTTTGAGGTCCCTTCCAACCCAAACCATTCTGTGCTCTGGTCTTTAAAAAAAAAAAAAAATCGCTGAATTTAGGGTACAACACGACTTTTTGCTTTCTTTGCTTTCTTCTTTTTAGCTCGATTAAAGAGAACCAATTAACCCTCATGGAATGTTTCTGCCACTGACTTAGTGGCAGCATGGAAATCTTATTCTTAAATCTCTGTCCTTTTTTCAAGGCACACTTGAAAACACTCCTCATTTTCACACCAGGGAGAGCTGTTTAGTACAGATTTGACAGCAAAATTGTACTGCTTTTACACCTCAGCATGTCCCTGGTGGGACACCAATAACCCAGACCCAGCAAAGCTGGGGAATTTGCCAAAGCCCACATGGTGTCTGCAGGAGAACTGATGTATCAATCAGGGGTTCTTGACTCCCAGCCTCCTGCTTGTTTTTAGGAGCACACATTGCCTTCTTCCTCTCCTGAACACCTAAAAATAGCAGACTGACAAACCCCACACCAAATTTATTTGAGAGCAAAAGGTCACCGGGGGCAGAGGCTCCCACAGGCTGCTGGGTGACCCCTCAGGAACACAGGAGCAGCGCTGGGATGCAAACCTGGAAAGTTACTGGAGCTTTTTATGAGCACCAGACTGGAGTTTCAGAGGCAAAGGTGCACATTCAGCTGATTGCCTCAATGTTCCTGTCACTGGACAGGGACTATTTTGGAGAGGGACTTTCCACGAGGGCATCGAGTGACAGGACAAGGGGGAAATGGTTTTATGATGAAGGAGAACAGGGTTAGATGGGATATTAGGAAGGAATTCTTCCCTGTGAGGGTGGTGAGGCCCTGGCCCAGGTTGCCCAGAGAAGCTGTGGCTGCCCCTGGATCCCTGGAAGTGTCCAAGGGCAGGTTGGACGGGGCTTGGAGCAACCTGGGCTGGTGGAAGGTGTCCCTGCCCATGGCAGGGAGTTGGAACTGGATGATCTTTAAGGCCTCTTCCAACTCAAACCATTCTATGATTCCGTGAACACAGAGATTAAATAAAATTCTCCAACCCTCTCACCCTTGCCCTGGGCAAGGTGCAAAACTCAGCTCTGACACCACAGGTCAGCACCTCTCCCTTCCTAACTCCTGCAGCAGAGCAGCTCCATCATGAGCACGCAGAGGTTGCAGGAATTAACCTCAAGAGATTAATCAACCTTCCTACGTGTTTGGTTTTAGTTTTAAAAGCTTCTCACGATAGAAATGAAACTTCTGACAGAGTAGATCAAAACCTCCATGGTGATACTTCAGCAAAGATTGTTATGAACACAGGCAGGGAGAAAGAAACAGAACAGAAGCATCACATATGGACATGGAAGTTTTAATTTCCAGCTGGAGACCCCAGATCAAATTTTGTACTTCTGCTGTACAGGAGTAAAACTCCTCTCACCCCAGAAATGGGGACACCACTGTTTTCTGTGCACCCCTGAGTCTTCTGCTGCTGAGGTCTTGCTCCAGGCTGAACTGTGAAGTAAAATTCCCATGTAATGATTGAAAACAGGTCATTCTTAGGGGATATCGCACACAATTTAGTGCAGTAGAAGGTCTGTTCTGCAAAGTGCCAGCAGGAAACTCCTGAACCTCAAAATCACTTCACACTGTGGCTGTCAGAGAGACAGAGTCAGCCATGGGCCATAATTCTTGTCCCCCTCATTTCATTTAGAGCCCTTTTTTTATTACAGAAGTGGAATTTGAAAAGAAAAAGCCCTGTTGTAAAAGAGACTGCCTTGAGTAAGCTGAAAGAGGCTGTTACTGTGTAAACTGCAGTAGGCTGACCTAGAGTTGAAAAATCACTGTATTTCAGCCCAAATGTGTGTTTGAGACTGTGATTCTGAGGCCCCCTTTTTCCCCTGACTACTTTAAAGCACTTTATTTTTTTGATGGCTCCCATCACAAAGGGAAATACTGAATGGTGAGAGTGGAGGACACAACATATGATTGTGTAACCTGCCACAAAATCTTAAATTAAGTGCATTTTGTGAGGAAATGCATCAAGTCACCACCCCAAACCCTGTAAGACAGAAGCCTGAATAGCAGCAGACAGGATGAACAAACCAGAACCTCAAAATAACTGCACAGGGTAACTTTTCAAGAGGAATCAATCTGGATGTGGCATCAACTTGGTTATTAATCCTGCTCAGTCAAAGGTGGGATTGTAACCTTGCCCACCTCTCAGCAACAGCTTAGGGGAATTTTTTTCCTGTCATTTTCTTGGGCTGCCTGGTGCAAATATTAAGTTTTAATAAAACCTTTCCTTCTACCTGCAAGGAAAACTGTTGACAGGGTGCACTGAAATAGAGTCCACACTCCCAGACAGGCAGAGGGAGCCACTGCAGCCCATGCTCTGGAGCCTGTTGCTGTTGAACAGGAATAATAAGAATTTAGAGGATAAATTCAAGTTTTAACTACACTGCTTGTATGGTAACGAGATTGCCCCAAGTAGCAACTAACTGCTGATTTTAGACACATGGAGCTAATCCCAACACTGGCAGCAGGACCTTTTTTGTTCCCATTTGAAAGCAAAAAAAAAGTGTTGCTGAGTGTGGTAGTCACACTGAGTTAACTTGGCTGTCTCAAAAAAAAACCTCCCCATCATTTAGTTTGCCTCCTCTGACGTAACAAGGACCAAAATTCAGCTTCCCACTCACACTGCAGAGTTCTGACCCAGGAATGGGGGCATGGGGAGTGATAGGAACAGGATCCACCACGGTGTGTGTCTTCCAGAGAGAGGTGGTGACTCCTCTGCTGCTGGTTAAAACCAACTCATTGAACATTAAACATCATAAAAACCTCTCATTACTGCCCATTAGAAATGCCTGGAGTGAGACAGTAGTTAAGGGCAACCCTCAGAGGTCTCATCAGCCCCTTTAAAATGCAGTTTGCAGTGAGGGCAATGGTGGGAGAAAAAGCCCTGGCACTGCAGCCTGATCCCGCTGCTGCCATCCCACCCTGCCAGGACAGATGAGGGGGGACCCTCAGAGACACCACTCTGGGATGTGCAGGGGCAAGTGGCTGCCCAGAGCAGTGGGATCGTCTGCCCACTGCCCTGGTTTCACAGAACCATGGAGTCATTAAGTTGGCAAAGATCTCCCAGCCCATGGATCCCCCCTGTGCCCCATCCCCACCTTGTCCCCCAACCCAGAGCACTGAGTGCCACGGCCAGGCCTTCCTGGGACACCTCCAGGGATGAGGACTCCACCACCTCCCTGGGCAGCCCCTGCCAAGGCCTGACCACCCTTTCCATGAAGAAATTCCTCCTCCTGTCCAACCTGAGCCTCCCCTGGCACAGCTGGAGGTCGTTCCCTCTCCTCCTCTCCCTTGTTCCCTGGCAGCAGAGCCCGACTCCCCCAGCTCCCCCCTCCTGTCAGGGGGTTGCAGAGCCAGAAGGTCCCCCCTGAGCCTCCTTTGCTCCAGGCTGAGCCCCCCCAGCTCCCTCAGCCCCTCCTGCTGCTCCAGCCCCTTCCCAGCTCCGTTCCCTTCCCTGCACACGCTCCAGCCCCTCCACGTCTCTCTTCCATGAGGTTCCAGACCTGGACACAGCCCTGGAGGTCCCTCAGCAGTGCCAGCACAGGGGACAATCAGCCCTGGGGCTGTGCCCACACTATTCCTGATCCAAACCAGGTTCCATTGGCCTCTTGTCCCCCTGGGCACACCCGGGCTAGTGTCCAGCCTCTGTCACCAGCACCCCCAGGGCCTTTCCTAATCCTTTCCAGCCCCTCTGTCCCAGCCTGGAGCTGCAGGGGGTTGTTGTCACCTAAGGACAGGACCAAGAGCTCTTTGAGCTGCCACATTCCCCTCCCTCCATCATTTTGTGGGGGAAAAGTATCCTTTAGACTAAAAATCACACAGGACATCACACAAGAGGCGATTTTGTCCCAGGGTTTGTTGTCCTTCCACCCTTCCCACCTGTGAAAGGAAAAGAAAAATGGTAAGATTTTGGTATTTCCATTTGTGCACTGCTTGAGAATTGAAATGTAAACCTGTCTTGTCCTGCAAGAACGAAGAGAAAACCGAAGGCTTAAATATTTCTGTCAGACATTAAGAAAGAGAAATTAGGATCAGAGAGCACAGTGGGAGGACAGAGATGGGTTTTGCTGGGTCCAGTGCAGCAGCTTTCCCACAACAGCTTTCCCTGACAACCAGTCCTCCACAGGATCCAAAGCACTGGAGAAGGGCTGAAGTACCACAGTGTGGTGGCAGCTGGGAAAAGTCTTCCTAAAGGTAACACCACAAGTGAGAAATACAGAGTACCCAGAAACAGCAGTTTTCACCCCTCAGAAGCAAGATATGAGATCAAGAATGAGGGTAGAATTACCTGGAGCACTTTGAAAACCCTGGAAAAAATTGGGGACGATAAACTCCCAGTGTTGGCTCTTCACGAGCCCATCCATGTGACTTTACCAGTGCAGAGAGAAAATGGACATTTCTAAAGTCTGCCATTTGTGCTCTCTAAATTAAACACTTCTTTAATTGCTTGTGATTATCTTCTAAATAAGTGAAGTGTGGCAGGTTAAGTAACTTTATTTGCTCTGTATTCAATAAATACTGTTCAGCTGAAGTTTGCTTAGTCATACACAGCTAATAATGTGCAATTATCAAAAGAAAATCATCACATTCTCCCCATGTACTCCTATTTTGTTGGCATCATGCCTCTTAAATTCATTTCTCCTGGTATTTTTCCTGCTCCTCTGGGTTTTCCCTTCCACTCCTGAGCATTAATATTTTAATGTAGTGCTTCTCCAAGCTGTTGGTCTGAGATGAAGTAGGTTCTCCGAGTCACAGGTCCCTGCCATGGCCAGGTGTTACTTCACCCAGAGGACACTCTGGGTGCTGCACTGAGCTTGGAAGAGCTGTGTCTGAACAAAAAATAGCATTTTTTTGCCCTGTAGAGTGAAGTTCAGCAGAGCTGTGAAGGGAATGTAGCAGAGAAATCAGTCCCAGTTATCCCAGTTCAACATCAGCCACTATCACACGTCCTTCAGGAGTTTTGCTGATGTTTGTGCATTGGCCACCAGCCCAACTCTCAAATCATTGTAGCTTAAAAGTGACTCCTACCTTCAGAGGAACCAAGTTTTGGGGTCACAGGCTCGGGGGTGGGTTCCAGCAGAGGAATGCTGTTGTGTAAATTCCTGTTATTCTGGGCAAGTGCTGAACCTGGCAGTGGGACTCAGAGGATGGCATAGGCACTCTTGGTAAAACACATGAGAGACTCTTCAGCAGGTGAGTTGCTGAAACCCAGGAAGGACTGCACTGGATAAAGAAATGTTGATCTTTGCTGACAGACTTAGCACTTGTTGTTATGCACGTGCACAGAAGGAAAGGGCGTCAGAGAAGTTTACAGTTAAAACTGCTTTCTAAGCTCAAATTCAAATATGATGTCAAACCTGATTTCTTTTCTGGCGTTTCTTTCATACATTTCTCTCCTTAAATGGAAAAAAATGATTAAATAATTAAAGATTTGGGCAAGCAGTGGGTCCTTATTACAGTACTTCTTCCTTCTCTGTTCCAGGGATGACCTGCCAAGCCCGAAGCTCCTACATCACGAGCGAGATCCTCTGGGGTTATCGCTTCACCCCCGTCCTCACCCTGGAGGACGGGTTTTATGAGGTTGACTACAACAGTTTTCATGAAACCTATGAGACCAACACCCCAGTTTACAGTGCCAAAGAGCTGGCAGAGATGGCCAGCCGAGCAGAACTGCCCCTCACGTGGTCCGTTTCCAGCAAGCTGGACCAGCACGCGGAGCTGGAAACCGAGGAGGAGGAGAAGAATCAGGAAGACCAAAATGAAAGAAACGGTGACGTGGCCAACTTAGAGAGCGAGTCCAAAGTGTAGAACCAACAGAGGCCCAAAGGCCATGTCACCTCCTTTGTCTTCTCCCTCTTGGCTCTTGGTTTCTTTCTGCGACACGCCTTTAATTCTTTTTTTTTTCCTTCCTGCGATTCTCAATCCCTGGAAAATAAATACTCCAGATGCGAAATATCGGCCTACCCGATTCCGGCTCCAGAGATTCACAGACTCCGAGGCGTGGGGTAAAGCTGCAATACCCACTGGGGATGGTGGAATCTCCATCCCCACCCTGGCAGTGACTGCTGGTTCCACCTCTCCGGGGTCAGACACCTCCAGGTTTATCCACCACAAAAAAACCCACCACAATTCAAGGGAGATACAAGCAAGGGGTTTTAAAAGGAAAGACTAATTCATCCAAGCCGACCTTGACTCTGGTTTTTATGTGTTTCAGGACAGTTCCACAAGCTGGGGGACAAACCTCTGTGAAATGGGCCTTGCAGCTTTAAGGGGAAGGTGAGCAGAGGGACCTGCAATCCAACAAAATACTGTACATATGCCTTATGTAACTACTTTCTCTTTACATTTAGTAATAACACCGCATGTACAAAAGTACTGTAGTAAAGAACTTCTAAATAATGTACACACAGACGTGTAACTAATGTAGGTTTAGAAACAAGAGTCCTAGAAACATCGGGATGCAAAAAAACAACTAACTCCCCACCGAGTAGGAATTTCTCTTCAAATATTTGGAGTGTAATATTGATAATTTTTCCCCCCCACCCCCTCTAAGGCTCTTCTAGTGCATGACATTTTCTTCAGTGTACCAGACTGGCAGCTATTTAGAGAACCTCACTGTTTGCCAAACAGATCGTTTCACTGACTCTAAAAAGCCATAAGTCTGGGAGAGGGCAGGGTAGATAAATCCTAACAGAACTCCTGATATACTGTGAAAATGTTTACAAATAAGGCAAAACCGGTTCCTGGTTACTCTTTTTTTGGGGCAGTTCGACCTAAAATTTAGGCTGTGGCAAACTCATGGCTAAACAGAATTTCCTGCATACTCTTAATATAGCGAGCATGTTTCATGTAGAGGTATTATCCTTTATGTGCAATATCCGGGGAAACTCATCCCTTCTCCCCACCCAGACCACGGGAATTCAGCAGTTTGCTACACCAACAGCACAAGCCATTGAAAACTGAATTAGATTTTAGCTGCCCAGCTGGGAAAGAAACAGCTGGATTTCACGTGAAGCCAAAATCCATGAAATTTGTCGTTTGTTTTTTTTTTGCCAGCAGAGTCACGGGTGGCACAAAACAGCCCTGGGTGTGTGTTTCAGCAGGGTGTCCCAGCTGAACACACGGATCCTGCCACCCGTGCTCGAGGGCAGAGAGAGGTTCTCCAACGAGTTTTCCACCTTAGGTAGTTGTAAATCACTGTAAATCCTGTACATTCCACCTCAGCAAACTTAATTATCGGGCAGAGAGAACCTGCATCGCTTACGCAGCAACACCCCCCCGTGAGTCGGGGAGCTCAGCCCCGCCAAGAACTGCATTTCTGCCAGCAAAGGAGAAGAAGCTGCAGCCTTAACTCTGGTTTGGTTTTGGTTTTTTTTCATACCTGCCTGCTCCGGGAGGAAGGAACACAATGAAGAGAATCTGAAGCGGTTTTTTTTGTACAGAAACATTTACGTTAAAACAGAAGAGAAAATTATTTTTAAAAAAAAAAAAAAATTAACCTCAGGAGAAAAACTTGGCGGGCAGGTGGAAAAATTTGCACTGTGATATAGCTTTCACGTTAAATTCACACCTATTTTCCTTTCTTTGATTATTTTTCTTTGCTGGTACAGCTGCCCCTTGCTGATTTTCAGGGCGTGGCTAATCTGGGGCTGGGGATGTTCTGCAGGTCCTCCCTCTGCAGGGATAATTCCCATTCTCCCTGTGCTTCCCACCGAGGAGGGTGTGGGGAAGGAAGGGGTGGCCCAACAGGGACTGGTAGATCAGGCTGGATGGAAGGAGGGGTTTTATGTTTCAGCTCTGAACATTTGCCCCTAAGAGGCTTTCCCAAAGCAGCAGGATGCAAGGAATGGCGCAGAATAAGGAATTTTGGTGGCTCAGTAAAGATTCCTTACACTCAAATCCCGGGAGGCAGCGCTGGGTTGGGACAGACCTCCCCACGCTCATCCTCCTGCCAAGTGCTCCAGCCCATCCATCCCAACCCACCCACGAGGCTACTACTGAGAGTTTTGGGGGGAAAGGTGGCTCCCCAGCCCCGGGGGAAGCAGAGGAGCCAGGGTAGCAGCACCCCAAGCCCACAATCCATGTCAGTCCTAGCGGGAGCAAAGCATTCCTCTGAGGAGAAACCTGCTTTTTGCTCCTGTGATTTACTGGGGCCACTCTGGAATCCATTGCTGCAGTTTAACAAAAATTGCATTGACTAGAACAGCAGCTCAGGACCCTGATTAAACCTTTTTTTTTTTTTTTGGTGTCCTTTTAGCACAAAAACACCAGACTTTCCACCACTGGGGCATGCGCATGTGTGAGCTATATTTTTGTGAATAGGGCTCTTCAAGCTTAAAATGTGTGTGTTTGTCTCTCTTTCTCTCTCTCTCTCTCTCTCTCCCCACCCTTGTATTTTATTGTCTTTGGTATCAATGTAGTACGGACTGTAAGTTTATGAACTCTCATTTTTGTAACATAAGCTTTAAAAAAAAAAGAAAGAAAACAAAACAAAACAAAAAACAAATAGAAGCCTCCAAAGCTTTCAACGGGGGAAGCTTCACAGAAACTTTGTACTAGAATGTCCCTATCAAACACCTCTATTTTTCTACAATGATTGATTAAGCAGTTTAACAATGTATTTTGTGTCAATGATTTCAACTGAGTTGGTAAAAGACAATTAAGAATCGAATGCTGTTAATTAACAATGGATTTTCAAGCCGTATATGCCGAGTGGTGTTTTCATTGGCAGGAAATAGTTTAACCTGGGAACTTCATCCCTCAAGCCTAAACAATATCCCCTGGAAGCTCAGTTCCCTATGGGAATATTTTTGGCAAATCACATTTATGGAGTATGAATGCAACATCTTAACATAATTGACTACCTAATTAATCAAGACTCGTTACACCTCTGTATCATTCACTAAAATATTTTGATGACTTTTTCTCAGAGTACCTTGTGATTTCCAGGAGCAAAAGAATTTCCAGAGGTGAATGTGAGCTCTCAGTGATCTCCTGCAGCTTCCAGTTCCTTCTTCAATGATCAGAAATGCTGCGAATGTGCTTTGTTTAAATTAATGCCCAGAGTTACACAGTCCTCTCTGACTCCTTCTCACTTTTATTTTTTCCTTTTTTTTTTTAATTTAATAACACACTATTGTTTTTCCCCCACCCTAGTTTCCAAACCAAGTCTTCCAGGTACTAATAATAGACACAGACCTCCTGCTTTCAGTGGAGCAACATAAATTCCTTCAGCAAATTATTCAACCTCAGGCCCATAATTTGGCAATAAATCCCCTCTTCAGCAGCACTAAAAGAAATCTCAGAAATTCTTCCCAAGCAAACATCCAAAAATGCAGATGTTCCCTTAGGTGTACGTAGCTGTTATGATCTAGAGCTTTGCCCTAAAACACCAAAGCCATGGGAGCCACCCCAATAAATTCAAACTTCTGGGAGGGTCCCCAGCAGCTGCCAAACGGGGTGGGACAAACACCAGGACATTGGCAGATGGTTTGGAATTCACTTCAAGCCTTTGGCTTTAAGTCTGGGTTTTTCTGTTGGAGTTAAAGGGGCTACTCAGGCCTTTCAAAAGCAGGGAAGAAATCCCTGTTCTGTGTCCAGCCACAGGGCAGAAGTTCCCGTTTAGCTCAGCTGCACAATGTTGGGCTGTTCAGGAGAGGGAAGACCTGGATTCACGGCTCTCTTCAGCTCAGGGATGGTCAAAGTTTTGCCCCACTTCTCCAAAGCAACCAACCCTGCTGTGAGAGCACCAGCAGATCCCCAGCACCAATTCCAAGGGCTGACTGGCTCTTGAATTCCCAAAAAAGCCCAAAGAAACTTTCATCTTCCAGTGGAAGGTGTCCCTGCCCATGGCAGAAGGGTTGGAACAAGAGGATCTTTAAGGTGCCTTCCGACCCAAACCGCTCTAGGATTCTATGATTATATAATTCTACCACTAAATTAAATCCTTGGGGTTCTTAAAGGAAGAATGGACAATTCCTCATTCCCTGGGTTCCTCCAGTTCTTTAATGTGGATGTGAATTAGAAGCTCAACACTGAAAACAACTTGTCCACGTGGCAGTGGGAGGGTCAGGCACCTCCCACTGAGCATCCCCCACCAGAGCTTCTGGCTGTGAAACATCAAGTTTTTACTGTTCTGGTACCCTCTGTCCACCAAAATATCCTTCTTTTCACAATATCAGCCTCCTTCACAGCCACATTGCCACACTCAGACACTTTTTGGGCCACAAATCAGACCCAACAACACGAGAAGTTGGCTTCTCTTCCACTCTTGTTCTTTCAGTTCATGAACAAGTTGTTTGGAAACACGAAGACCAGGCATAAATCTGGGCTTTGTACTGGAAACAATTCTTAAAGACAAGACCTGAAAGCTGTTATTTATTGATCATTTCCTGAGGGAGTTTTAAACTTTTAGGATTTGGCTTTTTGAAAAGGAAAGGCGGTGTTGATATCCAGGATTCATTTCATGGATTTAGTTCAAGGTTATTTCTCCCACTTTTTTTAGATCCTCTGGATTTCCAGAAGTTATAATCCAGTGGCAACTTTCAGTGTAAAGCTGTACTTATTTTACCACTTGCCATTGTCCCACTTGTTGCCAGGATCCTGGTGCTCCAACACAGTTTCACACAGGGAGCACACACACGTCACATCCAAAGATAGAGCTCTAAAGACACTCAGATATCTCCCCATTTCATCTCAAGTGTGAAATCTGTTTTCTATTCTAAGTAAGTTCACAACTATAAACCACAGTTCTTTCCTCTTTCTCCCCAGCTCACGTGTCGTTCACACAGAATAAAAACTTACAAGTTTTAAATAACAACAACTGCTGTTAGTGGTTTTTTCTCAGAGGGGAGAGCCCCCCCTATTTTTTTCCTCTTTTTTTTTATTAAATCAAAGGCAGTAGCTCCAAATTCACAGTCAAAACTCGAAGAAAGTGAAGCTCATGAAGCTCTGGAAGCTACAGCACCATCCTGCTCCCAGCTTGCTTTGAAGTCTCCATCAGCCACTCTTCCAAGCCACGGAGCTGTTTTCCCTCAAATGATTGTAGGAAATCACTTGGACTGATTCTCTGGGAAGTTAAAACAGAAAGAACTGGTGGAGAAGTGCAACCCCACCACACTTTTCCTCCACATGTTGGACTGGAGTCCTCTGGACTCCCTCCTGCTCAGGAAAGGAGAGTTCCTGGCACACCAGAAGGAATCTTCACAGCCCCTCTCCCTTGGCACTTCCCCATCAGGGTGTCCCAAATTCCTCTGTGAAATATCCCTCCTAAAGGATGTGTGATGATGCTATTTGAGGTGGTTCTAGCTGGGAGAGGATGGCAGTGTGGTGTTCAGTGCTGGATCCTCTCCACGTGCTCCTCCTGCTGAGCCGAGGACCCAGAGCTGGAGCCTCAGAAATCTCCCCGAAATGCGACTCTAATCAAATTTAAAAATGGCATTTTCTAAAACAGGTTATGATATCTTAACAAGAAGTGCCTAATCTGAAAACTTCAGTCAGGTTGGGCGTGGGGAACCCCAACTGTTACACTCGGAAGTCATTTGAATGAATCCTGCTCAGACGGTGACAGAAGTCACTTCGTTTTCACGGCAACATTTTGGTTTAGAGGGATGGGATGCAGGAGCTCCCAGATCTCTGCCTGTGCTGCTCAGAACTGCTGAACACTCCCCAGCTCTTCCCAAGCTCAGCAGGGATTAGGAGGCATTTCTGGGAAGACCATCTGCTGAGCTGACTGTGGGAGAACCCGGTGCTGCCTTTTTGCTCCTGCTTTGGGGCTCCCCGGGAGGTGACGGAGTCAGGAGAGGACTCCACTCACCCAAATCCCACCTGCATCCAACACATGCCAAAGTCCTGAAGAACCCACATGCTGGGGCAGGTTTTAGGCTCATTTTTAAGCACCCTGGGGATGACTGAAGGCACTGACCAGAGTGTTAAAGGCTTCCAAACAAGGCCGAAGAGTGACTTGAGCCTCTCAAAGGCATTTTAGTGGAATTGGATTCGGGTACAGCAGTGGGGCAAGAGGAGGAGGCTGCAGAGATTGTCCTTGTGCTGGAGCTTTTGTAGGAAGAAAAGGAAAACACCACAGCAGGGAAAACAGAAATCCTCACTTTTAGTAAATTCAATGCTTAAAACATGGAAAAACCACATAAGATACTTCTGATCAAAAGGTAAAATCATCACAGAATCCCAGAATGGTTTGGGTTGGAAAGGACCTTAAAAATCATCCAGTTCCAACCCTCTGCCATGGGCAGGGACACCTTCCACCAGACCAGGTTGCTCCAAGCTCCATCCAGCCTTGGACAATTCCAAGGATGGTTCACAGCAAGTCAAAAAGATCCCTGAAAAGGAGGGACACAAACAAGTGCAAAGCCCAGAGATGAAACCCAACAAAAGTCTGGGACAAAGGGCAGGGCCACTGGAATCAAGGCTTCCAAACTCCATTCTATGGCCATTTTTTACTGTTTATGTGCAAGTGTCATTTCTTTGACGTGCACAAAATTGCTATTAATTAATATAATAAAGTAAAGCACGACCGAAACTATTGCATAAGAAAGGTGACTGACCAAATCATCACCATGAAATCTGAGGGATGAGAAGAGACAAGGGAGAAAATTCATGATTTAAAACCCATGGAGAACAAAAACAGGAAAAGAAAACAACACAGAAAAAATATTACTGAAAAAATAAAATGGCAAAGTGTGGTTTTATTTCATAAATTTAAATAAATTCCTTTTCCTTTTTTTTTTTTTTTTTTTTTTTTTTAGTGATAGTGTTTGTCCTCTCTTTGTATCAACAGTCTGATTGATTTGCCAAAAACTCTTCATGGCCGTAAAATATGGCCTTTCAAGAGGGTTTCCAGCTTTGTGAAGAAATCCTGGATTTTAGGTCTTTAATTATTAATTCTTGAGTAATCTGTGGGTTAGTGCTGACACTTAGAACAAGATCAATATAGTGAATTGCTTCAGAGGCAAAATTAAATCACATCACAAAAATGAAATAGTATCACTTAAAAGATAGAATGGAATATTCCATCCACTTTTTTTTTTTTTTCCCCTCACATTCCCAAAATAAACTAATGAAGCGTTATGGTATTAGAACAAAATGTTTTGTTCATCTGGAGACTTTCTTGAAATAGGTTGAAAAAAACCCCATTTCTGCTCAGCTTTGCAGATAATGAACAAATTCGGGCCATCAAATTAAAGCCAGTTTTCCTACTGTAAAATTGAATAGGTATTAATTTTATATTTTTTTAATATATTTTTTTAATAAAATACACTCTTGGGGATATCTGAAGAAATCTGCCATTGAGCTCAGCTTTACAACATGAGTCAGTCACTGCCATGCCTTTGATTACAGCTAAAATTAAACCCTTCCCAGTCTGACATCCTGCACATTTTCACACACACACAAAAAAACAAATGGACTTGTGAAGGGTTTGGACCGAAATGTCAAGGATCCACCAGGGATTTAGGAAGTGTAGGCTCAGCTTCCTGCTGAATCTGACTCAGACAGGCATTTTTAATCTTAGATCATGTGAAATAGGGAGCTGCAGAAGCTCAAGCCACGGTTCCTTCCTCCCCTGGCAGGTTCTCCCCATCAGGTTACAAATCACCAGGCAAGCTGTTGCAATCTCTGAGGAGATATTCGGGAAATAGGGAAAAGAGACAAAACTTTGGGCTAAAAGGAAAATTTCTGAGCAGATCTGTCATAAAATTCAAGGTGGAAAAACTCCATTGCAGGGTTAAAAAGGGCTTTTTCCTTTATTATTTCCATATTATTATTATTATAAATTCCAGTGTTTAAAAAGGTTGAAAGTTATAATATTATCTTAGTATTAAGATAGTATTATTAAGCATAAAATTTAAGTGGGAAGATACTTTTTCAATCAGTTTTGAGCTCCTAAATTGGTGAGATCACTATGAAAGCTCAGCCTTCAAGCACTGTCATAGTAAGAGCTTCAATATTTCTTCTCGGGTTATAGAAGAGAATTAACTCTAACTCTTGATTGATCATTATTTGGAGTGGAATAAACTGAATGGAATTAAAGCCATTTAAATCTTGAGTTAAGTGTCATAAACTGATTCTGTGCAATCAAAGAAATCCCCTCCAAATTATACCATTAGTTAATTTAGATAATCAGGAGACAAGACTCAGCTATAAAGCTGGAGATGACAGAGAGATATGAAGAGAAAAGGCAGCAATGCAGCTTTATTGGTAAGCTGGATAAACATGGAAATAAGTGGACTAAACAGTCACCAAAAAATAGGGGCTGTGAGGAGGAAAATTAAATCTGCACATCCAACTACTGTGTTATTATTCATGGAGAATTATTCTCCAGTGCAAAGGAGAAACATAGGGAAGAAAAGATGAGTTTTGCTGATTTACACTTAAATTTATAATATAGAAATTTGCATTGAAATATAAATTCCATTTAAATTTTTGGGCCCTAAATCTGAGTTGATCCATGGGAACAGACAAGGCAGGAGTGGAGCAGAGAGAGAGAAATCAGAGTTTTTCACACGTGGCTGCTGATTTATTGCCAGAGGACAGGATGGGACAGAAATGGGGGCAGACAGGGAGAAGAGAAGGAGTCGAAGAGGCCAAATAAACTCCCACAGCACCTTCTGGAGGGACTGGGAGAAAACCTCTGCAGAAAAGCTGAAGGAGCAGCTCTAGGGAAAAGATCTTTCGGAGACCCCACCGAAGAAACCCAGAGAGGGGGAGAATTCCAGCAGTTTAGTGGTTCAAAGGCCACAACACAGAGCATCATTCCAAGATTTCCTTGCAGAGGAAGCTCCCCACATCCCTGTGAGGGTGCTCCTGCCCAAGGGAGAGCGTGGGACAAGGGACAGCAGGGGGAGAGGAAGAGGATGGTGACTGCAAGCAGCACACCCGGCGAGCTGAGGGATGAACAGGAGGAGGGAGAGGGTGGAGAGATTCATGCTGGGCTAAAACATCACAAAACTCACACAGTTGGGAAGAAAAGGATGAAAACAGAACAAAAATGTGCCTGAGAGATCAGACAGGAGCCCTCTGAGGGGACAAGGGAAGGAAGAGAGCAAAATCAAAGGAAGAGAAGAACAAAAGCAAAGGTCCCTTCACCTTTCCACGAGCTGTTTCTTCTGCTCCCCAAAGTTCTGGCTGCTTTTCACCTGTTTTGCAAATACTGAAAATGCTGTATTTATTATATATTATAATGATTTATTTATAAAATAGCCAAGGGCTTGCTTGACATAAGAACTGTGAGGCCACAGACGGAACTCGGTCTGAGCTCCCCGGGTTTGTCGTGCAAGGCAAAGGTGGATCAGAGGGAAACCTGGAGCTGCCAACCTGAACAACAACAACAGTCAGGACAGACAAATTTAAAGTGGTTTAAACATCATTTCAAAATCAATAGCTGGAGTGGACAGCCCAGAGATTGTGGGGTGTGAACTGTGACAGTCACATTAAAACACGGACTGTGGGATTGACCAAAACCCCACCAAAACCAACCTCAGAGGGGGTGGAGGTGACAACCACTTTCTTCAACAGCAGATATTTAGTTCATGTTGTCTTTCCATGCCTGGAAGTGTCCAAGGCCGGGCTGGATGTGCCTTGGAGCAACCTGGGATAGTGGAAGGTGTCCCTGCCTGTGGCAGGGGGTGGCACTGGATGATCTTTAAGGTTTGTTCCAACCCAAACCATTCTGGGATTCTACAATTCCATATGACACAGGAGTGGAGGTCAAACTGCTCCATAACATCATATCCCCTCTAAACTGAATATTTAGACTGAAGATTGCATTGAAACTGGTTTTTTTTAAATAAAATTCACAAAAAGCAGGCAAGGATTTAAGCAAATTCCATGTACCAACAAAACCTCAATCCTGGGAATACGAGTCATTAAAACACACCCCAACCCCCACACCTGAGTTAATATATATTATATATATATTATAATACATGTTTTTTCCTTATGTTGGTAAATAATTGAAAAACAGGCTCTAAGACTCATTTTGTTATGGGAACAAAGAAGAGGAGGAACAGCATTTTCTATTTTTCAGTCCCCTGCTGGTGTTAAAGAACTGGGTGCACTCAGAGAGAGTTTTATAATATGACAATAAATTATTACTCCCTTCATGCTGAATTTTACATCACATTAGAAAACTTTTGGGAAAGGACCAAGGATAGCAAAAAAAAAAAAAAACTAAATAAAAGCTAATTCTTCATGGAAAATTATCATTGTAAGATGAAAACTCAGGAAACTGTTGCTTTTATCCAAAGAAACCATGAGCCTACATGAATATCTGACCAGCATAAATTCCAATGATAATGTTGTTGAGTGTCTTGCTAAAATGTGCTGGAAGAAGAGCAAGAAAGTAACATTTTCACCAGTATTTTAATTATGTAATTTTTTTTTTTACCACAAGAATTGAAGCTGCTGTGACACGAGTTTGGGAAATTTGGTCTCTGAGCACAGGAGCAGAGCTGAGCTTTAAGGTCAAGGGGGTGCTCAAATACCTTTCCCAAATTAGTCTGTGAATGTCACAGGAGCTACTCAGCACGTCGTGGGATGGTCTGGAACCCATTTGGGGTTGGAAGGGACACATCCCTGAATTCCCTGCACCAGGGTGGGCTGCAGGGCTGCTCTATTCCCTCCCCACTGGACAATAATAACCAGGGAGTGCCCCTTTCCAGCCTAATTCCAGAGTCACCCTCAACCTGCTGCCTGATCCCAGGTATCAGCCAGGGAGGGATATGGTTATGCAACGACCAGGAGCCATCAGCAGAGCTGGCTGGGAGAATTCTGGGAGGATTTCCTTCTTTTGGTGCAATAAAAAAAATAAATCTTGCTGGTTTGGAAAGGCTCTGCTGGTTCTCAGCGAGCAGGAGGAAACACGAGGAGTATTTCTGTGAAACAATTCATTTCACGGGGGTTTTTTTTGGTTTTGGTCTCGTCCTGATCCATGAAAACTGATGCTTTGCTTTAAATTTCTTAAGAACACTTGGAAGTGTTCATGTTATCACTGGTTACAATCTACCATCAGCCCACAGAGTCCCAGGGAATCTAAGTTGGAAGAGACCCTCAGGATCATCCAGTCCCACCACCACAATCACCCCTAATCCACGTCCCCAAGGGCCACATCCAGGTGCCTCTGGATCCCTCCCAGAGATGGTGACTCCAGCACCCCCCTGACATCCTGCATTTCTACATTAATACTGAAAAGAATTTTTTTATTTTTTTTTTTAAAAAAACACCACATTTCTCCTACAGAGTGCAAATCAGGTCAGAGAGGCTCAAATCATGCCAACAGATTTCTTTCACCCTCACTGGGAAGAAGAGAGGGAGGTACCAGCCACACAGCTCTTCCTCCAGTTGCACTCCATGGAAAAATCCCTGTTGCCTTTTCCACTGATTTTTTCCCCTCCATACCCTCAATGACTGGAAAATAACGGGGTTTTGCCCATCGAAAACTATAACTGCACGAGAATAGATGGATTTCACAAGGTTTTTTCCTTCTTTCCTCTTTTTGTCCAGCTTAAATCCTTCCCTTCCTCCGAGCTTTGTCCGCTCTGCTTTCTTCCCGTCACGTTCCACCCTTGACTGACGTGTCCAAGTGCTCCTGGATCAAATGGAGCCCCTCTGCAGTCACCTGATACAGCACTTCAGCTGTTTCTGGAAGGTTTTTGCCTCTGCTGTGGGTTTGGTTTGCTCCAGAAATCCAACTTGCTGAGGGCCCCTCCGATGCCCCAGCTCCAGAAACTCGCATTTTATATTCCATTACTCTGCTGCCACGACTGAGAAACATCCCCCTGCAAACATATCTTGCTATTTTTACTGATCCCCCCCCCACCAGCCTGACGTTCTCAGGTTTCCCCCATCACCAGCTGGGGGATTTTTTCAGTGTCTCATTATTATTAATAGCTGCCCATCCTTCAGATCCCTCACCTCAGATTCACTCCCAGTTATTTCTGTGTTGACAGTTGCAGCCTCTGCACTTCATCTCATTTGTCATGTGTGTGCCTTCTCCTTCTTATGTTCTGAAGCATCATACCCCCAGTTAGAACTTTTGCCTCTCTGCCCCCCAGAAACAGCACAAATTCCACCCTGCACTGCTGCAAATGGCTTTTTTAATTCCTTAGTGAACACCAAAACATCCTTTCAGTCGTGGAATTCAGCCCTGAGAGGTTTCTTTGCTCGTGATACACAAAGTCCAGCACTGCTGGATTTTTGCTTTCTCATTTCTTTGGGCAGAGTCTTCTAAACTTTTGCTTTGTCTCTTCACTTGAGACAAGTCACAGACTACTCAGGCCTTTTCCTCTGTTTCCACAGTGAATGAACAGAGAGACCCATTTGGCAAAAACACCATCTTTTCCCTTATTTGCTGTTTCCATTTGTGCCCCCGAGAGAAATTGTTCAAACATAACCAAAAAGACACAAGACTGACACAATCTTTTATAAAAAACTCCGTTATCACAGATTTTTGCAGCAGGGTGTGGAACTCAGAAGTGAAGGAGTTTGGCTAAAGCTGCACTGAAAATCTGGCAGAGGGATGGATATAGAGCTTCATTTTTTAAGAATCAAATCAGTGCCTTAACCCTCATGCCACAAACACGAAAAATCAGAGGTTACCAGCACTCCAGTGCAGAGGAAGGGGCTGCACCCACGTGGATTTAATCTCCTCTCTCGTGCCCAAAAGCAAATCCTGCTCTCCCTCCACTGGCACTGGGAGAATGATGAAGGGACGTGTCTGCAGACATTTCCTTTCACACAATCATGGAATGGTTTGGGTTGGAAGGGACCTTAAAGCCCATCCAGTTCCACCCCCTGCCATGGGCAGGGACACCTTCCACTAGAACAGGTTGCTCCAAGCCCCATCCAACCTGGCCTTGGACACTTCCAGGGATCCAGGGGCAGCCACAGCTTCTCTGGGAAACTGTTTCCAGTGTCCCATCACTCCCACAGCCAAGAATTTCTTCCCAATATCCCATCTAACCCTACTCTCCGTCACTTTGAAGTCATTCCCCCTTGTCCTGTCACCCTTGGAAATAGTCTTTCTCCATCTTTCCTGGAGTCCCTTCAGGCCCTGCAAGGCCACAATCAGGTCACCCCAAAGCTTCTCTTCTCCAGGCTGAACAATCCCAGCTCTCCCAGCCTTTCCTCCCAGCAGAGCTGCTCCAGCCCTGGGATCCTCTTGGTTCCTGCTCTGGACTCTCTCCAGCAGCTCCATGTCCTTGCTGTGCTGTTCCCCAGGGCTGGAGCAGCTCTGCAGGGGGGTCTCTCCTGAGGGGGCAGAGGGGCAGAACCCCCTCCCTCACCTCCTGCCCACACTGCTCTGGATGCAGCCACATGTAAGGAATATTCTCTCCTTCTTCCAAATTAATATTTGAGGGGAAATCACACGAGGTGTGTGTTGGAATAAACAAGCCCCACCCCGTTTAAAAAAAGCATCATCAGCAAACCCGTCAAAATAACTTCGTTAAAAACTTCCCTTAAGAGAACACCTTAAAATCAAGTTAAAAAAATACAAATAAAACAATCCAACAGTGAAGCACTTGTTTTTAATGCCTTTAACTCCTGCAAAGTGTCAATGCAAAGCACGAGCCCTGTTAGAATTCGGGTGGCTGGTGCTTCTAAACACAGGGGGGGGAATTTGGTGCAAAAAAATTTGATGACCAGCACCCACAGCCAGGGCAAACAGCTCCTCCAGCCACACTCCCAGGGCACAAGATAGGATTAGACAGGGCCAAACCACCTCAGAGCTGCTCAGAACCCACTTTACTCCAATATTTCTCCATATTTTTCCAGTACCCTCTACTGAGCCAATATGAAATCTATCCCAGAAAATGAGGAAAAGTTACTTATGAGGTTGTTGTTTTGGGGTTTTTTTTCCAAACTAGAGGAAAAGCAAGTCAGTAGAAACATGCCTGCTTGGATCTGCTTTTTCCTGGTTCTCCTGTTATCCCTCCCAAATGCTTCCCTCCCTGGGGTGGATTTTCAAACACGTCCCAGGAGCTCCCAGCTGGGGGAGTTTGGCCAGTGCTCAAAAAAAACCACGGGACAAGGAGCATTTCCCTGTAATGGAGCTGGATGTGGATTGGGGATGAAGGAGGAGGGGGCAGGATGGGAAGGCTTCGAGAAAGCCCTTAAATGGTCACAGAGATCTTCAGGGTCTTCTCCCCAGCTCCAGCAGGCACCCAAATTTCCAAGGGAGTAGCTCCAGGACTGAGCAGCTTTCTGTGCCTGGAAGGAGCAAGGAAGTTGTTTCCCAGCTTTCAAGAATTAGAATTGATTGGGAGACACAATTTGCTGCGGTCCAAAGTGATTTTCTGTCCTTGGAAGTGCTGAAATCCAGACTTTTCTCATTTTTCTGTGACTTTTCTCATTTTTCTGTGACTTTTCTCACCTGAAATACGTTTGTGCCCAAGGCAGAGAGGATTTGGTGTGTCCTTAGTGACTGGGAATTAATTCCTGACTGGGTGCTGGTTGTCCTCAGGGTGTTACTCGTTTTAATTTAGTATTTCCTATAAGCTTTCCTGTCCCTCCTTGGTCCCAAGGAGACTCATGGGAATAAATTATGCCAGCTCAGCAGAGCAAAGCATAGGAATAAATTCTGCTCCTCACCCTCTTCCCAAATATCCAGTAAGGTCCCAATCCAGGAGCTTTTGCTCATCACTTCAAACACTTTTGCAGCTTTTATTTCCATGGTGGGAACTTCTCCCTCCAAACCAGATTCCTGTTGTCCCTCCCTGCTCCCAGGATCCCATGGAGCAGCTCCACAGGAGCAGAAACCCTTTTATCCAGGTGGCTTTGAGCCTTCTGTTCATCCACAGGAATCCTCCCATTCCCTTTGTTTTCCAGGGGATGCAGCAAAGTAAAAGACAAACACTCCTCTGCCAAGAACAAGCTTTCACTGCTTATCATTTAAATAAAAAAAATCTGGTGATTCCACTTAACTTTTCATGAGTTGGGAAAGTCCACAGCACTGTTATTATTATTTTTTTTCTATTCCCAGGCAATTTGGTTTGTCCTTTATCTCCCCACCACAGGAATATGTTGGATTCCAGTCAGGAATTAATTCCCAGTCACCAGCACTAAGGACACACCAAATCCATTCATATTTCAGGTGAGAAAAGTCATAAAAAATGAGAAAAGTCTGGATTTCAGCACTTCCAAGGGCAGCAAATTACTTTGGACCACAGCAAATTGTGTCTCCCAAGTTTTTTTCCCTGGCCTTTTGCTCAGGGAATTTCCATCTCAGTATTCAGGGAACAGAGTTCCTTTTTCACACCTGTAAAACAAAAGGTTGCAAAAACAAAACCGAGCAGAAACAGGGAAATACGTGGAAGAGAAATAAAGGTATCGATGGGACATTTACAGAGCTCAGAAATGGACCTGAAATGGGAAAAATGGCAAAACTGGTAACATGTGGAGGACCAAAAGGTCTCTGAATTAAACTAAATTAGGTTCAGGAGAACTTAATTAGAATTAAGCAGGAAAAAAAGGCAGAAAAAAGGATGTTCCCTCCTTCCTCAGAAGAAATAAGAATAAAGAAAAGGGGGGGTTGAATAGATGACAAAGTTACTTCAGCAGAAATTATATTTTCAGTTCCATTCTTGTCTGTTTTTCTAACTTTAAACACTGATAATGATACACTTGACCCTTTTGTTCTCCTTTTCCTCATCCTGCCCTTTCCCCCTGTTTTTTAACTCTTAAAAGATGGTTGAGTGTTTGAATTTATGCTTGGAAACCACGGATAACTTTAAAACCAAACCATTTGTTTCACTTGATACCCCAATTTTTCTAAAGCCTGTTGGAATTATTTTGTTTGAATTATTATTTGTAATTTGTGAGATTCAACTTTTAATTCTTATTTCATTGGAGGTGTTTGTTTTATTCTGGCAACGATCCTGTCAAAAAGCAGAGTTGATGGTGGGGCTTCCATGGGAAAAAATGCTTTAAGAAATATAAATTAATTTCTTGCTTGCAACAAAGATTTTAAAACTTAAAGAGGACTTTTATTCTTCAGGAAAAATGGCTTTACAAAGTTGGATGGTTCCAACTGTGTTTTGGAGCAGGAGAGAGATTATTTTATTGCTCCTTATTTGAGAAGGGGGAAAAAAAGGTAGAGAGGTGAGAAAATGAGACAGGAAAGAAGAGGATGGGATAAAAAACAAACCCTGAAAGATGGAAATATTTGAAAAGAGGAGTGAAAACAAAGAAAAGATGGGGGAAAAAAGTGGTGAGGAGGGAAAGAAGGAAGAGCTGCCAAAGGGAGAGCAAAAATAAATATAAATCAATTAAAAGAAATTAAAATAAATTTAAAAAAAATAATAAAAATAGAATTGAGAAAAAGTAAATTGAAAGAAGCAAAGCAGGGAAGAGAAGGGACATGGAAAAAGAAGGGAATAAAAGAAAAGGGGAGGGAAAAATAAAAGCTGAAAGATGGGAAAAGGAGAAAAAATCAAAATGGGAAAAGGAGAAAAAACTAAAATGTGGGAAGTGTAGGAAGGGGGACAAGGACAGTGTGGAAAGCAGGGAAAGGGAAGGAGTAGCAGTAAGAAAGGATGGGAATTTGGGAGTGGGGAGAAAAGGACTTGAAATATTCTCATTCCTGAAGAGGGAAATGAAGTTTCAACTGAAAAGCAAATTAAAATTATTTCAGCCAAAGTTACAGTGTTGCACCTTTTCTTCAGACAAAACTCTCTCACTGTTGCCATGAAGGAACTCTGTGACATCTCTGATTTTCCAAGATCACTGGAAGAGATTTTTCTCCTGAGATTCCTGGATTTGTCCTCCCAGGTCACTGAGGTGATGACACTCAAGCTTTGGGAACTCAATTCCCAGGGAATGGTCACGGCCCCAAGGCTGCCAGAGCTCCAGGAGGGTTTGGACAACGCTCTGAGGGACAGGGGGGAGTGTTGGGGTGTCCTGGGCAGGGCCAGGCCTTGGACTGGATGATCCTTGGGGATCCCTCCCAACTCAGGATATTCTGTGATTCCCTGATTCCATTCCCTCAGCTTATTCCTGACTCCAAAGGTCTCCAAACTGGGAGTTTCCTTCAAATACAGATTAAAAAAGGGTTTGTTGCATCGAAAATGCAGTTTAGCTCCACGTGCCCCGTTGAGGATGAGCCTTTTTTCCATCATCCTCATCCTTGCAGTCTCAGAATTATCTCACTCTACCAACTGCTGACATTTGATGCTGGGAAGGAGTCCTGGAATCCTGAATGAGCTGCTTGGTGGGAAAATCTGAAGGGAAAAGAGGCTCTTTGAAACATGGCAGGGAGTGGGAAAGACACCTTCAGCTGGGATGGGGGGAGAGCCACCCTGGAGAAGCCCCCTGGAGCAGAGAGGTTTGTGCTTGAGATCTTCCACTGGGTTCTTCAGAACAAACAAACTCTGCATTTGTTTTTCCACAGATCATTTTCCAGTCACTCACTCACTGGTTTCTGACAATCAACATCCATCAAATCCATCTCCTTCCCTCTCCCTTCTCAAGGGGAGACCTGCAGGAGGTGGATTTGGTTATTAATTCCTGTTGCCTTAGGAATGCTACTCCTTTTATTACTTGGGACCATAAGGAATAGCCATAAAGTTGCATGAAATTGTTAAAATATATGTGATTTTGCAAGAGATTCATCAGCCCAGCAGGACTCCTCTCTGGGGATCCCACAGCACTGGATTTGAGAGGCAAAGTTCTTAACCCTTTTCCCACATAATCATAGAAAGGTTGGGTTGGAAGGAATATTAAAAATCATCCAGTTCCAACCTCCTGATGTGGGCAGGGATATCTTTCACTATCCCAAGACCTGTCCAACCTGGCCTTGGGCACTTCCAGGGATGGGGCAGCCACAGCTTCTCTGGGTAACCTCTGCCAGTTGGGACCAATCCATGGATTACCTTGAAAATGAAGCCCCATTTCTTTACATACACAGACACAACAAGAATTAGGAAAGCCAGAAAAGAAGAAAGCTCCCAATTCAGATCTTCCAAATCCCAAACTCCTGCCATCCCAGTGCCTTGAGCAGCAAGAACTGACTCTAAGCAGCAAACTTAACGGGAAAACACACTGCAAACATGTTTAGAGAATTGTCCTGCTTCAAACACACCAACTTTCAACCTCCTTTAACAAGTAGATTTCAAATGTTCCAAGTAGAATCCAAATGTTGCTATGTGCACAACTCCAACAGCAATGCAAACATGGTTTAAAAAATTAGGCAATCCTTCAGACTCAGATTTTCTGGAAGGAATCAAAGTGCTCACCCATTGCTTCACTGGAAAAACACTGTATTCCCAGAAAGTTTTCATGACAGACTCTCTACCAGGAGGCTGCAACAGCAACTGGAAGAGCCCAGAGGGCTGATGCATCCAAGAGAACATGGCATAGATTACAAAACTATTCCATATCCTAAAACAAGGAGGGAAGCAAAATTTCAAACCATTTCTGCACTTTCTTAACAGCTACAAATTTGATCTGTGAAAGGAGGTGTTCTAGAAAATGTGGTGTTCCCAAACACACACTGAGACATCAGGAGAACTGTTTTCCAGGACTCTGGAGTGTGCAGCAGTGGGGAGCAGAAAACGGTGGAATCATAGAATGGTTTGGGTTGGAAGGGACCTTAAAGATCATCCAATTCCAAAATCCTGGTGAAAAGGTTCCCACAGAGACTTGGAGACCAAGGGCTGGGCTGCACAACTTCCCAGAGATGGGAAATGCCTCTTGCAAAGGTGTGCAGGGAAGAGAACGAGAAAATTCCAGTCACTACACAAGGATTTGGAAGTTCATTGCCTTGTTTAGGATCAAAGAATGGTTTGGGTTGGAAGGGACCTTAAAGATCATCCAGTTCCACCCCCTGACATGGGCAGGGACACCTTCCACCACATCAGGTTGCTCCAAGCCCCGTCCAGCCTGGCCTTGGACACTTCCAGGGATCCAGGGGCAGCCACAGCTTCTCTGGGCAACCTGGGCCAGGGCCTCCCCACCCTCATTGTAAAAAATCTCTTCCTTATATTTAATCTAAACCTATCAAGTTTGAAGCCACTTCCCCTGTGTCCTGTCCCTCCATCCCTTGTCCCAAGTGCCTCTCCAGCTCTCTTGGAGCCCCTTTAGGTACTGGAAGAGGCTTGAAGGTCTCCCTGGAGCCTTCTCTTCTCCAGGTTGAACGCCCCCAGGTTGTGACTGAACTCTGATGTTCTGCAACATCTACCATAAAACAAAATAAACAGAAACTACAAACCCTCTCAGGTCTGGGCAGATCACACAACATTTGAAAGGGCTTGTCTGGAGAACTGCTGGAATAAAATCAAGGCATCTCAATCAGTAAGGAAAACAACAGCTCAACTGTTGTCATGAGGTGGAGACATAAATATCACTCACAGATTTCCAGCATGAGGTGGCATCTGTAGGACCCCACAAAACCAGGGACAGGGAACAGAAAACTGCACTTTGGCAAAGTGCCTTTATTTGCTGGACAGATCTTGTGCTATTTTAATGTGCTTCACTCTAAGGAAAATATCCCAGGATCACTGAGGTTGGAAAAGCCCTCCCAGCCCATGGATCCACCCTGTGCCCCATCCCCACCTTGTCCCCCAGCCCAGAGCACTGAGTGCCACAGCCAGGCCTTCCTGGGACACCTCCAGGGCTGGGCACTCCAAACCTCCCTGGGCAGCCCCTGCCAAGGCCTGACCACCCTTTCCAGCAACAAATTCCTCCTCCTGTCCAACCTGAGCCTCCCCTGGCACAGCTGGAGGCCGTTCCCTCTCCTCCTGTCCCTTGTTCCCTGGCAGCAGAGCCCGACCCCCCCCCCGGCTCCCCCCTCCTGTCAGGGGGTTGCAGAGCCAGAAAGTCACCCCTGAGAGAATTAAAATAAGTTATAAAAATGCTCCAAAAATTTATCAATACTCAGGAGATGAACACTCCGCAGTCACTCCACTTTGAAGCCACTTACTTGTGGCATTTTGACCAGAAAGACACTTCCAAGCTACTCAGAAGTTCCAAGCAATGACCTCACTGAGATGTGTTGGTTCTGTAAATCAACATGACACCCTCTGTGTCACGAGGGCGGAGTTTTCACCTACTCCCTCCTTAAAAAGGATGTTCCTGATGCCTTTCAACAGGAATTCTTCAACAGGGGACCGACCTTCCAAGGTGTTTTTATCCAGTTATCAAGAATTAAATGTAAGAACATTGGCGGTTTAATGAAAACAATGGTGGTGGAGTGATAAACAACAGAGAGAAGTCACACCTACAGGTGAACCCAACCCTTGTGCAAACCAGCCCCCTCCAGACCCCGTTATACTTACAGGATGGGAGCCTAAATCCTGGCAGAGCAGCAGTTCCCAAAGGACTGAGGAATCATGATGGATAATCATCTAAATTTACAATCTTTTAATGCAAATAACTGAGGCTGAAAGGTTTCAAAAATGCAATCCTTGGAGGTATCAACAAAACAAGCCACGATATCAACCGAGAGGTTCGAGGATGGACCTGCATGTCCTGCACACAGCAGGACTGAAACCATTCCCAGGGGCAATTCCACGCTTTAGAATGGGATTCAAAACACCTGGAGTTTCAGAAGAGCCATAAAAGCTTTACAATTAAAGAGGTTTAAGGAACTCCATCTACAGAGGTTATTAATTAACATGTTTTGACGTGGATAAAGTGAAATAGTTTCAAACTAGAGTCGTTATTCGTCCTCCTAAGAGGCTCTGATGGAACTGAACAGTCCTGGAACTCGAGGAGGACTAAGAGCATGGAAAACCAACTACCAGAGACATGGGAAGGATCCTCACACTTGGAAGGATCTAGAGGAAAAGCAGCTTTTTCAAAATCGTGTCCTGCTGCACCCAAAAGATGCGGGAACAACGGGATTGGCCTCTGGGGATAACGACATGCCAGGGCCAGCATTCCACTCCAGGGTCACTCCTGGCCTTAAAGTCAGCTTGTCTGGAATAGCAGGGAGCTGCAGAGAACATCCAGACTAACAGAGGAGGAGAGAAAGAACTCAAACCACAGGCACAGTCCATGAGGAACGGAGCAGAGCTGCGTTCACACACCACCCATTTGCAGACCTTGCTGTTTCAATTAAAAACTCCAAATTAGCTGTTAGGCCTCCAACTTTTACTTCCATATTCTTAATTCCGTTTCAATGTATCTGATATTTACATATTATAGTATAATTATACCTACCATACCATGGCTTGGAGTAGGTTAATTGCATAGGAAGGTTTACTAATCGTTTACATTTTTGTTTCTTTGTTGTCTTTTTTTTTTTTTCCTTAAATTACTCCTTTTTTTTTTTTTTTTTTTTCCTTTTTTCCCTCTCTCTCTCGTTTTTAAAAAGCACAGTAAAGAGTCTGAGGACAAATTATTCAACTGTTTATCATACATAAGACTGCATGACTATAATACAAAGGGCTTGTCTTTTCATTTAACGTTACAATATACACAGCAAGTCCGGACTAGATCTTACAATCTGAACACAGGTATTTAACCTTTTCCATGCTGTTTATGTTTACAATGCACAGAAGTCCTGTAACCAAACTGTGTAGTAAAGCACACAAAACTGGACTGTAACATAACACAGTATGCAGAAGCACTGGATTATTTTTTTTTTTTTTTTTATGATTTCTTCTTGATGGAGATATTATTTCTTTCAACTGCTTTTATTTGTTTGTTTTTTTTTTTGGGGGGGGGGTGCTCGCTAAAGGTGTGGCAACGGGAGCACACGAAATGTTACCCAGATTTCATATTACCCTTATAATTCCTAGACAGCAGTAAGTACTGGATTCCTTTTTTTTTTATATATATATTGCTAAACTCAGCGTTCCCGGTTCTAAGGGTGACAGCCTTCCAAATCCTGTAAACTTCTCCCAGTTACTGAGCTTCGAAAAGAAAACCATAAAGACAAAAAAAAAAAAAAAAAAAAAAACCAAACCAAAAGGAAACAGAACCAAAAAAAAATAAAAAAATTAAAAAAAAAAAAATCCCACTTTCATCCACAGGGTCGATGTGTCGATACAAAAAGAAATCGGTTGATCGAGGAAACCATGATTTACCAAAAAAAAAAAAATAAAAAAAAATAAAAATGAGCATCCCAAGGGTTTTCGTTCCCGTTCACATGGTGAGTCAGCTGCTGCGTTGCCACTGTGAGTATTAAAAAATTCCACCTTTTCCACGGAAAAAGGAAAAAAAAAAAACCCAACCCACGACTTGGCCGCACGGAATCGACCATTTGCTGCTAAATCAACTTTTCCAAGGGCTTACTGGCAGAGGTAGATCACTGCTTCTGTAAGAGAGGATGGGCAACACTGGGCATCTGGGATGGGCAACAGAGGGATTCACCTTGTTCTTTTCCCGAGTTTTTCACGCAGCTTTTACCCTTTTTTTTCCCCCCCCCCCCCCCCCCCAAATCAAATCACTGGATGGGCCCATAAATTTTGCAACTGCCAAGCTGACTGTGTTATATTAAGGCAGCGTTACCCAAAAATTAGGCACCTGTTAAATACAGCCTGCTAACCTCAGGTCTCATGTGAGTGTTTTGCTTTACTCAGAACTTATTGTTTTGGACCTGTTCATGCAATCAAGGTCTTTTGCCTTCAAGTTTACAATTATGTTAATAAGGAATACAAGAATCAACTGCTGGTTTCATAGCTTCTGGTTCTAAGTGTCCCTTTTGCCTTCAGAAGCCTGAACACATTGATAATGTAACAGATGTTATAGTCTCCAAGTAGATGTCAATCTATTATCTTCAGTACACAGATTGCTGTAAATGTATTGGCTATGAATTCAACAACAGTTCCAGTTTTGTTTAAGCAATAGTACAGCCATAATTTTCAACTGACATTTAAAAATGGTCTAGTTACACCTTGTGTCAAAGTGCAGAACTGCTACATTATTGGTTACAGACATCTATGTGCTATAAAAACAGCTTTGGTACAATAAATTATCAAAAAAGAAAATAAATTTTTGTAAAATTCACAGCATAATTGTGAGGCAAAAAAGCAGTCACATAAAATTCTGCATTTTTTTTTTTTTTAAAAATGTTCAGGATGAACAGAAGACGTCTTTGTGCAGAAGTAATGGTGGAGAAACCACGTGCCGAGAAAAAAGCAAAAGAAAAAAGTAAAAAGCAGGAAGGGACACAGTTGTAGCTATTTCCATCAAAGCAAACCACTACTCCTGTGACCTTCAACCAATAAGGAAGTCAACTTTATGACACACGCAAAGTGACCTTGCAATACCTTACAATAAGTGGGTCACAAAAGTCTATTTTTTAAAAGAAAGGCCTCTTGAATTACCCATTCTCTGTGTTTTCAGCATTAAGGACTGTCTGCAAAAGCATGTCCAAAAGTGATTGCATCTGAAATGGTAGGCTCTTCTAACTTAAGAGTCCAAATCCATAAGGCCAAAGGTTATCCCAAAGACCACCACTTAGACCTCCCCAGGACTGGCCAGGACCGACCCGTTGATTGCTTCTCAGTGCACCTCAGTTATGAAACCAGTCATATTCCAACACTAAACTGCCTGCGGTCTCCAAAAGGTGGGACCCACAGAATCCCATCACAAATTGCTGCTTTGATCCTCAGTAGATTCAGAAAAGGAGAGTTCTGCTCACCGCCACTTCGCATGCTCAGTGTGCCTCACCAGCTCCGTCACAACCGTCCCTTTTTACAGCTGAAGGAGTTATAGGTTTGTGTGATCTGAAGGTCCCTCTTGCTTACAGTACTGCATTTCTGTGCCCATGTTTGTTTGGGGAACTAAAAAAAAATATATATATTAACTCACTCCCCCCTCCCACCCGAAAAACTTCAAAGGGCCTTTTCTCAGAAACCATGTGCAATGCCTTTAAAAAGAAAACTAGTTTGCGACTACGACTAACGTTTGAACAATAACCCCCTGTTGAATGAGAGCAAAAAAAAGAAAAAAAAGAAAAAAAAAAAACCAAACCAAAACCCCTCCCCCCCAAAAAAAACCAAACTATGACTAGAGGTTGTGGCAAGTTAAAATGGGGGAAGCAAAAGGTGAACACCACTAAGCTATTCGTTAAGGTGGGTCCAGACATGGCTCTTAAAAAAAAAAAAAAAATCCAAAAAAAAAAAATTCCAACCGAAAAACCTCCCCCCCACCCCCCCCAAAAAAAAAACCAACAACAAAAAAAAAACTTCATTGTCCCTTTGCAATCTTTTCAAGTTTAAAAAAATAGTCAACTTTGCCCTCCTGTAGCGGTTCAGTGAGTTTATCTCCTTCTGATTCAAGCAGCTTTGCACTTTGTTTTTTTTTTTTTTTTTTGGAAAAACACCACTTCTATAAAAACACACAAGAAACAAACTTAGTTTCAGTTTAGTCACGAGCTAGCCACAGGACTTTGCTGAACACAAACTCCTGTCATGGGAGACTCTTCTCTATCAATGCCTTGCCTCATGGCAAGGTGTCCTTCAGTCATGTAATGAGCAGGACCTGTGTTAGCAGAGAACTGGTACGTGGGATGTCCAGCTATGCCCGTTTCTTGGCGCGGATTAGAGTAGACTGTTAAATTCATGTCCATCGCTCCGTTCTGTCCAAAGTCCAAGGTATTAGCAGCCACTGGGCGGTTCTGATAGGCCTGATTGCCTTGGTTACCAGTAGAGGAGGAAGATGTAGAGGAAGAAGTAGTTGAGGAAGACAGGGATGTCATGGAGTGGTGACTGTGGCCCACCTCCATAGAATCCTGGGTGGAGGAGCTGTTTGTTGGAGAATTGTAGACTCTCGGCCTGGTCCGGCTGCCCAAGGCTTGCTGTCCATGGTGGTGGTGGTGGTGGTGGTGATGGTGGTGGTGGTGGGAGCTGTTGCCATGGTGATGATGTAATGCATTCTGTTGTTGAGGGTTTACATGGAAGGTGGTTTCTTGGACTGGGTGGTTTTCAACAGTGACCTGTGTCGGAGCTTCGGTGGCCGTCCAACCAATCGGGGGAGGAAACTGCTGTCGAACCTGGGAAGGAGCACAACTACAATTAAAATGCTGGCTCAAATCTGCCCATTTCACGGGACCAGAGAGTTATTAAGGCCAGAAAAGACCTCCAAGATCATCAAGTCCAACCTTGGGGCACCGTCTTCTCAACTAGACCAGAGCACTGAGTGCCACGTCCAGTCGTTCCTTGAACATTTGCAACATATGAGAAATTCATATTACATAAGATTCATATTATATATATTCATATATATTATATATATTCATATATATTATATGTATTCATATAGGTATTAATATTATATCAGAGATTCATATTATATATATTCACATATTTTTATATATTCATCTAGGTATTCATATTAAATGACCTACGTTATATATTCATATATATTAATATATTATGTGTATTCAAATAGGTGTTCATATTATATATTATATTCATATTAGATATTCATATTGTATATATTGTATATATTGTATATTGTATATATTGTATATATTATATATTATATATATTGTATATATTATATATTATTATACTATATTTATTCATCTAGGTATTCCTAGTATATGAGAGATTCATATAACATATATTCATGGATATTCATATATATTTTATATATTCATATATATTTTATATGTTCATATAGATATTCATATTATATCAGAGATTCATATTATATATATTGATATATTTTTATATATTCATCTAGGTATTTATATTAAAAGAGCTATGTTATATATTCATATATATATTATTGTTATTTATATTATTTGAGATTCATATTATAAATATTCATATATGTATTCTTATAGGTATTCATATTGTATGAGATATCCATGCTACATATATTCATCTATGTTATATATATTCATATGTATATATATATAATATCAGAGATTCTTATTATATGAGAGTTATTCATATTTATGCCAACTTTTAGAAAAGTTAACCAAGCCTTGCAGTTGCAAAATTATTCCAGAGATGCAAGCACGGTTATGAATCACCAAGAAAAATAAATTTTGCATTCTGGATGTTTTTTTTCCTAACAAACAGTTGAAGTTCAATATGTGACCCTGCTGTTGAAATTCTACAAGCAGCTTTAGGCAACAGTAACAATAAACAACATAATATTTGTACAACACGCAGGACAACAAGGCCCTGATTTCTGGCTGGGGGAGGCAATAAGCAAACTAAAGTAAATTAATTGGAGTTCATACCTTGAGTGGTGTCAACAGCACGAGAGGAACCTCTGGAACAACACAGCTGGTTAAAGGCCACTAAAACACCAAGGTCTGCCTACACACCAGATTGTGCATAAACTGAAGTGTCCACTTGGGAGAATTCCTGGATTTATCTGTTCTGTACCACGACAAAACACTGAACTGGCCTCTTCACACCTACCTGTGGGCTGTGTGTTTCACAGTCCATTGCTTGAACAGCAGCAGTGAAGTGCCCACCACTATGTCGATGCTGGTGTGTGGGGTCCGACCGTGCCCTCCCGCTGTTGCTCGTTCCGGAAGATCCACCTGGAAAACCAGAACGTGCCCGATAACTAAAGAGGCACCAAATTTAAAGCTGCAAAATGGTGGCTGCGGGAAGATAACGTGACCTGCTCCAAGGGGAAAGCAGGAGATGATCACTCACATTTTTGCTCATCTAGTTTTAGGGTTTTGGTTGGGCTGGTGCCTGTTCCAGCTGATTAAAAGAATCGTTTCATGAGCGTGGTCAATGTATTGGGTTTTTAACAGGAGGAAAAGGCAACATTTCATAGAATCAGGGAATACCCTGGAAGGGATCATTATGTCCATCTCCTGGCCCTGCCCAGGACACCCCAACACTCCCCCCTGTCCCTCAGAGTGTTGTCCAAACCCTCCTGGAGCTCTGGCAGCCTTGAGGCCGTGCCCACTGCCCTGAGGAGCCCTGGTCAGTGCCCACCACCCTCTGGTGATTCACGTGGGAAAGATTTCCACCGGGAAATACAACTTATCGACCCGTCCACGACAAAACCTCACCTGAGCTTGAAGATGTACTAGAGGTGGTTCCCGAAGACTGCGACTGCTCCATGGCAGGACTGGTGGACACGCTGTTACTCGTGTTTGTACCTTCATCCGCTGTTTTCTTGAAGAAACTGTGCTGCAGGGCATAGTAGGGCTGGATCCGTGTCTTGGGGTCATAGTCAAGCATCCTTAAGATGAGGTCTTTGAACTTCAAGTAGTCGGCTACAGTATGACCCGGTTCCCCAGCCCGGCGCCCGCCTGGTCCTCCTGTCTCAACTCCCAGGATATTGTGAAGTTTGCGAGTCGCGGGTGGTTTGTATTCCTGGCGGGAAGTTGGGAATCGCTTGAGCTCAAGGTGGGGGTTAAGCTTTGGGGGTTGCACAGTTTAATTGTAGGAGGAGGGGAAGTCAAATCAAAGTAAGGAACTATTCAATGCTACAGAAGGTGTTACTTAAAGGGCGAGATGGAGCAACAATGAAATTCCATTTTGAGAAAGACAAGATGTAAAACAAAGTAACATCTCACCATTTATATATTAAAAAATATATATATTTATAGATATATAATATTATATATCATCCTAGGTTATTATATATCATCATAGGTTATTTAACCTATCCCTTTTCCATTACTGGTCTTCTTCAAGTCCCAAAGAAATCAAAGTAACATCTCACCATTTAAACATATAAATATATAAAAATATAATATATATATATTTATATAATATGTATTTCTGTGTATATTTTTTTTATATATATATATATAAGAATTTATTTTTTTTAATCATCCTGGTTATTTAACCTGTCCTTTTTCCATCTTTGGTCTTCTTCAAGTTCCAAAAAAACCAAAGTAACATCTCACCATTTAAATATATAAAAATATAATATATATATTTATATAATATATATATTTATATAATATATATTTATGCGTGTGCATTTATATTTATATTTTATACATATATATATATATATATAAGAATTTATTTTTTTAAATCATCCTGGTTATTTAATCTACCCTTTTTCCCTCTTTGGTCTTCAGGTTCCAAAAAAACCAAAGTAACATCTCACCATTTATACATATAAATATGTATTTTTTATATATATGTGTATATATATATATATATATATATGATTTTATTTCTTTTTAATCATCCAGGTTATTTAATCTACCCTTTTTCCATTATTGGTCTTCTTCAAGTTCCAAAAAAACAAAGTAACATCTTAGCGTTTATATATAAACATATATGATAAATATATATAAAACTATAAATATATAAATATATATAAATATATATTTTTTTTTATCATCCTGGTAATTTAATCTACCCTTTTTCCATCTTCTTCCTTGTTCAAGCTCCAAACAAACCAAAGTAACATGTCACCATTTATATGTATAAATATATAAAAATATAAATATATTAAATGTATAATAATATAAAAAATATATGGTTTTTTTAATCATCCTGGTTATTTAACCTACCCTTTTTCCATCTTTGGTCTTCTTCAAGTTCCAAGTGCTATCTGGCAACTTCTCAAAGAACTTTCTTGCTTTTGGTGCTTGGTCGAGGATGTGGGTAGGTGGTATCCCCAAAACTTCCACTATTTTATTCATCTGATCCACCTGTTCCAAACAAAAAGGATTTATGAGGAACAAGTGGCAGCCAGCCAAGCAGTGCCCCAAATGTCAGCATCCCAGACAAGTTCTTAATTAATTAATTTAAGAAAAATCCATTATGTACAAAGCAAATCAGTGAGTAAGGAGTAAGAGGGAGAAGCAGAAAATTAACAGGCAATTTTGGATTCTGACAACAGACACTGCTGTTATTGATGTTTAATCATTTTAGAGTTACAGACTTCCCTCATTTATGCATTACAATTAAACAGATGGAAACCACGATGGGAATTAATTAAAAAATAATCTAATTATTTGTCCACAACGTACCTCGTTTGCCCCACTAAAGAGAGGCTCTCCAGTGTGCATCTCCACTAAAATACACCCAAGGGACCACATATCAATTGCAAGATCATAAGGCATTCCCAGTAGCACCTCTGGTGATCGATAAAAACGACTCTGGATATATTGGTATATCTGAAATAAAACATCTGAAGGTCACAAACAGCATCCAAGGGCATTCTGACATTCCACATGACAAAACACAACTCCCAGGAAATATCATTTTGGTGCAGGGAAAGGTCTCAGTGACACTCAAAATATCTATACATTGTATTAATAAAAATATGTCACTGTTAATTCTTAGGAAAATATTCATATTCTCAAAAAAAAGGTGCAGATTTACTCATGTGATCATTTATTTCTATTTGTGCTTCTTAACGTCTCAAAATCATCTCATTATTGACATAAATAATCCAGGTGTCATTTCACCTCCTCGTGTCTTCCTTCACCCCAGGGTGAAAAGTTTCTAGTGTATAGTTTATATATATTAAAAGCCCTTTAATTAATGTAAATATGTCTTACTATTCACTGCAATATTCAGTATTCTCATCTGCTCTTCCCAAATTACACTGGAAAAAAAGCAATGGCCAATCCCAACTCCTCAAGTGAGAATTGGGGGAATTTTGTTAAAGTTAATCCATTAATTTCTGAATTCATGTCACATAATGACTCAATCTGTAGTATAACTAGTAATAAACAAGAGGACATGCCAAAGTGGAAGGAGTAATACATATGGAATAAAATAATAAGGTAATTAAAGGTAACATATATGGAATAAGATAATAATAAAAGAGTATTTTATTTAACAGCACTGCAGACTTGCACAACCAAGCGCTGATGCATTTTCCACTGACATGGCACAAAAACACAGCCCAGGAGAACAAAAAAAGATGGAAATTTTATCTCTGGGGTGGATTTTTATCTACTAGGGAACTAAAGGGAAGTGGTAGAGTGTGAAAAAAAACATGGATGTGGCACTTGAGGACGTGGTTTGAACATGGTGGTGCTGGTTGATGGTCAGACCTGATGATCTTAAAAGGCCTCTTCAAAAAGACCCTAAAAGGCCTCTTGATGATTTTAAAAGTCACAGAATCCCAGAACATGCTGAGCTGGAAGGGACCCCCAAGGATCATCCAAGTCCTGCACAGAGTCACCGTGTGCCTGAGAGGTCTCCTCCAACCTGAACGATTCCGGGATTCCGAAGCTCGTACCTGAAGGTCCCACGGACCGTTGCTCTCTCGCACTCTACTAAAACTTAAATTCCTATTTTAAAGCCACCATGTGTAAAGTTTAAATGAGCCAGCTGATCATTATGACTTCAGAGCATTGTGTAAACAGAAGTTTGAGTGGTGCTCACCCTCTGGCCGAGCTGACACGAGCTGCCGAAATCCACGATCTTGATGGCGCTGCGTTTGGGGTTGCAGAGCAGGATGTTCTCGGGTTTTAGGTCACAGTGAATGATGCTGAGCTCGGGGGTGGCCAGGAAGAGCAGAGCTGTGCACATCTGCTGGGCAAACTTCCTGGTGAGGTTCAGGGACACCCCCCTGAAGTTGGTGTTCCTCAGCAGGTCGTACAGGTTGTAGGACAACATCTCGAACACCAAGCACAGGTGGTTCCGGAACATGAAGTGACGCTTCAAATGCACTTGGGAAAGGGGGGGAAAAAAAATTCATTAAAACGTGGCCTCTGTGCTAAGAATGAGGTGCTAATTACAATCAATATTTAGGAAGCTTAATTATGAGTAAAATAATAAGAGTATTATTTTCTTTTCTCTCACTTCTGTGCTACCCACAGAATATTTCTGCCCGCCCTGGGGTACAGAAGGATATTTTACACATTCTCAGTATTATCCAAAGAACTACTTTAAAGACAGAAAGGTTGTATTACCAAAGCAAGTTACCACCCCCCTGCATTTACAGAGGAAACAGCTGACCATCAGATTCATTTAAGATTTATAATTTATAAATTGCAATTTATAAGCTGTGACTTCAATTGATTATTCAGTTAATAATTAAAAATAATTGATTAAAATCAATATCCCCGGGGCAATGTATTCATTTCAACCAGGCACAATGTGAGTTTCTGAAAGTTCAAACCCAATCCAGTTCAAACCCAATCCATCTATTTTTTCCATGAAATAAGTGAAATATTCATCCCATTAAATCTGTTTGTCAGTCTGCCAAGAGCTCAGGTTGCCACAAGAGAATTGAAACAGGATAAACACCTCAGATAAAAAGCAACACACTCCCCTTTTTTGCCATAATAAAATGTTGGACCAATATCAGCACAATGAGAGTTCAGGTTTTTAATGAAGGTGGATTTTTGGTGTCCATGGATTTGTTTTCTCTGTTATCAGGAGCCAGTTCTTTCTGTGTCCTTTACAACTTACCTGGGACAGGTTCTTCCCTATAAATTTAAAATTCCAAGAGCTTATTTGCTGATGCCTTTACTTCCTTTTATTAATCTGAAACTGGTCATGTCTTTAACACCTTTCTGACATGGGGCACTGACAAGTTTAGGTTTTGTTTTATGTAAACCCGTCATTAATAAATTTAACTTAAAAATACCTCAAGAGCTTTGACACTGAATACATAAAACGCATTCTGAATATAATATTCATTAAAACAAGTTAAAATTTAAGTGAATAATCATAAAATAATTTAATACCAACGTATGCTAAAATTATTTCAAAGATTTCTTTCTAAACTACAGGAAGAAAAATCAGGAATTCAATACAGACATGCAAACCAGGAAAGCACAGCTGTTGGTATTTTGGCTTCTACAAACTAAGAAATGCTTAAACCCAGTTTAATTTTCCTTAATCACTCTTTTTCATCTTCCTCCATCTCTCTTTACAGCATGGGGCTGCCTTCTTTCCATCATTTCTTTCCCAATTCTCTACTCCACAGGATAGATGGGATTTAATAAACTTTTTACAGGAGCTGACTTGATTTCATTATTACCATAAATTTTAAGTAGCTTTATAATAATAAATCAAGGGAACAACACTTCAACCTCCAGAAACAGTCAAAATAATATGATTTCAAATATTTTCTGAGCTATAAATGGGCAAATTTTAACATTTACACGAATCTTTGGCTGTTACACCAAATTTTGAGCTTTTTAAACACGCATGAAAAAAAAGTAATGATGAAGCTGCTGTTCCCATAAAACATTATGTTCTATATTCTGTTATTCCTATAAAATATATGTCCTTATCCATGACAGTTGTGAGATAATCTGAGATATATTCAAAGAGTGAAAATGATGCAAACCGCCACAGATCATCACAGGGCCATGGCAACTTCTTCAGGTGTCCCGAACTGGAAAAAAGAAAACTCTGCAGAAAATCCCAACACTGCAAAGTAACGAATCATTTTCCATATTTTAATTCTGGCTGTCACAAAGCAAACTGGAAAATCTGCACAAAACCATAGGAATGATTTTAAAAGTGTGCTGCATTTTTTGTATTTCTTTAGGACCAGGAGCACCCCTGTTGTATGGGAAAATGTCCTATATCAAGAATAAGATAAAAATGGGAGAATAATTATTGAAATACCTATGTAGTACTTCATCTCAGTGTCATGTTTGTTCATAAGCTCAAGCAGTCTCACTTCAATCTGGGCCTGGTTTAAGAAAGCCTTCTTGTTTTTGATGATTTTGATGGCCACCCACTCCTGCTCCATTCGGTCATAGGCCTTGACAACCTGCAACAGAGCAGCCAAATCCATCAGGAAAATCTCTCCAGTTTTCCAAACACAGCAAAACTCACTTTTCTACATTCAGGAAAACCTTTCCAGAAGTTTTGTCCTTTTTAATTTGATTTCTTCTCTCCACACCACAACAGAGCCACAGCTGAGCGTGTGACATTTATTGCTGTGAGGGCACTTTACATGAATAAATATGTCAATAAAAATACATATGATAAATACAAATAAAATTATCCAATAAACAATAAGCATTTATTATTTCATAAATAAATAAAATTATCCAATCACCTAAACCAACACTGTAAAAGGACTGGGAAATAAAATCATCGAATCACCTAAACTAACACTTTAAAAGGACTGGGAAATAAAATTATCAAATCACCTAAATCAGCACTGTAAAAGGACTCGGAAATAAAATTATCAAATCACCTAAACCAACAATCTAAAAGGACTGGCAAAATTTGAGGAAAACTAAAAAAAAAAACAACCAAAAAAGAAAAGCTCCATCCTCCTTCCAGCCTTTGGTTTGGCTACCAACAGTCCCAATAAATGCTACTAATAACATTTATAGCAGGTGATCTCTAGGACTGGTTTATTGTTTTAATTTTAAAAGCTAAGCCAAACAGCTGATGGCAAAAGGTTGAGGATTTCTCACTGTAAAATGCTTTACCAGAGCAAAGAATCAAATGTATTCAAATGTTACCTGAAACACCACAAAATATGAGTGTCCTGAGTAGACACTCAGTAAAACAGCACTGAGAAAAACCAGATTTCATTTCAAAATGAAACAGGAATAGCACCTCCAATTAAATATAATGATGATTCATATAAATTATATCTCTATATAAGGATATATTTACCTGTCCAAAGGATCCTTTGCCTATTAAAGAGTCGATTTCATAACGATCCATCCACTTCTCCCCATTTTTCACAATATAATCGTAGTTGTCATCATCATATCCATCGTTGTAAACCTTCCTCTCCTTTTTGTGACTGGAATCATCTCCTTGGCCCTGCTGATGCCGCCGTTTTTTTTTTGCATAGTAAACCTGAAGGTGAAAAGGGGGTTGGTTAAGAGCAGTTTTTAAGAGTTTTTAGTTCAATCAAGAGCAAAATCAACTTTTTATTAATCACCCCGGGGTTTTAAAATGCAACTTGGAGCAGTGGAAATCCAAGCCACCCTCTGCTATTGCTCTGCTTGAAGCCAAGTCTTTATTCCAAAGTAAATTCTTGAGGAATAATTGAGCAGATCTGAATTAATGTTCTGATCCCTGGAGCTCACAGGTGCAAGAAGAACAGAACCATAAGTACACAGCAAAATTAAAAAAGCTAAGGAGCCTGGAAATAAGAATTATCAGTTGGAGCTTTCCACAAGAATTCCAAGTCAGTGAAATCCTTTCAACTGCCAAAGAGTTTAAAATTAATTGATGCCTGTTTGTATTAACCACAGCAATTTTATATTTTACATTTGCCAATAAGATTTAATCAAATAATTTAGGGAAAACACTCCAGCATTTTCCTTAGAAGTCCTCAGACACATTAATAAAGTTTTATAGCTCAAACTGTGTTTGTGCCACTCGTAATTCTTTTATCATGCAAAACATTTGTTTAGAAAACAAGAGAAAATAAATTCCAGGATAAAAGATTTCCTGTGCTGGAGCAGGACATCAATGAGCTCAAGGGGAACAACTGAGAGAAAACTTGATTTTTGTGATCCTTTCATGATATTATTTGTAGGAAATACGTTAATTATGTGCTGTAACAAAGCCCTGCCCTCAGTGCCCACCAAGGAGCCATTACCTCATTAATATGCTTGTATGTTTTGATCAAATCTACGGAGAGTTTCCTCAGAGGAGCAGTGGCTGGATCACGGAAAGTTTGGGGCATCCGCCTCTGGAATAAGAAATGAGGGGGAAAAAAATAGGAATTTAGTGATACAGCGACTGCAAGAAATCACAGAATCACAGGATCACAGAATCATAGAATCAGCTGGGTTGGAAGGGACCTCTGAGATCATCAAGTCCAGCTCTTGATCCAACCCCACCGTGGTTCCCAGCCCATGGCACTGAGGCCACATCCAGTCTCTCTTTAAAAACCTCCAGGGATGGAGAATCCACCACTTCCCTGGGCAGCCCATTCCAATGGCTGAGCACCCTCTCTGCAAAGAAATTCTTCCTAATATCCAACCTAAACCTCCCCTGGCACAGCTGAACATCCAGCCCTCTTGTCTTGCTGATGGTTGCCTGGGAAAAGAGACCAACCCCCCCCCGGCTTCCCCCTCCTGTCAGGGAGTTGCAGAGAGTGAGGAGGTCTCCCCTGAGCCTCCTCTTCTCCAGGCTGAGCCCCCCCAGCTCCCTCAGCCTCTCCTCACAGCACTTGTGCTCCACTCCCTTCCCCAGCCTCGTTGCTCTTCTCTGGACCTGCTCCAGCCCCTCCATGTCCTTCCTGAGCTGAGGGCCCAGAACTGGACACAGCACTCCAGGGGTGGCCTCACCAGAGCTGAGTCCAGGGCAAGAATCACTTCCTTGGACCTGTTGGCCACACTGTTCCTGAGCCAGGCCAGGATCCATTGGCCTTCTTGGCCACCTGGGCACACTCTGGCTCATGTTCAGCTTCAGCTGAGTTGGAAGGATCAGAGCCCAAGTCCTGGTCCATCCTCTGCCAGACCCTGGGGGAGGTCCCCTCTCAGTGTCTGCTCTGGGGGCTGAACAGCCCCAGCTCCCTCAACCTTTCCTGCTCCCAGAGATGCTCCATCCCTTCGGCATCTCCACAGGAGAATCATCTTCCAGCAGCTCCATGTCCCTGCTGTCCTGAGGAGCCAGAGCTGGACCCAGCCCTGCAGATGTGCCTCAGCAGAGGGGCAGGATCCCCTCCCTGACCCTTTGGAAATGCTCTTCCTGACCCCCCCAGGATCCCATTTGGCTCCCAGGACACGCTGCTGGCTCAGGGACAGCTCGTTGGCCACCAGGTCCTTTTCCAGCAGGTCATTCCCAGCCTGAGCTGGTGCCTGGGGTTATTCCTCCCCATTCCCCGATGACAGGAAACCTGAGGGCAAGTTTAAGCAATTCCACTGGAGAAAAACTTGTTTCATGTATGTTTTATATCCATATGATTGAACTAATAAATGACCTGGAGAAGTGGAACTGCTCCTCCATCTTTTACAGTATTACTTTATTAATAATTAATATTCATTATTAGTAAATATTAAATTAATTATTACTACTTGAATATTACTAAATAACATTACTAAATGTTATTATATTATATCATATTGCAATCTATACTATTCAGTATTACACTAGTAAATTATATAATACAATATTTAGTATTAAACTACTAAATATTATCATAAAAAATAAATATTAGAATAGTTGCTGTGCAAAGAGTGCCTGACAAAACAAAAATTTTTTTAAAAAATCACACTGCACTGCCCCAAAAAAGGTCTCACAAAAAAGAAATTATAAAAGTTTGTGCTTCTGAAACTGGATCTGCCCTCAGGGACCCAAGGAACCACCCCAGAAATCCCAGCTCCAGTGGGTGCACGGAGCACATGGACAGGGGGAAAGACATTAATTCTCTTTTATTACAAGCAATAAAACTTTTGTAAACATCAGGAAACTGCCTGAAAGTTTCCTAAACAAACTATTTGACATTTCCAAAACATTTTTTTTGTTGCTTCCTTTCAGCTGCCAAACAAATGTGGAGCATTAAACAAACCACACTTCAACAGGAGCTCCTTTGGTTCCCTCCCACAACCCCGTTAAAAAAGGAGCAGCAGCACATCCTAATCCCAGCTGGCACTGCTCCAGGCTTCCCAAATCCAAGTATTTCCTTAAAATTGCTTAATTGGAGCACAAGAACACTGGAAGATTTTGCTGGTAAAACACAGGCTGTGGTACAGGAATATCAGCAGGGCCCACTCTCTGTCCAGGGCTGGATGAGCAGCACAGGGACTCTGAGCTTTCCACTTCAAGAATTCCATAGTTCAGATCAACTATTCACATATAACATCCCTCTAATCCGGAATGGGAATTTGTAGGACAAGTCCTCATGTTTATTTTCTGATTTATGAGTCAAATTTCCTTGCTTACTTCAAAAATAAATCTGATTTCCACTCCGAAATCAGCAGCCTGGTGAAAAAAAAAATTATAATCCGATTTGCTGCTGTTCCCTAACTATTATTATTTCATTATTGTAAATAATTAAATAATAATTAATTAAAATTCTGAAGGCTACTCCTCTGGTTCTTGCAGTCAGTCCCTTATTTAAAACTTTGTGCTTTTTTTTTATTTAAAACTTGTGTTTTTTAAAACTTGTGGATTTGGACAGTCCCACATTCCCGAGGCCTCACTTGGAACCTGCAGGAACTTCTCAACAGGTTCTATTTTGCTCTCCTGGGTTCATAAAGTTTTGGGTGGGAGAAGAGAAAGAACTGAGGGGGTTTTTTTCCCCTCCTCCTTTTATATTTGAACATTTGTAACGTTCTCTTCTCTTTCCAAGAGGGATTCTTGCTCCCTCTCTCCTTCCTGGTCATGGAAAACCGTGGAGCAAAGTGCTCATTATCCATTTTATACAACAACACTCTCAAATCCTTTACTGATGGGGTGACACTGATTCCTGCCTGGGCTTCAGAGAATCCTCAACCACCAAAGGAAAGGGAAAAACAGATGAGAAAAGAGAGGAAAGAGAAAGGAAACTCTTTTTTCACGTGCTTCGGTCTCTATCTGGTGGCCAGAGAGCAACACTGCAACCTCAGATCTTCCTGGAAACAGCCCCCAAATCTTCCTGAGAACATTCCCAAATCAAAGAGATGCTGGAATTTCTGTCTGAGAGATAAGAACTATTTTAATTTCAATTATATGTGTCAATAAACACCCACAAAAAAGGCAACCAAGAGCCCCACTGATACTCAGCACACCTGAGACAAACCATGTTTTAAGGAAACTGTGATTTTAACTCAGGTGTGTTATTTGAAGCAGGACAGTCTTTGGGTTTGATGAATAAAGGAAGAGAAAACAAAATTCCCTCTCTTTGGGCATAGGTTTTATTATCTAAAATAAAATTAAAAACTAAAATAAAAAAATAATAAAATAAAATAAAATTTCCTTATTAAATGCCTTTTATTTTGCTTATGGAAATATATATTCTGTTCACGGGATGCTTGAATTCAGATTTTTTTCTTTTTTAAAAAGAAAGATCCACCACCATCCACGTTCATTAAGAAAAGGGAATAAAAGGTAAATTCAGCTTGTGGAAAGTCCATGTTCCATTTTACAAATGGAATAAATAATGAACAGAATAAATAATGAAGATTTTAGAGTATAAAGGCAACTTTTAGCAAGAGTTCCAGTTGTGATGACTTGTTTAATTGACATGTTCACACTCAGGACAGAGCCTGGTGAACTCCCCCACTAACAAAATGTTTATCAGGTAGTGGAAATAACTGAATTAAGGATTTTTAACTGAATTAAGGATTTGAATTAAGGTATGAACTTGGCCCTGATCTAGTTGTGATCAATAAAATCTCTGGCCACGATCTGGTCAGTAAAAACCAGCAATTATGCAGGTGCTAAGTGATCTTAGATAAACAGAGATAAAAGTGTTCAGCATCAGCCTGACCTTCCAATTCCAGGTGCTTCCTGAAAGCTGAACTGCTGGAATTTGTTACCAAAATCTGCCTGTGAATTCACCTCAACTTCCTGAGCAGGTAAAGTAATTTTCTGATCCTTTTATACTTCGCTGAAAACAGTTTCAGGCCATCTGAGCACCCAGGATGGAGACAAATGTTAGTGCAGAGCAAAAAAAAACAAAAAAACAAACCACTTGTTTGAAGTTGGGACAACTTTTAAGCTTCTTATCTTATTTTACCATCGGGTTACACTGAACTCACAAGATGCAACCAGTTAAAAATGGACAAAGAAAGAGGAGTTTGTGATTGTTAAAGGAGAAAGATCCCACAGATCCCAACTTTGCTGCTCCTACAGCTCCCTGAAGCTGGTTCTGGCACTCAGCACAGAGTGAGACCCCCACAGCCAAGAGCAGGACCCAGCATTTTTTGGGAAAAGAAAGCCTAAAGACCAACTCCTGGAGGAAAAAGTTAAAAAGGAAAGAGCTGGAAGTCTTTAACTGTAATTAAAACCCTCATAAATAAGTGAAAAGTGGCTGGTTTTGGAGTATCTTCCTATTATTTGAGCCTTGTCAATGATGGGTTTGGGGAGCACAGCCAGAAAGCAAGAGGTGCAAGAGAAGGTTATAAAAATAAAATTTTAAGTGTAATTTTAAGCTATTTTAAAGGTATATGTACGTTTATATGTCTATAAATATACATATTTTACATATTTTAATATAAATTGTTGTTACTGTTTTCTAACAGCACAATATTTACATTGTAAAAAATTTTACGTTTTTTACAATTTCTGATTCCTAAAATAGCAGGATACAGCCTGCAAACCAATAAAATCAAAATCCAAGCAGGACAGAGCAGGAATAAAAGGAATAAATTCCCACTCAAGGCATCCCCATTCTCTGTTTGTGAATTAAAATCACTGAACCAGAAAACATCCTCAATTAAAAAACAAAAGAGTCCGTTGAAGTAAAAAGAAAGACACAAAAATAACCTGAAAAAGTAACAAGGCAATTATTTAAGAGAGGGAGTTTCTGGAAAGGATGGAACCTGGGAGAGGGGTTGCCTTTCCCAGCAGAAGCACCGCGGCCCTTTGGCCACCAGAGGGGGGCTGGAGCTCGGGAAAGACTCTCCTCCCCTGGAGCTTCCCGGGAAACTCCTGCTTTCCTTGAGTGCCCTGGCTGCTCAATCCCCAGGGAATGGGCCCTCCCAGGAGCAAAGGGGTCGGTAACTCGTTAGTAACCAACTGGTGGACACTTGCACCCAAAGAAATCACTTTTAGGGCACTGAGTAAGTTCCTTTTAGGCTGTGGAAAGCTGGAGCAGCCAAGCTGAGCCCACTGTCCAGCCTGCTGATGATCCTGGTGTTGGGAAAAAACAGGAAAACAAAGCTTGGAGACCTAACCCTTGTCTGTTTAGACCTAATTCTCATCTGTTTGACTGGATGTGAGCCACTGCACTAAAAGGATCTACCCTTTAAGAATTAAACTCCCTGTATCTACCAGAGTTACCTTTTCCCTCCTCCTATTTTTATGGCCGTGTCAGATCAATCAAATCTCCTCCAACAGACATTCAGCCTTTTGCTGCATGTTAAAAACAGGATCTTCTTAAGGATCAGAAGCAGAATTGGAAAAAAGGAGGCTCAGGGGGGACTTTCTCCCTCTCTACAACCCCCTGACAGGAGGGGGGAGCTGGGAGGGGTTGGGCTCTGCTCCCAGGGAACAAGGGACAGGAGGAGAGGGAACGGCCTCCAGCTGTGCCAGGGGAGGCTCAGGTTGGACATCAGGGGGAATTTCTCCATGGAAAGGGTGTTCAGGCCTTGGCAGGGGCTGTCCAGGGAGGTTTGGAGTCCCCATCCCTGGAGGTGTCCAAGGAAGAACTGGATGTGACACTCAGTGCCCTCACCCACAGAAAGTCACAGCTTTTATGAGAAAAAAACAATAAGAGTTTGAATCAAGATGAACTAGAGCTGGAAAAGGGCAACTCTAAGAGAAAGAATAAGGGATTTGTTTAGGTCTAGAGCAGATGATCTGACCCACCAGCATGAAGATCTCAGCTGGACTGGGTTGTGCAAATCAGATCAATGCAAAGACAAAAAGCCACTGAGACTCCCCAGGAGGCTCCTACAGAACCTCCACTCCAACCAGGAGCTGCTCTGGAGAACTCCTGGTGGGACAAGAAGCACAAGAACTCAGAGGAGGACAGAGGCACAAAGGACAAGTAGTCAGAAGACTTCAATAAGTTGCCCACCATGAAAGCCAAGGGTGCTGAAAGGATAAAGAAATGACAATTCTGAGCTGCTTGGGCACAGGACAACAAAGACTTCAAGGAGAGAATTACAGTAAAATAGGGAAACAGAAGCTACAATGCAGAAAAAACCAAGATGGAGCTGGAAAACTAAGAACTGATTCTATAAAGTAGTGTTAGTGGGGCAGAGACAGCTCCACTGCCAGCACCAAGGTGTCCAGCAGATCGTTTCCTCACATGGATAACATCCACACAACCTAAAATTCCCTGAGTTTGGCTTGAAAACACGACCAACCAAGCACTGATGTCACTAAAGTTCACACAGGGGATGCCTGGTTGGAGCCCTGAAGTGCCTTGAAATGTTCAAGGAACCAGCAACCTTTCTTCTTGACTGACCAACCTCACTGGGGAGGTTTGGGGGCACCTTTAGCCTAAAAAAAGTCACATAAAATACCTCTGTAGATCCTCAAGCTAAACCCTGTTTATAGGAGCAGATTTACTCTTCCTACTGATTTGCTCTCACTAAAATACAAACATCCTTTGCCAGCCCCCTTCCCTCTGCCATTCTTTGTGGAGGCCTTGCCATCAGAGATCTCCAAAGCCCCTCATCCAACATCCTGGCACTTGGTTTGACCATTCCCATCCTCTCTAATCCATTCCTCTTCCCACATTAAGTGTCTTCCTACAGCACCAGAGAATCTCTTGATGCTCCTGGAGACTCCTCTACCTGTTCAAGACATCTTGAACACAAGAACAGACCTGAATCTGGCAGCAACAAAAAACTTCATCTCCGTCCCCACGTGAAACTTGCCTCATGGTCTGCCCCAAATTTTGGACTTCTGGATTTTAAGCTTTGGGACCAACCTGTGCTCAGGTCTCCACAACTGGGCTGTGCCATTTTTAAAAAATAACAGAATTCCCACTTATCCAGAGTAGCAGCAGCTCCTGTGGCTACTGGCACCGTGGGTTAGGGAGCTCCTTCAGCTCTGGCAACTCAAAGGCAGGACAGAAGAAAGGTTGTTCCTGACAGCTCAAAAGCAGCAGCATCCTAATCCCTGTGGCCATTTTACCCCCTTGCAACAGTAAGTAGTAAATCAGTAGTAGTAAAATCTCAATGATAGCACAGCTTTAGATGTTGCTTTTTAAAAAAAAAAAAAAAAGAAAAAGTGTATCTTGCCTAATAATATATTTTTGTGCAAATCTCTCTACTCCAAATACACCAACCAGAGGCACTGCATTAAAACACTGTCCATGAGAACAAGTAATAAAGTAATTATATTCTAAAAAGCAGCATAAAAATTAAAAGAACATTATTATTAAACTCTCTTTAGAACTCTGCACTTGTATCATTTTCTTAAAATAAAAGGAAATATTGTCTAAGTAGAAGAATCACAATAAATATGTACCAGATGTTTAAAAACAACTTCAAGGAACTTCTTTGTCTACCCATCCTTAAAGAGTCAGGAGTTATTCAGTTCAAAAAATAAACAAAACAACAAAGCATTTAAAAAAAAAATAAATGCCCTGATGCTGTAGTTTTTTGGTTGTAAGGCACATTAAACTGCAGAGGGACTTGGAGTGACAGGACAAGGAGGAACAGCCTTAAGCTGAAGGAGGGCAGGGTTAAGTGGGATATTGGGAAGGAATTCTCGGCTGTGAGGGTGGGGAGGGGCTGGGATAGAATTCCCAGAGAAGCTGTGGCTGCCCCTGGGTCCCTGGAAGTGCCCAAGGCCAGGTTGGAGCAACCCGGGCTAGTGGAAGGTGTCCCTGCCCGGGGCAGGGGGTGGCACCGGACGATCTTTCGGATCCCTTCCGAGCCATCCTGTGATTCCATGGCTGTTATTCAGAGGAACTCAGGACACCTGAAGGACCTTTGTGTGCCCCTCACCTGGTTTGTCAGTGGGAGTGGCTGCTCGAGCTGCTCAGCGTAGGATAAGGCAGAAACCTGCTGGTCACTGATGTTCTGCGGCCGCCGGTCACTGTACTGCTGATGGGAGTGGGACATCTGTCCAGCCATCTGAAGGCCAGCAGCATGGAATGAAAACGATGGTGCAAGCCGAACAGATGAAGGTTTGCATGCTGAAGTCTCTCCTCCTGCAAAGACAAGGGGAGGTTTTGAACGCTTTCGAGAGGGTTTCCCTCCGGGTCCCGGCTCGCGCAGCTCGGCGGCTTTTTCGTACGCCGAAGTTTTGAGGAGCAGGGAACCCAGAAATCATCCTGGTGGGAAAGGTTAACTTTCAGGAGGGCTGAGAGGGGCTTTTCATGAGGGCATGGAGTGACAAGACAAGGGGAATGGCTTCAAATTCAATGATAGTAGGTTTAGACTGGATATTAGCAAGAAATTTTTCCCTGTGAGGGTGGGGAGGCCCTGGCCCAGGTTGCCCAGAGAAGCTGTGGCTGCCCCTGGATCCCTGGAAGTGTCCAAGGCCAGGTTGGATAAACTTGGAGCAACCTGGGCTAGTGGAAGGTGTCCCTGCCCGTGGCAGGGGGTTGGATCTGGATGATCTTTAAGGTCCCTTCCAACCCAACCCATCCCATCACTCGAATCCTTTTCTCACACCTCTACTACGTGTCACAATCAGAATTTGACAGGGGTTATTTCCAAACACAGGAATTTAGTGCGTGGATTCCAAAAAAAGCCAGAAAAACACCCAAGTTGTGCCTCTCAGGGTTGCTCCCAGCAACTTTCTGACTGACTGTGCCAAAAGAAAAGCAGAGGCAGTGCCCAGTCTCAGCAACTCCTCTTTTGGGACATGGATTAGGGGGGATTCTGGTGGGATTGGATGATCCTGAAGGTCCCTTCCAACCTTGATGATTCTGGGATTCCCTGCCCTCCGTGTTTGTGCCCCCCCTGCAAACAAACAGCAGCTGCAATCTCAAAGCAGAATTATTGGTAAAGATTAAATTTAGAAGGAAGGGGTTAAACAGCCCAGCACCTGACCAAGGAAGGGAAATCCCCATTTCCTTTACAAGCAAAACCCTGCAAGGAAATATAAGCAGTAGAAAACAGCAGATGAACTAAGATCATCAGTTTGGGCTTTCTTAAAAATAACTATGACAAGAAAAAAAAAAAAACAGCATTGAAAATTATACTGGATCATTGACTCAGCCCTGTCAGGGCAACAGAACTGCATGGGATGAAATCAAACATCATTTTACATTGATTACAGACAAATACATTCAATAAAGAAGTCAAAATACTATTCAAACAGCAATACAAGAGAAAGGCTATATACAGGATAATTATTATGACTTTAAAAGGGGTGAAACACCCACTGCCAGGCCACTGGTGTTTTCCTCCAGAACAATAATGATGCTATATATGAAATGATGAAATTACATATATATAATGATGAGATATAGGAAAACTCTTTTTTTTTGTGTTAATTATTGTGCCTCTGATAACAGGATAAAGTCTCGAAATGGTCTTAAAAATGAAAATAAAATAAATTCCTGACTACACCATTTTAAGTTAACACTGCACAGAAAATTACTTTTAACTCTTCTGTAAAATGTCCATTGAAAACTGAGAATCAGAGTTAATCTTCCCCCTCTAGAACCTGATAAATTTAGTGTACAGTTACTTTTTAATATATACTGAACAGTCCTGTAAGAATGGAAGAGCATATATAAGACATCATCCAGGATCTCTACTTTCTGCTCTTTTAATTCTTGAAAAAACTCCATAATCTCACTTAGCAACATCTTGGTGACTGAAGTAAAAGTCAAAACAATATTTAAATCAGACAGTCAAAAATACCATTAATCTAGATTGGAGCCAGTTACTTTAAAAGGGTTATTTCTTGTACTTTTTTACCCCAAGCCACAGGTTTACAACAGACAGATATCTGGCAAATTACATAACTTAATAAAAACAAATTTAATTTTTGAAGGTTCTGCACTTGGATCCCTAAAAAAGCAGAAACTCACGTGTGTGCACCCAAAAATCCTGGTAGTGTGGGGTTCCCATTTACAGTTTGACTTTATAGGATTTTCTGACACTCCGAAAATCACAACAAATCTGAGGATAAACTGAATAATAACAACCTGAATGCACTACACACACTTAAAACAAAGTAAAAAAGTAAAGTAGAAAAGTATCACAAATATAATTATCCCACAGAAGAGCAGCTGTAAATCCAGGATTTCAGTTCAACCTGAATCTTTCCATGCTTGCACCCCCTGTCCCTCCCAAGTCCACCTGCCTCCAGGTCCAGGCATTTTATTCATTCAGTTTAAATTTTTGGGGAGATTTGCTGTTTGTGCTTCACAAACAGGTAACAGTTTGTTTGGAGGGAAGTCCCCCACAAAACGGGATGTCAACAGACACGAATCCAAACCGTATCCCATGGGAAGTCTCCCATAAAAAGTGATGTCAACAGAGGCGAACCCAAAGCACGTCCAACGAGAACCTTCCTCTAAACCAGAACAATAAAGGGGTTTCACCCCAAATCTCAGGGCCACGAGGAGACACAAGAGCCTTGAGCAGGTGATGACATGAAGGATGACAAGGAGATGGTGGGAATTGGCCAGCTCATCCCAAACAAAGGCACTTCAGTCATCTCCTGGTGGTGGTACCAACCCCTCGCCCACGTCAGCGACAAGGAACAACCACCCGGGTCAAAAGTTGAAGATCTGTAACCACCAGGAGCAGCAGCCAAGGAATTCCATGTTTACAACTTCTTCCTGTCCCTGAAATGAAGGCACTGGAGTTCACGGACTTGTTGCTGAGAGCAGCCCTGGCTATCAACAAAAACAAGCCCTGATGAAATACCTGCCCTTGCAACATCTCAGACTTTGCTCCATGACACCTGCAATCCCACCCCGGGACATCTAATCCCAAGGGAACACTTGGAACTGCCTGGAAGCACCTGGTGACAGGTCAGGAAGAAATGAGGGGAGAAAGAAGAACTTTCTTTAGAATAGAAATCTTGACCTCCTTTAGTTTTAGGTCGAGGAGTCGCTCCAGAAATGGGGACGTTTGTGTGCACCCATTAATTGAGGTTCACAAACCCTCTGGTGGCTCAGAGATTGATTTTTGGCTCATAAAGGAGAGTTCTAGACATCCAAAAAGGTAAGTGATCTGCTGGCCACCACGGGAGGACTAAAAAACCCACATCCAGAATTTCCACAGGACAGAAATATCTAAGGAACAAGGTGCAGCCAGTCATCAATTTTCCTGCAAGTTCAAGTGTTCACAGGTTGTAAAAAAGCGACAGAAAACTAAAAGTATGCCGAGATCTCTATACATTAAGAGATTGTGGATTGGGAGTGAGTGGAATTATCTTACAAATAGGCCTGACCTGATGTTAGTTTAGGGATGGCATAAAAACACACACCTTTATATATATATTTGCACTCAAAAGGTTCCCAGCCCAGAACCCCCTGGAAATACAGACACTGCAAAAATGGATTCCCTTCTCCTAAAGAAGGTTGGGTTTATTTCTTTAAAGCATCATCTGAACACAGTGGAAGAAGTTCAATATATTTATTTATTTGGTGAGGATGGGAAATACTTTTCTCCTTCAAAATGGCTTCGTTTCAAATGGATTTCTTTTTAAATGATGTTTTGTGGATACCTCACCCCTGGAAGTGTCCAAGGCCAGGATGGACAGGGCTTGGAACAACCTGGGACAGTGGAAGGTGTCCCTGCCCATGGCAGGGGGGTGGAACTGGATGATCTTTAAGGTCCTTCCAACCCAAACCATCCTGTGATTCCATGACTTTTCCAAGCATCACAGAAATCATTAACTCCAAGCAGAAAAACTACCTGACGTGGTGGTTATTGAAGAGTCTGTAAATAAACTACAGTTGGTTTAACACGGGACAATTTTGGGGTACAATTTAAAAAACCCAACACAGTTTTTCAAGACTCAATTTCCTACCTCATCCATTTGAGATTCTGTTATTCCCAGGCTGACAAGAGTCCACATAACTCATTTAGACATTAAATCTCCTCCCAAAAGAGGTATCTTAAGGTCACCGAGCGGTAAAAACACTTCTCCTTCCACCCAAAGCAAGGCACAAACATCCACCAACTCACGGGGAAGAGCTGCAGGTGACTCTGTTCCACCCCAGGAGGGGATCACTATTCCTGAAAAAATGGGTGGATTGTGCTCAAAACACAACTGCTCATGGTACAGGGCAACCAGCTCCAGGTGGCCCTGCTTGAGCACGGAGAGGTTGGCCCAGGTGACCTCCAAAGGTCTCCTCCAGCCTCAACGTGTCCATGTTTTCTGTGCCACAAAAGTCAGCAGAAAGAAAGTGCCAGGATTTCTCTCTCGGAATCAGGAGTTGCTGGAGCAGCTCCTCTGTCATGTGGGACTTCACCTGAAAATCCCCACAGCAATTAGATGGGTTTTTTTGCATTTCTGTCACTCATTCAAGATATACTTTGCTTCTCTAAGTATCTCTGTGACTCTCTTTGTCCCTCTGTCACAGCTCTACCCAAGTATTCTATTGAGGTATATTCACAATGAAAGATAAAAAAGGAGGCAAAGTCAGACAAAAATCATGAGAACATTGAAAAAGTGACATTTCCTTAACATGTCTTCGTACCTACTTACCCCAAAACTAAAAATTAAACCCAAGAAAGGACCAGTTTAACTGTTTTGACCCTGGGAGATATTCAGGTTTGCCTCTGGGACTGACAAAAGCATCTTCCACGTGCAGCAGCTGATCTGGATTTCATGACACCAGGAGATAAAGAGTTACTTTGCTGATAACACCCCTCTGCAACAGCCTTAAAAACACCTCCCTGCCCACTGGCTGTTGGGCAGGATGGAGAAGGTAAAGCAGTGAAAGTCCCACCAGCATTTAGATCATACTTTTAGAAGGTCAAATGTAGGAATTCCCCGTGGTTGAGAACTTACCACTAACAATGGTAATAATCCTTGGGGTTTTTCCATCCCTGGAAGTGTCCAAGGCCAGGTTGGACGGGGTTTGGAGCAACCTGGGCTAGTGGAAAGTGTCCCTGCCTGTGGCAGGGGGTGGGATGGATGAGCTTTAAAGTCCTTCCAACCCAAACCATTCTGTTTCTGTGATCTCAGGTTGAAGGATGAAACTTTCTCCCCTGCACGACTCATTTCTTCAACGTTTTCCCTCTAAAGGTCGTTGTTTTGCCCTGAAATGTTTTGAGCTTCCTTTCACCTCCTGCCCCATCCTCCCTTTCCCTGTCTGGGTCATTCAGGGATATTCCCTCTCAGGGATATGTTGGAAGCTGAGTGAGAACCTGCCAGGAAACCCCACCAGAGAATAAAAGTGTGAACTGCCTCGTTCACCACAACAGGAGTTCTCATTGCCACACTCAGAGTTCAAGAGCTTGTGGACCAACACCACAGGCCAAGTAGGGTGTTCTCACTGCACAGGACTGGTTCAGATTTCAAATCTTTTTATTTCCAGTCCCTGCTAAGCCACCACACATGAAGGTGTGCACCTTCTTGCTTCTATTTGAATTAATGACTCTGAAAACAGCCAAATGTATCCTCAAAGAAAATCCTGTATTAGTCAAGGAACTGTATAACCCTCTCCCTTCATGTAACATCCACCTTTTTTTTGCAAAGTGAATTGTTTTGCAGAGTTCTGGTCCACCTTGTTTTTCCAAATCTATAGTTCAGTATCCATGAACATTGTGATACCTGGAAAAGTGAGGCTGATCCCTGCATTTCTTTAATACCCAACCACCCCTGTGCTCTACCAGCACATCCCAAAGCAGACAGGGAGCAATTAGCAACGGAGACAAACACTTGTACCTGGAGAACTCTCTGTTCAAAGAGAAGTCAGACCTACCAGAGCTCTGTCTGAGCATAATAAATGTCAACCATGGGGGATTTCAGAGTTGAGAACAATCATCTTTTAAGCAACAAGCAAATGCCAACCTGAACTCTCCGTGAACTGCTGCAACATTCCCTGCCCATTGTCCCCCTGCACGGAGTTCAAAATGACCACATGAGAACCTGGAGGTCCAGGGACCTCCCTCTGCTTGGGCTGGAGTGAGGAAAGCTGAGAGAACTCGGGGAAAAGCTGGGAGAACCCAGGGAACAAAGGGAAATTACCTGCAGCAGCTACTGGAGAGCAAACAATCCCGTTATAAATATCCCACGGTAGTTCCTCCTCTGGAGGAACTAAATTATTGTGGAGGAGTTATTAAGAAAGGCCACTTGAGAAGCGATCCTACAATACCCATTCAGCCAACTTCCCTGCATGGAAAAGCCAAACACTGCCTTCTCTCACAGCAAAATTAAGGCCTAAACTTAGAAACATCCACCCTCTCAAATCCCATTCACTGGGCCAACACACCCCCGGATTCCTCCTGCTCGGGCTCTTCCCTGATGGACACAGAAGACACAGAGCTTAGGAAGGGACATAAAACTACTCCTGGCATCTTTTCCCAAAAAAACAGGCCAAGAGTAGGTTCATGGGCTGTTCTGACACTGCCTGTCCTGGCTCTGTCCTTCCCTGGAGGAGCTGCAGCAGGAGGTGGACTTTGGGCAGGGCTCGCACGTGGTCTGTGGGGTTTGTGAAGCCAAAGGACACCAGTTCCCTTTCCTGTGGAAAAAACTGTGGCTCAGACCTGGGACAGGGACAGGGACACACTGTGGGAAGTACATTCAAAAAAAAAACCAAAAATAAAACCCACTCCAAAAATCTGGTACCAGAAGGACCAAACGCTGGAATTCTCCCACAACAAGAGAAGGGAGTTCCTAAAACTCATTTAATCCACTGGCAACACCATATAAATCTGTGTTTCATTAACTTATAAATATTACTTTGAGGACACTCTGGAGAAACTCAGAGCTAAGAAAATGTTGTGAAGGTGAAACTACCTTTTTTTTTTTTTTTTTAAATAAATGAAGCCTAAAATTCTCAGCTAAAACCTCCAGGACACACAAGTGCTCTGAACTTCCAAAGTCAAAATCAAGCTCTGTGACACCTCTGCTTTTACATCTCTGTTCTGGAGAAGCAGCTGCCTGAGGGCAAGTCTGAAAAACACCTCCAACTCCACAGGTAAACAGAGAGAACAAACCTATGGATGATCCTACACGGACCTAAAGCCTCTGTCTGTGTATGAAGTGGATTAAAAGGACATTAAAATGAAGACTGCTGGGCAGAGAAATTAGGAAACAGCAGAATCCTTCCCCAGCTTTAATTCAGTGCCTCCATGTCAATAAGTTATGATACTGTTTAGCTCCATGAATGCCCTGTTTGTTTTGAGGGACAGAATGGAAGCACAGCTCACTCAATAGGTGGCCATACAATAGATCTTTTTATTTCCATTGTATTTAACATAATATCCCTTGACACCCCTTCAGACTGTGCTCCAAATAAAATTATTCCTGGCTGCATATATATTCTATAGAGTGGGCATTGTTTTTGCATCCTTGGAATTCACAGACAACAGTTTCCTTCTGTAATATTCTGGATTTTCTGCAGAAAAACAGGGAGACACGGGATAAACACAGAAGGGTTCCACGACTTTAAACCTCTGATTTTGAATATACAGAATGTGAAAGGTTTTAAAAACACAAGGAACACATACCAGGAGGTAAATCTCTGTTTTACAGAGCTCCACAGAGGAGCAGCTTTAAAGGTTAGGTAAAAAAAACCACCTTTTTTTGACACACTGCCCTCCTGGGATCCTCCAGGAGAGGATACCCAAGGATTTGGAGAAGAAACAGTCGCAACCGTGCAACTGTATTTACACAACAAAACAGTTATTATTGACAGCTTTCTGTTTTTCTAATTTATCTTCTTCTAATTTAATATTAGATATTTAATATTAAAAATTAGTATTCTTCAGGAGTTTTCCTGCCACATCCCCACTCTTCATCCCAAACCACTGATCAAACTCCAGTGGTTTGGCTGCTGATCCAACCCAAGGTGGTATTTGTTTATATTATGTCAAATGAAACTCAACATCTCAGCAATCAACACTTTATTATTGAATATTTCATAAACCAGATTCGAAGAAGAGGCTTTAAAACTGAAAAATACAAATTATTTGTATCTGCATCTGATTTTCCAGAGGTCACCGATGCCGGTGGAAATGTGCCAAGGCTGAGCTTCTGATGCTTCTTTTTTCTCTCCTCCTCCTCACTTATGTGTATTTTATGATTGTATGGAGTTATTCTAAGGTTTGGGAGTTTTCTAATTTAATGAAAAGCCTGACATTTAAAAAAGAGGGAATATAAAGGAGAGGGAAAAACGGAGATCTGCTTTTTTATGATCACGGTGAAAGTTCGAAGAACCACAGAAACATTAAGGTTGGAGAAGATCTCCAAGATCATCAAGTCCAACCCCTGACCCAACAAATAAAACAAAGCAGAAGCAAAGAATAAAGTGTGAATATTATTCCAAATGCAGGTTTTCCAACAACTAAATTCCAACTATGTGTCCTTATAAAATCTTGCTGAAAGACCCCCACCTGTCCCTCAGTTCCCAGTGAAAACCAAAACACTGGTGATACACAAAGTTCTGTCAAACTCAGTAAATAAGGAGAAAAACACCTTATAAACCACGACAGTCTCACAACACAACAGAAATCTGGTGACATAAAGTTTAAATAGACATGACTTTTTCATTAAACATGCTCTAAACTCACACTTCAGAAGGCTCCAAACAAACTCCAAGTACACACAGATTATATTTTATCTTAGTTTTCAGCTTCCAAAACGCACTGGGAGTCACTAAGTTTCCCTATGAAAAGGTTTGCTCGAAGAGCAATTAAATTTACCTCTGCTGAACCTGAAGTTTTCTGTCAAAAATTAAAATTCCATCAAAGTAAAAATCAGATTTAATCAGAAATCTGCTGGCAAAAGGAATTTCCACAGTTACCAGCGGTATCAAACCTCAGATATATATTGATACTTAGGCTAAGAGGATGGGAAAAAAGCAAAAAATAACATGGAATGTAGCTGGATTTACTCAGTTAAATAATTCAGTAACCTTCCAGTCAGTTTTACTGAGTTGGATAGAGGGAATGCAAGTAGTTATGGAAAGAAAGCCCAGGAATTGGACACTAAGGAAGGCAGAGGGAGGGAGTGGGGAACAGGACTGAAGAAGGAAAAGTGATCCAGGACTGAACAGGAGAAAAGGCAGGTTTGGAAACCAGGGGGGGGAAAAAATCAAAAGAATAAAAAAAGAAACAGCTACAGATGCAGATTTAAACAGTAGGATATATTTTAAGATCGGATTCCCCAATATTCTTAGGCAGGAATGCTATATAGGGAAGGAAAAGAGCTGGACTCAACTTACAGCTGAGGGGGGTGGTTGGGGTTTTATTTTTTGTCTGGGGCGGGGGGGGGGATGTGAAAACACCGTTTTTGAAAGGTAAATGTGTGTGTATTCCATGAAAAAAGCTGGACTCGACTGACAGCTGAGGGGGGTTGTTGGTTTTTGGTCTGTGGGGGGGATGTGAAAACACCTTTTTTTGAAAGGTAAGTGTGCGTGTGTTCCATGAAAAAAGCCGGACTGAACCTACAGCTGAGGGGGTTTGTTTTTGTCTGGGGTGGGGTCCGTGAAAACACCATTTTTAAAAGGTAAGCGAGCGTGTGTGTTCCATAAATAGATGATTCCATATCCACCCCGGCTCCAGATCCCTATCTCGGACAGGGGGGGAAAGGGGAGTGACATCCAAGCTGGAATGACATCCAACCTCACTATATTAGCGTGTGTCCCCCCCGCCCCCAGCCGTGCTTTCTGCGGGGGCCACTTTAAGGCGTTTTAATTAAAAACAAACAAACAAATAAATAAATAGACAGATAAATAAAATAAAACGGAAATCATGAAGTTGCCCGGCGAGGCCGCGGCTGCCCCATCCCTGGGGGGGGAAGCGTCCGAGGCCAGGGCTGGACGGGGTGGAGCGGGAGAGGCCGGCGGGGCGGCCGGCGGTGCCCAGCCCAGAGGCGCTCGGGGGCCGCGCGCTGGCGGCGGGAGCCGCTTCCCGGTTTTCCATGGAAGCGGGAGCCGCTTTTCCCGGCTCCCCTCACGCGCTGCCGCGGCGCCCCAGCAACAGCGCCTCATTAGCATAGCCTACCACGGCCCGCCCGCCCTGATTGGCCCAGCCGCCCGGCCCGCCCGCCAATGGCGGCGCGCTATGCAAATGACCGCGCTCAGTTGCCAGGGCAGAGCTGCCGCCGGGCGTCCAATGGGAGCGGGATCCATAAACAAGGAGCGCGATTGAGCTTTGTCACATTTTCAAGGCGCTGTTAACACTTTCAAGTTTAGGGCGAAATTAGCTCCATCTCCCGAGGATCAGCCTCATGTTCTACATTTCACCCCCACAGCAAGGGCAGGGCGGCGCAGCCATGATACACGGGATTATGGATAAGCGCCGCGCATAGGATTCCAACTTCCCTGCCCGGCTCCGGGACGCCTTCGCCAGGGCTGGGATGCTTAAAAAGCGCATCCCGACGCTTCCCCGAGTGGGAGCTCGCTCGGCTGCGATCCTTCCGAGGGCTCTGAAAAGCTGTAAAGTTCCCTTTCACTGCCTTAAGTCAGGTCACCTCCTAAAATTCCAGGCTGCTCCTGTCCTTCCCTTTTTCCACAGGACATGAATTTCTGTTTAATTTCGGTTCCGTTTCTGTTCAATTCGCTTGGGTTTAACCCTAAAGAAAGACCATCCTTTATTATTATTATTATTATTATTATTATTATTATTATTATTATTATTCACTCCCCCCCCCGGCAGATTCTAAGCAAACGAATTCCAGCTCCTCCGACCACCGGTAAAAAGGGCTGAAGCATCCTAGGAGAAATAAGCCAATTTTTGCCACCGATTTAAAGGAAAATCAGGTTATCTGGCAGAACATTCGTGTCTGTGCCTGTGACTGTGTGGATCCACGGAGGAGCAGGGCAGCCACTGACCAGCATCGCTTCCAAGGCTCCTCTCCTCGGGAGATCCCCTTCCCACGGGCACGGCTGTGGGTTTGGAAAACCGGCGTCTCGAAATGCAAAGACTGACAGTCAGACTTACTCTGGAAGCCACTCCAGGAGTTCCACAGATCCCTCTCTTACGCCGGGGCGGCCGCAGCGATCCCGATCCCGATCCCGGGCATGTTTTTACTCCACTTTCCCAGCCCACAGCGATGTGGAAGCGCTGCTGCGATTCCCTCACCTGGGAGCGGGGTGTGTGTGGGGGGGTGTTTCCTGTTCTCCAGTGCCTCTGGAAGGTGCCTGGCACCGGGAACAGAGCCCTCCTGCCCAGGTGCACCCCGGGCACAGGGTGGGAAGCAGCGGCAGCCCCGTGGATCCCCCCCCGGGATCCTGACGGGACTTTCCCTGCGCCGCTCACCTGGGTGCTGGATAAAGAGGGGGGAAGGTCCCTGTTCTCCGTGGATCCCTGTGACGCTCCAAACTTTCCGGACCTGAACCACAGAACCTGCTTTTCCCAAGTTCCACAGCCCGGTGCCAACGGGAATTAAAAGTTTCACCGGCTCCCTCCTTTAGAAAACGTAACAACTTCATCTCGGACCTTTTATCAGCAGGAAAACCACTGAAATATTTCCTTTGATGCCCCAAAACACACGCGAATATCTCAGTGTGTGCACCCCCAAAAATCAGTGCCGTCTGTTCTTTATCTCCTGACAGGATTTTTACCTAAAATATTGCTTTTTAGCCCATCTTCCCAAGCCCTGCAGCAGAGCAGCCACGCAGGGAGCAGGAGCAGCATTATCCCAACACGGGCTTACAAGATTTTCCAGGCAATCCCGGCTGGGCCAGGACTTTGCAGCACTAATCCTTCTCCTGCTCCTCTCCCACTGTCCTTCCAGGGAAACACTTTTATCAGCAGCTAACTCAGAGTTTCTCCTGTTGGTGCAGCCTCCAAAGCGAGCAGAAATAACATTACGATTTTCAGTGCAAAACTAATTAAAGGTTGAATAAATTTCCTGCATGGCAACATGTAAAACCATATAAGAAGTGGAAAACACCCAACATTTTATTCCCAAGTCTAAACTTCCCTGTTCACATCCCACTGTTCCAGCTGAACACAAGGTTACCATAAATACCATTTTTAAAGCTCTCCTTTAATCTGTTGTGCAAACACATACGTATTATAAAAAAAATAAAAATAAAATAATAAAGTAAAATAAAAAAAAAAATCTTTTCCTACGCATAAAAACCATCAAGGGAAATTACTTGAATTATTCTATTTCCCATTTGCAGTTACTGAGGCACAAGATATATTTAAACAGTTGGTAGAGAAAAAATGGGAAGCATCTCCCATATCAATGTACAGCCAGCATGCCAAACCATTAATGTAAGAGCTAAACAAGGGCTGAATACATCATGTGCAATAGTCTCACATGATATAAATTATTCAATACCTGACCAAAGAGAACAGCTTTCAGGAGAGAGGGGGAGGATCTCAAAGTACTTCTGTAGTTTTGAACACATACAGTGTTAGGGATTGATGCAAAATCTTTCTAACTCTCTGCGAGTTAAAGAATCACACTGAATTTTCACAGTATTCTGTCCGTCCAGCTCACGTTCTGGTGTTCACCACAAAGGTGGATTTCACCTACAATCGATGAAATTTTAATTTCAACTTTAAAAAAAAAGGTGTATTTGCAGGTTTTCTCTCCCCTCCTTCCACAGCCCTATTGGTGTTACGAGTCTTTTTGCTTTCCCAATTCCAAACTGGCTGGGCCGCACTTTATTCGGGATTCCTACGCTGGCAAAACATTAACACCTCACACACCTAATTCGTGTCAAACAGAAGCTTTTGGAGGACTTACACACACACACACACACACACACAGAGGGAGGCTTTTTAAGCAAAAAACTGAACCACAAAAAAGTATCCACTGTTACAAATTACACCTCGATTATGGGGAATCTGCTGGAGTGATGATTCCAGGGAATTCCTTCCATGGCTGATTTCGTGGATGAATTTAAAGCAGCTCATTTCACTCGAGCAGAAGTTCACAGCACATACTTAGTTTTGGCAACAAGCAGAGCAGTTCTGTTGCACTGGGAGGCATTACATTGTTTTATACTCTGTGTTAATAACACAAATTCTGATATAATTCCTATAAACCACAATCCTTCCAAACTCCCAGGCTTGCTCTCCTTGGTAATCCATATTATAGTTCATAAAAGTAACAACATTCAAGGTTTTTCCTCACTCCAGAGTGGCCTGGAAGCACTGGAGCTATTCCATAAAGTCCTCACAGGCTGTAAATTGCAATTAAACCATCTCCCTGCTGTGCTCCCAATGATTTGATAACTGATATTCTCACACAGCCTTTTTTTTACAGACATCTCAAGCCAGGTCTCACAAGCTCCATTCACACTTCTCAAGTCCTTAAACAATAAATCAGTCCCCAGTAAAAAGTTTTAATAATATTTCCATCTCTGCCTTACTGCTCATCACAGAGAAGCCCAACTGAAACCAGAACTAAAGCCAGGCTTTCACAAGTACAGTCAAACCTCCCAGTTCCAAAGCACTTATTTGAAAGGCCAATTTCCTGCCTTTGTAATAATTTCTGCATTTAGGATATGCACTTTTAAGTCTAAGTAATTACTCCTTTTGGTTTGTCTTGTCTTGAAGTAGTGGCTTCCAAGGAGAAAAAAAACTTAAGTGTGGTTGAATATCCTTGCAGCTAAAAACCACTAAAAAACTAGTGATGCCAGACTTCAATAATCCAAACAATACAAGCCCAAAGTGCAGCTCACTGTAAATTGCATGAATTTCTCTCAAGTAACACAAATTTAAACCTAGAAAATTTTAAAACAAAACAAAACAACAAAACCCACCCACAAAACAAACAAAAACTGTCACTATTCCTTTAGGATGATACTGTGATTTAAGAAAACTACTTTTGAAGTGTAACTCATACTTTTCCTTCTAAAGCTTAACTTTTTTTAGCATAGACTAAGCAGTATTCCTATTAAAACTGGGCTTTTTCTCACAATACTACTACTAATAATAATAGGAGTAACACCATCCAAGTACCAAAGTTGTGCAAATTTAAAACCTTTAAATTTCATCTACATCTTACAGAATCACAAATGGTTTGGGTTGAGAGCGACATCAAAGGCCATCCCATGGGCTCCACTATCCCAGGATGTCCAACCTGGCCTTGGACACTTCCAGGGATCCAGGGGCAGCCACAGCTTCTCTGGGCAACCTGGGCCAGGGTCTCACCACCCTCACAGACAAGAATTTATTCCCAAAATTATAATACAAACCACACCAAGGAAAATCAGGTTTGGTGTTTGGGTTGGGTTCTTTTGCTTCCAGAGAGCTCCAGAGGGACAAGAGGATTCCACCTGAGGGAAGAGATCTGTGTGTTTCCAAGGAAAGGCGATGATGTTAAAATTATTGCTGGGATCCAAACACTAAACACACAAGGAATTCTTCAGCCAACAACTGTGTTCTGTGGGAAGCTCATCCCAAGTTCAGTTCAGAGCAGAAATGTTAATGAAGTTGTGACCCCGGAAGGCTTTCGATTCTTACGGGGTTTCCAACACAACTGTGTCCTTGGTCTGGGCAGAGGGTAATTCCAGTTCCTGAGCACATCCTGAGCATTTACAGGCACCAGACATGACTGTGCTGCAATCTAAAGAACCACAACCTCCTACCATGCCATGTGACCAAGGATCAAGGGAACTGCAAGGCAAGGAAAGTGAAACAATAACACACGAACTCTTTATTTAAAGGTCGAGCTACCACTGCACTTCAAACTTCAGCATTAGGGTGAATAAAACCCCCTGTTTCATGCATGGCAGGTGGCTCCCACAGTCCTAGCTCTGGCAAACACACATGTGAAGGGGAGTATTTAACAGCTTGACTCCTTCCCGGGAAGCAGATTCTAAGGGAAGAGGGAAGAAGCTGGAAGTGCCCTCGTCCCCAGGACTGAGGGCTGTGTTAGGCTACTGAGGGAAGAGAGGCTTCAAAAGGGGGTGCAAAGAAATGTCACCACCAGCAGGACATCAACTAAAGCAATCACAGAACAGCCTCCAAGGTAACAGGCCTTTCTGTCACTGCAGTGCTGAATTAGGCTGCCCAGAGAGATTTTGGATACCCCATCCCTGGAAGTGTCCAAGGCCAGGCTGGAGCAACTTGGGATAGTGGAAAGTGTCCCTGCCCATGGCAGGGTGTTGGAATGAGATGATCTTTAAGGTCCCTTCCAACCCAAACCATTCCATGAGTCTATGAATTTGAGGGAAGTACAAAGCAAGCACAGGAGCCACGTAACTCCTCATCCTCACCCCGTGGCTGCCATCGGGCCCAACTTTTTACCGAATCCATCTAAGAGTTTAAAACCAGAAAAAAGGAGCAATGTTGTTTATGGTGCTCCAAACCCACTGCAAAAAACCAGAGAGTTGGTGCAGAACGAGCAGAAAGAACCCAGAGCACCTGCTCCTCCTGCTCTGCAGCACCAGCCCCGCTGCCAAGCAGTGGCGACACACGAGGTGAGATCTGCCAGAGCATCTGGGCTGAGAGCAACAGGGTGTTGTTCCCTGGCAGTGCTGTGCCAGTGAGCACAGAACTGCTTCAAAATGTCACTCAAATCTCACACGGGCTCCTCAAAGCTTCTTGAGGAATTGGGAGGAATGCTACGATTCTCAGCGGCTCCCGAGAGCCCGATCAGGGCCAAAGAGAAGGTGCCCTGAAGGACTTCCCTTCTTTTCCCCTTCCTCTGCCCCATGAAAGGGTAAAGAGGAGGCTTCCCAACATCTCTACAGACAAAAGGGAGTGGACACAAGTGGGAAAATTGCCATGATTTGTGAGAGGAAAGCATGGTAGATCTCCAGAGTGTCATGGACTGGCCACCTTTAGCCAACAGTCCCCGAGGATTCAATGATTTTGCCAGGGGAGGTGCAGATCAGATACTAGAGAAACTTATCCCTGCAAGAGCAGTCAGGCCTTGGAATGAGTTCCCAGGGAGGTGGTGGAGTCACTGTCTGTTGAAGTGTTCAAGAGGCACCTGGAGGTGGTCCCTGGGGACATGGGTTAGGGGCAACTCTGTCGGTGCTGGGCGAGGGTGGGACTGGATGATGCTGAATTCCAATGCTTGACAACCCTTTCAGTGAGGAAACTCTTCCTGATGTCCAACCTGAGCCTCTCCTGGCACAGCTTGAGGCCGTTTCCTTCTTGCCCTGGATCCTCACCTGGCTACAACCTCCTGCTCCAGAAGGATGGGACACTACAGTCATTTTGTGTCCTCAGATGAGGAACAAGCCGGGATTTCATTCCTGAGGGCCAGAAGCACACCAGGCACAGTCATACTTGGAATTCCCATGTTTGTCCCTTCCCTTGTCACTGTACTGAGGACCCCAGAAGGAGCTGGAGAACAGAGACCCCCTGACTCTTCAAAACTGAGCTTTTCCATGGAGCATCCTCTACAGATGCTTCCAACAACTTCCTGAGGCATTTCTTGTTTTCAAAACCTGATCGGCTCTCGCAGAGAGTTCCTAACGTGGAATAAGGAAAGACAGGCCTCTGTCAGAGGTCCCATTAATCCAAAGGTGCAATACCTGTCTAATTACCTGGTCTTTGATGAAATTCAGATGATTCATTAGGAGTTGATGTTGAAAGGAGCCCAAATCACTTTGTTTAAGTAGCCTGCTCCACAGACTTGCTCACGAGACACCAATTCACTTTTCTCTAAATTGATCAAAAGGCTTATCCAGGAGGGAGATTAACCATCTTCCTAATGGTTTGCTGCAGCTTCTTGGAAAGAGGAAGCTCCTGCTAATCTGTTGTGCAGGATAACGTGGATTTTTGATGGCAAAAAGATACTGTTAATAAAGCCAGATCCTTGGGGAAAAGTGTGATACAAAGTAAAACACCGTGTTAAAATACTGTAACCGAGCTGTAAAGATTGAGCAAGTGTGTCTGTGCAAAGTGTATTTGGACAGAAGGAATTCTTCCCTGTGAGGGTGGGGAGGGGCTGGGATAGAATTCCCAGAGAAGCTGGGGCTGCCCCTGGATCCCTGGAAGTGTCCAAGGCCAGGTTGGACGGGGCTTGGAGCAACCTGGGCTGGTGGAAGGTGTCCCTGCCCATGGCAGGGGGTGGAAATGGATGATCTTTAAGGTCCTTCCAACCCAAACCATTCCATGACTGTGATTCTCTGAAAGCAAGAATTCCGTTTTCTCCTCTACCAATCCCTTCCCAGAAGAAAAGGTAAAGTAGATTTTTTTTTCCTTCATATTATTCAGGCTATAATTCAGAGTTACAGGACACAAATTATTCCTCTTCATACACACGGAGTGTTTACAGGAATACCTGGAGCCAGAGTGAGCAACTCCAAGGAAAAAGACGTCACTGTGGATCTGGAAGTGTTTTCAACCCAAATCCCTGCTCTAGACGAAGTTAGCTCCCAAATTCTATTTCAGGAAACTGCCTTCTATTGAGGCAGTGGAGTATTCAGCTGGCTCTGTTCTGGTGGCACTTTTTTTCTGAGCAGAGAGTGTCAGAATTTTTGCATTTGGATGGCAGCCTATGGAGTCTGGATTTCTCCCAAGGAAAAAAAAAAAAATGAAGTTTTGCTTCTTGCCTTCCCCTGGAGCTCCACATGCCTCCAGACATAAAAGAAAACACCAAACAAACAAACAAACAAAAAAACCCCAAAACAACTACTTTTTGCCTTTCTCAGGATCCAAACTGTTGTTGCCTGGGGCCTTTTGCTACCGGAATCTTTGTAGGGAAACAAAAGCCAAACACGTAATTTAAACTGAAGGTGCAGGATCCTCACTTGAAAACTGACCCATTGATCTGGTGTTAAACAGCCTCTTTTTTCTGAGGAAAATCTCTTTTCTCCAGAAGAGAAGTCATGAAGACCCCCAAAGTCCACAAAGCCAGAGGACAAGAACAACTTGATGGATACAGTTTGTCAAAAGGTGGAGGAAAAGCTGAACTTTTCGAAGGAAATCTACAGGAAAACACACAAAATTCTCTTGTGCTTTGGAAGAGAGAAGGAAGCAAAGGAATCTTCCTGCAGCTCCAGGTCAGCAAAAAAAAAAAAAAGTTATAGATAGATGTATATTTATATATTATGTATAAATAATAAAAGGTAGAACAAGAGGGGAAAAAAGGGGAAGAAAAAAATCAAGGAGGGGAAAAAAAAAAATCAATCTTGTTCTGAGACATCTCCAAAGGGAAAGGAAAAATGATTTAAGGGACTTAAAATTGAGGGATCATGGAATTAGCAGCAGGTTGAGCTGGGCTGAGGAAGGGTCCCAACCACAGATCCGGTGTGTCCGTACAGCGTTCCAGCGCTCACAGCACCCGTTCCAACCAGCTCTTCCCCAGTAACTCCTGGGAATGTGTGGCAGTCAGCATGTTCCAGGAATCCTTCCCAACAGGCAGCTTTCAGGCAGCCACCCAGTTGCACAGGCTGGGACAGTGACCCAGCACAGATGTGTCTGTTCCACGGGATCGGCTCCGCAGGCTGGGAATGTTCAGTTTACTAACGGGGAAAGGGGCCTTTTTCTGGGGGAATTTTTATTCTTAAATCTCCTCTGACTCCTCTGTTCCTTACACTTACAAAGAGTGTCTTCTGCCAGTCTGGAGAAAACCTCCTTCCAAACAGCAAACCAGGAAAGGGTCAGTTGTGAAGCCGTGTTTGTGAAATCCCGGGGTGTAAGGAAAGGAAAACACATCGAAAGCCCCTGCCCAAGAACTGCACTGCTCGGTCAAGATTTTGGGCTGCTGAACCTGTTTCTTTGCAAGGTTTAAAAGAAGTCACTGCTCTGATCAGACCCAAAGGTCAGGGACATCCAGGATGACCAAGGACAAAGCACCGACATGCCAAGATCTTCCCAAACTGCTCTAAATTAAAGCACACGAACCCACCTTTTATTGTCTCAGTCATTTATTTATCATCATTATCTTAATGCTGCAATCAAAGGTTGCCTTCAACATCTCAGGTTGCCCAGAGAAGCTGTGGCTGCCCCTGGATCCCTGGAAGTGTCCAAGGCCAGGCTGGAGCAACCTGGGCTAGTGGAAGGTGTCCCTGCCCATGGCAAGGGGTGGAACAAGATGATCTTTGAGGTCCCTTCCCACCCAAACCCTTCTGGGATTCTGTGACCTCGACAGGCCAATTTTGAAAAACTGAGTTTTGGAGGAAACTCCAGAGATGTGAACATTTAAGCTTAAAAAGAAACACTGGCTTATTTATATCACCTTCTGAGACCAAGCACCAGAAATACACTTAAACTGCATTCCAGGGATGCATCATTTTACTCAGTGAAGTCTCCAGGAATTACTCAGTACCATGAAATGATTGCTTGGTTTTACAGCTCAAAGTTTTAAAATGCTGAACTTAAGAAATAAGAATAAATCAATTATCAGATTATTGTCTTGTTTAGTCTTCAAGGACCTAAGGCAGCCTAAAGCTTCATCTTAACATAAACCTCTGGAACACTCCCTAAAGTGAAGCTGTAAATGGAATTTTGATGGACATCTTTTGCTTTTCACAAACTTCAGGAAGTGAAATATTTCAAAGGGCAAACTCCAAACCAGCACAAGGCCTCTGGATTACTGGAAGGTACTTGGTAAACATATTTGGTGGTGTTTTTTTTTAATTTATTATATATTTTATAAGCTGATATAAGCCACTATTCCACACCTACAGGAAAACCCCACCAGTTTTATACTCAATCCAACTCACAGAGAAGGATCTGATGGACTGAGAGACACTGATAGCAAGTCAAAATTCATATTAATGTGGTAGGAGAATTGTAGATGCTTCTACTAAGATATAAAAACTTGCAGGATCAGTTCATTCCATTTAGGCACCTTCAGGACCTCGGATGGAGGAGCACAAGGATGGATGACAGTCCTGCTACAGATAAGCTAAAATACCCACTTTTTAGGCTTCTATAATTGTAGTTTTGTGTGCAGGGATCTTCATGGATTGCCAGAAAGTTCTTTATTCCTCTGGAATGGTGGGACAGCCCTGAGGAACTGTGGACTTTAGTTTTGGAGGGTTTAGCAAACTTGAGGGTGGATTCTCTGTTCACACATGAAGTGGATTCATTCAGACAATGAAAGAGAAATCAAGAGTATGTGAAAAAGAAAACCAGTCAGAAGATCCAGAATTAGCCAGTAAAATAAAAACTTAACAGCTTTTGAAAGGATCAGTAATAACCAATTTGTGAGGAAAATGCAGGAACCAACAGATCCCCACAGGGAAGGAGGAAATCCAGAACAAATCTCCCTCCTCTGTCTGGAACAAAACTGTTGCCACCTGTTCCACCTTCACGTGTCCAACAGCTGGTTCTATCTAAATGAACTAAAATCCAGCTCTCCAAAGATATTTGGGGACTTAACTCAGCAAAATGTCCCCAGGAGTTGGATGTGGGAGGTGTCCAGGAAATGCTGAACCTCAAACCAGGCTCCAGCAGATCCCTGGGTCGATGGAGAGATGTTGTTCCAGGATAACTGGAAGGTCAGAACTTTCCATTTGCCATCATGAACACAAATGATTGTTTCTTGCTCTCTAATCTAATCACTGGCCTTAACAACTTATCAAGAAATACATGGTTTTGAGAATAATGAGAATAATTTTCATCACAATGACAATCTGAGAGCTGAAACATCCTCAGTTTTATGACATTTTAAGCTTAACTGTGTTCCTTAGGACAGAAGGGTTTAACTAAACCCTCTCAGATGATGTCTCAGGTGATGTCAGACAGCTGACAAGAGCAGCCTTTAAGTTGTCTTATCCAAGCCTGGACAGCTGAGTGCACATTAACACATGGAAATCATCACAAACCTGGTGAGAAGAACTTACTCCCTTATGTATAACCAGGCAAAAACTCTGTCAGCAAGGCTGAGTGTATCTTATTTGCTTTGGCAAGCTGGGAATACTCCAGCTTGGCAGCCCAGTTGGGCATCAGAACATCTGGACACCACTGCCTGGAACAGCTTCTGATAGAAACATTAAAAACCACCTCTCAGGGAATGAATGGAACAGGAAGCAGCAGCCTGACTAAAACAGAGAAATACAGATTTTAAGAAGTCAGGCTGTCCAATTTCAGCAAGATTCAGGAAGAATATTTGCCCAGTTCTTGCCCTCCACCTGCCTGATAAAGGATTACAAACAGAATTCCTACCAAGAACTACCAGGTACTGAGGCCTGGCTGTTAAGAGCCGTCCTGTGGCCTCTCTCTGTACTTCAAAACCTAACTCCAAATGAATATAACTTCTAGGGATGGAGGGAGAGGTTATTTCCACCTGGCTGCACGATTTATAAAGCAGGATGTCTCCCACAAACATTTGCTCCCCTGCTCATGGATTTTACAGAGCGTGCTCAGGAACTGAAGTGGGACAAGTTTAAGTTAAGCCACTATTAAGCTTGCCCAGTGACAGGTCTAAACTGATGAATTTTGGGTATTCTGTCTCCAAAAAGGGTGGTCAGGCCGTGGCAGGGGCTGCCCAGGGAGGTTTGGAGTCCCCACTCTTGGAGGTCTCCCAGGAAGGCCTGGCTGTGGCACTCAGTGCTCTGGGCTGGGGGACAAGGAGGGCTTTTCCAACCTCAATGATTCCATGAAATACAAATAAAGCTATTTGCAGTGGAAGATCTGCTCCCTGGGACGAATGCAAGACTTCAGATGAGATTCTTAGAAAGCTGGGAAAGCTCCTGAACTGCTGCCCGTGCCAGGGCCACGGGAGAAGCTCCTGCAGATACAAACCAAAGGCTTTTCCCAGGAACAGAGGGACAGGTTCACCTCAACACCCACCCTCACTCCTCACTTCACTCCAAAACCTCCCAACCCAGCAAAGAGAATCGATCCATGACCAGTTTTCCACCAAAAGCCCAGGGAACAGGACACAAAAGCTGAGCTGCCCAGTGTGATGCCCCCTGAGCCAGCAAACCACCCAGAAAAATTCCAAGGCTCCCAACACCATCCCATGAGTTCCTTACCCAAGAGAACCTTTACTTTTGATTCACAGACTGAGCTCTGACCTCACAGGGGCTTTTTTCATTCCATCCTTTGCTGACTTTAGACTTTAAAGGCTGCAGAAAGACTCTGGATTTGCAGTGTTTTGGTCGTGGGGCCTTGTCACTGCACTGACCAACCCTTCTGGAAGTGTTCAGTGTTTTTAATAGTTAATGTTGCAATGTTTCATCTGAATTATATTTTTTTATTGTTCAAAATCAAATCTTTCTCAAGTCTAAGTGAGTCTCTGCCCTCAGAAACAGGTAAGAGAAATAAATTTCAGCCTTGCAATAGAACTGCTGGAGCACCACTTTTCATCATAAAGAAATGTCCTCGGCACTTAATATTTGCTGAAAATTAACTCCCCAAAGTTTTTAAAAGAGGGTCACATGAAAAATGTGGCAAAATGAACATAAATTACTTTTCCAAAATATTAAAACTACATACAATGACAGAGGCTCCTAAAGATTTCCTGGGTTAGATGCTCCTGTTCCTGAGTAAGGAAAACAGCATTCTCCACCAGGCTGTAATTCCATGGCAAAAGCCTGGAATGGGATTTTTGTCATTTGTTTCCTCTTACATGAGGACTGAGGCTGAAGACTGAAATCTTCAATATCACAGGTCCTGAGCCATTTTGGAGGAGGGGAACAAAAAAAAAAAAAAAAAAAAAAAAAGCCCTTTTCTTTTAAATAGGCAACTTCTTTTTAAATATGGATGCACGAATCTAACTTTAGCTGTCCAGGTTTTCACATTCCTGATCTCAAATACAGAAAGTGGAGCACTAATTTAGTCTCTTGACTTCAAGGTTATCATTCATTGAGGTCAATGACTCCTTCTCTGAAAAGCAGAACTTCCACTTCCAATATGAGAAACGTCGCCCTTCACTGAGTAACTTCACCCGACTCCTTCCTGGCTGATTCCTCACAAAACCCAGGCAGAAACACAGCACCAACCACTCCTGCAAAGGGATTTATCTATGGAAAAATAGTGGTTAACCCTGCAAACATCCAAGTCCTCATTAGCTGGTTATATTTAAAACTTCCCCTCCTAATGAGCAGCCCCGGCTCGTCCATTATTTTGTTGGTATCTTGTGTTTATGTCAAACTTCTGCTGAATATCCACTAAAAACTGCCTGAAAAACAGAGTTCAACGTGTGAACAAGTTACTGAGGGACAGATTCTGACTGGAAGCAAAGGCACACACCAGAAACAAACCCAGTGCCAGCCCATCCTGGGCTCCAGGAGGGAATGAGCACACGGGGCAGCTGTTTGCTCCTTCCCAACCCAACATTCCCCTCCCAAAACACACTCCAGGGGTGCAATTACTCCATGGGAACCAGAAGAAGATGGAAGTAAGGGATAAAACAGGGATGGCCCAGAAAGTTTCTGGAATTCCCTAGTAAAAAAAGTAGCTCTGCCTGAGCCAGTTCAAAGGCAGGGCTGGGGTTCCAAACACAGAGCAGCAACAGGGACACCGTTTATTCTGACAGGGGTTTTTTTTTTCTGCTTTGTTTTGGGATTTTTTTTACTACTGACACGTATAAAAACATTCTTTAAAACAGCTACAGGCTCAGTGAAATCAGTGGCTAAAATATTAGTAATATGAGACGTGAGAGACGTGGCCCAATTCGAAATTTTCAGGTTTTTCTTACACAAAACCAACACCTGAACACTTGCAGATCATAAACTCAACCCAATCCAAGAACTTCCCAGAAATTTTTATTCTGGATTTCTTATATTTTAGGAAGTAATACAGCTGGGGGAAGACAGGTATCTGTGCAGGGATTGATTATTTCATTGCTCTTGCACTGTTCTAATTGAAAACGTTGGATTGGCTTTTTTTCTTCTTTTCCAAACATGAACAGTCGAATTTTTTTAAGTTAAGAGCAATAAGAGCACCTCCAATGTTTTATCAAACAATGCACCATCACATTTGCTTGGCTCTCAGCACCTCTGGTGCATTCTATATGAGAATAATTTGATATTATGTTACTCTGTTTTCTTACAAAGGTTAAGAAAAGAAGATTTTAGCTCTTCAAAAGCTTAAAAATCAGAAAACTCGACATTTTCAGATACATATTCCCAGGTCAAAAAGTCAAACCCAGAAAGCTGTTATAAAAGCAGAGGATTTTTATAAGGAATCTCCATAAAGAGGAGGGGGGAAAAAAGTAACAACCAACCACTGAGTTACACTGGGGATTAAAAGGAGCAGGATAAGATGTAGCAATAACTTTGGAACACGAACTTTTAATCACAAGGTGAATCCTTCTCTGTGGGAACACAGCACAATCCCATTGCTAGGATAACTACCAGCATAACTACAGCCATAACTGCTAGGTTCCTTCCCTTCCCAAAATGTCCTGGAGAGACTTTCAAAGTACAAAGAAGTGAAAAATTCCCATTTGGGAAATATTTCTTTTGTCACAAACCACATTCTCAGGCGCTACCTGACAACACATTCCCTGTGTTATCACAACTTGGGCGTCTGAAACATAAACTTGGCTTTTCCTACGAGGAGCAGAGCCCCAGCTTTGCTTATTGCAGAGTGTTTCTGGGAAAGCCAGGATAGATCCTAAAGAGCATACAGGGAAACATGGAATCCTAGAATCAGTAAGGCTGGAAAAGAGCCCTAAGATCATTGAGTCCAAACCCTGCCAGCTCCACCACCGACCCAAGCACCACGTCCACCGTGGGGACTCCAAACCTCCCTGGGCAGCCCCTGCCAAGGCCTCACCACCTTTTCCAGCAACAAATTTTTCCCAGAATCCAACCTGAGCCTCCCCTGGCACAGCTGGAGGCCGTTCCCTCTCCTCCTGTCCCTTGTTCCCTGGCAGCAGAGCCCAACCCCCCCCCGGCTCCCCCCTCCTGTCAGGAGGTTGCAGAGCCAGAAGGTCCCCCCTGAGCCTCCTTTTCTCCAGGATGAGCCCCCCCAGCTCCCTCAGCCCCTCCTGCTGCTCCAGCCCCTTCCCAGCTCCGTTCCCTTCCCTGCACACGCTCCAGCCCCTCCATGTCTCTCTTCCATGATTGCCCAGAACTGGACACAGCCCTGGAGGTCCCTCAGCAGTGCCAGCACAGGGGACAATCCCTGCCCTGGGGCTGTGCCCACACTATCCCTGATCCAAACCAGGTGCCTTTGGCCCTCTTTGTTTGTTTTCCTGGTTATTCAAATTGGAAAACAACATTCAATATCCCCATTTCTTCGCATTTTCAGGGTTTGGGGGTTTTCTTTAGCACATTTCTGTGTTTTCAATCTGAAAAAGCGAAAAAAAATCCTCTTCCTTCAGAGGATTGTTTCCCCCAGTTACGCTGTGGGTAATTTTAGGGGTTTAGAGTAGGGTTTCAGCTTGCAGGGAAATAAAGTGATGCCCATTAGAAGCTTTCACCCTTTAGCCAAAGGTAGTTCAGAGACCACCAGGCACCTCTGATCCCTCACCCTCAAGAAACCTTCTTGAAAATGCAAAAGACCCATCACCAGTAACCACAAAACCTCTCAATTCCGGGCCTGAGCTCTCACCAGCTCCTTTGAACTTCAGCAGAGTCACCAGATGACTCTTGTTGCTGCCCTACAAAATAATCCCAGTTCAGTTTTTCATTCTAAGGCTGCAAATCTTGTTTATTCTCAGGAACTCAGCACACCAACACTGGCTGTCCTCACAAAGAGAAAACTGAAAATAATCTTACTGGTCTAACTTCTATAACATGTCAGAAGCCTGAAGGATTTTGTCAGGGCACCACTGGTTTTCAATCTGAAATTTCTCATGGGACTTGTGAATAAAGAATTTGGGCTACAGAAGAAAGAATTACGACTTAAAATTTCAAAATCTTGTCTGTATTTCTGTTCTTTTAAGCTCATCATCCTCCAAGCTCAACATCATCAGAAATCCTGACCAAAACTGAAAGTTGGAAGTTTTGGATCAGATTAATGGACTGCAATTTGAAACTTAATTCTCTCAAACACGAGGCACTATTTCATACCATCATCTCTCCTTTCAGTTGTAGGATGAACACTCTGAAAGCTTCTCAAAACATTTTCTCAATATCTAAGTTACACTTGAACTTGTGACTACTAAACAAGAGCTCCCCAAACGCGATGGGCCACCCAAAAGATGCAACTTGGAGGTATTTCAAACAAATTAATTATCCCTTTGGATTAGTTTTTCTTTCTTCTCTTCTTCGCCCAAGCTAATTTTAGAAGCCTTCAGACCCCAGTTTCACTCGAGTTATCAACACACAACTCACAGCCACTCAAGTGGGGGATGAAGGATGTTTAGTTCTCGCTGAGTGAAATCTCCACTTGCAGCATCTTGGGCTTAATCCAAGAGGCTCCCTGTAAATATACCCTGCAAAGCTGTTTATGCAGGAACAGCTGATGCAACTGAAAACTGTCAATCAGGAGATGATCTGGATGCACACGTAAATCCACCCAGGTTTTTTTTTTTTCCCGGGGCCCCGAGGATTCCTGGGCTTTAAAGCTGAACCAGCAACCCCAAGGATCCCTCTTAGGTGTGTTTTTGGCCCCAAGAACTGCTCCAAAAAAACTGGTATTTTGGTATAAAGAACTCCACCAACCCTCTTGGATAAACTCTTATTTTATTCTATTTCTATAGAAAATATGAATTATTTTTTCAGCAAAAGAGTATCACTGAAAATTATCTTTGAATCTGCAAATACATCTGTCACTGAGAGGATTTTAAGCAGGCAAAAATGGAAGAACTTCCTGAAACATCAATTTTAAGAAGGGGTAACAACTTTTTCTTGCACGGGACATCCCCAAGAATCAGCACATCTTCAAAAGCAAACCCTTGCAAAGCATAAAACTTTGCAAACAGTTATTTCCATTCAGTGAAACCACTTTGTTCCTGGGAGAAGAAGAGTTTCCAAAGCTGCAGAAGGGTTTTTCCAAAGGGCAAAGAAAGATTTCGAAACTCAAAGAGGTTCAAAATTTCAAAGGTTCTTCAATATTCTGCTAAGTTTGGAACAACAGAATTTTAGGGGGTACAGAGAATGGAAAAGAAACAAAAAGCACATGAAAACATCAGCTATTTTCCCTTCTAAAAAGCCTTGAAAAATCAGCTTACCTGTATGCATCGTCTTCTTTCAAGTCTCATATCATCCTGCGGGGTTGTGGGGACAGGGGGAGTCCAGCAGCAAACAACACTGCAAAGGGAAGAGGAAAACAGGGATAAACCTCCATCCCATGGAGCCACAGGAGCTCAGTCCGACCCCGGATCTCAGCAACAACCCCGGAGCCAAACCAAGAAGTTCAGAGAGAAAATGAAATTTTCCAACAGTAAAAGCAGAAATTACCAAGACTTAATTCCCACTGATATCTGTTGTTAAAAAAAAACAAACCACATTATTTAAGTGTCAAAATTTCAAGGATTAACTTATATTTCAACTGGTTGTTTAAGAGTTATGAAAATAAAGGTCACCCATCTTTGCCAAGCCCTTAAATATGTAGATTTTTAGAGAGACTCAGGACAGTGTTTATAAAACATGACTCAACTGGTGGGATTTTAGTGAATTAACAAGCTATAAATGCATATAAATCCATAAATGTAAAGGTTCATTTTTCCTCCTATCCTGATGAAATTGAGTTAGGGTCATTTTACTGAAAAATAGAATTATGCTTTCTATAAGATAAAGAGATAGAAAGACACAAGTTTCTAGGAAGAAAACTCCGAGAGAAGTTAAAAAGAAGAGCAAAATTATGCCAAAAAAACCCCACCAAGCCCAAAACAAAACACCCAACAACTAAACCTGGTCTAAACCAACTAAACCAATACATCTCTCAAGTATTGGCTTTTCATTTGTTCTCCAATGGTTTTTTATCACTCTGCAACCTATGGAAGCATCAAAACCGCTCAGAAATTACTGAGGATTTTAGAGAACTCTGCAAATTACCAGCTGAAACTGGACAGTCAAGTTATTACTATTTAAACACCTCCTGAAATATGTAACTTCCAGAAGTGTGTCCAGCCTAAAATGCACTGAAGACGCCGCAATTTGAGCAGAAAACGTCGCCGTTCGCTCCATTTCCCCCCAACAAGGAGTGTTTAAGCCCTGCCCAAACCCCCCTAAGCCCAGTTTGCCTTCCTGCCACCACACTGGGCTTGTCCTTGTGCCACACAAATGGGGAAAAGGGGGCCAGGAAGACAAGGAACAGCTCATTTTGGATCCATGTTGCTGTGGTTTTGGGGGTATTTTATGAGCAGGTGAATTCTCGGTGTCCTGGGGGAAAAAACCAGCCCATCCCACATCAGGAATTAGGTTTTTGCTGTTCCACAGAGCCCCAGAAAGTCACTGCCACAGCCACAGGAGCCAGGGACTTGGAAAAGCTGGTGAGCACAGCATAAGGCTGCACAAGATGCTACAAATCAGGCACTTTTGTGCCTAAATTGCCTCAGTTTGGGTAAAAGGTTTGGTCTGGTACTTGTGCTGAGGGTAAAAAACATCCCACAGACACACTGAGCTCGGTCCCACTAGAGCTCAGCAGAGGCATCTCCAGTTATTCAAAAGGAAGAGCAAACTCTTACTTAAACAAACAATAAAATGATGGAATGGTTTGTGTTGGAAAGGATGTTAAAGCCCACCCAGTGCCACCCCCTGTCATGGGCAGGGACACCTTCCACTAGCCCAGGTGGCTCCAAGCCCCGTCCAACCTGGCCTTGGACACTTCCAGGGATCCAGGGGCAGCCACAGCTTCTCTGGGCAACCTGTTCCAGGGCCTCCCCACCCTCACAGCCAAGAATTCCTCCTTCCCAATATCCCATCTATCCCTGCTCTCTGTCAGTTTGAAGCTATTCCCCCTTGTCCTGTCACTCCAGGCCCTTGGAAATAGTCTCTCTCCATCTTTCCTGGAGTTCCTCCAGGCCACAATCAGGTCACCCCAATGCTTCTCCTCTCCAGGCTGAACAATCCCAGCTCTCCCAGCCTTTCCTCCCAGCAGAGCTGCTCCAGCCCTCTGATCCTCCTGGTGCCTCCTCTGGACTCTCTCCAGCAGCTCCATGTCCTGGAGCACCAGCTCTGTCCATCCCACACGGGTGTCTCAAGGTTTCAGAGCCACACTCCCAGTTTTGAAAGCTCCCTCTGCCCAACAGACTTTGGTTTTCCCTTTGAACTGAAGCACCCACGGACACAAGGATCACGGGAAGCCTTTCCCAGCAGCACAACCACCTCCCATCCCACCAGTTTCAGGTTCTAACCCAGCTTAGTTCAAACTATCAACGGGCAGAGTTTGAGCAAAGCAGATGATTTTCAGTCAAAACAAATTGTGGAGCTTCAAACACTGTCTCCTGCCCATCCCACAGAGGGAAGGGGCAGCTCCCAGAGCAGCTGCAAAGGTAACTGCACAGCCCTGAGTTATTTTAGAATTTAAGAGACACTCTCAGAGCCACCAACACTAAGGAAGAGCTGCTGCTGTGACAGAAAGTCCTTAACAGATTATTAACAGGGAATCAACACATCCCTCCATCCCAGAGCTAACCAGGAAAACAAATCCATCCCAAACCAAGGCATTTCTTCAGCCTCCTTCCAACTCTCCAACAATTATCCCAACAATTATCTCCAACAGTTCTGGAGAGGCTGGAGATCCCCTGTGGAATTCAGACCCACAGGTGGCTGGTGCAGCCCTGTTTTCTCAGAAGGGACCCACAACATAAAAGTGATTTTAAAACCCTTGCAGGGCCCAAACCTGCTGAGTTGCTGTGACTGTAACAGGATCACACACACACTTCATGAAATGGTAACAATTTGGGGGTTGTTTTTTTAAACAGATACCACCAAACTGCAGGGGCAGCACGTTAAACTCAGTCACTGAGTGTCTTCTGCTGGGTCTCTGCACTGCCAGAAGTGCCCAAAAGGCCTTTTAGAGAGCCTGTACAGAGGCTGCCTGGGTTAGATAATAAACTGATGGTAAGAGGAGGCAGGAGAAAATCCTGCTCATCACACAGTCTGTCAGACCATGACTGGAAGGATCCCCTCAGCAATAACATTTACTGGGCTTCAAGAACTCAGTTTTATCTGCTCACTGGTGTAGGACAGAAAATTGGCAATGAAGGAGGAGAGGAAGGAGATGACAAGAAAAGTGTGAAAAAGCACATTATTGAAAGAATAAAAGCTGAAGGCTTTTATTTAAACAAAGAGAGTTCTTGGAAATCAGCTGTGTCTGAAGCCACCACAGTGACACTTTACCTCGTGCTTTTATTTCCTTTTTTTAATCACTGTTGCTTTCTGCTCTTCATCTTTCCTACCCACACAATGCTCCTTTGATCTCCCCAAAATACAGGGGATGGAGTTACCTATCCAGAGCCACTCCATGTCCAGGAATAATTCCAAGTGTAGAGTTATAAAATGTTCATTTAGACACATCAAAGGTGTTGAGCAGGTTTATCCCAAGTCACTCTCCACAATATTATAAAGATGGTGACTCTGAATAATAAGAATAAATAATAAATCCTTCATGTTCTCTGACTTTTGCTCACACCACAAGCCTGGTTTGCCTTCGGCCTCCTTGAGGGCTGATGTTTTATTCCCTGCATTCCTTGGGAGCATCCAATGCTTCCTTCAAAACACTCAATACCCACCACAGTCAATAGGTTCACTGCAGATCAAAGTTGGTTTCAGAGCAATCCCACTTCTAAAACCCTAAAAGTTAAAGTGCAAAAACCATTACTAACATGAAAATTTAATTAAAAGGAAAGTCTGCTGGGGAGGGTTTTCCTTTTTACATTTTACTAATTAAAAACATTTCATGTAGAGGTTTGTTTTCCTTATTCAGTATCACTGTGTTATCAGATTCAACACGGCACCTTTTCCAAACTAATCATAGCAAAGTTCTTCTTTTTTTTTTTTTAGCATCTGTGAAAAGATTATTTGGTAATTTTTCAAGTCACACTCCTGAAATCCAGAGAAATCTCTGCCCAGGCTGCTGTCAGAGCTGAACATAATTCAGGTCACTGACCTTTGGGGAACACAGGCAGGGCCCTGTTGCTACCAACAGAAAATAGAAATACTTGCTTAGAAACAAACCATTTTTTTTATTATTATTCACTAGGGAAATTATCTTGTTAAATTGAGATTATTGACATACTGGACCATAATCAATTTAGACACATATAAACCTGAGCTGTGCACAGGCAACCAAGGATGCTGCTCAAAATAAAACAAACTGGGCAAAGGATTCACCAAACACACCAGGTTTGGTGCATTATTTCAAATGCTGAGTAATAAAATGCCACCAAGTGCCACCAAAACCACTGGAGTTTACAATAAATAAACAAATAAGCCTCTCCAAGTGCTCAGTGACTGTCAACTTCCAGAGAGACACAAGTGAGGAATTCCAGAATTGCTGGTTTTCCAGCCCCCAGCACGTGCAGCCTGCGCTTTGTTCCCAGGGAAATCCTGGGTGTTTGATGGACAAATTAACAGGGATCTGAAAACTGAAACACTCACACGTTCTTCTGTTCTACTTCACAACATATGTGAGGATCTGTACAAGGAATAATTGGTGGGAATGAAAGGAAAAAAAAAACTGGACTAGTTTGTAGTGAGTTCTGCTTTCTACAACAACTGAGGCTCACCTGTAAAATCACAGTAGAAAATTCAAAGTACATCGTGGTTTCAGCAGGAAAAGCCAATATATCCCTCCTCTACCTTTCCAGTCACCTATATTCCAGTTTCTATATATTGAGCCCTGAGCAAAACACCGGGAATTTGGGATCAGCATCATGTTTGTCATGTTCCCAAAGAAGCCACAGACCCCCTTCTCCAGGTTTAAGTGCTGTGGGATTGTGGAAAACTCAGGAGCTGAATGTTTGCACTGGAACAGCAACTACAGAATCAGGGAATCCCAGGATGGTTTGGGTTGGAAGGGACATTAAAGGATCCTCCAATTCCAACTCCCTGCCACGGGCAGGGACACCTTCCACTAACCCAGGTGGCTCCAACCTGGCCTTGGACACTTCCAGGGATCCAGGGGCAGCCACAGCTTCTCTGGGGAAAGGTTTTTAAAACTCACCAACTTTAGGTTTTAAAATTCTTAAGGTCGAGAAGAACAAATGATTTCCCTCTTCCTTTTAATTTGTGTATAATTTCAACAGAACTTCCAATGTCAGCTCAAGCACGGGGCAAACATTCTCCTCCTTGAGCATGGAAAGGGAAGAGCTCTGGTGGAAAACCAACAAGCAGCAAAACTGAGTTTAAACCAACACATTTCTCACCCTCCCAAGGAGTCAGAAGGGCCAGTGCTGGACTGGAGACTCCATGAGTTTCCAGGTCAGGATTTGGGAGCTGCTCCTGAACCAACCATCGTGTCTCTTGTACTCTTGCAAATGGTTTTCAGAGTTCCAAAAAGCACCAGTTCCTCTAAAAAGAACATCCTGTGAATGACTGGTTCCACTCTCTCCTGCTAAATTTCCAACACGTGATGCAAGGAGCCATCCTGGAGGTGTGAAAACATGTGGAAGCAGCTTTCCTGAAATCCCAGACTTTCTCACCCACATTCAAACCTGGCCAAGGCAGATCTGCAGTTGGAGAAGAGCAGGAATTTCTCTCCAGCAGCAGCACTGCTGGAGCAGCTCCTTCCTTCCCACTCCTGCTGCTGGGACGGGACAGGGACACTCAGCAAACTGCACTGGGGGAAAACAGGGAGCAGGAGAAACCCTAAATCATTATTATTTATCCCAGATCAGTCCTCTAAGCTGGGCCACTGCAGATGTGCAGCAGGAACAAACAGCTGGGACAGAACAGGGCTGTTCAGGCCACTGTTGGTGTCAAAATACCCTCCAAGTGCACCTAAAATACATCAAAGTGTGATTTTATTTCCAGTGGTGTCACATCAGTATTAATTCAGACTTCTGAGTGCAATTTGAGACTCTGAAATATCTGATTTATGTCCTTTTATGAAAAGAAATGCATCACCTCTAAAACATGCACTGCTTGCCCGGCATCTGAAGGAACTGAAGTGGCAAATTTATAACTGACCCAGACAGCCAGAAAACTCAGGATTTGGGGTTTTTTAAATATTCCTTTAATTATTTATGGGAACCCCAGAATAAAGCCTGTGTGGGGTTTTAGAGAAGAATTAAAATATCACAGTTGGGAGGGGAGGAAAAGCCCCACACTAAAAGCTGAAATACTTGGGATGTTTTAGATCATTTGCGTGTGTTTCTTGACTTACTCACTGCCTAAAAATATTAATTTTAGAAGCACAAAGTTAAAATATTTTCACTGTACCGACCTTATAAGGACCCACCAATTAGAGAGGGGAGTGTTTTTTTTTTTTTCCACCCACTTAATAGTGTGAAGCAAAAGGCAAACCCACTGGATTTACATTCCCAAAGGAAGAGAAGCTCCAGCAGGAATTGCCCACCCCCTGCAATAGCAGGGGAGTAAAGTCACATTTCCAAGTGGAACTACGAAGTGTAAACTACTTTATCCACAGAAATGTTGGGAAATTCTTTGCGGAGCTGCCACTTTCCTCTAGACTTTTCTCTAAGTGGAAAAGTGGAACATTCATTCACAAATTGTTTCTGCTCCCCGTGGTTGGGAAAAGAACTTTATAGAGATGCAGAGCAAAACGACAGATTTGCATTTATCACTTCAGAACTTCGGACCTAAAAGTCCCAAGGGAGGACAACTTCCCACTTCTCCCTGGGTTTTCCAGCCATAAAGGAAGAGGAATTACAGGAACATCCTTAAAGCTGCTTTAAGTTTCCACAGAATGTGGTCAAACCACTCAATTTACAGATTTTTACAACAACCTTGATATTATTACAGATTATTATTATTATTATTATTATGATTATTATTATTATTATTAATGGTTACTAACTCCTGCTTCTATTTGTTGTACCTCTTATTTCCCAAACGGAATCTCTACTTCCCAAACCTCAGGTGCAGCCACCTGAACTAAAATCGGGACAAAAATCAAAACCAGAGAGAATTTCCAATCTTACTCAAACCACAGCGAACCCAAATATATATAAATACATAAATATATGTCTACAAATACACAAAAATACTTTATGTATTTATGAAGATACCTGGGAAGTGACCTTTGGAGCTGCTATCACGTGAATAAATGACATTAAACTACTTGTCCAGCTCAGCTCTGGTAGCAGATAGTTGTGATTTTACTCTCAAAGAAGGTCTGGAGTTAAGTGTTTCAGGTAAGTTTATAACAGTGTGGATGGTTGTTGTCTTGATACAGCAGCACCTTTAATCTCCAGGGCTTCCAAAATATTTTCATATATGAAGATATGCACACTTTTAGTCTCCAAAATTAAAACAAAAAGAAGAAGAAAAAAAAAAAGGCAATAAAATACAACCAAAGGTGTAACTCCTGGCTGGCTCTGGACAGAAATGGTGCTTATTTGGAAGATTTGGGGTAAGTGGTTTGTTTTAACCATATAATTTGTGAGCACTGAAGTACTTTTTAAACGTTTCCAACTCCCTGGGTTTCAGTGATTCCCTTCTGGCAGCTCCCACTGACTTCCACGACCCACCTGGGCCTTTCACTGCTCAGGTTTACACTGGGCAGGCACACAGAGAGCTGGGTCCTCTCCCAACTGCTCTTCCAGCTCCTTTTTAACTTGGAAAACAACACCCAAGCTCCAGCTTTCCCCAGACGTGTCAGCACAGAAACAGCAGGCTCAGAAATCCTGTCGAACACGCTCTCAGACAGCAGTTCATGGGAAGTTCAAGAGCTCTGCGAATTCACAGTGGTCAAGTTCGGGCTCCAAGTCAACCAGATGCATTTAAAATCAATGGGAATAACGGAATTATTCCATTAAAAGAAGAATTCTCAGGCTCGAGTGCCCCCAAAAGCCAATTCTGACTTGGCTGCTGTGTTCCCACAGCCCTCCTTGTCCCCAGCCCCTGGGTTCAAGCTCATCCCTTGCACCACCTCTGGCACCTGCCCTGGTCCTGCTGAGTCAGTTCTGCAATTCCCCAACGTGGGAAACAGGCACTTCCCTGGAAAAATTTTCTGCTGATTCAGCACAGCTCCAGAGCCTGAGTCTGACTTGGACTCATGGAATGGTTTGGGTGGGAAGGGACCATAAAGATCATCTAATTCCAATCCCTTGCCATGGGCAGGGACACCTTCCACCAGCCCAGGTTGCTCCAAGCCCCATCCAACCTGGCCTTGGACACTTCCAGGGATCCAGGGGCAGCCACAGCTTCTCTGGGCAACCTGGGCCAGGGCCTCCCCACCCTCACAGAATTTCTTCCCAATATCCCATCTATCCCTGCCCTCTGGCAGTCTGAAGCCATTCCCCCTTGTCCTGTCCCTCCATCCCTTGTCCCCAGTCCTTCTCCAGCTCTCCTGGAGCCCCTTTAGTCACTCCCTGGAACCTTCTCTTCTCCAGGTGAACCCCCCCAGCTCTCCCAGCCTGGCTCCAGAGCAGAGTTGCTCCAGCCCTTGGATCAGCTTAGTGGGCTCCTCTGGGCTTGTTCCAACAGCTCCACATCTTTCTCACGTTGGGGAAAATAATAATAAAATTCCAGAGAGAAAAGAAGAGTCACCTCCAAGCAAAGCTCCACTTTCCAGAGTGCTGGAGACGCTGCTGTGGAGCTCCCTGGATATCTTTGGTCATCAGTGTGATGCAGCCATAAAACAGACCACAAATGGTTGTCTTGAGGAAAGTATTAATATTTTTTTTCACTGTAAAGAAATATCCCAACACTGTGTGTCGTGAAAGGTACCTGAGATTCTGGAAATGTAGCTCTCCCTGAGCCCCTTTAGGCTCTGGAAGGGGCTTTCAGGTCTCCCTGGAGCCTTTTCCAGGTGAACATCCCCAGTTCCCCTCAGAGCAGAGGTGCTCCAGCCCTTGGAGCATCTTTATATCCCTCCTCTGGACTTGCTCCAGCACATCCACATCCTTCCTGTGTCAGGGAAGCAGCATTCCAGGTAGGATCTCAGGAGAGCAGAGGGGGAGAATCACCATCTCCATGAAAGCCATGAATAAATAAAGCTCCCCCATTCCCCCCCCCTCACTCATTCCAGCCCTGACATTATTTCTCAGCGCACACACCACTGTCAAAAATGCCTTTCACCAAATATGAATCATCCCAACATCAGATTCCTCAACTTAAAGAGAATTCAACGTGGGTTTTGTGTTCCATCTGCAGCACATTTGCCATGGCCTTATTCCCCGGGAAAGGAACCGCTGACCTAGAAAACTCTCATTGAGGAAGGAGAGGAACTGAGGAACTTCAGTGAATTTTCAGAGGATGTGGGGAGGGAGTCAAAACACCTCCTTTTTCACAGGGAAAACTCCAAAAATTCTTTCACTATCTTGGTAGCCTTCAGCCCTGCTGCTGAGCAGAGTATTAAAGCAAATCCTGGGATATCCCAAGGTAAATCGGGATACCAGGGCAGAGCTGGCACTAGGCTGAAAATTCCTCAGTTTAAGGGGTATTAAAATCCATGAGAATAATTCAGGCACCTTATCCAAGTCCTATGAGCACAGCCAGGGAGAGAAGGCAGGACAGAGAGTGGGTGCATTTATTATCACTGGGTACATTTATTATCACATTGAACTGAGATTTCTGTACCACCACAAAATACAGTTACTGTGAGCTCACTGGAGACTCCAGAACACCTCTTATCCCAGAGAAAATCACTATAAGTTAAAAAAAATACACCCAGAACGTACTCCTTCAGCACAACTCCTTCAGCATTTCAGCCAGGAATTCCTCATCAAGCCTCCACAATCCAAGGAATAACTGGCAAAAGAACTAATCATTTATAAGTCTTCAAAGACCAAGAAACCAGGGCATTTTCATCCAGCAGAACAGATTGCCAGTCACCCTTCAAACCTGATTATTAATATGGAAAACAAGGACTTTCTGAGCTTCAGGAATCCAACAGGAGTTTGCAGCTCCCCTGACACGAGGAAACTCAATCCAGGTTTGAAGGAGCAGTTCAAGCTTGGTCTGTAAATTTGGGATAATGTTGGTTTGAATCCCTTTTTGAGGACAGTCACTGTGGAGAAGTATGGAATTCACTTCTGAATATTCCCTGCTGGAAGTCATAAGACAAAAGTCTAAAAGACATCTCTCTCTCAGCAAGAGAAAAGCCCAGGAAAAGTCTCTATAACAGGTTAATTTGGTCCGACTCGACTTTTATGAGGCCAAAGAGAAAAAGTTGAACCTTTGGGACAGTTGATGTGGAACTTCCCTAATTCCTGCATCAGAATCCTGGGTTTGCACTGATCAATCTGATGCTCTCTGAGTTATCTGTCATTTGTTCAAAAAGTGGACTAAAACTTTGATGAAATTATCCATTAAAGTAATTTAGGTCATGGTAAGACCACACAATTTTCTGATTATTTAACAGTATCTCTGCCAGCAGCAGAAGTTGAGAAGGTTCTGAGCAGTTGGGCTTCCTGTGGCTTTTTTTTTTCCTTTATAAGACTTCCTAAAATGATTATAATAAAGCAGGTTGCAGGAAGGAAATGAGGACAAATTAAAAAGAAGAAATAAAAAAAAAGCTTTTAAATCCTGACCTTCCAACCCTCCAAAGAGCACTCAGGATCACCATGTCCGAGGTATCCAGGAAACAAAAAGGCAAGAAAACCTTGCACATTCCCAAGAATATCTTGGGATGGATGGAAAGACTCCAAAACAAAGCCACTCTTCCAGCAGATTTATTCTTTAGTTTTCTCCTAGTGTTCCTGGTGTATTCCATGGAATGATGTGCTGTGGTTTTGAGGAAAGATTGCTGTAAAAAGAGAACTTTTAAAATAGTTCTGCTCTTGTTCCATGTTGTGAAAGAGCTCAGCAAGAAGGTCCTGAAGGAACCTCAACTACTCCTAAAAACTGTCCAATCTTCCACATTTTTATTAGAAGTCACTCTGGATTATTAAAATATGGATGGATTTTACAATATGGATGGATTCAGATATCAAGGAATCAGTACTCCTGTCTACTTTCCTAACTAACAGATAATAAGTTATCAACAAAATTTAACTAATGTGAACAAAAATGCTGAGTATCTGAATACATGGAAGTGAAACTGGTCATTTATTTAAGAGGACAAGCAAAGATGGAATTTCCAAAAGAGTTGGTGGGTTGGTTTTGGACATAACTGGTCCAGCTGGTGGTTGTGTGAAAAGAAACAATTTTTATGTCTCCTTTGTAGAGCAGGAACAAGAAAACATCTTCACAATTTAACATCTGCTACAGTAAGTACACAGACACCTGAAAATACCTTTTATTAGAACATTAACTTTGGAAACCTCAATTCATCTTTCAGTTTATCCAAAAAGGAGAAACCACCTATTTTATGTGAGCATATCTTAAGGCAACACAGAATTCAAGTAAAAATTCAAAAGGGAATGAGACAAAGAAGAAATCTGTGTCTTGTATTGGTTTGTGGTAAAGTTTGGGGTGAACACACAGAAAATTAAAAACTTTGGAGTTTCTTAAGAGGTTTTAGTCTTTAAAATGTGGATTTTTTTTTCTTCCTGTGAGGGAGGAGAAAGTGGGAAGGAACAGCAAATGACAATAACAGGGAGAGCGAGAGCTGGAAAGGACCTGGGAGAAAAAGGGCAGGAGCTGGAAAATTGTCAAAAAAGGTGAGGGAGAACAAGAGGACGAGCTCGAGGGAAAAAGAGAGCAAGGTAAGATGCCCCAGGAGTGAGCAGGAGAGCTGGAGAGAGAAGCTGTTGCCAAGTTGAGGCCGTGGCAGCACGTGCTGAGCGTGCCCAGGGCAGCAGCCGAGCGGGAACGCGCAGGGAGGGAGCCTGGAAGTTGGAGATAGCGGGAAAAGTCGGAGAGAGGAGGGGGAGAGAGACTGACAGAGGAGTGATTTACTACAGGAGGGGTGGCAGAAATTCCTGGGGATGATGTTCTCCATTAAGTAACAGTGCTATCAGAGCCAGGGAACCAACCCCTGCCTCTTCCAGGCACCCTGTTCCTGTCCACCCACACAGCCCATTCCATTATCTTGTCACACTGTGCCGGGGCTGGGAATGGAGCTGGCTCAAGAGTAACCTGATTCTCCTCCCCCCCCACACACACCCCAACGTTAAAAATACAAAATTATGTATTTCAGCCAACTCTGTTTCTAAGTCTGATTCACTGAGTTGGGCTCCCAAACAGCTGTGCCAACACAGAGCAGGTGGGAACAACCAGGAGCTGGGAAAAGGGGAGCTGCTCAAGGGGTCCTTCCTTCAAACAACTCCTCGTTGCACACTTGGCCTCTTCCAACAATTGCCCTCAAATTCTTCTGTGACTCCACACCTTGTGCATGAACTTCAGTTTGTCAGCACTTGTGACACACACAGAACATCAGCAGGTTAAATACTGGCCCACACCCCTCAGAGATGAAGCAGGAAAACTGGTGTTGATTTTCGCCTTTTTGCTTCTTCTTTATCCGTTATTTCAAATCCGGCACGTGAGTGGTTTTGGGGAGAGCAAGGTGATTGTCACCAGCCCCAGGAAAGCACAGATGTGGTGGTGGAAGGAGAAAATGGTTAAGGGTGGAAGGAAAAAGGGGAGAAAAATCAATGTTGTTTGTGTTTTGCTCTGAATATGCTGCTCTTGCTGTGCTGCCCTTCAGCACCCTCTGAGCACTGAGATTCTGTCCCAGCCCAGGGTCTCGTCTCACCCCACAAGGCAGAACTGATCTGGATGAAAGACAGATAATGAAGTTTTCTCCAATTCCCCCCAGATTTAAGAGGGTGGAGCAGTAGAAGGCCAATGGTTTCAATCTTTATCCATCAGCTCCTGCCACTTTGTTCCCCTCCACTGCCACCACTCCCCACGGTGTCCCAGGACTGTGACAAGTCTGATCAGCTGAAACTGGGAACATGTTATTGTAGAAGAGTCAACATTTAAGACATTGAACCGATTTTCCCTCAAAAAATCCAACTAAACTCAAGAATAAAAGGAAGGGTGGGTTACACACCTGGTGATATTTGCACAGGTCCCACTCACTGTTCCCCAAACTATTCCCTCTGCCAGGTCAGGTGGGAAAGGCTGGAGCTTCTGGACTAATAGGATGGAGTTGTGGCTGCCCCATCCCTGGAAGTGTCCAAGGCCAGGTTGGATGGGGCTTGGAGCAACCTGGGATAGTGAAAGGTGTCCCCACCCATGGCAGAGGGTGGAATGAGATTATCTTTAAGGTCCCTTCCAACCCAAATCAAGCCATGGTTCCCTGTTTCAATCATACAAACTGGACAAATCCCATATACGCCTCCTTCCCCTTCCATAGGAAAAAAGTTGTATAAATGTCATCAAATCAGAGTCTAAGAAATGTTTAAGGCAGGCCTGATACACAATTCTGCCTCTTTTAGATATTCTGCAGCACAGTCTTCACTTCCAGAGTCAAATGGTGTTTTATTCATTGCACAGATGCTTATCATGTGCTGCAGGAGGAGAGCCCACAGAAAACAAAGCTACACAGCAAACACCAGCTATGCCATAAGTGATACTATTTACCAAAATATTCCATCACTTTTCCCAAAACTGAGGGATGCAGATCAAACAGGGAAAGAGACTGCCTTAAAAAAAAAAAATAACAACTTTTAATTTTCAAATTCCCTTTGGGGAAAAACGAGTTTGAACTCCCAATTCCCCCAAATTCCCAACCAAATCCTAAGTTCCCTGAGCAGACCTCTGTGTGGATGTGCTGAGTCACTCCCCAACGTTCAGAGCCTGCTTCTCCAAGTTACAAAGCTCTGGGAATATAAACTCCAGGCAAATGAGGCTGCAAATCCAAGGAGCATCCTGCTATTAACGCCTCAGACACCGAAACCCTCCCCCTGGGCTCCGCCCGCTGCGTCACCGCTGACTTTGGGCTCTCACTTCCACCTCTTCCCTTTCATTCCCCTTATTTATCCCATGGGAACAAACTGCTGCCTGCATGGAAAGCAAACATGAAGCTCTACAAAATGCCTAAAATCCCTGAATCCCCATCCCAAAAAACTCAGTGCTGCCAAAAGGAGGTACAGAAAGTTTCGGTGGAGGGGTTTTTTTCTCTCCGTTGGAGCCCAATCACTGAAAAACTTTATTCTTGCACCAGAAGCTGGAAAAATCTCTTAGAATTTACTTGATTCAGGCACTGAAGCGTGACATGAAAAGTTATAAAACTCAACAACAAGTGCAGGGTTGCACCTGGGCAGTGAGCACTTACTGACTTCTACCTAAAGATATATAGATATATATAAATACATATATTTACTCCATGATGAAAGGTAGTTCAGACCACCAAAAGCAAGAGAGAATTTTCCCATCTTTGCCAGCCTTTGAGTGCTCTAGTTTGGGATTTTTAATGGAAATAAGTAATAAAGTCAAATGTAACTCTACAGACTGACATGTTTTCCACCTCTGGAACATGAGCCAAACACACACACGAAGTTTTCTCGGATACACACACACAAAGTTTGGGTGTTTGGCACTGTGGAGCTGGGAGTTCAGAGGTTTCAGAACACACATGTTGACTAATATGTACCTTAGAAATTGCATTCTGGGCCCTCTGTGTGATTGCTAAAAACATACCCTGAGCTTCAGCCTCACCTCAAACCACAGAGCTCGGATTCTTTTGTTTTATTCAAATGAAAAAAAACACACCAAGACGAAAATCAACATTTGGTTTTTAAAGCAGCAGCAGGCCAGAGGAAGAAAATGAAAGCAAATCACAGAAAGAATCCTGCATCACTAATATTTTTGGGTTTTTTTCAAATCTGGAAGTCTAAACATTAAACTCTCCATCCCACATTGGAACTTTTGTGCAGAAATAATCAGATGTTCTCCCGTTGCAATAAAATGAGGTAGGAAGTACAAGACTTAAAATCTTAAAAAAGGAAAGTGAGGCAAATAATAAGACCAAAATACTGGGTTTTAGCTATGAAGGCCTAGGATTGTGCTTTTGAGGTAGAAATAGAAGTGATAAAGATATAAAAAATGAGGAATGACATAAGGAAGGTCAAATAACTTATAACAGACTTTGGAAACACACATTAAAGGACAGCAAATACAAACTCAGGCAGAGGAAATCTTTGTCACACACACAAAAGAAGTCTCTGATCTCAATCAGAACATGACTAAAATATATATATTTATATTTATTTAGAACTAAAAGTTATTATGTTGGACAGAAAGGGGGGGAATGAAAAAGAGAGGGGAGGAAAAACCAACCCCAGCAAAGCCTTCAGGATGTAAATCTCCCATGAACTTCTCAGCACCAGGAAAACACTGAACGGCATCAACGGCTCCAATTGGGCCTTTCCTTTACCTTCAGATTTTTTTAATAAGCACTGAAAAGCTCCCCGAGATGATTTTTGCTCTGCTGGGAACTCAGAGCCTGACCAGAGGTCAGTGCTCATCTCCCAGCCTTCCCAACACAAGGAACCACGTGCTGGAGCTGGCAGAGCTTCAGGAGACCTCGGAAAAATGTCACTTTGTCACACCCCAACACTGAGCTCAATGGGTGGCCCCACCTCTTTCATGTCTCACTTCGTTACAACGTTCAACTGAAATATTTTAAAAGGAGTCCTTTCAATTAAAGTGGCTTTTTTCGTAAAGTTTTTGGCAACATTTTGCGGGAGAGGGCGATTTCCAGATCTATAGGCAGAACTTGTTTTCTTCCTTTCTTGAAAGAATTGGATGCTGGTTAAGAATATCCAGCAGAAAACCAGAATTAAATACCTGCTTTATGCAAGGGTAACACAAGTATTATACAATAGTTACACATCTATGTCTTTGGATTATAAAGAAGAGAAAAAAGTATTTTTTTTTTTTAAACTAGACTTCAAAAGAGAGAACTTCACAACATCATAACTCGGCCAACTGGTTCTCCTTGCTTTATTAGCTTCTGCAACAAATTAAATGGGAATATTTTAACAAAAAGGGGGTTTTTTTGTGTGGCAGCAATCAAATTAAGTGAAGGGGTACGAGATACTACTTTCAAATCCACATTTTGAAATGTATGTCCCTTTCTAATGGTTCATTCCCAAGAAAACATCAGATAAGTTTCCAGTCCTCATCATGTGAAGCAAAGTGGTCTTGGTTTCAGGATGACAAGCAAAGGAGTCAGTGCTGCCAGCACCCACCAAGGCAGGGCAGGAGCTGTGCTCCAGCTGCTTCCACCTGTGCAACTGCATTTCCCAAGGTTTCAACACCAAGCTCATAAAGTTTTAAAATGCTCACGCTGTGAACATGACTCTGGGTTAATTTAAGTCCACAAAGATCCAGAAATGAATGTTTTGGTGGGTCACAAGACCCAAAGAAGGCTCACATGGACCCTGTGCAGTCGTGGCCCACGTGCTGTGTAAAATACAGGTTGAAAATATCCCCATCCCAATCCTACAAGGACAGGAGAGCAACCCCTTTGGAAGGGCCACATCACACCTCCAGATTATTAGTTTTGAGACCTTCTACCGTGAAGCTTTTGTACAGCAAACTATCAAATTGCAATAACTCACCCCCCTTTTTATCACAGGATCACAGAATAGGCTGAGTTGGAAGAGACCCCACCAGGATCATCGAATCCAACTCCTGCCAAACCACAAACACACATGGATTTCCCCAAGGCTGCACAGGAGCACCTTAGGGATGGACAGGGATTCCCCAAGTCATGAAATCTGATTGAACAGAGAAATAATACTTACTTCATGTTGTACCTACAAACCAACGTGGAAATCAGACCCCAGCAAAGGTCTCTCTACAACCACCAAAGCCAAGGAATTCTTACCCATGTCCTCATAAAAACTTCCCCTGTGTAACACAGTATCTTCTGCTCCTTCCACTGGAATTCTTACCCATGTCCTTATAAGAACTTCCCCTATAACACAGTATCTTCTCCTCTTTCCACTCAGCCTTCAAGTACCCAACTCATTTATGACACCATCTCTAGTAGAGAGAGTTCACACAAGACACCAATTCACTTAGAAATGAAGCTTTGTAATTAAGCTTTACGATTAGTAAATATATACTAAGCTTATTATAAATAATAAACCATCTCAAGAAGTTTGAGGAGCAACGAGGGCCATTCAAAACAAAGGTGTAGTAACTGGGGAGTAACTGGGTAGTTCCTGCTACCCCAGCACTGCATCTGCTACTGATGTGGGGCAAAGAGCAGTTTAAGTTTGTAGCCTTAGAACGGAGCTTGACTTAGCAAAATTTAACAATTTAGACAGGACAGTGAGATTGAGGGCACCCTCAGCAAGTGTGACAATGCCACTGAGCTGTGTGGGGCAGTCACACCCTGCAGGGGAGGGATGGGGCATCCAGAGGGACCTGGACAGGCTGGAGAGGTGGGAATGTGTAAAACTTATGAAGTTCAACAAGGCCAAGTGCAAGGTCCTGCAGCCCCAAGCACAAAGACAGGCTGGGAGGAGGTGGATGGAGAGCAGCTCCAGGGAGGAGGATGGGGGGTGATGGTTGATGGGAAGCTCAACAGTGAGTTCAGAGCCCAGACCCCCCCCTGCCCTGGGCTGATCCCCCAGTGTGGGCAGAGTGAGGGGGGATTGTGCCCCTCTGCCCCCTCAGGGGAGACCCCCCTGCAGAGCTGCTCCAGCCCTGGGGAACAGCACAGCAAGGACATGGAGCTGCTGGAGAGAGTCCAGAGCAGGAACCAAGAGGATCCCAGGGCTGGAGCAGCTCTGCTGGGAGGAAAGGCTGGGAGAGCTGGGATTGTTCAGCCTGGAGAAGAGAAGCTTTGGGGTGACCTTAGAGCCCCTTCCAGTGCCTAAAGGGAGCTACAAGAGAGCTGGAGAGGGACTGGGGACAAGGGATGGAGGGACAGGACAAGGGGGAATGGTTTCACAGTGAAAGGGAGTAGGTTTAGATTAAATATTAGGAAGAAATCCTTCCCTGTGAGGGTGGTGAGGCCCTGGCACAGGTTGCCCAGAGAAGCTGTGGCTGCCCCTGGATCCCTGGAAGTGTCCAAGGCCAGGTTGGATGGAGCTCTGAGCAACCTGGGCTGGTGGAAGGTGTCCCTGCCCATGGCAGGGGTTGGAACTGGGTGATCTTTAAGGTCCCTTCCAACCCAAACCATCCCTGTGACCTATAAAAAAATCTGATTTTACTGGAAAGACAGAGATCCACACGTGCAGTCACACATTAAGCATTTACAGAAATGCTCATTTTCCTGCCCAGGGCCTGCCATAAAACCCCAGTTTCTGAAGGCACACTGTGACATTGGTAGGAAAGTCACCCCGAGTACAAGAGCACAGAGTTCCAACTTCTGAACATCTGACCATGGTGAAAAATGTGCATTAAGCTGTTATTCCACAACACTCCCCTGGTATTTGTAGCATTTATGAAGAACTTCTACGGAAAGGAAAACTACCAAGATCTTCATGCAACAATCACTTCTTGTCAAATGAACAAAGAAATCAATATATTTCAAACACTAACTCTGTCACACCGTTAAATTAATGCCGAATTATCCACAAGTTGGAAAGAATAACAACAAAGAAGCCAGAATGAGACACGATCCAGGAAAGTTCCTGTGCTTCCAGTACCACTCAGATTTTCAAAGTGGGTACTGGAGACTGATTTGTCATAATCACACACATACCCTGTCTGTGGTTCATTAGAAGTCCTGTTAAAAATATTTAAATACAAGAATATGTCTGGGTATACATTTATAAATAGGTAAAAAGCTGAATTACAACTGGACAAACCAAAGAGAGTGTTTGGTGTGAGGAAATTCAGTGTCCAGGCAAACACAGAGCTGAGGGATCACCAACACATTCCCTTCCCTCCCTGACAATATTTCTCTCCTCTTTTTACCCCTTCCTTGAGTTTTAACAGCAAACTGGTATCGTGGACACAGAATTATCCCCTCTCCAAAGTGGATGTTGTATGTCCCAACTGGATCCTCAGTAATGGGCCCACTGGCAAAGTAAGTGAGGAGTTATTACCAATTTATGGAGTTCACAGAAGCACAAATTATGATTTGAACACATACAGGGAAACAGGATTTTGAAGGAAACGTGTCCAAAAAAACCAGTGAACAACAGGGTTTTGGGACACCAGGACTTAAAAGTTTCACTGGCAAGTTCAATTTAATCCTTAAAATGTATTTTGTCAACTACTCATTCTACTAATTTGACTTTTTTTTTCCCAGTAACTCATCAAAACTCCCTCTAAATTTTGCCCCATTATATTTTGGAGAAATAACTCTGCCATCAGAAATCAATTTGTACATTTCCATTCCTCTCTTCCTTCACCATCCAAACAGTTACTAAAAAGAAAGAGGAAACTTTTCAACACAAAGAGGTATTAATGTATTATTAACTATTCCTTTAACTGACTCACAACACAGTCTATTTTTATTTGCCTCTGGGGGAAAAGGAAAAGAGGGGGGGAAAAAAAAAAAAAAGAAAAACAGAAGGGCTTGGAACTTTATGTAACACATCAATTGAAAGGTTGGTTTCTCACAGCTGGAACAAAACTGGCCCTTAATGGAGTTAATTTTACTTTCATTTACTGGGTTTCACTTTCAGGTATTTGGTGCTACTCAGCCCCTGGAAACTGTGCAAGGAGTATGTTTACAAATAAGTGCCAGCTTGTGTTATTCCAATTACAGCACCACTGCCCTGCTTTTCCAAAATGCCACATTCAGGGCTGGAATGCAGCTCATTTTGTCTTCGTGCAGGGGGACTGAAGGAGCTGCTGCCCAGATTTGGGAGGCTCCAGAGTATTCCCACTGGATGGACACAAGCAGGGCCGGCTGGGAGCTGTGTCCCAAATTTCCCCAGCCCTTCAGTGGGGATTCTCCCTGGAAAATCACAGGGACAGGGCACTCTGGGGTGAATAAGGAGATGATAAAGTCATATTTTCACAGTGGGGAAGTACAAAGCAGAGCCCTGTTCTGAGGGAATGAAATCCAGTGGTACCAGCAAAAGCAGGTGAGTTATTTTTCCAGTCAGGCTTGGATAAAACACAACCAGGTGCAGAATTTTACCTTCCTTCCCCCAAAAGGGGAAAAGATGGATAAAAAAACTGGACAATCATTGCAATTCTGTTGTGTATTGTGTCACCTTGAAGAGGCAGCACCAGATAACTCTACATAAAGTTTCTGTGGTGTTTTGGAACCATCCATGGACTACAGTTCCCATAACCCTCCTCCTGAAGGACCCACGGAGGTGAGGAAGGAAAAGCAGAGTATTCCCCTTCTCTGGATTACGTTTTTCACCCCTCACAAGAAAGGCAGTTTGCTCAGAGAGTTGTTTTTGGTATTATTTCAAACAGTCTCAGAGCAATAGAGAAGTCTCACTGCATAAACATCAGACTTCTGGAAGTCTGAGTAGCAAAAAAGTTATTACATAATTTTTTTTTAAACAGACATTTCTTACCAACCTCTTGATAAAAAAAAAAAAAAAAAGAGATGAAACTGTAAACTTAACAAATAATCTTTTGTACTGGGTTATAAAGACAAAAGCAGCAGTTCTCTGTAAATAATCCTATTCTACAACAACAGATCTATTTACAAAAGGATTTCAGAAGTTATACAAGTCTCCCGTGCTCCCTCAAAACAAAGGTATCAGAAAGTTTTTGCCTTCACTTTGGAGAACAGCTCCTCAAATGGCATTAAAAATTACCATTTAAAGGCTGAACACACACCAGGCTGCAATTCTTACTCAGAAACATGAACTGGAACAACGACTTCCAACCTGCAGTCCCACAGCCAGGGCTAAAACCACCTGAAATAAAGAGGTCTTAAGAGGAATGCCCAAAAGATAATCTAATTATAGCAACAAAAATTGCCTCTTTTTTGGCACTGGTAGGTTCTAGTCTTCGAACCACCCCCCACTGGAGCTCAGATGAAGCTGTAAAATGCCATCATGGCAAGGAAAGGTTCAGTTTTTGTGTGTGCAACTCATCTTCTCACATCCCATCCGAGCAGGTGGTCCAGTTTCAAGCATGATTTTAAGCTGTGGCACATGTCAGCAGATATGTCCTAATTAAATGGCACTTTAAGAGCTCAGACAAGGCACAGTTTTTCCTGGACACCAGTGGTGTCGTGCTACTTTGGTTAAACTATCAACCAGTTTGCAGGAGTCACTCAGGGCCATCAGGTGCTGATTCCCAGCCCACACAACCCCCCAGACCCCAAAAACTGATAAATTCCCGGGGCCTGCCTCGTTGTTTCCCACAAGGAAGAGAATCCTGCCCATAAATCCACGCTGGAACAGAGAACTCTTGGCTGCTATTAGGTAAAATTATCCCTGTTGTGGCTTCTCTGTCACTGTCCAACCGTGGGGGAGGGGATTCCAATGACAAGTCCTAAATCCACCCAAGTATTGATGCAGGAACTGTAACAGTTCCTGCTCCTGTAACAAACCTCTGAGCCTGGAAACAATATTAAACTATTGTCCTCTTGCCCTCCCCGTTCAAGAAATCCCTGCTTTTTATTCAGTTTTGAACAAGATACACTTGCTTTACCGGAGGAACGTTTGCAAAGCCATGAATTAAACTCAATAAGCTTCATAAACTGGGAGAGAATTTTTAATTTGCAGCAGAAAATGTAAATTTAACACTTCACACACATATTCGACTTCAGACTGCAAATAAAAACAGTCTAGTTCTAAATAATTCATGTAAGCCAAAAACATGAAGCGTAGCCTACAAAAGTATCTATATATACACACAGCAAATATATATAGATAATAGTTAACAAATACTAGCTCAGAGTTATTTCCAGTGTTATTATTCTAATTCTATAAAGTATAATTAATTTTCCAAAAATATCCAACCTACACAGGTTGGGGGAGGGGGCATGGAGAAAAAAAGAGAAACAAGTTTACCAAAACTTTTTAGGGCTACAGACTATTCCAAGGAGGGAAGGTAAATTCTGCTTGGCTACAGGCAGGGAATTAAATACTACCAGAAACTAAATGTTTGCTTATTTATCACCAGATATCATCTGTGTATTCTTCAACTCCACACACCTCTTCTTAAGGAAAATGTAAGGAAATACCAACAAGATAATAAAAAAAAGTTGTGGACTTGTACAAATCCAGACCCCCATGATACTAAATCCATCTAAGTCTGACTTTAGGAACCCCCTGGCAAAAGTTAACAGGACACTCTAACTCAGATTAAACCAGGATGGTTGTCAAAAACACGCTTGTTGATTTATTTTGTAGTCAGATATTCTGCCTTTGTTAATTTTCAATAACAATAAATGTTTATTTCCCCCGTGACTGGGGAGTAATAGGAGAACTAAGTAAGAGCAGCAATGTAGATACACGATCAAAGAACCCTTATGTGGTCCTCGGCCGGGCTGAACCCAAAACTTCAAAGCCAACCGAGATTCAAAAACGCACCAATTTCGAAATTTCGAAATACGGGACTTTTTAAGTGCGTTTTGTGATTCCTTGGCGGCGGGAGGGAACTGTGGCCGCTCCAGAGGAGCACCCAGCGTACCCGAGGAGGGCTCCAATTCCTCCAGCCACACAAAGCTCAGCCCCACCGGGGCTGCGACCAGCTATTAAAATATGGAATCCCAGAATCACTGAGCCTGGAAAAGCCCTCCAAGATCATCCAGCCCACCCTGCGCCCCATCCCCACCGCGTCACCCAGCCCAGAGCACCCAGCGCCACGTCCAGTCGCTCCCTGGACACCCCCAGGGATGGGGACTCCGCCGCCCTCCCCGGGAAGCGCCGGTGTGTCCCTGTGCCTGTGTGTCCCTGCGTGTCCCTGCGTGTCCCTGTGCTATTCCCAACGCTGCTCCCTCCTCCTCCTCCCCACCCCCCACCGGCGGGATGACAGGCACCTCGCTCAGGTAACTCCTTCCCCATCTCCCCCTCCACTCTGCCCACCTGCCCCCTCGCAGGTGCCGGGCCATCCCAACCCTGCCCTACAACAGGTGATGCTCCAAGTCCCGCCGCCCTCCCCGCGGCCGGCCCGGCCCGAGCCCTCGCACCCGCCCACCGCAGGGCGTTGCGCATAACACCGAGCGGCTCCGGGCGAGCTCCCCTTCCTCCACCGCCGCTCCCAAGGCCCGGGAAGGCAGAGCCGCGCCGGGAGCGGGGAAAGGCCGCGGGGAGCGCAGGGGCGGGCGGGGATGGCTCCCGCTCTAAGATGGCAGCGGAGCGCTGCGGCCCCTCCGCCGCGGGCCCGGGCGAGGCGGCCCCGGCTCGTCCCGCGGTGCGGCGTCTCACTCACCCGAGCGGCGGCTTCTCCCGGGGCGAGGCCTCCTCCCTTGGCGGGGCGAGCGGCCCGGGCGCGTCCTCCCGCTCTTCCCCCCCCCGGGGGCCTCGGCGGCGGCGGCGCCTCCTCCTCCTCCCTCGGGCCGCGGCGGTGGCCGCGGAGGGAAGGGGGGCGCGGGCGGCCCGGCGGGTCCCCGGCCGGGCTCTGGGTGTTCGCTGCCCTCACAAAATGGCGCGCGGTCCAAACCTGCGCAGCGCCCGGCGGCGGCTCGGCCTCGCCTCGGCTCGGCTGCGATCGGCGGCCTGAGCCCCGGCCGGGAGCGCGGGGACAGCGGCGGGGGGAGCGGGAGGAGCGGGAGGAGGAGGAGAGGAGGAGGAGGAGGAGAGGAGGAGGAGGAGGGGATGGGGGGAAGCGCAGCGCCGTACCGAGCCCCCGGGAACTCCTCGCTCCCTCCCTCCCTCCCCCGCCTGCCAGCCGCTACCTCCTCCCCCTCCCTCCCTCCCCGCCCGCTCCTCCTTCCCCTTCCCTCCCTCTCGCCCTCCCTCCTTCCTCACGAACCGGCTCCGCTTCCCGCACCGCCGCCGCCTCAGTCCCGTCCGCGCATCCCCGGCGGGACCCTCGGAGCGCACTTTTTTTTTTTTTTCTTGCGTCCCTTTCTTTTTCCTTTTCCTTTCGCGGTTGGAGGTCGAAACAAGGAGAAAGCGCAAAAGAAAAAGAGAAATTAAAAAATAATAAACCAATAAACCTCGCGATTCTGGCGGGAAAAGACAGCGCTTCGGTGGTTTTTTTCTTTTTTTTTTTTTTTAATTATTACTTTTTTTTTTTAAATTTAAAAAAAAAACCCAACTGACAAAATGGCGGCGGGGCGAGCCTGTTGCCATGGCAACTGTCAATCACCCGCGGCCGGGCGGGAGACGGCGCTGACGTGGGGAGGGAAGGGCGGGCGCTGCTCGCCATGGCAACGGCTCCTTCCCCATTTCCCCCCCCCCCCTTTCTCCCTTATTCCATCCCTATTCCCGATCCATCCGCGCCCGCCCTCCGGCGTGTGACGGTGTCGGCGGCGCTGCGGGCCGGGATGGCCCCGGCGGGGCGGGGAAGGGGAGCGGCCGCCATTCCCGGTGAAGGGACCCCGTCGGGGTGAGGCGCCGCCGGCCCCCGCCCGCAGGGGGCGCCGGAGCCGCGGCGGCCGCTTGAGGCGAGGCCGAGCCCGCCGGGGCTTCCCGCCCGCCCGGCGTGAGGGGAGGGACCGGCCGGGCTCGGCCCCTCCGAAAACAGGCGTGTTCCCCAAAAACCGGTTTAAAAATGCAGTAAGAGGAGCCCGCTGTGGGAGCCTTGGGTTCCGGAGGGAAGGCGCCTTTCCTCTCGGAATTGCGTCCAGGGTTTTTTCTCCTCCCCCTCTTAGAAAAGGAGTTTAAAAATGCGCTAAAATTAGCCCGGTGCGGGAGCCTCGGGCTACTGAGGACAGGCTTCCCCCTCCTGAGGGAAGACTCCTCTCCCCTTAGAATCGCATCCAGGGGTCTTTCTCCTCCCCCTCAGAAAATCAACATATTCCCCCCCCCCCCCCCAAAAAAAACCAGTTTAAAAAATGCACTGTATGTTTCCCGGTGTGGGAACCTCGGGCTTCTAAGGACAGGCTCCTTTCCCTCCTGAGGGAAGGCTCCTTTCCCCTCGGAATTTCGTCCAGGGGTCTTTCTCATCTCCCTCAGAAAATAAATGTATTTCCCTAAAGACATGTTGGGTTTGAGAGCCGCGAGATTCTGAGGGAAAGCTCCTTTCCCCTCAGAATTTTCGTCCAGGGGTCTTTCTCATCCCCCTCAGAAAAGGAGTTTAAAAATGCGCTAAAATAAGCCCGGTGTGGGAGCCTCAGGCTGCCGAGGACAGGCTCCCTTCCCCTCGTAATTGCATCCAGGGGTCTTAATCCTCCCTCTCAGAAAATCGATATATTCCCCATAAAAAAAAAAAAATAATAATTTAAAAAATGCACTAGAAGTTTCCCGGTGTGGGAACCTTGGGCTGCTGAGGACAGGCTCCTTCCCCTCCTGAGGGAAGGCTCCTCTCCCCTTGGAATTCCATCCAGGGGTCTTTCTCATACCTCTCAGAAAATAAACGTGTTTCCCCAGAAACATGTTGGGTTTGGGAGCCTGGAGCTGACCAGGGAAGGCTCCTTTCCCCTAGGAATTGCGTCCAGGGATCTTTCTCATCCCCTTCTGAAAATAAATGTATTCCCAAAAAAATGCACTAAAAAATTATCCCGGCGTGGGAGCCTCGAGCTCCTGAGGGAAGGCTCCTTTCCCCTTGGAATTGCCAGGTCGGTGCCGCCAGCCTAAATCTGTGACAGGGTTTTTTTTTAATTTTTTATTTTTTATTTTTTTTCTGGAATGCCCACAAAGATCAAAAAGTAGAGTATGGCCTTTATCTAATACTTTAATTCTAACGTGTGATACTTTAATCTAGTCATTTCAGTTCACAGCCAGCCTCCTTGGAGAAATTAGGACATGTTACTTGTTCCATTTGCTCTTTCTCCCTGTTTTAATATTTTTTTAATCTCGACTTAAAAGGTGGAAATAAGCAGGCAAGGATCAGGGGGACGGGTGGAGCTGCAGCCAAAGTGCCCCAAATAATTGAAGCATTGAGACTTTTGCTTAAACACTGTGATCATGGAATCATGGAATGGTTTGGGTTGGAAGGGACATTAAAGATTATCCAGTTCTAACCTGCTTCCATGGGCAAGGACACCTTCCACCAGCCCAGGTTGCTCCAAGCCCCGTCCAACCTGGCCTGGGACACTTCCAGGGATCCAGGGACAGCCACAGCTTCTCTGGGCAACCTGGGCCAGGGCCTCCCCACCCTCACAGCCAAGAATTCCTTCCCAATGTCCAATGTAACCCTACTCTCTTTCACTTTAAGGCCATTCCCCCTTTGTCCTGTCGCTCCAAGTCTGTGTGAAAAGTCCCTCTCTGAGGATACGGATGCCGAGGGAACAGAAGGAACATGGCAGAGGAATCATGGACCACCCCATGGGTCACAGCACAGGTGAGATGAAATCATCCATGAAATTGCACCTTACAGCCTTGGGAGGAGTCTGGGAGCACTGTGATTGAAGTGGTCCTTTCTCCTTCCCCTCAGCCCCAGAAAGATTTGAGGTCAATTAGGGCTGCTTTTGACACTTCTCCCTTTGCCTTCAAGAATGACCAGAATGTGGTTCTTGCCCAACACCTGAGGGAGCTGGGGGGGTTTATCTGGAGAAGAGGAGGCTCAGGGGGGACCTCATTGCTCTCCCCAACTCCCTGACAGGAGGGGGCAGGGAGGGGGGGTCGGGCTCTACTGCCATGTCCCGAGGGAAAGGAGGAGAGGAAATGGCCTCAAACTGCACCAGGGCAGGTTCAGATGAGAGATTAGAAACAATTTTTCCCTGCAGGAGTGGTCAGGCCTTGGAATAAGTGTCCCAAGGAGGTGGTAGAGTCCCTGTGTCTGGGAGTGTCCCAGAGGTGTCTGGATGTGGCCCTTGGGGACATGGCTTAGGGGTGATTGTGGTGCCACTGGGGTGGGACTGGATGATCCTGAAGGTCTCTTCCAACCTTGATGATTCCATGGTAGCAAAGGCCCATGGCATCACCTGCTGCTACCCAGGGGCTCCCAAGTGTTGGATTTTGTCCCAGGGCACTGCACACACTGAATATTGTACAGGAAATCCAGAACAATCCAAAAAGCACCAGCTGTCCTGCATAACCTCTGCCCAGCTCCTCAGTCAGGAAGGGCAGTTCCTCTCTCAGGGACGGGGGTTCCATCCCCGTGAGGATTTTGTAAACCCCTCTAAAATCTCTTTGCCAGTCTGGGTGAATGGTGCAGTGACAGTAATTGCTCTGTTGGTCAATGTAGGTAACTACAGAGCTCACAGAAAGTTGTTACACTGTTTACTGTAATACTGTAACTTCTTGGGGTTTGAGTTTGGGGGGTTTTTTGAGGGATTTTTTTTTTGTTAACACTTAAAAATATTACAGTTTTCAGGAGTCTATGCATTTGCTCAGTCATCCTCTGCCTTTATTTTGCTGGCTATACCCAAGCTCTGGCAACTTGGGCAGAGCTAAAATGCCATTTAAAAGATGATGGCTTTTTTTTGAAATTTTCTTTTCCAGCACAACCAACTAGATATTGTTGGCTTGTTAATACTATTTCAATAATTAATAACCTGCATGGTTCTTCTCTTGTACAACAGTGTTCTCCCAAGTGTCCTTTTCATTAATAAGTCAGGGGAGGCTCAGGTTGGACAGGAGGAGGAATTTCCTCCTGGCAAGGGTGGTGAGGCCTTGGCAGGGGCTGCCCAGGGAGGTTTGGAGTGCCCATTCCTGGAGGTGTCCCAGGAAGGCCTGGCCATGGCACTCAGTGCTCTGGGCTGGGGGACAAGGTGGGGATGGGGCACAGGTTGTACTCCATGGGCTGGGAGGGCTTTTCCAGTCTCAGGGATTCTGGGACTCTGGTTACACATTACAGATGGTCTACAACATTGTCTGTTTTGGTCCTCAGCAGCTGAAGGGATTGATTAAAATTGAGGAATGAGGTCACTGGGAACTGCAGTTCCACCAGAAACCTACTCCAGGGTGGGGAGGCCCTGGCCCAGGTTGCCCAGAGAAGCTGTGGCTGCCCCTGGATCCCTGGAAGTGTCCAAGGCCAGGTTGAACAGGGCTTGGAGCAACCTGGGCTGGTGAAAGGTGTCCCTGCCCATGGCAGGAGGTGGAACAAGATGAGCTTTAAGGTCCCTTCCAACCTGCACCATTCCATGATTCTATGACAGTGGAATGTGGTTATGGATCATATATCCCAGTTTTTTCCTTCTCAGCCTTCCCACATTGACTAGAGGAGTCTATTTTCCTCTTCACTGTATGTTCTGGAAGGCTCCATTCCACGATCCAAGCTCTAAAAGCCCTCGTATCCGTGCACTTTTTCTTTGGAATGTTTGCATTTCTGCCTGAACTCCAGCCTTCCTTCACACAGTCATGGACACTGACTTTTCCAGGGCTTACTATTTGTCCTTTGATCAGATATTTCAGCCCCGAGGACGTGTTGTACCCACAGCAATTCAAACAATCCTCAGTATCCGGCAAGAGTGGACCCAGCTTAGAGGATCTTCAGGAAGGATTTCCTCATAATACAGAAAAAAAGGTGATGATGCCAACTGTGCTGTTGTGTTTCTCAGGCAAAGCCACCACAGAGCTCAGTTCCCTTGGCACTGGGCCACAGTCTGAAGTTAAGTCCCCAAAGAAGTTCTTCTCCGTGGGTTACGTGACGAACACGCCACAGCAGCTCTCAGACAGCCTTCATTCCAAATCCCACCATCATCTGGAGGGAGCAGCTTGTGTTTCTCCTGTCAAAAAGGTGCTGCTGAGTAACTAATGTGGTCCATCTCTTTTTAGGCCAGAGGGGTTGCCAAGGTAACCCGTTCCAATGGAGATAGATCGGCTTTTGAGTCATCCTCAGAGCCAGCTTCCATAGTAGAAGGTTTGGATTGACAGCCAGTGCTGCCTGCTGTGTAGGCTGGCACGCCCCTGGACCAGAAGGGCCTGGAATTGCTGCTGTTGCTTGCTCCAAAAGAAAAAAAATAAATGTGTGTATCCCTGAGTTTCCTCTGATACTCTCTGGAATGGTGGTCATGGATTCCTCACTCGGGTTGAAGATCCCACCCTAAGTATGAAAGGTCCCTCATCCAGTTTAAAATATCCGTTGGGAATTTCTGGACATCAGGAGGAATTTTTTCATGGAAAGGGTGGTCAGGCATTGGAAGGGGCTGCCCAGGGAGGTGGTGGAGTCCCCATCCCTGGAGGTGTCCAAGGAAGTTCAACAGTGCTCTGGGCTGGGTGACAAGGTGGTGATGGGTCAAAGGTTGGACTTGATGACCTCAGAGGTCTTTTCCAATGTAATGATCCTGGAATTCTCTGAAAAGTCCTTTCCCAAACCCATGGAGTTTTCTGGGGAAGACACCTCTGGGAAAGAGGCTGTTACTTATCCTATGGGAAACATAGCCTTGGAAGTTGTATCCCAGAAATCCTCCTGAGACCACTTTCCATGATAAATCCATTTGCAGGAGCGCAGAACAGTTTTCTGGTAAAATCGGACGTCCTGAAGAACTGTGGTTCTTTAAAACTTTTGCAGATCAAGTGCTACAATGTCAAATGTTTGCCATCTGGGAACTTCTCTGCATCCTCACTTTCCAGCTTCTAGAGGAATCTGGTTTCCCTGGGTTTGAAAAGATGAAAAAGACGTTATCTTGATTTAATCATCAAGTTTCCCTCACATCCAGAAGGACCGGTACCATCAGTGTCTCTAAAAACTTTCGCTTGGTTCCACTGATTGTAACAGAGTTGGATCCACCTACACCTGTTCAATGCATGGATTTTGCTTCTCTGTAGGAATTCCTGGAAGAGTCAAAGGCTGTCTTCAATCCCATTAAAAGCAGGTCCTTCACTGGCCCCTTCTTTTGAAGCCTCTCTGTTGGGCAGCAGGACGTGTGTCCTTCCTGGCTAAAGGGAAAACTTTGTTCCTGCTGTCTGGAGAAAGCTCCTTGTGCTGCTTCCAGAGGGATGTTGCTTAGGAAGTTCCAACACATGATAATTTGCAGTATCCTGACTTCACAAATCCATTCAAGAAAGTTCTCCAAAGTATGTTCTCCTGGGTGCCTACATGGCCAACCCCTTGCTAGGTAAGGAAAAGAAATTGGGATGAGTTTTAAATTAAATTGCTCTAAAATTGTCACTTAAGGTGCTTCACCACGCTAAGAAATGGTTCTTCCAGCTCTAGAAGCAGGAATACTTGGTTGTCTGTCCCTTTCTTCTTCCAGATCCTCTGTCCCCTCACAGTCCAATATACCAGAAGGATGGAGATGGACTTTTCACAAGGGTCTGGAGTGACAGGATGAGGGGGAATGGGGTTCACACTGACAGAGAGTAGGGCTAGATGATGGGATATTAGGATGAAATTCTTCCCTGTGAACTGGGACTTAGCTTGGATTACACGTGGGCAGCTTGGCCTGGTGTCCAATCAAACAGGAGCATTAACAGCATCCCAGAATCCCAGAATGGGTCAGGTTGGAAGGGACCACTGTGGGTCTTTTGGTCCCACCTCCATCAGGGCCATCCCACAGCATATGGCACAGGGTTGTGTCCAGGCAGCTCTGGGATATCTCCAGTGAGGAGGCTCCACATCCCCTCTGCACAATCTGTTGAGTGCTCAGTCACTGCACAGCAAAGAAGTTCTTCTTCATATTTAGGTAGAACTTCTGTAACAGGTCAGCTTTTCCCAAAGGAAGAAACGGTTGAGTGATGACCCAGGATCAATCCTCAACACAACCACCGGTTTCCCCAAACTTCTGTGAACCCCTTTTGTTCCAGATCTCTGCCCAAGGTGGGTCTGTCAAAGGGGGCTGAGAATTACAAGGAGTTAAGAAGGAGCCGGTCTGAGGATCCAGAATAAAAAGGGTTTGTTTCTGTCCAATATGCACATAAACCAAGTGAGCTGTGTGTGCATTCCCTTCCTGTTCCGTGTATTCCAGACTCAGTTCCCTGCCTGTCCCCGCTGCTGTGGCCCTGGAGTGTGTTCTGTGGCACCACCAATGTAGGCTAATTGCTCTGTGGGCCAGCACTGCTGCTTTGTAGGGCACTGCATTTCCCCTCCCTGAGCTATTCCAGGGAACTGGCAAGGCAGGGAAGGTCGGGGCTGACCTTATCCCGAGATCCCAGCTGCATTCCAGCGGGACCAGCCTGGCCTGCAGGGTCCAGAATGGAGCAGCTAAAATAGCACCTCGGCTGCCAGGCAGGGAGGATATCCCTGAACTATTCCCAGAGCAGGTTCCCCAGGCTGTTCATAGCTCTGGAGAGGGCACAACACCACAGGCACCTGTGGGGGAAGCACGTGTGGACACAGACCTGAAACCGGTATGGGAAGAACAGCAAGAAGCTGATCCCAGGGCTGGAGCAGCTCTGCTCTGGAGCCAGGCTGGGAAAGCTGGGGGTGTTCAGCCTGGAGAACAGAAGGCTCCAGGGAGACCTCAGAGCCCCTTCCAGGGCCTCAAGGGGCTCCAAGAGAGTTGGACACAACTGATTTCTGTGGTCAAGTCAGGTGCCAGTTCCCTGTGGAGGTGTAATGGGATGAGTAGGTGCAGAGGATCACATGATGGTTTCCTATGAATTCATCTGCTTGACTCTGTTGGACCTCACAGTTCTCCATCCCTGTTTTTTTAAAGAGGCTACAGGGCTGCCTTCCCTACTGTCAGTGAATTCCACCCTTGTGCTGGGACTCCAACATTAACCCACCTGCCTGCTGGACTGCCAGGATGAGTGGAAAAACAAGCTTGGAGAAGTCATGGCTTTCAGGTCTCAGGAAATCAGAACACTTGCAAAGGGTCCAGCCCCACCAGGAAAGAATCTGGGGTAGAATCACAGAATCACAGACTGGTTTGGGTTGGAAGGAACCATAAAGATCATCTCATTCCAATCCCTTGCCATGGGCAGGGACACCTTCCACTAGCCCAGGTTGCTCCAAGCCCTGTCCAACCTGGCCTTGGACACTTCCAGGGATCCAGGGGCAGCCACAGCTTCTCTGGGCAACCTGGGCCAGGGCCTCCCCACCCTCACAGGGAAGAATTTCTTCCCAATATCCCATCTAACCCTGCTTTCTGCTAGTTCAAAGCCATTCCCCCCTTGTCCTGTCCCTCCATCCCTTGTCCCCAGTCCCTCTCCAGCTCTCTTGGAGCCCCTTTAGGCCCTGGAAGGGGCTCTCAGGTCTCCCTGGAGCCTTCTCTTCTCCAGGTGAACCCTTCCAGCTCTCCCAGCCTGGCTCCAGAGCAGAGGGGCTCCAGTTCAGGGATGAACTTCTTATTGTCAGTGGTTTTCCCCTGGCAGGAAGGAGCAGTGCCATGTGCTGCATGACTGAGATCACTTCTAGTCCTGTCCCAGAGTAAATCTACAGCAGCACAAGCTGTGTGTGGGTAAAACAGAACAGACTCACCTCTACCTGCCCCAGGACTGAGTGTGGAAAGTGGGCACAGTTACACTGCCTCCAGCTCTGGGATCCCCAGCACAGCAAGGACATGGAGCTGCTGGAGAGTCCAGAGCAGGCCCCAAGAGGATCCCAGGGCTGGAGCAGCTCTGCTGGGAGGAAAGGCTGGGAGAGCTGGGATTGTTCAGCCTGGAGAAGAGAAGCTTTGGGGTGACCTGATTGTGGCCTTCCAGGACCTGAAGGGGCTCCAGGAAAGCTGGAGAGAGACTATTTCCTGCCAGAAGGCAGGGTTAGATGGGATTTTGGGAAGGAATTCTTGGCTGTGAGGGTGGGGAGGCCCTGGCCCAGGTTGCCCAGAGAAGCTGTGACTGCCCCTGGATCCCTGGAAGTGTCCAAGGCCAGGCTGGACAGGGCTCTGAGCAACCTGAGCTAGTGGAAGGTGTCCCTGCAGGGGATGGAACTGGATGATCTTTAAGGTCTGTTCTATGATTCCATGATTTTGAGAGGTATGGGAAAAAATGGTTTAAGTTGGGGACAATTGGCAGGCATTGGTAGCACAATCGAAGACGAGGGGTGTTGTTTGCATAAGTGGTATTTTAAATTGTTTCCCAAGAAATCTTTCATTCCCAAGAAATCTTTCATTCTCAAGAAATCCATCAGGCTTTAAATTGCACAATTGCCTGGGTGAAGGTGGCAAGTCTGTGGAGGTGGGAAAGATTTCATTCAGCAGCAGCTGCACAAGAAACTCTCTGTGCCAGGGATTGCACCAAACCACTGCTCTGCTCTCTGGTAAGAGCATTGCCCATAAATTCCTTCTTTTCTGGAGAATAAAACTAATATAATTCCAGGAAGCTGAGATTTTTGGGTGTAGGGGCCATCAGGTTTCTGAATGCTCAGCCTCGTGCTCCTGAGTGCAAACATCATGGAGCTCACAAGGAGAGAGCACATCCCAGCCCTGCTCCCAGCACATAATGTTTCTCTCTTGGTAGATAAAACTCAGTTATGAAAAACAAAAGCTGAAAAATTACCTCAACCCCTTTTTTTCCCCCCCCTTTTCCAACCTATTTCTCATAGCAAGTCTTTTTACAACAAACCTCCACTGAATTTTGATGTGTTGACAGAGGAGGTTTTTTAAAGTTGTTACCTGAGGTGAATGAAACTAAACCCAAATTTCAGGCAGAGTGTAACTTTGAAGACTTCCAGTTACAAATTAGAACAAAGCTAAATGAAAGGCATATAGAAAATTCCAAGTAGCCAAGATGCATCTTTAAAATCCATTTTAAAAATTAATGTAATTAACTCCTCAGTTTATTTATTCTATTCATTCTGTAAGATACAGATAATTCTGTTAGATACACATTGTAGGTGTATGGATATGAAATGTAAATCTCATATTTGACATATTGAAGTCTGAATTAATACATTTGCTGAAGAACTATATTAATTAAATACTAATTACACACTGCCAATTATACACATGGGAGAGACTAATAAAAAAAAACAGTGCTCAAATTTCCACAGGTACTTAATATCTGGAGTGGACAGAGGATTTTTGCAATGTGAAACATCAAGAACAGAACACTTTCTGGCCTTATTTTGGGGGTTTTGGGGATAGTTTGGGGGGTTTTATGTGTGTGTGTCCAGAACATTCAGGCTGAGGCAAACATCCTTGGGTTTTTTTTTTTTCCATTGTTTGCAGGTTTGCCAAGCTTTAACTGCTTGGAAGAAGTTTTCTATCCTGGGTGTTGCCTCAGGATGATTTTTCTTCTTTAAACCCACCCTTCCCTGTTTGTTTGTTTTGGTTTTGTTTTTTTTTTTTTTGGTTTCGTTTTGCTTTCAGGGAAAGGAATATTGAGAATTTGGTCTTATTCTAAAAGAGTAATATTTTATTTGGGGGAATTTATAAGCAACTGCAAAACAAATGCAAGTTTAACAGCCTGAAAAAACAGCAGCAAAAATATTTCTAGCTTAGATTGTCACAAGAAAGAACTTTTTGCCATCTTTTTCCTGTTTGCTTTTTGAGGCAGTGAAATCAATGTGAAATAAATTGTAGTAAATATCCCAACTTGTGTTAATTTTTACCCAAAACCTCCCAGGGCAGCTCCTCCCAAGGGGCAGCTCCCGTGTGAGCAGGGACAGGACCCAGGGAACAAATTGTATAATTTCCTCTTTTTTTCTTTCTTAAAAAGGAAATATCTCCAGACAATTTCCAATTAAGCAAAAGTCCTAAAAATGTGTCCCCCTGGGTGAGGAATTGGGCAGTTCCAGCCTCAGTCACCACGGGGGCCCTGCTGGGTTTGGGCTGGGCGGTGTGGGACACCCATGAGATTGTGGTTGTGCCAGGGAAACGAGGCAAGAATAAATCCAGGGTTTTAAAGGTTTCCCTGTGTGCTGTCCCATTCCTGAGAAGTGCTGGACAAGAGGGAGACGGGGTCAGGAAATCTGGAGAGGAGTCTCTGTTCCCTCAGGCCCCGATCTTGGCCTGAGGGACAGGATCCAGGGAAGGGTTGGAGCTGGGACAGGGCAGGCTCAGGGTGGATCTCAGCACAAGGTTCTTCCCCCAGAGGGTGGTGGGCACTGCCCAGGCTCCCCAGGGCAGCGGGCACGGCCCCAAGGCTGCCAGAGCTCCAGGAGGGTTTGGACAATGCTCTGAGGGACAGGGGGGAGTGTTGGGGTGTCCTGGGCAGAGCCAGGAGTGTGGCTGGATGATCCTTGGGGGTCCTTCCCAACTCATGATTCTACCTACAAGGAAGTTGCTTTTCTCCCACCATGTGCTCCTACTTTTTCCTTGCTTTCTGAGTTAATCCTCTCCCTCCGCTCCGGGAGCAGCTGTCCCAGAGCTCCCACAGGACCCCCGGAGCCCGGCACTGCTCTGCAGAGGAGTTGGATGTTTCCACACGGGTGACCTACTTCACTGCCTAACTGCCTTTGACACTGGTTTCCAGCTGTATATGGATTAAGATTTTTCCTTCCTGAAGTCATCGGGCTCTGTCCGAACCTTTCACGACTCTGAACCGTGATGATAAACCCCACAGTGTCTCACTCCGCCCTTTTCCACGGGGTTTTCGTGGGAACTCACAACTCATCCAGTTTGGGATGTGGCTTCCAGCGGCCCCCAGCAGAGGATGCCCAAGGAAGAGCTCACAAACAAGGTCAGTGTGCTGTCCCCGAGCATTCCCAGTGTCCAGTCATCTGTGGTTTGGAGCTTCTGCAGGGTGGGTGGTGGGGGATGTTTCCTTATTTAACAACCATTACATTTAAGAGACTTTTCTTCTATTAATTTGATGGGTTGGGTTGATCTCCCAAACCTTTGCAGCTTTGCAGTATCACAGAATCACAGAGTATCCTGACATGGAATGAACTCACAAAGATCAGAGTCCAGCTGGGACAGGGACAGGAGCCATGGGCAGGGACACCTTCCACAATCTCAGGTTGCTCCAAGCCCCAACCAACCTGGCCTTGGACACTTCCAGGGATCCAGGGGCAGCCACAGCTTCTCTGGGAATTCTATCCCAGCCCCTACCCACCCTCACAGGGAAGAATTCCTTCCCAATATCCCATCTAACCCTTCTCTCTGTCAGTTTGAAGTCACTCCCCCTTGTCCTGTCCCTCCAGACCCTTGCAAAAAGTCCTTCTCCCTCATTTTCTCAGGTACTGGAAGGACCTTTTGAGATGTGGAGAAAAGAACTGCACATACCACTCAATATGCAGAGAACTATGGATTTATACCAGGGTGGGTGTGTGACAATGTTCTCTGGTTTGTTCTCTGTCTTGTTCCCTTAACAATTCCAAATATTTTGATTTGTTTCTCTGAGTAAAAGGGAACATTGTGCTGAGATTTTTATAGAAATATTAATCAGAACCCAAAGATCTCAGTTGTGAGTGGAAAAGCAGCTTAGAGCCCATCCTTGTACACTGAATTTCCCCCCCCGTGCTCACTCCTTTACTACATCAGATTTTATCTGCCATTTTATTATACAGTCACTCAGTCATGTAAGGTCTTTCTTCAGTCCTTCAGAGTGAACATCCCAATTTGTCCTCTACCTTTCCTTTACCTGAATACTCAATATCTTCAGAAGTCTGTGGCATTTCACTGCTCCCTCCCCTTTCCCCAGATCCTTTAGGAATATGTTAAGCAGCACCAGGTCCCTGCAGACTCCTCTTGTGATCCCCCTCTTCTATGAAAACTGACCTTTTATTGTTGTTTTATTTCTGTTTCCTGTCATCCAGCCAGTTTTTGATCCATTCTTCTCTTGCTTCTTGTTGCATAAAGGCCTTTTTAATTTCTTTTTTTTTTTTTTTTTAAATGATGCTTTGTGTAGGAACCTCATTGCCTCTGGAAATCCTGGGAATGCTTAAATATGGGTCTTCATGTTTGCTGGTAATCAAGGATAACTCAGCTTTTGGGCAACTGAGTTATCTCAGAGCTCCTGGGTGGAGCCCACCTGGTCCCCAGGAGGTCTTGACCTTGCCTGCCCTGCACTTTTTATTTGTGACAGGTCTCTTAAATTCCCCATAATTCCAAGTTCTGGCATGGATTTCACACCTCCAGTGCTGTGTCCAGTTCTGGGCCCCTCAGGACAAGAAGGACATTGAGGGGCTGGAGCGAGTCCAGACAAGGGAACGGGGCTGGGGTAGAAATATTTACATCTAAAATAACCTCCCAGTTCAGAAACAGGGCCCAGCTCATTATTTCATGAGTGGTCTGATTTGGAAATATTGTAAATATTTCACTTTGAGAGAGGAAAACATGAAAATAACCTGGTCTAGTGGAAGGTGCCCCTGCCCATGGCAGAGGGGTTGGAACTGGATGATCTTTAAGGTCCCTTCCAACCCAAACCATCCTGGGATTCTGTGACTCTGTGAGTCTGAGAACTGAGATGAGGAATTACTTACAAAACCCAACTCCTCTTCTGGACTTGGATCTAATTCCAACCTTCCACCAGACCAGGTTGCTCAGAGCCTCATCCAACCTCACAGGGAAGTTAAAAATAATTTCCATACTGTCCCTTCCTCCAGTTTAAAGTGTGGCATCAAAAACCACAGCCCTCGACATTTTTGGGATGGTATCTCATATCTGTGATGTGCCAATGGAAAAAGATATTTTAGGGACTGAGTTACACAGTTTTACTCCTACATGACAAGAAGAAAACTAAAAAAATACGTGTGTCTGTCTCAGGTGGCTCCAATCATCAGAACAGCCAGGATGTGAATATTAATTACCATTAATTAATTATCAACCTGCACACCCAGTTACACACTCCTTACAACGAGGAGGAACACACATCAGTGGACAAAAGCTGATCCAGAAACTGTAATTTTAGACTGGGAGTTTTAAAAGTTATTTATATCACAGCAAAATGTAAACAGCTGAGGGGGGGTGGGTATCAGTTACTGATACAAGTTATTTGCCCTGGTCCCAAATCAATATTTTAAAAAATTAAATTTAAAATTGTTCTGTTTCTGTCTCATTTGAGGTCACTGCAAAACTTTAGTGACCCAGGGAATAAAGTACCAAGTGAGATCAAAATGGTGAGTTTATTGACTCGAGCTTTTGTCACAAAAAATATTATGGAATATTTGCCTCCCAGATAAATTTTGGGCACCACCTTTTTTGTTAAATACGAGTGTCGATGTTTTCAATATAACTACCAAATTCATATTATATTATTTCAGTATAAACACCAAATTATTTTACAAGGCCTATCAGCACTCAAAGAGTCGATTTCACACATTAATTTTTCATTATTATTATTATTATTACATTATTTATTATATTTTACAAGATTATTTTAATATAATTTTAACATTCCTAAAAGACATCACCTTTTTTAACACAGCCTACTACAATTTATTGCTGCTGGCAGAATCAACTCATTTCCAGCTCTGAACTGGTTTTATTCTCCAATACCTGGATCCCACCATAGTTATCTGGCAACTTCCCAACCAGTTCCTTCACATCCATCATTTCTCACACACAAGGCTGCAAAATTGACCATTTTGTTACGAGTTTCTTTCCTTCCACAATATTTGCAAATATATCAACCTGCACATCAGCCTTTAGAATATCACAACACCCAGAAACAACTTTTTGCACTGGGAAAAATTACTCATCCTTTCTTTTATTTTATTTTTTTTTTCTGATGTCTAAGTACTTTTTTTTTTTTAGGATATTCACTCATTATTTTCTTTCCCCACCAAACTCTTCCAATATTTTTTTTAATTATCTAAATCACTTGTTTTGTTTTATCCACTGGTTTTTGTCATCCCCTACATGTTTCATAACACTATTTTCCTTATTTGCTGATTCAAGTAAAGCTCAGTGCAACTTTCAGTCAGTTCAAGCCCTTTTAAACTGTAAACTTAAAAATGGTGCATTTTTGCTGGAAAATTAGTTCATTCTTATTTACCTTTGAAATTCCTTGATCAATATTTTGCTTTATGGTGTTATTTACTTTTATTGTACCTCTCTCAATTTTAACAGGACACAAAATCTGGCTTTTTAGACCTTCTGTCTGGACTTTTCCTCAGCTTAGTTTCATCTCAATTAGCTTTTCTCACCTTGATATGGGAACAAACCAGTTTATTTTGTTGCCTTCAGTGGTCTTTTGTCATTAGTTCTTTTAAATCTGATACACTTTAAAGGATAATTTTTAATGCAAAAGGAATTCCAGTGCAGTGGGGGATGTTTTAGAGAACACTGATAAGATTTAATGTCTGGTGCAGTCCCTCTGTGTGGTGCAGATATTTTAATTTCTTTATTATTATCTTCCTCTTTTCTGAGGCATTCAGAATCACCACTATTTATGTGCTCCAGTGCTGGGATTTGGTGGGATTTCTCCACCAGAGATAATGAATTTTAATTTACTTCCTGTAGTTCAGTGTATCAGTTATTTCTTCTATTAACTCCTCGGTGTAACTTAGGAGTAAAGCACAGCCTTTCCACTCAGGTGCTCTGAAAAACAATGTTCAGCTCATCAAATGTGCTTATATAAACCATGAAGTGATCGAAACATTGTCCAACATAGGAATAATATTTCAAATTACTGTTTGATTAGACTTAATCATCTCTAAACTCTTCCAACACTGTGGGCTCCACATGGTTCTGAAGGCAAGCAGAGAAATCACAGGTGCATTTTTTGTCATCACTTTCTAAAACTTCTCCTGTTGAATTCCTTAAGTCCCTTCCAACTGAAACTATTCCATGATTCTGTGATTCTGCACTGCTGTTCTCTCTGAGCAAAGATTTCAAAACTGTGAAAAAAGCAGAACAAAAAGTCTCTTTCAGCTTCCCTTTGTGTATCCCGAGTGAGGGATGCTGTCATTCCATATCAACTAATCCATATATTGCAGCTCTGGCTGGAGGCAAATATAGAAATCTGATTATTCTAAACAATTTAAATACATTTGTTAAAATAAGGTACCAAAGAAGATCAGGTAGGAAGGTGGAAGGTGTCCCTGCCCATGGCAGGGGAGGAGAACTGGATGATCTTTATGTCCCTTCCAACCTAAACCATTCCATGATTCTCTGATGATCAGGTACCTCCATAAAACAAATGTGTGCATCATTCCACTGAAGTTCATGTAATTTTTCCAGTTGGTTTCTGTTTAGGTTTATTTGTTCTTAGAGCTGTTTTATTCAGTTCAGGTTCAGCAAAGCTTGAAAACAACAATATCCCATCTAACCCTTCTCCCTGTCAGTTGGAAGCCATTCCCCTTGTCCTGTCCCTCCAGCCCTTGGAAATAGTCTCTCTCCAGCTTTCCTGGAGCCCCTTCAGGTCCTGCAAGGCCACAATCAGGTCACCCCAAAGCTTCTCTTCTCCAGGCTGAACAATCCCAGCTCTCCCAGCCTTTCCTCCCAGCAGAGCTGCTCCAGCCCTGGGATCCTCTTGGTTCCTGCTCTGGACTCTCTCCAGCAGCTCCATGTCCTTGCTGTGCTGTTCCCCAGGGCTGGAGCAGCTCTGCAGGTGAAGTAAATAAAACTATGTTAAAAAAACAGACTGTGGGCACCAATATTCCACTGAGAAGCCCATTTCCCCTTTAGTTGTGATTTCCTGAAGGAATTCTCATGCCCAAGAAAGCCTAAAATTGTCAGTCTCACCATTTGTCCAAATTTGGGGTGGATTTTTCGAGTGGACGGACACAGCAGGCTCCTGACAATGACAGGGCTCGGTGCCAAACATTCCAGCCTCTGCTCTGAGGCTTGAACTGTCTCATTTTGATGAAGCCTTCCCAAATAATTCAGTATGAGGTGGATACTCTGTAAAGAAAACTTGTAACTTGGACCAACCAAAAGAAAATCCTGTCACTGGAAAGGGAATTTTCATGAGGGCCTGGAGTGACAGGGCAAGAGGGAATGGTTTTGAGTGGGAAGAGGGCAGACTTAGATATTGGGAAGAAATTGTTCCCTGTGAGGGTGCTGAGGGGCTGGGATAGAATTCCTGGAGAAGCTGCCCCTGGATCCCTGGAAGTGTCCAAGGCCAGGTTGGACAGGGCTTGGAGCAACCTGGAAGAGTGGAATGTGTCCCTGCCCATGGCAGGGGGTGGCACTGGATGATCTTTGAGGTCCCTTCCAACCCAAACCATTCTGGGATTGTTTCTGTAAAACCAACCACCCTGAGGGTGCTGAACTGTCAGGGCAGAGCCTGAATTTGGACAGGGATTCGTTGGGATCCCGAGGGTTTGTTTGTGGGATGTCTGTTGCTAAGCAGAGGGGCAGCTACAGCCTGTTCCAACGGGAGCTTTTTCTGGACACGAGGCTCCAGTTCCTAGAAATGAGTAACTGAAGTACCTTGGAAAAAGTTTTCCAAGAAAAACAGTGGATTGTGAAAGTGATGGCAAAAAAAACAACAACATGCTCAGAAGCAACTGTACTGTCCAGGCTTGTATTTTGTTTTTTTTGGAGCTCTCCTTGGTTGGGGTAAAAAATAAAACATAAAAATCCCTCTTTTACCTGCCCCACATTAACTAATAACAGCAATTAGCTACATGAGGTAAGTGGCTAATATAAGTAATCAAAGTAAAATGCTCCTTTCTCTTTACACTGACCACTTTCCCTCTTTTCTCTGAATTGTGAGATGACTTTGATATCTCACTTCTTTTCCCAAAACAAAAGGTGCTCCTCATTACAGGAATGTGCACTGGGTTTTGCTGGGTTTTCCATAAGCATTCCAGGAGGAAGGGAGCACAGATGGGTTTCAGTACTGAAGGGATGAGGAGGAATAGGACAGAACCTTCTTCCAGGTACTCCCACCACTGGCAGGGACTCTGTTTTTATTTATTTTAATTTTTTTATTTATTTTAACTTTGTGAAACTTAAGAAAATGTACAGAAAATGTACACTTAGCTACCTCTAAACACCAAGGTTAAAAAACTGCAGTGATTTATCCTAGATAATAAAACTAAATATGTAGAACTTCGGAGTCTGTGAAAGGTTTATTCATTCCCTAATTTCTAAATGGTTTTGCATTCCCCTGTTTTCATGGAGAACAGGAATAAAAATGCCAGGAGACAAGTCTTCAAGCTCTGGTAAAGAAAACAAGCTCTGGCCAAGAAAACAAGCTCTGGCAATAAGATTAAGAAATCTATAATGGGAACAGTTCCCTGGGTATCTGTTTGAACCATCCAATGTCTTCTTGGAAAATAGAATGGTTTGGGTTGGAAAGGACCTTAAAGATCATCCAGTGCCACCCCCTGCCATGGGCAGGGACACCTTCCACTAGCCCAGGTTGTTCCAAGCCCTGTCCAACCTGGCCTTGGACGCTTCCAGGGGCATCCACAATTTTTTTGGGCAACCTAAACTTGTCGTGCCCCTTCAGCTGTGCCCTTTAGGCACATTCCTTGCAGCAGAACCAGCTTTCCCTGAGCTGCACAGACTCTGATTTGTTCAGAATTTCAGTTACTTTGATTGCTAATGAAAAAAAAATAAAAGGTAAAAAAAGGGGGGAAAAAAAGGCAAAAGAAAGAGCAGGAATCTGTCACCATCCCTGCTCCCTCACCAAGCCATAGTTTAAGAGTGAATTTAAGAATTCCCACTTAAAAATGACACTGGACACTGGAGCTTGTGCTGTAACACCCCAGGGGAGGCTGCCCTGGCTGTTTAGAGAGTGATGTGCGAAGAATTAGGTGAGAATAATGGCTTGGGAAAGTACTGAAATTCACAGCTAGGCTCCTGCTTTAGATGTTTACTTCGGGACTTGGGATTCCGCCGATGGACAACTTCTGTTTCCGCTGGAATCACGGGAATTCCCTGGCCACACCTGGGAGGGACTGAAGGGTTTCTCAGCACTCAAACTGCACCAGGCGCATTTCCACGCCGGGCCTTTCTGTGTTTCGGGTTTTTAATGCGAATTCCCTCCCTGCGTATTTTGCAAGTCATTTAATCGCCTTCCTAAATTTATCGGGACAAGTTCCAGGGAACTCTGAGGGCAGAGGCCGGGGGCGTGCCTGGAAATTCAATGTGATGAATCACGTGTGTGATTAGAGCAGGGATAAGTTCACTACTGGCATATATGGGTTCTTGAGACTGTATAGTGTAGTCAGGGGGATAAATTTAAGGGCAGCGAAGCCTTTCCCGGGATTCCATTGTCCGACCGTGGGCTCAGGCGCTGCCACGGCCGCCACGGCGGTACCTGGACTACAACTCCCGTCAGCCCCCGCGACGCGCGAAGCACGCAGGGCTCCCGCACCGGCGCGCAAAGCACGGCGGGAGCTGTAGTTCTACAAGGAGGACGCGTCGCGTCACCCGGGCCCTCCCTCGCGTTGCCATGACAACCGCGCGGTGGGCGGGGCCGGGCGGGAAGCGGCGTCAACGTCTGGGAAGTGACGAGCCGGGGACCCGGATGTTGGGGGGGGGAGGAGGAGGAGGGACCCGCCCGGTCACGTGTGCGGGCGCGGGGCCGTCACGTGACCGGGGCGATGGGGACGGTGCTGGACGTGAGGGTGAAGCGGGCCGGGAAGGTCTATCGCGATGGGGTGCGTCTGTCGCGGGCATAGCGCGGGCTTAGCGCGGGGGGAGAGGGCGTGACCGACCCACGGGCGTGAGGGTATCGCGACAGCGGCGCCCTGCGGGGCATCAGGAAGAGCGTCGCCAGCAGGTCAGGGAGGGGATCCTGCCCCTCTGCCCAGCCCTGGGAGGCACATCTGCAGGGCTGGGTCCGGCTCCGGCTCCTCAGGACAGCAGGGACATGGAGCTGCTGGAAGATGATTCTCCTGCGGAGATGCCGAAGGGATGGAGCATCTCTGGGAGCAGGAAAGGCTGAGGGAGCTGGGGCTGTTCAGCCTCCAGAGCAGACACTGAGAGGGGACCTCCCCCATGTCTGTAGGGTCTGCAGGGAGGGGGCAGAGGATGGACCAGGCTCTGCTCGGGGGGGCCCAGCAATGGCACAGGAGGAACGGGCAGGAACTGATGCCCAGGAAGTTCCACCTGGAACTTCCACATGAGGAAGAACTTCTTTGCTGGGCAGTGACCCAGCACTGAACAGAGACCAGAGAGGATGTGGAGTCTCCTCACTGGAGACATTCCCGACCCACCTGGACACGGTCCTGTGTCACCCGCCCCAGGTGGCCCTGCCCTGCCCTGACCTGGGCGATCTCCGGAGGTCCCTTCCAACCCCGGCCATCCTGGGATTCCGTGTGTGGATCGCGGCCCGGCTGCGGGTCCCGGCTTCCCGCTGGGAATCTCCCGGGACCATCCGAGAAGGCGGGATTCCTCGGGAAGCGGCGGCGTCCGCCCTCTCCTGTCGGAGCCGTTGCGGTGCCGCAGCTTTCCCTGTGTCCCAGGGCTTTCCCTGTGTCCCAGGGCTTTCCCTGTGTCCCAGGGCTTTCCCTGTGTCCCAAGGCTTTCCCTGTGTCCCAGGGCTTTCCCTGTGTCCCAGGGCTTTCCCTGTGTCCCAGGGCTTTCCCTGTGTCCCAGGGCTTTCCCTGTGTCCCAGGGCTTTCCCTGTGTCCCGGAGCTTTCCCTGTGTCCCAGGGTTTTCCCTGCGTCCCGAATCTTTTCCCTATGTCCCTACCCAGAGCTTTCCCTGTACCCCAGCCCGGAGCTTTTTTTCCCCCGTATCCCGGAGCTTTTTTCCCCCGTATCCCGGAGCTTTTTTCCCCCGTATCCCGGAGCTTTTTTCCCCTGTATCCCGGAGCTTTTTTCCCCTGTATCCCGGAGCTTTTTTCCCCTGTATCCCGGAGCTTTTTTCCCCTGTATCCCGGAGCTTTTTTCCCCTGTATCCCGGAGCTCTTTTCCCCTGTATCCCGGAGCTCTTTTCCCCTGTATCCCGGAGCTCTTTTCCCCTGTATCCCGGAGCTTTTTTCCCCTGTGTCCCGGAGCTTTTTCCCCTGTATCCCTCAGCTCTTTTCCCCTGTGTCCCAGAGCTTTTTGTCCCTGTGTCCCGGAGCTTTCCCAGTACCTGGAGCTTTCCCTGTGTCCCAGAGTTTTCCCTGTGCCCCAGCCCGGAGCTTTCTCTGTGCCCCATCCCAGTTTTCCCCATATCCCTTCCCGGAGCTTTCCCTGTTTCCCTACACGGAGCTTTCCCTCCTCCCCAACCCTGGCACAGCTTCCCGCGGGTCTCCTGTAGCCAACAGGAGCTCAGCTCTGGGATTTTGGGAATTGTCTTTGGGATTAAAGGATGCTTTTTGTCCTTCTTTCCCCTGGGTACCACGGGAGGACCCTGACCAGGCTCTGGGAAAGCCAGCAGGGCTCAGAAGGAAAGGGAAGGAAAGACAGGGAAGGAAAGGAAGGAATATTTTTAATTTTTATCCTTATTTATCTAGAAATATTTAGTTTTCCAGCAGAAATGTTCAGGTCTTTTTTTTTTTTTTTCCTGTCCATCCAGCCACACACTTGTATCATAAAAATCCTTTCCATGCCCCAGAAATTCCATTTATTGAACGGTTTTCGTGCTGGGAAAACTGGATTTACAGTTTCTCCCCTTGACTTTTAACTGGATATTTTTTTGAATATGGGAAAGGGATATTCCTTCTGTTTTAAGCTAAAATTAGGGTATTTCTGGTCAATCTGTCAGTTTTGTTTGTGGCTTCCCCTTTAACTCCACGTGGAAAGGTTTGTAATTTTAATTCATTAAGTGGGCCTGGAATTTGGAGGTCTGAGGTGAAAACACGATGATTGATGCAGAGCTGTGCACCACGAATACAACAGGGATTTTTAATGGGAATATTATAGGGGCAGAAAGGAGGTGCAGATCTCTAATTAGGCATGGAATGTGTGCAGGTTTGGGGGGGAAATTTGGCATTTGTATACTTCAGAAATGGTCATGTTTGCGAACGTGTCGGAAGAGTAAAGTTTCCTCCTAAACTGTGTGTTAACTCTTAAGGTATTTGAACATCCTGGTGAGCTTCTGTCCTTTGAGTTGTACTTTTTAGAAGGACAAATATATTGACAGGTTTGTGCTTAGGGGGGGCCCTGGTTTTACACAAAAAAGGGCAAAGTAGCACTTCTGGAGACCAGACAGAATTGACTTTATCCCCCTTCACAGAGAAACATCATCTGCTGGCACAGAAACTCCTTAAGGAAACATTACAGTGTCTTCTTCATCCTTCTTCCCTTTTCCCCACTCTGGTGACCTGTAAAGGCTTTTTGTTGTAAATCATGGAATGGTTTGGGTTGGAAAGGACCTTAAAGATCATCCAGTGCCACCCCCTGCCATGGGCAGGGACACTTTCCACCAGCCCAGGTTGCTCCAAGCCCCATCCAACCTGGCCTGGGACACTTCCAGGGATCCAGGGGCAGCCACAGCTTCTCTGGGAATTCTATCCCAGCCCCTACCCACCCTCACAGGGAAGAATTTCTTCCCAATATCCCATCTAACCCTACTCTCTGTGAGTTGGAACCCATTCCCCCTTGTCCTGTCGCTCCAGCCCTTGGAAATAGTCTCTCTCCATCTTTCCTGGAGCCCCTTCAGGTCCTAGAAAGCCACAATCAGTTCCCCCCAAAGCTTCTCTTCTCCAGGCTGAACAATCCCAGCTCTCCCAGCCTTTCCTCCCAGCAGAGCTGCTCCAGCCCTGGGATCCTCTTGGTTCCTGCTCTGGACTCCCTCCAGCAGCTCCATGTCCTTGCTGTGCTGTTCCCCAGGGCTGGAGCAGCTCTGCAGGGGGGTCTCACCTGAGGGGCAGAGGGACAGGATTTTGAGCTGGTTTTCCATTTTTGAAGAAACGTTGAGCGAAAAATTCTTATTTAACTTCAAGTCATCCTTCTCCTTTCTGCCCCCAGGACGTGCCCCCTTCCCATGTGGAAGTGTGTGGGCAGCAGCTCTGGGAGAGGCTGTTGCTGTGTGGTGGGAAACTTCTTTATTAAAGCAGTTCCTGTGTTCAGGATTGTCCTCACTTCTCATGGCTGAGCTGGACTCGTTTTTCACAGCAATAACCTAATTGCTTGTGCTAATTAAGGCCCCTCAGCAGAGCAGAGCCGAATTTAGGTCAGCTTTTCTTCCCTGTCCTTTTGTGCTCGTGCCTCCTGCCCTGGCATTTCCCACTTGCTGCACATCCTCTTTCCAGCCTTGGTCCTGCTGCCGGATGTTCTCCTGCCCCCTTCTTCCTCAGGCCCCCCCTGACCCATTTTTGGCATCCTGTACCACCAGGAAAGACAAAAGGCTGCCAAAATTCCAACAGGAGGTCCTGGTTTGAGCTGGTTAGGTGGAGAAAGGGCAGTGGGAATTCTCCCTTGCTTGGAGTGAGCTCTACCTTGGTGTCTGTTTGCCTGGTGAAGGAGCAGGAGAGAAGATTATCCCCTGGGAACTTTTCAGCTTGTCCATCACTTGCTGCCCTTTCCAGCTGTGAATTTTTCCATGGAGCTTGGGATTGAAGCAGATTTTTTGGTGCTGGACAGGGGAATGATGAACCGTGGGGAATGTGAAATGAATCATGTGTTGCTCCCCTGCACTCTCCTGTTTCTCACTGTTAGAACTCCTGAGCTGATACTCTGAGGATGCAGCAAAAGAATATTTTGTGCACAAAACATCCTTCCTGGGTTGAAGTGACACATTCCTGGAGTCACACAACTCATGCCTTGGATTCAGATACACTTTGAAAGTATTTCTCCACGTTCCTGTGGCAGAGCAACTGTTGATTTGTGTATTTTGTTTATGTATTTTAAGTCTATTCTGCCCCACTCTTGAGTTGAGTCACACCTTCTTGGTTGTGCCTTCCCTTCCCTCTCCCATGGCTGTCCATCCCACTTTCCATGGGACAATTCCTCCTGGAAGTTTATTCTAGCACATGGAATGGAACTTGTCTGTTGCCAACTGACCCGATTGTTGTCGATGAGGGTGTTTTTCATCTTCCTGGAGAGGAAGACCTTGAAAGTTTGGGAAGAAGTTGAAGCCCTTCTGCAAAGAGGAGGATGATATATTTAAGGAAAACAAGCCAGAAGTGCAGAGCTCTCTCCCTACATTCCTTTATCATCACTCTTTGTGTTTCCTGACGAGGTTACACCGTTCTTTGGGAACAGTTTCCTCGAGTTTGAAGATCAGTTACACGCTGCCTGGCCAACAGCTCTGGAAAAAAATGGGTTTAAACAAATGTTTTCACGTTGTCTTCTCTCCCATCAGGAAGTTCTTTCTGGAGTTGTGGTCATCACAAGCAAGGACACAGTCCAGCACCAGGGAATCTCCTTAACCATGGAGGGGTCAGTAAATCTGCAGCTCAGTGCCAAAAGTGTGGGGGTGTTTGAGGCTTTCTACAACTCTGTCAAGGTAAGACCTGCACAGCTTGATGTTTTCAGCACAAAAACTCTCTCTCTCTTCCCAGAGGAAATCTTTCCTTAATGGCTCTCAGGTGGTCAAAGGATTTCATGGCATGGAAATGAGGGGGAAAGCAGGGAAATGCTCAGCATTAGCTGGAGATCCCAGAATCACAGGATGGTTTGGGTGGGAAGGGACCTTAAAGATCACCCAATTCCAACCTCCTGCCATGGGCAGGGACACCTTCCACCAGCCCAGGTTGCTCGAAGCCCCATCCAACCTGGCCTTGGACACTTCCAGGGATCCAGGGGCAGCCACAGCTTCTCTGGGCAACCTGGGCCAGGGCCTCCCCACCCTCACAGAAGAATTCTTTCCCAATATCCCATCTATCCCTGCCCTCTGGCAGTCTGAAGCCATCCTCCTTGTCCTGTCCCTCCATCCCTTGTCCCAAGTCCCTCTCCAGCTCTCCTGGAGCCCCTTTAGTCACTGGAAGGGGCCCTGGAAGGATCCTTCTCTTCTCCAGGTGAACCCTTCCAGCTCTCCCAGCCTGGCTTCAGAGCAGAGTTGCTCCAGCCCTTAGATCAACTTAGTGGGCTCCTCTGGGCTTGCTCCAACAGCTCCACATCTTTCTCACGTTGGGGAAAATAATAATAAAATTCCAGAGAGAAAAGAAGAGTCACCTCCAAGCAAAGCTCCACTTTCCAGAGTGCTGGAGACACTGCTGTGGAGCTCCCTGGATATCTTTGGTCATCAGTGTGATGCAGCCATAAAACAGACCACAAATGATTGTCTTGAGGAAAACATTAATATTTCTTTTCACTGTAAAGAAATATCCCAACACTGTGTGCCGTGAAAGGTACCTGAGATTCTGGAAAACCAGGAAGTCTGTTAGAGTTTGGTGGATGTTGTTGGTTCTCTGTTTCGACCTAAACCTCCTTAACATTTCTCTTTGCAGCCTATTCAGATTATTAACAGCACTATTGAAATGGTAAAACCAGGGAAGCTTCCCAGTGGCAAGACAGAAATTCCCTTTGAATTCCCACTGCACATGAAGGGGAACAAAGTCCTGTATGAGACATACCATGGTGTGTTTGTTAACATCCAGGTAAGCTTCTCTCCATAAAAATCTACCCTTTCAGCTGCAGAATGTGTTCTAAAGCATCTCTTAATCCATGGGAATTGAGGATAAAGTTTGGGGGTGGAAGTTCTCACAGGGCAGAGTGTTTTCTCAGTTTGGAGACTGAGCCTTCCACATCATTATCCTGTCAACCTTTAAGGAATGATGGCCCAAAGAAGGTGTTCTGTACCTTGTCACAACTCTGACATCCTGTATCTGATCCCTCCTTGTGTTGGAGGCAACTGTGTCCATCCCCTTCCTGCAAAACAGCTGCACCCAGTGGGGGTTTGTTCAAAATAAATGTGTAATCTCACCCTGAAAACTCAAACCAAAGTGTTGAGAGCTCGTGGCAGCTTCCAAACCAGGGGTTGTTTGCTTTCCCATGAGGAATAACGTTCCCTGCCCAAATCTCTGTGGGATTTGTGCTGTTGACAGAATCTTGTGGAACCACCACAAAGTTTGAGATGGGACCTTTTTTGGTTAAAAATTGTAGTACCATAAGTGGGTTGGTTGGTTTAGGGGTTTCTTTGGGGGGTTGTTTTGGTTTTATTTTTGAGGGAAAGCCTTTCTTCACCCGTCTCTGAGGGTAAATATTGTGTTAGACAGTTAATTCTTTTATTACAGTCTGGAATTAAAAAACCAACCTAACTACAACACCCCCCATTAGCCTGTCAGAAGTAACTAAAAGAAAAAAAATCCATTGTTTCTTTGGTCTTTTTTTTAAGGATTTCCCATCTATTTTTTCAGTTTTGGCTTTCTTCCCCAAGGAACATTTGTTTTTTGTGGTGGGCATGTCAGAAATGGTGCAGAACTGGTTGAGTTGCTTCCCATATCCCAAATAACTTGCTGTGATCAGCAGCAGTTGCTTTAAGGTGCTCTTTAAATGGGGAATATTTTTTTTGTTCTGTCATTCCCTCTCTCCTCTGTGTAGCTTCTCTGGACAAGCTGGGGGATAAAATGCAATTTAAAAAATGAATAATTCCGATTTCAGCCAAACTTTTGAGTCCTGCTCTCCTGAAGAGGAAAATGTAACACTGAGGTGCTGGTTAAGAGACACTTCCTAAACCTCTGTGCAAGGCCTGGGCAGTTTAATTAAGCCTCTCTTTTTTGATTTAGGGATTAGTTGTGGGTTCAAGTCTCTGTTCTCATGCAGAGACCTTTTAATTATCCACTGATGGGGAAGTTTGGGGCCGTGAAGGAGAGGTGAGGAAGCCAAATCCCTGCTCTGAGGGCACCTCTTTTTGCCAATTCCTCCTCTGGGAAGAAGGAATTCAAACCAAACCACGACAAAACCCCCATCCCAACAAATTCCCTGTCCTGGTAGGACACTCAGAGGCTTTGTTAGAGATGCTGAAGTGTGGGATTACTGGGATAACTGTTTTCAGCTGCTGGTTTATGGCTCCCATTTTTAGGGGAGGAATTTGGCAGCAAATTAACGTCATTGCCTGATTTCACTGCAAACTTTAAGCTCAGCTGTGTGGTTAAAGACAGTTCCCCATTAAATACCCACAGAACTGTTACCACTTAAGCTCAACCCTTGCAATAAATTTCAAATTAGGGGGGCTGTGAATACATTGTGTCAATAATCCCTTATCCAGAGGAGAGGGGGGGAAAAGCAATTCCATAATCACCCTGAGCAGCAGCATTCTGCACAGAGGCAACAAAAAGGATGAAAAGTTGAAAGAGGGAGAATAAATCTGAACTGGAGAGAGAATAAATCTGAATTAAAGCTCTTCTTTTCCCTGTGTCATCCCATTCCCACCAGTACACCCTGAGGTGTGACATGAGACGGTCTCTGCTGGCGAAGGACCTGACTAAGACCTGTGAATTTATTGTCCACTCCCTGGTAAGTGAGATTTTGGGGGGTTTTTTTCTCCACTTTAAGTGAAGTTTAGAAGGTTAGGAAACCAAGTAAACCCACGGAATTTGTAATAGTGACACGTGGGATGGTAGAAGTGTAAAATCAGGGAGTATCCTGAGTTAGGAAGGACACACAAGGATCATCAAACCCAGCTCTTGGCTCTGCACAGGACAGCACTGTCCAAAATATCTGAGGGAAGGAAGCAAACCCCAAAACAAACCCACTCCAAAGAGCTGAGCTGACAGTTCTGATGAGAACAACCCATTTCTTTTGATTTTAAAGGAAATAGGACACAGAGGATTTGGATTTTAAGATGGTTTTACACTGCCCTGAGTTTATTCTCTTATTCATCCTCTCAGTTCAGGAACAGTGGAGGGGTTGGATAAATATGATGTCATTCTTCTGAACACTGTTTCAAATTATCTCAGGAGTTCTCAGCCAAAGGTTTGAGGCCCCCACAGTGCCTGTCCTGGAAATGGGGGTCTGGTGGGGAAGAGAAAAATTCCTGATTTCTGTTCTTCAGAGGAATAGTTTTGATTTAGAGCCCTGACTCCAATATCAGGTTGGAAATCCCAGGATCAAGGCTGGAAGAGACCTTGAGGAACATCCAGTCCTACCAGAATCACCCCTAATCCATGACCCCAAGGACCACATCCTGGAACACTTCCAGAACCAGCCACTCCACCACCTCCCTGGGACATTTATTCCAAGGCCTGACCACTCTGGCAGGGAAAAAATTGTCCCTAATACCTAATCCCTGTAGGATGAGGTCTGACTGTCTCCCAGGAAATGCTTTGCTGGTTGTTTGAAGTTCCTGTATCAGATTTGGGTCTGGTTTATGTTGATCTGTGCCTGTCCAGAGCAGCTCAGGACAGTACAGGCCTAATTAAACACCTCTTGTTCCATATAAAACTCGCTGGAACATCCTGTTTGTATCATTCCTTTGAACTCCAACAGGACAGTGAATATAAGAATCTTTTGTTTTACTTGTGACCAGTGGTGGAAATATGTTATTTTAGCTCTGTAATGCCTTTCTAAAAGATTTAGTTTGGTGTCATAAACAAGTTTATGGTAAGATTTCATTATTTCCTGAAATACATTATGCTACATTTTATTGGTCCATTATTACATTATAAGTGAGCCACACTTGTCAAAACAGTGAAAAATTACATATCCTGCAGTTTTCCTGGTTTTATTTCTTGTTCCCACTACAGCACTTCTGAGATCACAAGTCAGTAAATCATGAATCTCTCAGTCAGGGGGAATTAATGAGGTTTTACTGAACATATAATTCTCACTGTCAGTGCTCAATGCACCATTTCCCTTAAGCTTCTCCTCTGCCAGAATTTGTCATTTTGGGCAAACACAGCCAATCTTTTGCTAATCTCTTCCATCTTGCAGCTGGGCAGCAGCAGCTATTTGGAATTCTTAAGGAGTGAGGGCAGATCCTAACAGAGAATTCCAGTCCAGCCCATTGGTGGGGGATAAGGAGAGGGAGGGAGAGTTTATACAACTCATTGGCCCTGCCCAAATTTAATAATGAAAGGAAACATTTCCAGGGACGTGTAAAATGAAATTATTTATACATTAGAAAACATGAATTTTTTTTTTTTCCTCTAACACACTGTATGCTTCAGATAGGGAGTGTATTCCTGCTTCAGATAGGGAGTGTATTCCTGCTTTAGATAGGGAGTGTATTCCTGCTTTTCCAGCTGGTTTGGAGCAGCCAAGTGTTGTGTTTTTTAATCTTCTCTGGACGTTTTGTGGATCAGAGCTCCCAGTTTAACTCTGTCCTTCCTTGCAGTCACAGAAGGGGAAGCTGCTGCCCAGCCCTGTGGATTTCACAATCACTCCTGAAACTCTGCAAAACGTTAAAGAGGTAAAATGATTTGCTGTTCTTTTATTTTAAATGTTTGTGTGATTCTGAGTGAGACCAGGGGAATGATTAAATGCTGCCCTGCAGATAATCAGCTCTTTTTACCCCCTTCTTTCTCACTTTTCTAAGCAATAAAGTGATTCTGCCTCATCTTTCATGTCATGGTGACCAATTCAAGGTGGAATTTTGTTCAGTAACCATTGGATATTTGTATCCTTTTCCTGAGTGAAAGGAGGCAGTGGAGCCAAGGAAAACATTTCATACCATGGATAGCCAAAAGCCCTTAAAAAATCTGTATTTTGGTCCTTGGCTGTGCCATTTTTTTACATCCTCACGGGGCTTTGGGAAGCCTGAAGGAGGGCAGGATTAGGTGGGATGTTGGGCAGAAATTCTTGACTGTGAGGGTGGTGAGGGGCTGGGATAGAATTCCCAGAGAAGCTGTGGCTGCCCCTGGATCCCTGGAAGTGTCCAAGGCCGGGTTGGACAGGGCTTGGAACAACCTGGGCTGGTGGAAGGTGTCCCTGCCCATGGCAGGGGGTGGCACTGGATGGGCTTTAAGGTCCTTCCCAACCCAAACCATCCTGGGATTCTATTCCTGCCAGTCTCCCTCCTTCACCACGAGGTTCCAGCTCCTGGATGAATTGTAATGGCCAAGTGCTGTCAGTTCATCCCAGGAAAATCCATCCCTTGGGATGATGGAATGGGCAGGAAGGATGCATGGCAAGGGAGAGGATTGTGGAGATGCCCTAATGCAGATGGGTAAGGATACAGATTGAAAAAATTATTGAAGCTCATTTCTGAACTCCTGAGTTCTTAACCTTGGAACTTTGGGGCATTTCCTGCACATTTGGATAATTCTCTGTAAGGTGGTTTTTTTTTTTTTCCTTAGTCTGCTCTTCCAACGCTGTCTCTTCCTCAAGAGTTGGCCTGGGTGATCCTTGTGGGTCCCTCCCAGCTCAGAATATCCTTGTGATTCCATCTCTTCCAGAGAGCCTCCCTCCCCAAATTCCTGATCAGGGGGCACCTCAATTCCACCAACTGTGTGATCACCCAGCCCCTGACGGGGGAGCTGGTGGTGGAAAGCGCCGAGGCCGCCGTGAAGAGCATCGAGCTGCAGCTGGTCAGAGTGGAGACCTGTGGTGAGTGTCCCTGTCCGTGGAAAATTGTAGGGAACAGCCCGCAGGAATCACCTCCTGTGCTTGTTCACCTTCAATCTGGAATATTGTGACAAGCCAGAGAGCATTAAAAAGACCTTCAAAACCACGGTTTGCGCTTCGGGTGGAATTTAATCAACTCCAGTTCATTTAAATAACTCCGTGATCCTTAACTTGCAGCTCAGAAGTTTTTCCCCCAACCCCAGTGTCTCTTTGCTGCCTTCTCTCACCTCTTCCCTGCTCTCCCTGTGCCTCTGCTCCTTGCCCAGGCTGTGCTGAAGGTTATGCCCGGGATGCCACGGAGATCCAGAACATCCAGATCGCCGACGGCGACGTCTGCAGGGGCCTCCCCATCCCCATCTACATGGTGTTCCCCAGGCTCTTCACCTGCCCCACCCTGGAAACAACCAACTTCAAAGTTGGTGAGTGTGTGGCACTCGATGCTCTGGAGGCATTTTTTTTCCATCAGGGACGAGTTTCTAGTTTTCCTTCAGCTTCTGGCAGGTAACGGGATCAATCCGGTGCTGCAGGAAGGACCAGGGACATCCTGGTCCTGGAAACACATCCTGGTGTTTCCCTGGAGAGGCTTCCTGAAGAGGATGTCACAGATTTGAGAAAATACAGCCCAAACATTTCCAAGAGAAACCCCTGAGCAACCATTAAACTACTTCTGACTGACAGAATTCCATGATAAAGGGGCAGGAGAAACAGTGGAATGCAGGTCATTTTTTTTTCCCTGCTAAAAGTTGCACATAATTTAACACTTGAATAATAATCCAAGAATAAAATTCCCTCTTTTCCTCAGCAGTGAGAACCCCCTCTTTCCATTTCCTCTCTGTTCTGTTTCCAACTCTCCTGCTGGAAGCCCTGGAAGCAGGAAGGTTGGTCTGGGTGTAACTTTGCTTTTCTTGACCTACACCACCTGCTCCTCCCTGCTGATTGTGGCCAAAATCCAGCATTTTTCTTAAGAAAATGAGGATTTTCCTCACTTGCTCAAACAATTACTGCAAGAATCACTTGGCTAGTTTGTATTTCTTCCCTCCACCCTGTTGGAATCTTGGTACAGAATCTGTGTGCAGTGCTTTTCCCCAAAATAATATTCTTACTTATTTTTTTGCCATTTTTAGCTCTTGAATAGCAATTTAAATTGTTAGTGTGGGAGCTACTTTTATTTATAAGAAGTATCTTAATATAGTTACAAAGACTCTAAAAAAAGGGCAGTTATTTTCAGTTTATTTTGATTTCTGCCTCCCTTCATTTATTAGCTCTGCCTGGCTTTGTCTTGTCTCCATTTGGGATTGATTATTGATCTCACATTGGATTTTGGCTTTGAATGACACAATATGGTGTCTAAAGAGTAGATTTTCTTCTGGAATTTTTATTCCAGACTTGGCAGATCTGTTGTATTCCAGTTTCATTTCCCGAGGCTGTTAAATGCTGGCAACAGGGGAGGAATCTCTCCTGGGATTCTCCCACTTCCCTGCTTCTAAACACCATGTTTAGGTGTCTTTCCCAAAACATTTTGCTCCTTGACGTGTGAACTCTGTTGTCCAAAAGACTTTTGTGTCACAGTTTTATCACTGACAACTGAATGCAGAGGAATCCCAAAGATTAGAACGAGGCAGGAATTCTCTAGGAATGATCCAAGCTGTGGGATCAGGTTCTGCCTGGGGGGCAGTGCCCTGTGTGAGACCAGGAGCTCCTGCCCTTTATCCTGCTGGCAGGATCCAGTTTGACATGGAATTCTCCCTTTTCCTTTCCCCTTCTCCCAGAGTTTGAGGTGAACATCGTGGTCCTGCTGCACGACGACCATCTCATCACTGAGAACTTCCCACTGAAGCTCTGCAGGATGTAAAGACCCAGGGAAGGACTTCCTGGAAAAGGCCCAAATTCTTCAGAGGAGAAGTGAAACTTTATCCATGCCTGACTCCAGCTGGAGCCACCTCACTCCTTTTGGGTCCTCCTTGTGCTTTCAGTTCTCTGGTCATCTTTCCCAGAGACCCCACCTGGACTTCCCAATCCAGGCAGCCTTGGCAGGGATCCTTCTGCCTTCAACAACCACGTTATCCCCACTTTTCCTCAGGCAAATCCTGAGGGAATGACTTTGCAGCTTTCTACAACTGCTGTGTAAGTATGTAGGAAGTTTCTCTCCTTATTTAATTCCACCATATTTGTTCCAAAACCCTTTGAAGACCCCCTCAAACCTGTTGAATCCTGTTATATCCATACTGGGAGGGCATGGGAATTGTGATATAATGATAAATAGGGTCTTGGAAGGGATAAAAAGTGGTGCTACAACACTGGGAGGTGCTGCTGTGGGATCAGTGTGAAAGAAGTGAAGTAATACCGAGGAAATTTTGGTCAAATTGGGAACATGAGTCTGTGGTGGAGGAATAAATTCACCTGTTTGTAACTGTGCAGCTTAAAGGAACTTTATGGGCAAGAAAGAACCTTCCCAACACAAACAGGTTGTGGATTTTGGGGTTGTTTTAATGGAACAGCCACAAGTTGATTTTAATTGTGAATTTTTCCATGAATCTTCCCTGTGGGGTAAAGGCAGGCTCAGGTATAACGTATTAGGGGAACTGGAAGTGTAAAAGTGAGCTCCTGAAAAGGCAGAATTAAGAAAAGTGCCTGAAGTCATTTCCTTTGGCTTTATCCAGCAGCTTTGCCAAGCAGGACAGTGTCATTCCAGGGGTGGCCCTGGCGTTTTAGGGAGCAACAGCTGGAATTTTTATTTCAGTCTCTTACTGGGGGGGAAAAAGTGCCATTTACTAAAACTTCACACTTTTCCCTAAGAGCAGGGGATGGTACAGGGTGATTTTTGGGAAGTGGAAGCCACTCTTTGTAGTCCCCAGAGCAGCTCTTCCACCTCCTGTTGTCCCAAGGGATGTGGAAAGAGCAGCCCCAGCACCTGGATCAGGGAGGCTGCAACCCCCCAAAAATACTGGAAGGTGAAAAGGAGGCAAGTGCTGGAATTCCTCAGGCTCCATGGAATTATTTACTCACCCATAACTGAGACAGCAGAAATATTACACAAAGCCCAACCCTGCATGAGCTGCAGCAGTAATTTTAATTTCTTATTCAAGTGCCAATTCATACACTGATTAATCACAGAGTAGTTTAAAACTTCAGCTGGAGGATATTTATCACTGGGGGGAACAAGTGATCCCTAGAATTAGCTAATGAGCTCATAATCCAGTTAATGCTGCCTGGAGTCAGACAACAGCCACATTTGATTTTCAGTTTGAGATTTTCAGTCTCTACTCCTCATTTTTTGGCTCTTGGAGGCAAATGTGACAGTGCTGAAGGTGCTCTGGCAAGCTCAGACTCTCAAGGCAGTGGGAAAACCATTCTTGGAGCTGTTTAAATTCTGCCCCTCACTGGTGACCACTTCCTGCACAAAATACAGATGTTGCTTCAGCCAAAATAAAAATCCTGTCCTTCTCATTTAAACAGATCAGCTCTTCAACAGTGGGGGGGAATTCAAACCCTATTTTCAGGGTTTGAATTAAAGAATCCTTTAAAGAATGGATCCACTGTACTCCAGCTCCATTCACATGAACACTTTAAAATTCTTGCTTCAATAAATTACTAAAAGTCAGTATTTAAACAATTTGAATTTATGCAGAGAGAGGAGCTGCAGGGATGAACTGCACTCAAAAGAGCCTGACTGGAATCCTGCAGTTCAACTGGAATTGCTGATGCCAGAGGAAGGGAATATCTTGGCTCTTCCAGTTCTGCATTTGGGTCTCCTGCTTGTTTGATGTTGGAATTTGGTTGCAGTGTGGAATAAACCTGAGGGAAAGCTCCCTCTTCACAGGAATTATGCTCTGGCCTTTCAGATAAAATAGATTTGCTACTTTTCAATTAAATTAAAAAAAAAAAAAATCAAACAAAGGCCTGTTTTGTGTGCTGCCAGCGCTGAACCACATCAGCTTCCCACATTTAGGCAGCAACCAGGAAAAGTGCTGGATCTTGGAGTCTGGGCCTTAATGCCAAGTGTTAAATCCCAACTCAGCCTGAGCTCTGTCACCACTGCCAATAAAACCAGGGGCCTGGTGCTGTCCCTCAGCTCTGGGGTTACTCTGCAGCCACTTTGCATCTGATTATGATGATTATGATGATGATTATTACTATAAAGTGTTGAAATAAAGCCAGGACTAGGTGCACTTGTTCCATGCAGGAAGCTCAGGGAAGTCTTCAGGAAGGAGGGCGTGGACACGGCAGATGGGGCAGGTGCTGGAATGTTCCTTGAGCCACGTTCTGATGCACTGCAAGGGCAGGGAGAGAGGGAGGAGGCAAAGGCTGGGGTTAGAAAAATGTTCTCCAGTTCTGATCCATTTATTCTGCAAGAAGAAATCAGCAGTGAAGAAATAAGGCAAAGGGGGAAAGTCACAGACAAGAACATGGAGTTACTCTAATATAATCCTGACTTTTTTTACTCCATGAAGTCCCACTATCAGGTGGCAAATGTAGGGATAGCTCAGTCCATAACTGCTGCAAACAATCCAGATTTAATCTCTGAAGGCTCACTTTAAATTCACTCTGATGAATTATCACTTTACTTTAAAAAAACCCTAAACCTTCCTGACACAGTAAAACTGGCTCTTAGGGGGAGTCTGGGGTGCAAAGGCTGGAAAAAAGCAAACTGTGCCCAGTTGTTTAAGCACTGAGGGGTAAATGGAGAGTTCAGAAAACAAGCCCACAACTTACTTCTCTGTGAAAATGATGCCCACACTCCAGTTCACACGGGTCTCTGCTCAGCTCATCGTGACAGATCGTGCAGGGATCCTCGCCGGAGGCCTGCACATGGAATGCTCAGTTATTGGAAAGCCAGCAGCAATTAATCAGCAAATTCCACCAAGTCAATTAGTTTACTAACTTTAACCAGGTCTATTGAAGCTTTTGTACACAGAATAAATGAGCCAGTTACTTTCTTTCCCCAGCAACACCCCAATTGTTTCGTGTCTTGGAAGGAGCACATGGCAATGACCTCGCTGGAACAGAGGAGAACTTACTGCATTGTCCTGCTTTTTCCATTTAGCTTTAGGTATTGCTCCAACATTCCCCCAGGGCTGGAGGTTTGGCTGAGGTGGGTTTTTATTTGAGGTGTTTTTAGGTGCAGGTCCTGCTCTGGAGGGACTGGGGGCATTTCCTTCTGCAGCCGCTTCCCGACTCCGTGTTCCGGTCGGGGCTGCTGGAGCAGAGACTCTCCCTGCTGAAGTTGGTGCCTGAACAGACAAAGAAAGGAATCTGGAGTGAGTTTGTATTTAGAGCTGGATGGCAAAGGGCACTTTGTGTAGTTTGGGGCTGTGCTGCTCCATTCCCTCTGTCAGAAGATTCCCAGGAAGAGGCAGTGGCTCCACCCCCTCATACCTGGCTCTGCCGGTCCAGGATCAGCTCCGTCACTCGGTTCAGAACCTCATCAAAGCTCAGACCTGACAGGGTGTTCCCATTTCTTCTCTGTACCTCTCTTATAAAACCAGTGAAATCTGAACTGCAGGGACAGGAAAAACAAGGATCAATGACTGGTAACACGACACTGGAGGCTCCATGTTTGATTCCCACCAGAAAAGCTTTAAAAACACCAACTTCTCCCACAAACTGGAGCAGGTGCCTGTTCCAGGAACTCTTAGTAACCAGGATCTGCCTTTATTGTAAAAAAAACCCTAAACAATAATCAGAATCACAGAGTGGTTGGGTTGGAAGGGATCATCCTTAAAGATCATCCCATTCCAAACCACTGCCATGGGAAGGGACACCTTCCACTAGACCAGGTTGCTCCAACCTGGCCTGGGACACTTCCAGGGATCCAGGGGCAGCCACAGCTTCTCTGGGAATTCTATCCCAGCCCCTCAGCACCCTCACAGGGAACAATTCCTTCCCAATATCCCATCTAACCCTTCTCTCTGTCAGTTTGACCCATTCCCCCTTGTCTTGTCACTCCAGGCCCTTGGAAACAGAACAAACCCAGTCCCTGTTGTACTTTATCCCTGGCTGTGCAGAACTTATTACACCCATTAAAACATTCCACTCATTCCAACCAATACCTGCTGTAGTTTGGGAATATACTCTGGAGCTGTGCAATAATATTTTCCAGTGCTTTTGGAAGCTTTTTGTTGTTTGGAAGTGCAGGAGGCCTTGGTTGCAGAGCTGAGGCATCCTGGTGGTTCTGGGTTGGCTGAGTGGCACTTCCAGAAATCCCTGATGGGTGAGGTGATGGGATTTTATTGGAATATGATCCCTCTGGAGGTTGGGGATGTGTTTTCACGGATCCACCACTTGCAGAACAAGCCTCAGCAGTGGCAGGTGCTGCCTTAGCTCCAGCCTGGGTTTGAAGGGATGGTTGTGTTGGACCTTGACCTTCAGGACTGGAAAATGCAGGAAGTGAACTTGAACTGGGATGTGCAGATGCCAAGGAATAGGTGACAATGGCTGGATCACTGACCAAAGGTCTGGCTGGGATTGTCTAGGAAACAAAACACATTTCACAGGACAAACAGTGACTAAAACAAATTTGAGTTGAACTCTGGAGCGTTTGCAGCTTGAATTATGACACGTTTCATGGTGCCAAGGACCTGGAAGGTCTCAATTTATCTTAAGAACTCCTTAAGATCAGTGCAGTTGTTTGACCTCAGGACTATTTTCTTTCAGCTTTCTCTTTTAAAAGGTTATTCTGGTCTTACTGCAGAAAAAAACCAGATACCAAAGGGAGAACAAGAGGCTCAAAAGTTGCTCTTTCCCAACCTGGAAATTGGGGATGATTAAGTTATGTACATACTCTGTGACAATAAGTAGAAAGGATATACTTAAAAATAAGTGAGGAAGGAAAAGTATGTAGGAAAAAAGGAGTGGAACAATTACTTGTATAAATCCAGAGAGAGTGTAGTAATAATCTCAAATTTACAGTATTAGAACAGAGTCCTGAATCTAAATTATACTCAGAACAAACAAGAGAAAAAATCTAAATTATACCCAGAACAAAGAGAAACCCCCATGATTTTCTGCAGAGAAAAAATACATATAAAATATAAAAAGGACAGTCACAAGGTTAAGAAGAAACTGCCCTGATTTGAGCAAAGCATTCGTGGAACTGTTGGCCCATGAGAAAATGGGTCTGTGAGCAGGATTTCCCTGGGCTGTGCTCATTCCAGAGGCACTTCCAAAAGTGGTTGGACTCCAGACGTGGCTGGAAGTTGATTCTGGTGTTTGTAATCACTCACACGTGTTGGTGTAACAATTTACTCAGGAGGAATTTCTCCCTGGAAAGGGTGGTCAGGCCTTGGCAGGGGCTGCCCAGGGAGGTTTGGAGTGCCCAGCCCTGGAGGTGTCCCAGGAAGGCCTGGATGTGGCACTCAGTGCTCTGGGCTGGGGGACAAGGTGGGGATGGGGTACAGGGGGGACTGGATGACCTTGGAGCTCTTTTCCAACCTCTGGGATTCTGGGATTCTCTGTAATGGGGCTTATCCTGATGGATTTTGGAGCTGTTCAGCCTGGAGAAGAGAAGGCTCCAGGGAGACATGAGAGCCCCTTCCAGAGCCTAAAGGGGCTCCAAGAGAGCTGGAGAGGGACTGGGGACAAGGGATGGAGGGACAGGACAAGGGGGAATGGCCTTAAGCTAAAAGAGGGCAGGGTTAGATGGGATATTGGGAAGGAATTCTTGGCTGGGAGGATGGAGAGGCCCTGGCACAGGTTGCCCAGAGAAGCTGTGGCTGCCCCTGGATCCCTGGAAGTGTCCAAGGCCACGTTGGAGCAACCTGGGCTAGTGGAAAGTGTCCCTCCCCATGGTAAGGAGTGGAACAAGATGATCTTTAAGGTCCTTTCCAACCCAAAGCTTCTGTGATTCCATGATTTTGGTCCTACAGGAAAACCAGGATGTGCAAAACCATCAGTGCAGCGCCTTCAGTTCAACTTTAAACAGCTTAAAAACCTCTCAAAGCAAACTGAAAGAACTTAAAACTGCCCTGAAAGGTGAGGTACTCACCAGGACACTGGGAGGAGAGGGAATATCCATAATTTCCACCTTAGTGAGGGAAATCCGGGCACCACTTTTCACCAGCTCAATTTTCTCCTCATACTCAGCCTGCAGAGGGAAAACAAAGCATCACCCTCCACCTCAGCTTTAATTAAAAGATCCCTCTTCATTTCACATTTACACTTTACATTTGAACTTTGCCAGAGACTTCTCTTGTTTTTGGTTTTTTTTTAAAAAGTTCCACGAATTTCTAAAGAAATCTAAAAGAACCAAGAGAACAGACTTGTTAGTGTGGGATCCAATTTTGAAACACATGAATAAAGGACAGGTTTTTTTGCCTTTGTAAAATTGAAGCTATTCTCTGTAAATTTACTTTAATAACCTGGACTTAAAACTGTGTCTTTCTTTTGTGATTAAAAAAAAAAAAAATCCCAGGTCAATACTTGGTGTTTTAAAAAACAGGAATGCAAAGTTATTTAAGGTATTTATTCTGTTTGAATTTCCCAAAATTCAACTTAAAAGCTTGCTAAGAGAAAGGAAGCCTCACCTCTACTTTTTCCAGCTGTTTCTTTACATTGGAAATAAAAGTTTCCCAGGAATCAATCTGTGACTTCAGCAAAGGTGCTGCTGAAGCTGAGCTGCTGAAATATTGAAGATTTGCAGTTAAATTCCAACATTCCCATTATTTTTCTTTAAGACCAGTGGTGTCTGTACAAGTTTCTCCCTCACCAACTAATCACTAAGTTTCAAGATTTCAAGGGATTTCGGGTTAAAAAGTTAAATCCTTGGTGTTCAGATTCCATCCAATCCCAGAAGTGAACTCCTACCATGGAATTTAGTATTTTGCAGCAACATAAGGAGAGGGAAGGGGAACATGACTGAAATTTAAGGTGCCATCAAGGGCTAAATCAGGTCCTTGTAAGGAAGAAAACAACCTTGGCTGCTCAGTATTTTCTGTTCACACTTCAGCTCTTTCCCAGGGAAAACTGGGAATAACTGGAATGTTCCCAGGTGCCTGATCTTCCCCAGCTCAGACAGAAAACAGGGATAAGGATGAGCCTCAAAGACCAGCTGAATTCTGGTTGGGGCAATACTAAATACCCCAAAATCCTGTGTACTTAAGATATTATAATTTCATATTTTCTCTAAATATTTTATTTTATTCGATTTTGTAACATGAAGATAAATATTATTTAAAAACACTCCAAAATTACAGGTGTTTTGCTCCCAGAGGGATTCCAGCCTGAAACATAAGAGTTAAAGGCAGCTTTGCCTCAAGCTGAGTTAAATTAAACATTTATAATTCATATTCTTACATGTTACATATATTCTCTATATATATTTCTATATATATAAAATATAAAATATATATTATATATATTTATAAATAGAATATATAATAGTTTATAAAATATATTTTATTTATATATAAGTATACAATATATAATATGTATAATAAAGATATATATTATATATAAATATACAATGCATAATATATAATATATATATTATATATAAATATACTATGTAGAATATATATAATACAGATATATATAATATATAAATATACCATATATAATATATATAATATAGAGATATATTATATATAAATATATTATGTATAGTATATATAATATAGATATATTATATATATTTTATAAACTATAGCTCTTTTATATATTATATAATATATATTTTATATATTAAAAATTTATATTCTTAAAACATAAAAATATAAAGTTAGTTTTAAAAATCCCCCAGATGTGTGACACTAAAGCAGGGGAAATATTATAATTTTAATGTTAAAAATGTACATATTTTCATAATATTTAACCACTATAATAATAATAATTACAAATATTTTTATAATATTTAGGCACAATAATAATAGTGAATAAACACTGCAATTGTATTTAGCAACCAGGAGCACTAAAATTTGTGGTGTGAACTCTCTGTACCTGCTCAGTGTCTTCAGCATCTTGAGATTTGCCTCTGCTTTGGCAACGGTGCCACTGAGCTTCCAAACTTCAGTTTCCTTCCAGTTCTGGAACACTGAGATCTGGAACCAAAGAGTTAAAAAAAAAAAAGTGTTTAAAAAAAAAAACCTAAAACACGAGGGGATTAAAAACCCCTCCAATTAAATTTTAATTAGAAATTATATTTAATTAGAATCTGAAACAAGAGTTTGACCACACAAAGCACAAACACACCCAGTTCCTACAGGGAGGAATTTCAAGTGGAATGAACATCCCAGGGTTTTGGGGAGGATAAAAAGTTCCCTCTGCAGCTTCTCCCACATAAACACACACATCTATATGCAAATAAACAGATATTTAGATATAAAAAGGCAGCCTTTTAAATACTGCAAGGTTGAAGACTAGAGTGGACCAACAAGAGCCTTCAAGCTCTTCCTAAGAAGGGAGGATTCTTCACAATATTCTCAATATTCCAAGCATTTCCAGCATAAACCAGCTTAGTTTAGAAAAAAATATTGATACATGAGTTTTACCTGCATAAGGAAGTAGCTACATATTCATTAATAACTTAAAACAGGGAGGTTTTTTAATGTTTCTGTGGTTAATTCCAAATGGAATCTCTTCATAAACAAGGATGTGACTCAGTTACCAGAGTTGAATTTTGTTTGGGGCAATAATTTATGCCCCAAATTTTCTGCACTTTTAATACTAATTAACAATAATAATAATAATAATAATAATAATGCACCCTGACCTGCAAAGTTTTGTGGGAAAACACCAGGAACAGCACTAATCAATATTGGAATAACATTTCTGATATCACCTTCCCCACCTCCAATGAGCACAAATGATCCAAGCTCCAGCAAAAGGTTTTTAAGGTTTGTTTTTTTTTTTTTCTTTTGGTTTGTACCTCTGCTTTAACAGCTCTTTTCACACACTCCTGGCAGTCATCTTGACTCTTTTTTATAAGCTCTTCCAATTTTACTTTCTCATTAGCAAATTTATTACTGTGAAATAAAAAGAAGTTAAATATTTGAGTAACATTTCCAGCAGAGCAGTATTTAAAATTTATGCCATTTTAGAGGTTTTCTACAGCTACTCTCTCTACTCAGTATCATGTAATCAAGGGAAATATATGAGAGTATGATGAGAAGACAGATCTCCATTATTCTAAATATTAATATTTACTCAGGATAAGTAAATGAAACAAACTTAGAGTAAGAGATACAGGTTAAAGTGCTTATTTCTCCCTGAGCCTTTACCCAGAGCGAAGCAGAAAACTCCAATATTGACAAATCAGCAGAAAAAATGGAAATATTGCAGAAAAAATACAAGACTTTTACCTGGTATCCAGAAATGTATTTAAATATATATTATACTGCTTTTCCTTGTCATCAATGGTCTTCAAATACCTGCGGGAATGAAGCATTTATTAAACTTGTGCTGATAAAGGTTCCTTGGCAAATGTGGAACAGGTTCCTGTGTGGCCACAATGACAACCTGTGGGCTTTAGATATTGTTGTGTCTTAATATCTGTATATTTTAGATATTGTTTGATGCCATAAATATTACAGTGTTCCCACCCCTGGAAGTGTCCAAGGCCAGGTTTGGATCTTGGAGCAACCTGGGCTAGTGGAAGGTGTCCCTGCCCGTGGCAGGGGGCTGGGACTGGATGAGCTTTAGGGTCCCTTCCAACCCAAACCATTCCATGATTCTGTCCTAAGGACATTTAAATATATTCCTAATAAATCAGCAACTAATACAAAAACCAGGCTGATGGATTTTTCCAGAGAAATTCAGCCCAAAGAATAAAGATTAAACAACAGCACTGAAGGACCAAACTCCTCAGGGCTCTCTGATATCTTGACTTACCCAGCCAAGGGTTAGGTTTAGATATATAAGAAGTGAAATATTTCTATAGAAGTTAGGAGATATCTAATGTCTTTCAAATGTCAGACTGATGTAAATCTGTGTTTAAAATCAGTACCTCTCGTTGGTGTCTGTGTGTTTTTTGGCCGTGCTCCTCAGGGCTTTTAAGTTGTCTCGGTTCTCTTTTTTCTCCTGCTGCCATTTCTTCCCTTGTGCTTCCGAGTCCTGGTGAAACCAATCCAGTTCATTCTGGGAGACCTGAAAGCAGAAAACAAAGCTTCGTTTCTGAAAAACAGTGTTTTATTCAGATGCAAGGTCGAGCAGAACGAGGATATTTGTCACAGAATCACAGAATCAGCTGGGTTGGAAGGGACCTCCGAGATCAAGTCCAACCCTTGATCCAACCCCGCCGTGGTTCCCAGCCCATGGCACTGAGGCCACATCCAGTCTCACCTTAAAAACCTCCAGGGACGGAGAATCCACCCCTTCCCTGGGCAGCCCATTCCAATGGCTGAGCACCCTCTCTGCAAAGAAATTCTTTCTAATCTCCAACCTAAACCTCCCCTGGCACAGCTGAACACCCAGCCCTCTTGTCTTGCTGATGGTTGCCTGGGAAAAGAGACCAACCCCCCCCGGCTCCCCCCTCCTGTCAGGGAGTTGCAGAGAGTGAGGAGGTCTCCCCTGAACCTCCTCTTCTCCAGGCTGAGCCCCCCCAGCTCCCTCAGCCTCTCCTCACAGCACTTGTGCTCCAATCCCTTCCCCAGCCTCGTTGCTCTCCTCTGGACCTGCTCCAGCCCCTCCATGTCCTTCCTGAGCTGAGGGCCCAGAACTGGACACAGCACTCCAGGGGTGGCCTCACCAGCGCTGAGTCCAGGGTAGGAATTCCTTCCCTGCTCCTGCTGCCACACTGTTCCTGATCCAGGCCAGGATCCATTGGCCCTCTTGTCCCCCTGGGCACACTCTGGCTCCTGTTCAGCTCCCTGTCCATCCCCACTCCCAGCTCCCTTCCTGCCTGGCTGCTCTCCAGCCCCTCTGGCCCAGCCTGTAGCACTGCAGGGGTTGTTGTGTTATGATCCATCACAGACTGGGGTCGGAAGGGACCATAAAGATCATCCCATTCCACCCCCTGCCACGGGGGTAGAGATTCCTTCCACTATCCCAGCTTGCTCCAACGTGGCCTTGGACACTTCCAGGGACGGGGATTCCACGCCCTCTGATCCAAGGATGGAAGTTTTACCTCAGTCTCTTCCACACTTTTCCTCAGGAGCTCTTCCAAAGCACCGATTTCCTCGGAACTTCGGCTCTGCAGCTGCTCAAATTTCTCCTCTGCCTCTTTCAGTTGTTCTTGCAGCACCTGATGCTCCTTTTCCACACGCAGAATATCTCCCTGAAAAGAAATCAGGTGGCAAAACCCAACCTAAATGACACATTTTCTCCCTTTTATCTCCTGGTACAGACATAAACCTGCCATTAACACCACTCTGAACTGTCTATATGCCCAAATGGAGAGTTTTTATCAAGCCTCAAGATTTCTGGAAGGGAAATACAATCTCCCTAAAATACAGAACAAAGCTCAAACCCCTCCCTGTTGTGGGCCTGTGTGAAGTTTCCATGAAGAACATCACAGAATACAGAAAAAGAGGCCAAACCACACACCACCAAACCACCCAAAATACAGAAATACCTCTTAAAATATGTCATTTTCAGAGAACTTTATCTTCTCACTGCTAAATTTTTTGGGCATTCCTTTAACCTCCTTCATGAGAAATACAAAGATGTAACTTACTTGTTGGTTTTCAAATGGATGGAAAGGCAGGGTATTGGTTTCCCTATCAGCTACTTCCTGATTGACCTAAAATACAAGAAATTTTGAGTAAATTAAAAAGCTTTCAAGTTTATAGATGCAACTACAAGGTCAGCTCTGGTTTGGAGCTCTTCTACCTCACCTACAGCTTTACAAACCCAACTGATTTACTGAGCAGGTCTAAAACAATGCAGAAAAACGTTGTGAAAGTGTTTCTGGAAGGGACTTCAACCTGTAAAGAAAGCACTTGTCTGTCTGATCTTTCCCTAATTTCACAGACCACGAGCATTTATACTGAGTGTCTTCAAGCACAGCTGTGCCCTAAATGTCTGAAAACTTCATATTTGCAAGAAGTGTCTGACAGCTCCCTGAGAAGCTGCTTTGTGAGTCCTAAACTCAAGATCTACCACAGAAGTGCCTCTGCTTAGAAGGGACTCCAGGACCCTGTTTTGTTCCACCACTGAAAGACCTTAGTGAAAGAACTGAAGTTCCTGATGTCCCTGTTCTAACAGGCTGTTAAACATCGTGGTCAGATAAGCTTAAAATCATGGAATTGTTTAGGCTGGAAAAGAGCTTTAAGATCATCAAGTCCAGCCATGCCCCCAGCACTGCCAAGGCCACCACTGACCCATGTCCCCAAGTGCCACATCCACACAGCTTTGAATCCCTCAGGGATGGGGACTCCACCACCTCCCTGGGCAGCCCCTTCCAATGCTTGACAACCTTTTCTGTGGAGAAATTCCTCCCAATATCCAACCTGAGCCTCCCCTGGCACAGCCTGAGGCCGTTCCCTCTCCTCCTGTCCCTTGTTCCCTGGCAGCAGAGCCCGACCCCCCCCCGGCTCCCCCCTCCTGTCAGGGGGTTGCAGAGCCAGAAGGTCCCCCCTGAGCCTCCTTTGCTCCAGGCTGAGCCCCCCCAGCTCCCTCAGCCCCTCCTGCTGCTCCAGCCCCTTCCCAGCTCCGTTCCCTTCCCTGCACACGCTCCAGCCCCTCCATGTCTCTCTTCCATGAGGGCCCAGAACTGGACACAGCCCTGGAGGGGCCTCTCAGAAAACACGATGGAGTTTCCCCCTGAACTGACCCTAAAACCTGGGCCACCACTGTGAGACCACACAGAAAACATCAGCCAGCAACTGTTAAATTACACAAATGTTGTGAAAGTGAAAACAAATCACTGAACTAACTCCAAAAGTTAAAATGACAGCACAGAAGGACTTTCCTTCATCTCTAAAGCAAAGCTGAAACTAATTGTGCCCCAGCTCCTTCCTTTGGTGCCCAGTCAAAACTTCTGCACAAACTTGAGGCAGAACAAACTTCAGTGAGCAGCTCTTCAAAGAATTACGAATTAAAAACAAGTGTAGTCATAGAAAGTGGCAGCAGCTTAAACTGGAAGTTCTGAGGCATCATAGGATGGTTTAAATTGGAAGGGAACTTGAAGGATCAACTCGTTCCAACCCCCTGCCATGGGCAGGGACACCTTCCACCAGCCCAGGTTGCTCCAAGCTCTGTCCAGCCTGGCCTTGGACACTTCCAGGGATCCAGGGGCAGCCACAGTTTCTCTGGGAATTCTATCCCAGCCCTTCACCACCCTCACAGGGAACAATTTCTTCCCAATATCCCATCTACCCCTGTTCTCTGTCAGTTTGAAGCCATTCCCCCTTGTCCTGTCCCTCCAGCCCTTGGAAATAGTCTCTCTCCATCTTTCCTGGAGCCCCTTCAGGCCCTGCAAGGCCACAATCAGGTCACCCCAAAGCTTCTCTTCTCCAGGCTGAACAATCCCAGCTCTCCCAGCCTTTCCTCCCAGCAGAGCTGCTCCAGCCCTGGGATCTTTTTGGTGGCCTAAAAAGCTCTCAGATAATTATCCCATTTTCATTTCTTACCTGAACAGCCACCATCCTTATATGGGGGTTGCTCTTCATTCCAGGTTTACTTTTGCTTCCTTTTTCCACCTTAATAACCTGTTTACCATTTTCAGCTTCATCTGAGCTACCCGGAGCAGCCAAATTCTCTTTATCCGAGTTCTCCAACCGGCCCCAGGGGTCTTCACACGTTTGGATTTCGGTTGGGATGAAATCATCACGGACGTATTTTCTGACTGGAATTGCCGATTCCCGATTATCCTGAGGAGCTGCAGGATCAGCATAGACATAACCAGGCTGCCTGGCAACATGTGGCAGGACAGGCACTGGAGAAGGCACAGGCAATATCCTTCCATACTGGTAACCCCAGGAAGTCTGAGGCAAAAATATGGGACTTGTAGAATCCAGGTTCTTTAGTAAAACGTCCGCGAACGACGACTTGTTTTCCATGGAATCAATACTCTGGCTTTGCAAGGAATTCCTGGATCTACAGGAAGCAGGGAAGGAATAGGGCAAATATTGTAGAGTCTCATAACTTAGGTCAGGTGATGGTGGTATATGGGGTTGAATAGGGTAGGACTGGGGCTTGAATTCCTCAGCATCTGGATTTAACCGGAGGTTTTTCTGGGAATGGTTCCCTTGCACATTCCCATCTATATAATTTTCATTTCTGTTTGTATTTCCCTCAAAGAAGACCGAGTGCTTCTTCAAGCAGATAAGATTATCCACCATAATGAAACGAAGGGATTTCAGAAGGAAAGGTTCCAGGCCCCCCTGATCCTCCACGACCTTTCGAGTTTCTTCAGGGAAATTTTCATATTCCCCAACTAGTAATTTATTATTAATTTCCAGAGGGCCATGTTCATCCAAGATTTGAGTGAAATACCTGAAAAAAAAAATTAAAAATTGTTATTTTTAATCTAAGTTTTTTAAAATTTCATTCTAAACCTGTATTTCAGTGTATTAGTCCAGAGCTTTATGGACACACCTACATACACCAGACCCCCCAAATTATGGACTTAATGCAATAAATGATAAGAATTATGAAGTAAAATTAAACCCTTGAAGTTGCTGAGTACAGAAATTCATACTTACTCATATAAACTCTCAGAGATTGGATCTGGATTATTATAACTGTTACTATTTGAAACTTCATAGAGAGCTTCAAATTCCTCCAGTTGCTCCTGGAGATACTCTGGGATTAAAAATGGTTCATTTGTAAAATCTGTGTATCTTAAAAAGAAAAAAGAGAGAAAGTTAACCCAGACTTGGTGTTTTTAAGTGATTCTGGGCAGTAAAATAATAAAAAAAAAAATAGCTAAACGATGGTACTTACAAATTATTTTCTTCTATAAATATCTTCTCTTCTTCTCGTGGGGCTGTACTAACTCCACTGGATAATACTAAAATAGACTAATTGAAAACAGGTTGTTTTTTTTTAGTTTATGTCACAAAATTACAGGCAAAATGATCCCCTGTAAAGACCAGGAGCAACTTGTTTCCACCCTGATTTTGTTCTGTGACTTTGCTACGTTGGGATTATGAACTGCAAAAACTTCTTGGACAATGATTGGCCCCAGCAAGGAAGTTCTTAATTTAAAATTATTCATTTCTTCTTCAGAACTTCTTTTGGAAAAAGGAAATTGGGATATTTAGCCCAACATCCCTTTTTTTTTTTTTTTTACCAATCTCATCCGAATTTAATGAAATTTCCTTTACAACAGGCAAGTCTGAGTTACCCCACGTGGTTTAATGACACCTCTTATTCTCATGTTCACCATCACAAACATCTGAGCTGTCTCTGAATTTTTATTCTCTAATAAATGTGTATAATCTAATATTTTATTATCTAATCAACTTGTCTAAATGCACCTACGTCAGAAAAACACAAACCTGGCTGATGAGAACAAGAAGAAAAAAATAAATGAATAAAAATCTTAATTTTCCTCCTGGAATTCTAGTAAAATTATAAAAAGGTGGGGGCACAGAGACTGTATGTGAAACTTTTAATAAGAAAAATCCTCGATTAAGATTCAGGTAAAACATTATTCCCAGCAAAATCTATAAAATAACAAACAACTCAACAGTTCTCTGAGCATTAAGTGGAACAGCTGCATCCTCAGTCACTGATATGCCCACAAAAATGATGAGAAAAATCAGTGAAACATATAATTTCATGTATTTAATCAGGTTGTGAGGACACAACTTTTTAAAGTGTCCAAATTTGCCAAAGAAAACAGGGCATAAAGTGTTAATTCCACAGTCAGTGCACACCTTCCCATATGGCAAACTGAGGATCAAAACACTAATTCAGAATTAAGAGCCAAAGGTATCCACAAATAACTTCTTTTTTTTTTTTTTTTTCAAGTTTAGAGCCACCTTCTTTGCTGAGAAATTCATATTTTAACAAAACAAAACCAGTGTGAACTGAGCACTTTTTTACTTCGGGAAAAATTACTTCGATAAGGAATTAATACCTAAATGCCTCAAGGTATTTAGGAAAGCAGCCTCTCTACACATGTGAATGCCAGAAATCCTATAAAAATCCAAATTTTTAAATGGGTTTTAATAGCAATTAAATAGTGTCTGCTTAGTAGTATCTCCTTTAGCAGCTAAAAAGTTACTCACCCTCGAGTCTTTCAAGTTCTTCTTCCTGTTTTTGTTTTTAACTTTGATATCATTAGTCTGAAACAGAAATATATAAAAAAAAAAGTCACTGGGTTTTGTTGGTTTTTTTTTTAATTAGAATAAAATTCTGATGCATTTCCAAAAGCAGCAGGTAAATCTTTCAAGTTTCACATGAAAATTCTCATTCTGGTTTGCCCACCAAGATTTAAAAGGTGAAATTCTCCCTCTCCACTCCGTCCCCAGGAGGAAAATACAAAAAAACCACCCCAGAGCATTTTATTCAGCGTTTTCCTCTTTGAACACTTAAAATGTTGACTTTTAAAATCAGAAGGTTGTGTTATTTTATTCTTTCAGCTCCTTGCTCATTACTTTGAGCCAAAACTGCATATTTAAAGTCATCCCACACCAGTTTTGTGTGGGGAACAACCAAACAGGGCTCTCAAATGTTGCTTCAGTTTACCAAGACACTCAAAAGATGAAGGAATTAAAATGCTAATTAACTCTTTAACAGGACCTTAATTATAGATCAACATGACTCCACTCACAGCAATTCCTAACAGGCTGCTTCAGGCTATAAATAACACTGAAACAAAACCAGTTTCATTGTCATGGTTTTTGTTTCATTCTTGGATTTCCAATTCAGGAAAGAAGCAAAAAAACCCCACATTTTATTAACATGGACATTAATTAACTCCAAAGTTTTCAGTGTCAAAAGTAAAACCTTGGGTTTGTAGAGATGAACTTATTTGCAGGAAATGGGAGTGTCTCAAACATGTAAATAAATGAAATACATAATACACTTTTGTCAGCTGGAATGGATTTTAATGAAGACACCCATCAAAAAGTCACTCAGAATGAATTATTATTTTTATGATTATTAAAATAAATAATTTAAATGTCAAATGATTGAAGAAAAGGGAGCTAAACCCACAGAGTAAACCTCTAATCAAGTCTGAAGGATGGGGCTGTAAAAGTGCACATCAAAATTCACTTCAGCACTTGTTTAAAAGGCCAAACTGATCCCAAATATCAATTAAGTTCACTTACTGATATATTTTCATTTCCTTGCTTCTTTAATATAATAGTTGGGTCATCTGTTGAGAGGATAAAAGTCATACTGATTAACAGAAATAGTAATATTCTCTCTAATTTACAACCACAACTGTGAAATTACAGGAAATATCATTATAATCCTTTATCAAACACCACCAAAGCACCTCCAAGATGCAGCTGTAGAACCTTTAGGCTTAAAAACTTAATAAATATTTATTTTTGGTCGGAAATCCACCTGGTCCAGGTGGGACCCTTTGCCTACTCACCCATTTTATCAAAGAATTCATCTAAAGCTTGATGAAGAAACGGGAAATGTTCTCTGTTGTCCTCTAAAAGCCATATAAAACAACGGGTTTTCTCTAAGGGGGGTTTTAAGAAATAATCACAAATCTCTTGCTTTTCAGGAGTTGTCACGTAATCAAATTTCCTGCCATACTTCTGGTTCCAGAGTGGGGCTAAAATAGAGAAGTCAAGCTCTTGCAATAATTGTTCATATTGATGGAGGAAGTTTTTTGTAGCTGTCAGACCTGAAAGAGATGGGAAAAAAAACAACCCCAATGTTTCATTTCAGCTGCAGTTTTAATGCTTAAAACATGATATTCCTCTCCAAAGGGAAGCACTTTGCTCTGGAAATTAAATATCCAGTAGCTTGAAACACGTGAAAATGCAAACCAAAAAAATGATAAATGGGGTTTAGGTGAATTTTAATCAACACCAAATTATTACTTGTGTAATGAATTCATATAAATTCCTGGAAGGACACGGATGCAACAGAGCAGAATGAAGAAGATCCAAATCTCCTCCAGGGTTTTGGCATTTTATGCCTGGAAAAATCTTCCTCCAATTATAAATCCAACAGGAAACCACAGCAAGGCACCACATCAAGTTCCTCCCGAGTTTAGCACAGGCAGCTAAACTTTAATGACTAAAACCCCACCAGCATTTACTTTCCACAAACAGATCATTTATGCAAATATTCTCATTTAAGCCTATTCTGGTCATTTAATGACAACAAGAGAAAAAAAACCTGCTCCATTTTCTCCTCCCCTCTTGGACAAAGCCCTGCCCACATCAGGTTGTACTTTCCTCTCCAGAAATCCTGGCTAAGGAGCAGGGGGAGGAAAAACAGGGAAGCTTGGCTTTGCCACTTGAAATTAAGAAAGTAAGAGTGGGAAATAGGGAAATTATCCTCTCCTCTGCCAGATAAAGGTGTTCTGCTGTTCCAGGAGCACAACCTACCCAAGTTATTAAGATGTTTCAGCCACTTGAGCAATTTGGGATCCACCCCTTCCAGCTCGCTCAGCACGCGGATGAACCCCCTTGTTTTGACCCTGTTTTTTTCCTGAATTAAGTGGCTGATGAGCTGCTCCATCACTTCCTTGGATTTGCTGCTGGTTTGGGAATATGAGGTGTAATCCTCCTCGCTGATGACAAACCAGGACAGTAATTCCTTTAATAACTTGGCAGCATCACCAACTGCTGTCTGGATCTGCTCGGAATTCCGACTGATGTGCTGCAGGACCCGGTCACCAGCATGGAAATCTTGGCCATAACCTACAGTGGGAACCAAAAAAAAAACCCCAAAATGAGCAACATTTCATGTCTCTACCACAATAAAAAACCAATTTTTAAGTACCGGTGATTGGGACTCGGTGGTGTTATTAATTATTTGCTTTATCACCACGCTGAAATTACAGAATGTCAATAATTATATATATATATGTTTTCCATATAAAATAGCTTTATGTCATGAATTTGATACAAAATTGGTTTAAATCTGGTTTACACAGAGAAATAAACACCCTGACTGGATTTTAGGGTGAACAGTCAAGTCACCTGCAGGTAACAGTGACCTGCAGTGGCTTCAAGGACCATGAAAAAGTCATGGAAAAAGAGACAACAAATACTTCAAAAAAAAACCAAACAGGAGGTAACTGAATGTGATTTTAGAAACCCACAAGGAAGCAAAAAAATCTCTCCAATTGCCAGGATTCACCACTGAGCAACACAGGGATCTAGAGAACTCAGGGAATGGGTTGGATGGGATAAAAAAAGCGCCCTCGGAGTATTTAACACGGAAAATCCTTCCAGGAAATGGAGTTAATTAGATGCCAAGTTCATAACACAGACAAAAAAAATGAATTTTTCCAACATCACCCCTTCTCCTCTTTGCCCTGACAAGCTGCAGGGGATGTTCACAGCTCTGAAACAGGGCAGTGCAGCCCAACAGCCCAGCAAAAGCTGGAGCATTAACTGCCCACAAACTTTTAAATTGAAGTATTTCATTTTACCCCAATCCTCTGAAATATACTTTTCAAGTCATTGCTGATATAATTCTTTCTTTGAGAAGACCCTGGGGTTTTTTTCCTCTTTTTTGTTTTTTTCCCCCTCAACAGCATCCCAGCTTTTTGGGCACAAAGCTTTTCCCGAAATCCCTTTTAAGCAGGAATTTTAAACTTGGAATTGGAGCCTTTTGCCCCCTTTGGGCTGACTCTGCACGGAGCAGCCAAGGAAGAACCAAAGGTTTTCCACGAGGAATTTAACCCTGCGCTGACATATCTGGAAATTAAAACCAGAACTGAAACAAAAGTAAATCCAAGGAAAAACACACGAGTCTTCCAGAGGAGGATGATGTCCAACATCAGCATCCACCACCTCCCTGGGCAGCCCCTGCTGATGCTTCCAACCCTTCCCATGAAGAAATCAGGGCAACAATCTGCCACCTACCACTGCTCTGACTGTACTGGGACCGTTCATTCCCCTCCTGGTTCTCCTCTGCTTCCTTTTGAGCGGAATTTCGAGCCTCTTCTCGCGCGCGTTTTCTCCGCAGTTTCTTTTCTTGCTTCGTTTTTAACTTCCTGATACTGAAAAAAAACCCAACCAAACCACACTGCCTGAGGTCAGCTGCCAAAGGAATCAGGCACATCTCAATTATTTGTCATAATGTTATTAGCTACCAGCCCCATTTCCCTGAAAATACTGGGCTGAAAAATACGAATATGATAAAAGCCGGTTTTCGTTTACCAGTCAAGAGACCACAAAATTTCACAAAAGTTGCAAAAAAATTAAGTATTTTTATCAAGTCCTCAATGTAACAATTTTTACTCCCATTAAAGATGTCTGAATTAGCATTAACTTCAATATTATCCCTTTTTTTTCTAATTTCAGTATTATCCTTTTTTTTCCTAACTTCGGTATTATCCTTTCTTTTCTTAACTTATAAAACTCAGCGTTTTTGGAACCCGATATTAACATTTGAGTTCTTGAAATGTTTAAAATCTAAATTTTAAGGTTTTAAATTTTTCATTGATTTTCAAATTTTTCTTTCACTTTTAAAAGTTGATTTTGTTTTCCCTCCCAGCCTCATCTACAACCTCACTTGACCAAAAACTCAGTTATATCAAAGGGATGTGCATCAATAACTGAAGGAACAACATTATACACAGATTTTTTTTACACTTTTTAAGTATTTACACGAAGTTGCTGAGGCAGTAAATTCTGTGGGACAATTTAAATGCCTTTATAATTGCATCAGAATGTACTTTACTAGCCTTTTTAGTTTATCAAAAGGGCCAAGAACAGTCTTTCCAAAGGACTGGTGCTCTTTTAGCAACTCTTAAAAAAGGCACGAAAATCAGTCCTAGAGAGCACTGGTTTATTCTCAAATTGATTTAAAACAGCAGAGACCTTACCTTGAACATTTCTGTTTAATACAGGCCCTTGGTGGTCCCTTGGGTTTTGTGATTTTTAGTTCAAACTACCGAAAGAAGGGATGAGAAATTAATTAAATTTGGGGTTACAAGGCCAACGTGGCTGCACCCAAACCCCAGAAACACTTGGAAAACAGTAAATATACTACAAAAGAGAAAAGGAAGCCTAAATAAACCTCCTGAAGGTCTTAACTAAAATTCTCTTTTGCTGCTGTAAGTTGGGAAGGAGCATCTTTATCAGCAGGAAAGAGAGGCTGGAAGGTAACACAGGGAATTGATATTCCTAAATAATGCTGAGATCCCACAGTTAAGACAGCACAACTTAATTTTTTTCTTTTGCAATTAAATTCTCATCTTCACTTTATCTCCTTATTATTTTTAAGATTATTTTCATGTAAAATATGAACGTACTTACTTCACATTTTACCTGACCAGAAGGACTGAAAATAATTATTTTTGAAATAAGGCCTTTACAATCGGGAGTAAAACACAATTCCTTAAGGAAATCCTGTGGGAGAAAACACACAAAACAAAAGAGATTTAAATCCACACACACCAGCTGTGCTCTTACACAAATCACAGTTTCTTAATTGGAGGTAATAAAAAAAAAAAATCGAATCAAAAAATTCAGGAAGGTCTGTGGCACGTCCCTGTTATTCCCAAAGCCCCTCCTCCAACTTCACACTGAAAAAAAATCAATTTTCAGAATATGTATTTATGCATTTATTACTGCATATGTTGCCTGATTTCCCTTTGTTTCACACTGGCTGCTGATAACGTAGTTTATAAAATTACATTAAGTATAATATAAATAAAATCTAATATCAATGATATAAACTTGATTAAAGATGCCTGTGGCCTGCCAAAGCTCTTACCTTATCATTTTTATCACTGTAGCTCGTTGTTTTCAACTTTTTCCAGCAGCTCATATGAAACTCCACCCTGCACTGCTGACAGCAAATAACACGTATAAAACCCTAACAACGAGAAATGGGACAAATTTAACATTTTTAAGGAAAAGCATAACAGAAATAAACACCTCAGCTTAACAGCAGGGAACATGGAAGGGGGCAGAAACCATGCAAGTGTGAAGCTTTACTCCTCAAACCCTTTTAAATTCACCTCTGCCCTCGAAATTTACCTTAAAGTCTGGGTCTGTAAAAAATATTTGGATTTTGGAGTGGCCGTGGCACTGCTGATACCGACAGACAGCATCTGGTTCTGGAGGGAACTTGCACTGCTCAATACAATTCCTTAAAGCCATCTGAGAAAAAAAAAACAAAAGAGATGTGAGGCAAACTGCATGGAAAACAGGGAAAATTCAGCGTGTACTTACAGGCTCCTGGGGAATTCTGCAGCCAGACACGGATCTCCCTCAGAAAAGCAGTTGACTAATACCAGAGGAACAACTCTTTTCTAAGTGGAAAGACATAAAATTGTCCTTTTATGGCCAAAATATTCCTGAGCTTGTTTGAAGTGCTGTCAGCTGAGTACTCACATAAAAAAAAACAAAACCATGCAGGTTTATCTTGGACCCGTGTTTTACACCCTGAGCAATCCCAACTGCAGGAAGCGTCCCACTGCCAAAACAAGGAGCCAGATTAACTGAGATAATATGATAAAAAAGGAGTGTCTTCCTCATCTCTGAAGCTTCCCAGAGCATGTCTCACCCGGGATCTGGGTTACAGGATCAGGTACAATCCCAGGGATAGCTCTGGGGAGCCAGGGAGGTCTCTCCCAGAATATTCTCTGAGGGAAAGTCAGATTTATGTGAAGTGGATTTATGCAGTCAGTGCAAGTGCCACAGTGCTGGCGTTGAGTCCAGATTAATAAAACACCCTTAAAAACAAACAGACCTCTAGCAAACCCTGCCAGATATTTGCATTATGCTCTCCAGAGGCCCCAGACCACTGTGACCAGATTTCTGAGGGGGGGGGGCATCTCTGAGAAATCCTCGGGTCGGTTTTTGTTTAGGAAACAACAGAACTGCTGCTTCCACCCAAAACTAAACAGGTCCAGCCAAGCTCAGACACTGAACAACCTCCAAAGTTCTCCTGGGCCAAAGTGTCTCCCTGCAGGGCAGCTCCTGCCCCTCGTGGTGCCACATCCACAAGGCACAATTTTCAAGTCAAACGGGGAGTTTTGCCTCAACCAAAAACGACACAGTCCAAGCCCCCTGTCTGGTTTTCAACACGGCCCCTCTGCTGCCATTTTCCACTTCACATCTTTGCCAATTCCGATTTTTAACCAGCTCTCTCTGGCATTGTGTTGTGCATTCACAACTTGAAAGTTTGGTGACGTGCAACGGAGGAGTTCACCCATCATCACGGGATCATCGAGGCTGGAAAAGATCTCCAAGATCAGACTCCACCCCGTGCCCAATCCCCAACTTGTCCCCCAAGCCCAGAGCACTGAGTGCCACGTCCAGTTGTTCCTTGGGCACCTCCAGGGATGGGCACTCCACCACCTCCCTGCCTTTCCACGGGGAAATTCTTCCATGAAGAAATCAGGAAGTACTTGGAGCAGATCAGAACCATATTCCACAGAAATCCCCAAGCACAGAGCCTGACTCAGAGCTCCTGCCCTTATGCTGGTAATGGGATGCTTCCCACATTTCCATTTCACCCCCACCTTTCTAGGATGTGGGAGGCAGGGAGGAGGAGGAGGAGAAGGAGGAAGAGAAGGAAGAGGAGGAGGAGGAGGTTAAACACACCTGCAAACTCTCTGTCTGTGTCTCCTCAATGACCCGAGCTGTCGCCGGCCACGTCAACACCCCCGGGACAATCTTCAAATCAATCATCAGCTTTGATCTCAGGAACTGATCGAGTGCATGAGCAAATCTGGAGTTGGAAACAGGCACAGCGTGTTCAAATCCTCTGAGAGCAACTTCTACACAGTCTTTGATGATTCATTTTATCATCTGAGCAGCAAACAGTGGCAACCGAGAGTATGTGGGGTGAGAGAACACCTGGTTCATTGAATTCCCTGTTTAAGGACTCCCTGGGATAAAAGATTCAAGCTGTGAGCCAGGTTAAAGGGCTCAGCATCCATGCACAGATACGAGGCAGACTGAGAGCCTGTGCTGACATTCCAGGGACCCACGAATGTGGGAGTGCTTGGGAATGCAGAGTGAGGACCTGTGTGTGTGCACAGGAGTGACCTTCAACCCTGCTCAGCCAGGGAGGGGACACAGGACTCGGGGTGTTCCCTGAGCTCAGGCAGTGCAGACATGGGAGCAGCCCTGCCTGGGGGAGGCTGGGTGGCCAGAGGTGTTGCCACCTGTGCAGGCAACTTTTTGGGTCAGAACTGCCAAGGAAAGAAGAGCCACAACCACGGGATTGGGATGCAGACAGCTCCTGGAACACAGACTGCACCCAACAGTGGGAAGCAGGAATCCCCTCTCAGCATCCAACCCACTCTGCCCAGTGCTTTGAGACGTTCCACATGAGGAGGGGTCAAGGTTTAATATCAAAACTTACTTAATTTGGCATTGTATTGGTTTTACATGGCAAGGCTGGTCAGGGAGGTGGGGACCATTCCCTAAGGAGAAGCCAGGGCTGCCCCAGATCCAGCTGGATAAAACACTGGGAACAGCAGAGCCCCTAAGGCAAAGCACCTCGTGGAAAACAGGGATAAGGAAGGACAAAACACACTGCAGGGCTGTGGGGAGTAGGGGAAAAAAGCTCCCCCATGCCCCATCTCTCTGGGCTGCTCAGGGGAGGAGGAGGGAGAGGAGGAGGGAATGAGGGAGTGAAGTCGAGCCTGGGATAAAGGAGGGGTAGGAGAAAGGTGATTTTAGTCCTTCTACTTTTTTTCCAACCATCCAACTCAATTTTAAGGGACAACAAGTTGTTCTGCCCCACGTTGAATCTGCTTTGCCCGTGGCTCATTAGCAAGTGATCATCTCCCTGCCTTTATCTCAATCCCGGAGCTTTCCCACCTCCTGCTGAGGAGGGGGAGCGGGAGCAGAGCTGGATGAAGGTCTCTCACCCCACCACAAGCTTTCTGGTGGATTTTGATCGCACAGAGCAGCAGTAGTGAAGCACCAAAAATCACAACCCGAGCTTTACACACAGCAATCACCACACGGAGCTGCACCACCACAGCTGTGATTCCCAGAGTCTCGGGATGCTGGGAAGAAACCTCACCAGGAATACGTGGGTTGAAGCAGCTCTCGAGTTTGTTACTGGCCCTGTTTCTGCACGTCACACTCCCCCTCACCTCCCTCTGGTGTTTTGGCTCAAGGAAAACAGGAAAAACATCCCTATTATCTGTTCCAGGGAATGGGGTGACTCACTGGAGCAGCCGCCTTATCTCAGCCCAAGGTCACTCTCGGGCCTCCCCAGGCCTCAGATAACTTAAGCTTTCTTTACACTACATTTTTTTCCACAAGAACACAAAGGTTTTTGTTCTTCTCCCACAGAGCTCTCCCCCCTCCCCACCACTGCAGGGATGAGCTGGTCAGTCCTATCCCCGTTCCCTCAAATCCACTGGATTATTCTGCAGCTTCCCTGAGCTCCTCGGCAGGAACAAACTCCAAGCTGTAATAAACCAAACTCCAGGTTGTAATAAACCATCCTGACGGAGGAATTCAGTGATTGACACAGAATAATTAAAACCCCACCATGCCTACTTCCTCAGACAAAAGGATTTTTTTTTTCTTCCTACCAAATCTTGAAGTTTTCCGTCACACCAACCTGTTTTGCCTGAGGTAAACCCTCCCAATTCCATAGTGTGCCAAACAAAAGCATCTTTCTTCGGGGTATTCTTCAATTATTTTCTTAAACTGGTCTTCAGCCTTTGCCAGTGCCTTCAAAAGAAATGTAAGACACAAATAAACGGTGCTTTTCCATAAGCTTTCCACTTTTCCTCTGGTTTTTTTTCCCCATTACAGTGGGTCAGGATGCCCTATTCTTTGATCAGTCTTATGAACAGTAAATGGAATTACACAACCTTATGATCACAGGAAAAGCTTCCCCTTTTTTAAAAAAAAAAAGAAACTTATTCTGTAAACACAGACTCCCTCTGAAAGAACGAAATTAAACGGCTTTTAAATTGGTTTTTAAATTCATTTTAAGACACTGAACATTATAAAACACCGCAGGAAGAAAACCCCAAACCAACTTGAAAAAAACAAACAAACAAACCCAAATAAATCCAGAGTTTGCCTTTGGTTCTGGAAAACAGCAAAGTATTTTGGTGTTCTCCAGAACAAAAGAAGCAAACTCTGTCTCCTGTTTTAGGAGCTGAATGTTTGTCTTAAAAACACTGGTGCAGACCCACATAACAAAGTAGAAGAAAAAAACCAACCATAATAGTCATATATGAATTATATATATTATAATAATATATAACAATATAATAATGTAATTATATATATTATATGTAATAATATGTATGTATATTATATGTAATAATATGTATATATATATGTGTAATAATTAATTTCTTAACACCAGAATCTCATTTGAAAGCTTAAAAAGACATTTTATTTGGTAGCTTTAGTTATTTAAAGTCATTAAGGATCTAGTCCCAATGTATAATTCCAAAATGTGTCACCAGGTTTCCTTCCCCACTCATCTTCTGTCTCTTAGGAAGAGATAAAAATGGATGGGCAGCTGCCTGAGCTAGAGGTCAGAATAAAAGCAGTATTTCAATATAAAATAGATAAAACCAGGCTTCATGTCCTACCTCAGGTTGTCCTATTCCCAGAAGGGCAGTGGCATGTCCATAGATGATTATAGCATAATTAATTTTATGAATATTCAGATACTGAAAAAAAAAAAAAAAGTCAAATTATAGTGGCAGTACAAACAAAAACATTGTACAAACTGTTATACATTAATTTAAAGAAATCCAGGATGACAACTGGGTCAATATCTGATTGGACATAGACACACAGACACCAAATTTCACAGTATTTGCCATCAAAGAGTTATCTAACTTGAAGAATAAAAATCACTTTTACCCTACATCATTAATGATAAAAGTTAATCTGACAATCACAGAAAATTATTTAGGATGGAAAAGACCTTTAAGATCATCAAGTCCAACCACCAACAGACTGTAGTTTTTTATAAAACACAGTATTTGATCAATGTACTTTATATTACTTTAACAAAAACACGATTTTGGTAAGTATTTTTTACACTGCATCTAGAAATGCACACTTATGTTGAACATTATCAAAAACACATCCTATGTAATTACTGGGGGGTTTTATCCTTGTTCTTATTTCCTTGGCACAACTACCAGTGAAACACTTGGCACTGCAGTCAACAACTCAATAATAAAGACAATTTTGGGGGAAGGAAAAAATGAAGCAGGGTGCCGAATGCATAAAATAATTACTCAAAATAAAATTACTCTAAAAAAACCAAGTTATTCCTCTGAGTTTACCCTAAATTCTGAAGTATATAGAATGCTGAGCAGCTGTGAGAAGGCTTGTTCTGCACTGTGACACTGCTGGTCCATCAAGGCTGTGCAACCATCACGAGCAAGGGATGTAACACCTTCTGGCAAGGCATTAAAATCCACCTGGAATACCTGGGGAGACAGTAAATCCACAAGAAAACCACGTTTTCCTTTTTTTTTTTTTAAAACTTTTAAAAAGAACATTACACCTGTAAATGTTTTCAGGTCACGTTTAGAAAGGCACATTTAGGCTGAAGATCACCAAAAATACACCCTTGTGCTACTCTGTTTTCATTTTAATTCTGTTCTCATTTTAATTCTGTCTTCATTTTAATTCTGTTCTCATTTCTAAGCTCCTTGGCATAATTATCAGTGAAACACTTGGCCCTGCAGCCAACGACTCCACAACAAACACTATTTTGGTGGAAAGAAGAGAGGGGAAACGGGGTTGTTGAAGGCACAAATTCAAATTATTCTGGTCAATTATTACAATTCCTCCCAGTTTACCTCACGTTCTGCAGCACCTAAAGCTCTCAACGTGGGTAGAAGGGTGGGTTTATCACTGGGACACTCCTCCAGGGAGGCTGTAAATCCCTTGTTCCTGGGGTTTTTTACATCTTCTGTATTGAAATCCATCTGGAATATTTAGGAAGGCAGTAAGTCCAAAGGAAAACAGTATTTCCCTTTTTTTTTCTCCTTTTGTCAAAGCAAGCAATTTGCTAAAATATTTATCCAAGAGACAACTGTAAAGTCTCCACTTCCTACAGTTTTACCACAATTCCACTCTTAGAGCACTGTCTTTACAAAATTTTAAATTTGACTTCTAAAATCTCTAGATGGACCCATTGCTGCTAATCCCACTAAAAAAAAAAAATCAGTTTTTCTTCTAAATTTAGATCCTTTTCTCTCCACAAAGCTTCAAGTTTAGTTCAAGCACCGTTTTAATTTTGCTTACACGTTAAAAAAAACCCCAAAACCACAACCCAGACTTCTGCTTTTCCTCACTTTTACACTCCATTTTGTGCACAAATGTCTTTGGAAAAAACTGAGAACTGTTTCCTCCTGCTACACTTTCAGTCCAGCTCAGTTAATTTGTTCAGTGCTAGAAGGTTTCAGAGTGATTTTGTTATTTTGTTCTCACTATTGATACTTCCTGGAGTCTGCAGGGATTTCCAGCAGGGACACTAAATAATTAACACTTGTTTTAATTTCCTAGAACTACTGAGTTAATGCTGTTAAGAGCATGTAGCCATAAAACAGGACAAATTATATTAATTTGGTGTTAAGCTACACCACATTAGAAGCTAATTAAGCCAATTAAAACGCTCCTTTTGATACTTGTAATGCACTGGCAAAACAAAAATAGGTATTTTGAAGGAAATAAAGGGTCTTAGTGCAGGTGGAACTTGAACCTTCTCCTGAATTGAGTTTTGTCTTGTGAGGTGATTAATCACAGTAGAGATTTTTGGTGTCTGCATCCCCAAAATTAACAGAGATCAAATGATTAATTATGTGCATTCCCACGATTTCCTTCCAAGAATTTTGGCAGCTGGTAAGACCAGAGGAGGAAAATTCTCACTCGAAATATGAATTGCACCGTGTTTCAAACAGCCACCCAACAAAATGTTCCCTGATTATTTCCAAACATGTTTATCAAACACAAGAAAACGTGTTCAGTCAGAACTTTGGGAGGGGTACCCTAAATCCCTGATTTATTCCCAGTAATATTTGTCCTTTTTCTTACAAATTAAGATACAGGGGAGCTGTAAACTCGTGGGTTTAGCTTAGCTAGTCTATGACTAGACTGAGTTTTGTTATACTGATTACAGGAGGAGAAGCAACAAGGCAGCAATAAATCAGTGTAACCACAGAATTTTTGCCTCCTGATCGAAGTCATGCTCAGCACAAAGTGTTACATTTAGGAATAAACCAAGATTTTGCACAGTGTTACTAAAAGGTGCCAAATAATTCACATTTAAGGCCATATCCCACTGAATTTCCAGTTACCTGTGGCACAGCACAGAGGCCTTTATCTTCCATGGCTTTAGACTCCCTCTTCAAATCAAGGTGATCCCTACAAAAAACAGGACAATGGCATCAGGAGTTTATAAACACCCTTTAAATATAAACTTATTTTCAAGCAACAGTGTGATTTTTACAGGTCTGCTCATCTTCCCCACGAGAGAAGCAATTTTGGAGATGGTTCAGCTGCTTTAAGAAGGATTTGTTCCAAAATAAATCATAACATTTCCCCCCCTTCAAGTGAAAGGAGAAATCCAGTTCAGTGAAATAAAGGACAAAGTGACAAAGTTTCCATTGTCCTGGCCAAGGGGGCATTCCAAAAGTTATGGGAAAACAACAGGATTGTACTGCAATAAACACAGATTAAAAAGCAGCTGAATTTGTGGTCACACTTTGATTAAGAATCGGAATAATCAGGTTCAGGTCCAACCTTTCCTAAAGGCTTGGACTCTTCTACCTGTGAAATCTGCCTTGAAAAATTATCATTTAATGGAAATTTTCCTATTTCAAAGTAAATACCTCGTTCTGCTGTACCCTCAGGTGTTTATAACCACCCTAAACACCACCAAAAACCTCCAGCTGGAGAAGCAGAAAAAAAAGAAAGTGCAGCCACAGCTCCCCCTTGGCCCCACTATCACTGGAAATACGGATTTCTTTTGCTAAAACTTCTGTTTTAAATCTCCTAACAGGTGGAAGCATAAATTTTACCCATAAAAATCTATAGTGCTTTTTATCTCAACTAATTTAATGTTGGCCCTAAACCACCAAACACACTCATTTACATTCAGCATGTCCTACAAGGAGTATTTATGTGCTTAAAATCAGATATTGATTTAAGGGAAATTATTGAATTAAGTGAAAAATTCAAGTTGCAAACAACTTAAAGACTAAGTAAATTTATTCATTGACTAAAATTCTGCTCAGCTATGGAAAATATTTAATTTTCAAGTAATAACTCTGGTTCTTTGTGAAAACAGGAATTTTGGGAACTTCACCCAGCTACCATTATGTATAAAACCAGCAGCAAGTCCAAGGGACATTAAGTCCTTTCTAAGTGCTACATAAAATAACTCAAAGTAATCATAAATTTCAAAATAAATACTATTTTTTTACCTCATTTTTTCAGAGTCACCAACTTTGGGTTTTTGCTTTCGTTTGTTTTGATGACACTGGTCTGTAACGAGAAAAAGGGATTTTAAACAAGATGAGCATCACTTGAAATATAAAAGAAAAAGCACTTAGAACTCACATTTTCCTTTATAAACAGATGTTAAAAATTTACAATATCGAAAACTGAGACAACCAGTGAGACAACACTATTTTGTTAAATAGTGTAGGATTTTATTAATCCCACAAAGGGGAAAAATATTTCAAACAAATAGAAGAATCTTAAAGTTCTGCAAGATCTGATCTGACTCCACAACATTATATTATAACTATTAAACTCCAGGCTAAAGAAATCAGCCTGTTCTGTAGAACTAGAGTTGATATTAGTCCTTATTAGTCAGAAATCAAAATTTTTGCAGGGAATAACAGATCCCTGTTGGAAGTTCAAGTTCCACCGGGGGAATTCTGGAGGAAGAATTTTGCAACTTCAAAACCACAGAGCTGAAGTCAAGTCCAAGCCCTGCCAATCTCAGAAATGCAAATATATGGAAAAATATTTGGAAATACTGGATCCCAAGGACAAGAAAGGGTCGATCTCGAGATGCAGCTTCATTTCCAACCCTGGAACTTCACATCCAAGACTCGACACTGAATTTTACACAAGACCTGACATTGAGTTTACACTTCACAGCTTCGGGGATTCAATGCTGCCACTCAACAGTTCCTGAACAAACAGTTCCTGAGCAACAAGGTAGAAACCAGGGCTTAATTCTTTATTGTAATGGTCACACCCAGGAAGCCACACCAAGCAACTGCAAAAATCCTCTCTCCACTCTTTCCCACGGAATTAAAACCCCACACGTCAGGCGCTGAACGTGCCCGCCTTGGCTCGTGATTGAGTCGAGAAGGTTTTTCATTTTCAACAATTTTTTTAAGTGCCAACAGTGAGAAAACACACACATATATTCCTCATATTGGATGCAGCCACACAGACAGCAGTCTGGATTGAAGCTTTTCAAGCCCTGGAACCCAAAAGTGAGGTGCAGCTCTGATCCAAAAGAAACCTTTGAACAATCTGAAAAGCACTTTTGTTAAGGCCAGGGATGAGAAAGGGGCAGATGTTTTCCCCCAGTGCACTCCCCTGAGCAAAGGAACACCACAGCTTTTTATACAGTTTGAAAGTAGCAGGTTTAAAATTATCTATACACACACTCTTGTTGCAGTCTGCCTTATCTAAATAGACACTTAGTTTTACCTCCTATTCTTACCATTATAGAGATTTATCATTTCAAACAGTTTTAGGTTCCCCACCCCTCTCTACATGCTAAAAAAGCCCTCCCTGTTCCCTAAGCTATTTTTATCTTAATTTGCCCACAGCTTGGGCAGAAACTTTTAAGCAGTTTTACATTTTGCAAAGTCACACTTACATAGCTAAATTAACACAGTTAAATTTTATTTCATTTTAATTTCTATTTCATATATTCCTCATATGGGACACAGCCACAGAGGTACCAGTCTGGATTGAAGCTTTTCAAGCCCTGGAACCCAAAAATGAGGTGCAGCTCCCTAAACCCTTAAATCTTGCTCGATTCATTATTAGGCTTCTGCCGAACTACCAGAAACTCCAACGTGAAAAAAGGAGTTATTAATTATACACATGAAGTTTTAGCGACTGTCTACGCTTCAAAAAATGCTTATTTTATGATCCTCAGAGAAGTATTTTATACCTTTAGGTACAAAATCCTGGAAGACACCGTGGAAAAGCACAAATCCACCCATTTGAGGGACCTCCCTCCAGCCAGAGGGGTGTCTCACATAACCATTCCTCAAGTTAAATCGAATGTATGCACACTTAAATACCTTGTGCCAGTAGTCATTGCTCATTAAAAACAACTTAATGACATAAAATTTCAATGAATCAGAACAAAACTCAAGGCTCACAAAGACTGAACATGTCCAGACTTAATTCTGTGAACCGTTTCTCCAAGAAGTGTCTGTTGAAACAGTTCAGACACATGAAAACTCCAAAGCTACACTAATAATCACCAGAAATTCCTCATAATAGAGATATTTAAAAGATGGAAAACAATAATCCTTTTGCAAGCCAGAAAACACTTCCAGCATATCATCATTTAACCATTTAGAGATTTATCACTTTTTTCTTCGTTATATATAAGGAGCCAATCTATCATTCACAACAAAATCTTCATGGAGGTAAAAGAAACCATCTCACCATCAAAAGAAGAAATTAATCAACCCTATTTTTTCCTTGAGTGGTCTAATTTTAAATGCCATTCAACTAAAATTATTTCAGAAACATTTCCCACAGAAACAACTCTTCCCACAGACCACCCAAATTAAATCCTACTTTAAGTGAAAAACTTCTAAATAAAAGGTAACAAGCAAATGCTGATGACTTACAGCTAAAACACTTAAGGAGACATATCAATTCAACAGCAAACATGATTTACTTACCCCATAAACATTTAAAAATATTAGTTGTATTACTTTCACTAGAACTTTCCATTAGGAGGGACCAGAGATACTTGACAAAAATATACACATGCTCAAAAAGACATGTCATGAAGACAGAAAGTACCAAATAAACTGAAAAATGAGTTAAAAAAAGCAGTAACTTTAAAACAGGATAATGTGACATTAAGTTCCCTTCCATTAAAACTCCCGCAAGTGAACTCCTTTAAGTGAACAAAGGCAAAGAAAAAAAAAAAAAGGCTGTTCCCTTCCCACCCGCAGCAGACTGGGATCAGCCAGTCCCTGGGAGCCTGACTCCTCCCTTCAAATCAAGTGTTTTGTTCCCCACAACGAGGGGGAGGAGAAAGGAAAAACAGAAAACGAAAATAAAGCAATGAAAGTAAAAAAAAAAAATAAAAAAAGAAAACCAAACACTGAATGCGCAGGAGTTTGATGAAATCACTACATTCAACGCATCTCACAGACCTCTGATCTCTTCTTGAGCCAGAAGTTGTTCAGTTCTCTCCCAACATCCTGCCTTTTATGATCCCTCTTCCCTCCCCAGTTCCTCCAAAATCCAGCCTCTCTGGGCGACCTGTTCTGGAGCATCACCATCCACACAGGGAAGAATTTATTCCTAATATCCAACCCAACCCTGCCCTGCTCCAGCTCGAGGCCAATCCCCCCCTGTCCCACCACTACCTGTCAGAGACTGAAAGGGTTCACAATTTAGGCATTCTAGGATTGCCAAGGGACTTTTGCAGGCTTCTGCAGGGCTTTTACATTAGACCTCAGATGGTCCATCGAAGTCCATTCCTGCCTCCTTGATAATCTTGAAAGGTGGGAAAAACCCTTTTGCCAGACTCCTCAGGGAAAATCAGCCCAGACCCAGGAGATCATAGAATCAGCTGGGTTGGAAGGGACCTCTGAGATCATCAAGTCCAACCCTTGATCCAACCCTGCCGTGGTTCCCAGCCCATGGCACTGAGGCCACATCCAGTCTCTTCTTAAAAACCTCCAGGGATGGAGAATCCACCACTTCCCTGGGCAGCCCATTCCAATGGCTGAGCACCCTCTCTGCAAAGAAGTTCTTTCTAATCTCCAACCTAAACCTCCCCTGGCACAGCTGAACACCCAGCCCTCTTGTCTTGCTGATGGTTGCCTGGGAAAAGAGACCAACCCCCACCTGGCTCCCCCCTCCTGTCAGGGAGTTGCAGAGAGTGAGGAGGTCTCCCCTGAGCCTCCTCTTCTCCAGGCTGAGCCCCCCCAGCTCCCTCAGCCTCTCCTCACAGCACTTGTGCTCCAGTCCCTTCCCCAGCCTCGTTGCTCTCCTCTGGACCTGCTCCAGGACCTCAATGTCCTTCCTGAGCTGAGGGCCCAGAACTGGACACAGATCTGACACAGATGTTGGAGGCTCATGGCATGGCCTGGGACACCATCCATGGATATAATAACTCATAACTTCTTGCAGTGTGGGGGCTTCCCTCCTTCACCCTCAATGGATCAAGGCCACCACTTCACACACATGGAAGCTGTAACTACCAAGTTCCATCACTGGACCCCGTGGGCAGTGACTATAGACATCTTTCCACCCTCAGCTTTTCTTTCCCTTACTCTCCCTTACCCTCATCCTGTCTTTCCTTTCTCTCCCTTATACATTTTCCCCCCCCAGGGGTTATCCCTGTGATAGATAATATAGATGACAACACCCAAAATGCCAACATACCCGTTAAAACAAAATTGTTAAAATAAACTCTACCTCTATACGTTTTCAGACACCGACTATTCGGTGTCGTTTCACTCTAATCCACCCCAAGGGAATTATTGATAATGTGATATATAAATATTTGTGATTTGTGCAACAAATGGGTGATTACATCAAAATAAAACAAACGGACTGTAAAACTTAATTACACACCACAAAGAAATAAAACAGACCCTTACAAGGTCAAGAGGCCCTAAACCTCCCTACTATCCCAAAAATAAAATATGGGTTTTTTTAGGCGCCTGTTCGTCCAAGAATGCATGAATTATGACTGGTTGTAGAGATAACCCTTTTAGCTTTAGCTGTAAGAAAACCTATATATTAAATACTTAGCAAAAACCTGTAGAATGTATATGTATATGATATAATTAATATGCATGAAGTAGCTAAGATAAATACTAAATGTACCCTGTGGTAGGGGTGTGCAGATTTGGGAAACCGGTCCCATTTCTGTCACCCAACCGGCTGCTTGGTTTTACCAGATAATAAACTATTATTCAAAAACTTATAGAAACTCGAGACTTTATCACAATAAGAACCTGGGTTACCCCCCTCCCCTTTTTCTGGGGCGGGTCGTAACATTTTTGGCGTCACGGAGAGGATCCTTTGGACGTGGTGGAGTAATCAGTGCAGTCCAAAACTGATACAGAGGGCGAGTCAGATGGTGACTGTCCCCTCGTTGTAAAATTATAACGAGAATTTTTCTCCTCTCGGTGTGACCCGGGCACATCAGATCTGTTGAAAGGTTCTCTAGTACCTGGACCTGTTGAAAGGTTTTCCAGGAGACAGCCAAGCCAACCCTCAGAGGGTTAAGGGGGAGAAAGACATTAACCTGAATTAATGACTGAGTCAAAAGGAATGACACCCCAGGGTGAGTTATATGGGGATTATTCCCTCCTGATGTCTGTCCTTGGTTTAGGACTGCTTTTTGTAGGTGCTGTTTTAGGCGTTGTCCTTAGAACAGTGCCAAAGGAAAGATCGGCTATTCAGAGATCTGTAAGTGAGGTGATAAGATCTTTCCAAGAGTCAATGAGAGCTTTGCAGGACCAGCTAGAAAAAGAGGCTATTCAGAAATCTACAGGTGAAGTGATAAGACCTCTTTGAGAGTCAATGAAGGCATTAGGGGAGCAATTACAAAAAGTGCCAGGTCCTGCACTTTGGCCACAACAACCCCCGGCAGCTCCAGGCTGGGACAGAGGGGCTGGAGAGCAGCCAGGCAGGAAGGGAGCTGGGAGTGGGGATGGACAGGAAGCTGAACAGGAGCCAGAGTGTGCCCAGGTGGCCAAGAAGGCCAATGGATCCTGGCCTGGAGCAGGAACAGTGTGGCCAAAAGGTCCAAGGAAGTGATTCTTACCCTGGACTCAGCACTGGTGAGGCCACCCCTGGAGTGCTGTGTCCAGTTCTGGGCCCTCAGCTCAGGAAGGACATTGAGGTCCTGGAGCAGGTCCAGAGGAGAGCAACGAGGCTGGGGAAGGGACTGGAGCACAAGTGCTGTGAGGAGAGGCTGAGGGAGCTGGGGCTGTTCAGCCTGGAGAAGAGGAGGCTCAGGGGAGACCTCCTCACTCTCTGCAACTCCCTGACAGGAGGGGGGAGCCAGGGGGGGGTTGGTCTCTTTTCCCAGGCAACCATCAGCAAGACAAGAGGGCTGGGTGTTCAGCTGTGCCAGGGGAGGTTTAGGTTGGATATTAGGAAGAACTTCTTTGAAGAGAGGGTGCTCAGCCATTGGAATGGGCTGCCCAGGGAAGTGGTGGATTCTCCATCCCTGGAGATTTTTAAAGAGAGACTGGATGTGGCCTCAGTGCCATGGGCTGGGAACCACAGTGGGGTTGGATCAAGGGTTGGACTTGATGATCTCGGAAGTCCCTTCCAACCCAGCTGATTCTGTGATTCTAGGATTTTGGGGCCCAGGGATCTTCATGACCACAAATGATAACCGAGCACTGTGGTCCCTGACCCAGAGAGCTGCCTACTGGGCAGGAGGAGGGTTAGACCCTAGAGAAAGGGGAGATCCTCACATGATTAAAACACCCAAACTGGTCACATTGTACAAAGTGTACAAAACCCCACATGTCTCCAATTAATGCACACAAAATTATTAGACCCACAACGAAATTCCCCAATGGAACTCGAGGCGGATCCACAGAGATTTCTGGTCTTAATCCGAGGCCTGCCTGAGGCACTAAAAGTTTATGCTGAACAATTACAGGAGGGCATAAAGGCAACCCCCAGACCTAGAAGAAGGGGTGCTCCACCAGGGATAACCTGGTTGGAGACAGCCCAAGAATTAACAGCTACTGGTCAGCAGCTGGGTCTCTGGGGTACAAGTTGCCAGAGAACACACAGTAGGAGGGCAGGGAAGGTACAAAAACCTGCCTCACCAGGTATTTGTCAACAAAATATGTCATCTAGCCCTGCCCTTATGGAAAAGGGGCTTTCTGTTAAGCCCCTTTTAGGCACTGGAAGGGGTCTTTAAGGTCTCCCTGGAGCCTTCTCTTCTCCAGGCTGAAAAATAGTAATTATTAGCTAGCTTTTATTGATTTAATAAAAAACAGCAGTTACAACCATTTATAGTGTGTAGCAGATAGCTCTGATTCAAGTCCTTTAGCCTAATCATCATCACCATCAACTGAAACACAGGATTTATATACAAATATATCTGGTTTACCATCCTTAATCCTGAGGGACAAAGTTGTAAAAAGGATCAATTACACCTCTGTAAACCCTCAGACATAAACTATTGTCCAGGTCTGTCACTAAGACTGGACCCAACTGCCCCCAGACTCCTCCTGGAGAAGGAATTTAGAAAAACAAGGAGGGGTTCTCCCAAACCTCCATATTGCTGGCGGAGCCAAGGGGATGCACAGATCTCTCTCTCTTACCACAATCCAAAGGTATTGGCATGATTTGGTCTTGCTGCCAGGTGAGCAGAACTCCAAATGTCCCTGGAGCCCCCCGGAGCCAGGGAATCCCTTATAATCCCGTGGTTATCACTGACTGGGTGGGTCTCGCCACAGGCTGTGTTGCCGCTCATCTCTTCCACCGCCTCAACAAACCTCTGTTTTATAACACCTTCTCAGGTTCCCTCAGCATTCAGACCACACCTTCTTGCTCAGCAAAATGCCTGGATTCACTTGTCACTTCCTTCAAACTCCCCCCAAAATTCCCCTGTGCCATCTCGCGTTTTGCTCCTTGGCACCATCCGCGCGCAGTTCCCCAAAACAGGTTTGTCTTCCAGAGCTTGACTTCCCCTTTCTGAGAACCTTCCCCAATTTAAGCTTTTTGCATCAAATTCCTCTAACACTTTCATGGTTTCTTCATAGAGCCACAGAATCACAGAGTGGTTTGGTTTGGAAGCAACATTTAATATCACCCAGTGCCACCCCTTGCCACAGGCAAGGACACCTTCCACTAGCCCAGGATGCTCCAAGCCTCATCCAACCTGACCTTGGACACTTCCAGGGGCAGCCAAAGCCCACAAGAGCAAGATCACTTCTTCTACTGCTCATTTTAAATATTATATTTTGTAATGGATCTTCAATGGGTTTCCTAAAAATCAAATTTTCAAGTGCTCTGCATTTTGGCACCTCTTCAGGTGAGAATTTAAGCCCAAAGAACAGCACAGGCAGGCATCAGAGATTTCAGAGCAGGTGACAAAAAACCCCAAGGAAAATTTAGGAAAAGATTTCACCTTGAAGCTCAGAACTTCTTGCACTTCACTTTCACTCCAGAAAAGTGAAACTCTGGCACTGTGGGACTTTTGGGGGGTTGGAATTCTCTCCATAAAATGATTTATTCACGGAAAAAACCCAAACATAAACAACAAATCACACCAACTTTAACTCTGCAGCTAAAAATCCACTCTGACAAATATTTTCCCTCTCCAACTGCAGACTTGTTTTATTATGGATCTACATGGAGCTTTAGCCATCACAAATGCATTGTAAATATTGAAACTACCCACACACACTCCTCTTAAATTTAGATCCCTTCAGATCCCAAACCTGTCTCAGGAGGAGGGAAAGCATTCCTAGCCCATGACTCAGTTTTCACTTTTTAGTTCCAGTTTCGATTTTGAATTCAGCCACATCAAGGAGATCCAAACTACAAAAGCACGAGGGAATTAGGACAGAAATACAGAAGAGAAGAAGTATCTGAGTAACAGGAAAAGACGTGAAACATGATCTCTTCCTGTTGTGAAAATAACATCAGATGCTCTTTGGAGTATTAGTTATGGCAACAGCAGAGGAAGAAACGACTCAGACTTGATAAATAATAAAAATAAACTCACTTTGTGGCAAGTCCAGCGTGGAAACTTTGCTTTCTGGCCTTTGGGTGTCAGTCATCTAATGGCAAATACATCAGAGAACAAAACCCAAATCAGTCTCACTCGCTGAATTTAAACAAAGGGAAAACAACTCAACAACCAGCATTTAAACAGAGAAATCCCAATGATAAAATGCTATATTATGTCCCCAACCAAGAGGTAAAAAAAAAAATCGTTCCATTAATCAAAGTGCAGCTGTACAGTTTAGATTTCCCCCCCAAATTTGTATCAATTTATATTATCTACTAGCCTGACAAACACCAGCCTTTCTCACAGAAATGCTCATCCTGAAGGAAGACGAGTTTACAGACCTACATCACAAAGGTTTTCATGGCATGAAAGCAGATGAAAGTTCTTGTGAGGCAATTAAAAAAAAAAAAAATAAAATAAAAAATCCTAAAGCACTTCAAGCCCTTCTGGTGCTTTCTGCAGCTTGCTTTCTCTGCCAACAGGCTCCAGCTTTCATTTCCTGCCCTTTGCCCTCCCACTTGGGTTTCGTTTTCCCCATTCACACGTCATCAAGTCCCTGCCCACCTCTCCTGGAAAAAAAAATAGAGGTCTTTTCACGTGTGTGTGTGTTAAATTGTTTGGGCCTTGCTATTAATTCACATTATTTATCACCGTTTTCTACACTAGGTGGCTTATTTTTAATGACCCACTTCGTAGGCTAAATTATGACAATTTATTATGTTAAAAGAACAACAGTAAAGGCAATCAGAAGGAGTACAAATGTCTCTTTAAATTAATAATCAGTGTAAAAGACAGGACATCTTCAGCAACCACCTCCTTGAAACCCCAAGCTCTGAGCACGGATTTGGCAGTCGAATATCACAGGGAAAGTGCACAATTGTTAAAAACCTCAGTGCCTGCAAAATTCCAGCCACAGCACTGAATACCACGTTCCAGGCTGGTGAAAAAAAATCAAGGCACTGTTAATCCTGTAATTCCAGCACAACTCACCTTGGGATCGTGTTTTTGAGGACCTTTAGGATCAGCCTGAGCTCTCTTTCTGATTTTTTCTAATTCTTTTTGTTCCTGAGAGGTCATCCCATGAGACTTTGAAGAGCTGCAGTCTCTGATACATAAAAAGAGAGAACTCTTATTCCTTTTCTCCATATTTAAGGCACATATCATACATGTAACATAAAAAAAAAAGGGATTAATACAACGAATCTGCCCCTCACAGAAATGTAACTCTGTAAGCACATTTAAAAGGTTTGATCACTCAGCTTTTTATACCTTCAGATTGCTGTGCAAAAATATAGCAACAACAACAACAAGAAAAGCACTATTTTCTACAAAAGGGACAGGAATTGAATTAAATTTATATTTTTTTAAAAACTAAATAATTAATAATGCTGATTAATAACCACCCTCTGCTTTGGGTGCAGCCCAGGATATTCCAGATAGTTTATTTAGTTCCTTGGAGCCCTCTGTCAGGTTTATCAGATCTGTTTGCAGTCATGATAAATTTAATCCTTCCAGTTTTATTTATTGAGAGATATCATAGATATTGCCTACATTTTGTTATGCATTACTTAAATGATATCAAGCACTGAGCATTATTACTTTTATTACTTATTATTTTATATTTTATTCTAGTATAGTATTATTATATTATTTTTTATTTTATTCTAGTATAGTATTGTTATATTATTTTATATTTTATTCTAGTATAGTATTATTATATTATTTTATATTTTATTCTAGTATAGTATAATAGGATTTATTATATGTAAAATATATTTAATTAAGTATATAAAATATATTTTATATTTTAGTATAGTATTATAGTATAGTACTATGGTATATTATTAATATTGTTTATAATATTAGTAACATTTATAATATTAATTAATACAGTATATTGTTAATGTTGTTATTAATATTAATTATATCAATATTATATTGAGCAATGTTATTAATATTATTAATATTATTATTAATATTAATACTATATTGCTGATTAAAAAGGTGAAACATGACAACTGCTCACTTTTTCTGCAGCAGAGACTTCTTTGCCTTCTGTTTACGTTGTTTAGTACCTGTGGAAAATTACAAAATTAAAAAAAATTTTTAAAAAAATAAAAATAAAATGAAAAAAAATAAAATAAAATAAAATAAAAATTTAAAATAAATAAATGAATGAATAAATAAATAAATAAATAAATGGTTTAAAAGGAAAAAATCACCCCCAAAGGAATTCTGCTGTGTTCAAGGCACATCTTGAAATTACCATTCATTTCTTCTAAGGTCCTTTTCAGCTTGTGGTGCTGCTGCACAAGTTCCTTGAGCCCGTCGGGGACGTTCCTGCAGAGCTCCTGAGCCCTCTCGTTTGCTTCCAGAGCCTGCTCGAGCCTCCCCAGCAGGGACAGGGCCTTGCAGTAGTGGTGGTGACCCTACGTGCACAGGAATTGGGATTTCAAGCTTTTTGTTCACACAGGTAAGGCGGAAAAAAAAAAAAAAATTACATCCCAAACCGGCTGCAGTAGACAAAACAAAGTGAAATTGTGTCTGACTGCTCTCAAACGATGAATATTCAGTCTTCAGCTGGGAGCAGCTTGTAACCTCTGGCTTTGGGAAAGAGCAAATTTGCACTTTCCCCTGATCTCAACAGCTACTTTTCGTCCCTTATTTACTCTTCTTCAGGCCAAGAATATTGGGAAATACATTAATCAGGGTTTTTTTTATTGCAAGGGCTACATATATTCCTTTTAAATAGGTGATAACACAGCTGTGCACGACAAAATAAACGTTTTCTTCTGCCTTTAAAGAGGCAGAACACCTTGTAACAAAACTTAAAAATGTTATTTTGACGTGTCTGTAATATAAATTTACAAACTGTGTACTTGGCTGACTGAGGCAGAACTCTTAGTCCTTTGCATTCTTCTGTCATTAGGAGACACCTCTGGGTTCTCATCTTGCTTTACAACACCAACAAAAGACAATTTTGAAAGGAGATTTCATTTTTTGAAACATGGAACTAACCTTTGGCCAATCAGGCTTCAAAACAGTGGCTCTTTTCCCATCAACAACAGCTCTCCTTGGGGAAGGGAGGGGAAAAAAGAAGAGGAATTTGTTATTTGTAATTCAGAAAAATCTACAGGCTGGTGTCCAAGGCACTGTAAAAATACCAAGGGAATAAAAGGGCATAAACCCATGGAATGGGTTGGGTTGGAAGGGACCTTAAAGATCATCCAGTTCCAACCTCTTGCCATGGGCAGGGGCACCTTCCACTATCCCAGGTTGCTCCAACCTGGCCTTGGACACTTCCAGGGATGGGGCAGCTCTAGTCACAAATAACTACAGTCACATATAACTATAATCACATATAACTTTAATCACAGAGTCACAAATAACTCTGCATGTCAGCTTTAAAAATACTCTTTTTCTTATTTATGGTGCCTATTTTTAAGTGCAGATCACCACATTTCAGATGTTAAAGGATTACTTACTCATAGTCTCCTGTGAGAATGAAACAAAGAGCTCTGTTTCCATACAGAAGGTGGTTTGTACGGCTTAAAAAAATATATATATTATGGAGAGTTAGTACAATATATTACTTTTGAAGGAGAAAAAAAAAGAGAGTGGATTTTCACAACAATTACCTGCAGGCTTCTCTAGCACCAACACACCCCAGCTTCCTCAAATCCCACGGATTTACAAGTTAAATCACTGAGGATGTTCATTTTAATTATGCAATAATTGGTAACACTTGGGCCCACTGATGCAACTTCCAAGCAATTCAAATCGTTCTCAGCTCACCCTTAAAAAAAAAAAAACCAGCCCAGCCCTACAGCTCCTGGAAATGATGTGACTTCCTTTGCTCTTCACAAACCACAGGATTTCCTTTGCTCTCACACTCAATTCTGCTGCTCCCTCCCCCTTCTCCAGCAAAGCCTTCTTGGTTTGCTCCCCCTGAGTCACTTGACACAAGTCAGCCTTACTCAACCCTGGAAAAAGGCTGAAATCAGCTGGAATTTGGGACCAAAATGTATTCCTGCCACGTGACATTTACTCAGAGAATATCAGAAACTGTGTGACTTATGTTGGGTTGGGTTTAACTGCACACAAGGGGGTTTAGGTGGGCCCTGCTCAAACCTGAGTGTAGGTGAACTTTAAATTAATCAAATTAATTCTTTGTCAGCAAAAAAAGCTGAGCAGGGAAGGACACAGAAAGGCTGGATCCACTTATCCCATGGGATAAGAGGGCTCAAGGAAAAGGGACCTTGAAGGCAACAGAGAGGGAGTGAGACCTTGGTATGAGTAAAACAGGGGGTAAAGATAAGTCAGGCTTGTCCCTGACTTACACAAAAGGGCCCCAAGGCTGGTCTGAGCCAGAAGTTAACAAAGAGAAAGAATCCAAGAAGGGGTTAGAAGACTCCAGACCACAAAAAGACCCCAAACTGCAAAGGATTTCTTTGGTCTGAGCCCCTCCTGGACGCCCCAAGCTCGAGCTGTTCCTGTTGCTGTACCTGATAAATTATTATTCCCTCAAATCCCATGTCTGAGACCCTGCTGTGGGAAACCTCAGGCACAGAAATCTCCTTAAAAGACAGAAAACCTGAAGCAAGACATCAGCAAAACGCTGATCCTTTCAACTGCACAGTTATAAAGCTCCAGACTTCAACCTGAAAACTCCGAACAGCTTGAACAACCTGGTGGGATTTTATATTTCCCAGTATTTCAGAGACACCAGAAGGTGTCAGAGCAGCACTGGCATGACTGTAATACAAGCAGTGAATACACCAACCCTGCTGACCACTGGAAGGGGAAAAATTCTCTACAAGTGCCCAGATAAAAAAAATTCTCATTTGATCTCTTCCTCCCTTTTTCCAGAGCCCAGGAAAGTCTCCAAAGCCTTCCAGCAAATCCCTTTTTAGAAGAAATTAAACAAGAGTTAAAAAAAATAAGCCTAAGAGTTGCCAGGGGAGGACACTTAAATATTTGTTCTTGTTTATTCTTTTTGCATCACGGCTGAGGTGATAAATATTTGCAACACTTGGTCACATTGTTCTGCTGGAAGACTATTTAGAGGGACAACACCCAAAGTGGCTGTTCACACCAAATAACTTATTTCCTTGCAGGTTTACTTGCTGTTAAGTCATTTTAGATCAGCTTTAAACCCTAACAGGACTCCTGGAGCAATAAAAGCACAACCAAACAACAATGATGGGAAAAAAAATAAAACAAGAAACGTGTCATGTAGGTTTCTGGGTTTTTTCCAATTAGGAATCTTTTGGCCTCTAAGTAAAGTGGCTCATGCAAAACTAGGAAAAATGAGGATAAATTTGAAAAAGCTGAATACATATAAAAAATTATATACATATAAAATACAACCTAGTTAACCAGTTCAGTTCTTACCAAAGCTCTATGGCTCTAGTATATGAGATTATAGCAGGAACAAAGGCTCCACGAGAAAATACTTCATTTCCTCTCTGTTTCATAAATTCACTCTCCTGTGAAACCACAAAGAAACAAATTCAGAAACTGGGACTAAACTCATTTAATTCAACAATGAGAAGTAAAGGTAATTATTTACATCAGGACAATGACACACTCAAACTTTTGAGGCTTTTATCTTTAATCATTTGGGCATTTTTATAAGCCTTGATCATTAGAACCCCCCCCCAAAACCAATAAAAAAACCCCACAAAACCCATTCTGAAAGCTTCTCTCACCTTCCTGGAGCTCTCACAGGTCTGAGCTTTCAATTCTTCAACTAAATCACAGTCTTCCAATGCAACTTTAACAATGGAACGTTCCCCTGGTGACAAAATCCAGAGAAACACAGCGGGTGAAAAAGCCACCGAAGGCATGAAGGGTTTATCATCTGCCACTGAGAATCCCTGTAACATACTGATTATTGAATAAGCCCAAAATGAAACATATAGGAACATGAACTACTAACATTCAATGACTTTCCCCATCACTGTTTCTCGGGGAGTTTTCAGACTTACACTGAGTAAAAACAGTTGCGAGTTTAAGCCGGCGAAAATCCCGGAGTTCCTCCAGGCCCCGCAGAACGTTGGCATCAGCCACACACCTGATCCAATCCAGTGCCTCCTCAATGTCAAAGAAACCCTATTTCAATGGAAAAGGGAAAAAAAAAAAAAAAGAAGGAAAATAAAGAAGCAGAAAACAGCTCACAAATAACCTGGATACCTCAAGCACAGCAGGGTCACAAAACTCAACCAGTCGTTCTTGCCACAGGAGACAGGGGAGGCCTTCAAATGTTAGCTTTTGATTCAGAAACTTCCTCTTGATGACTGAAATTCTTGAAAAATAATATAAAAGCCCCAGGATTTGATTTAGAAACTTCTTTCTGACGACTACCAAGAAATAAGATCAAAACCCCCACGACTTAAAGACAAATATCACCCAAATTACAGCAACTGGGTAACACACAGTTAGTTGTATTTATTCTGTTTCTCCCCTTGTGAGATTGTCTTTTGTCTTTTATTTATATACTTTTTATATTTATATTTTTTATTTGTTGTGTTTGGTTTATTGTTACATTTATGCTTTTAGTTTTTATTTTTATATTAGGTTTTTTATTTCAGCTTTCGCAGCTCGCACACAGCAGGCAACAGACACCAGCAAGTGGGGAAAAAACTGGTGAAAACAGGGAAATTAAGAGAACATTCACCAAGTTTACAAGGTGAAAAATGTCAAAGTATAGTTCTGCTATGGATTGGATTGAGTGTAAGCTATACTCCTCCTCTGCCATGCACAGATTGAACAAGTATCACTGCTTGGGAATCTTAAAAACAACTGGAAAAACTTACATTTTCTATCCCATTGCCAATCTTCAATATGCCACTGATGAAGTGTGGAATGTTCTGGAACAGGGAGAGAGAAAGCAAACAAAAATCAAGTTATTAAAGAGCTGAGCATTTCAGTTTTTCTTTCTGCTCAGGTTTAACTGAGTAACATTTTCTGTTCTGCCTCAGTGCAGCATCACTGGGAGAGCTCCTGTGCTCCACTGCCAAAATTCAGGCAATATTCTTGTAATCAGGAGCAAATTTTTTGTGGAAAAACAAATGAATTTTACTGTTGGATATACAATGTTTTACATGAAGAAGGAGATAAAGGCTGAGGAAGGAAGAAGAGGGAAGCAGAGGTGCAGTAACACCGACTGGAAAAGTGGAGCTTGGGGTGGAGCACAGACTTTCAAGAAATGAAAAAAAGAACTGAATTTAAAATTCAGTCATAACTGAATTTAAAAACCACAACAAATCTCTCCCCTTCAGCTGCTGAGAGCATTTCTTACATCCTTCTCTGCACTGTTACATTTGTGTTTTAAGTCAGCAATACCAGCAAATTCCAAATACCATTTGTTGAGCGAGGGAAAAATAAGTGAGGGCAAAAATTAAAGTATTTAAGTCATTCATCCATCAATTACATTATTGACTGCAATTATTTACTAAGTTATCCCAACTGTGATAAAGCCCAGGATGCTTTTTCTTTCTAGAAAGCTGCAACTCAGCCATCACACAATTTATTCACTCCAGCAAAAGGAAATGTCTCATTTCAGATATAATCCCAAGCTGCTTAAGGTACAGATTTAATTAACCTGTTCTACTTGAGAACTTACACCAAGTTAAAATACAGTACTTACAACAACTTTTTTAATTAAATCAGCAAGGTCTTCCACAAAATTACACTCAGACATTGTCTTCCACAGACGCCACCCCTGAAAGAGCAAACTGTTTAAAAACACAAGTTATTATTGAGAGAAGAAACACTGTGGTACATGGTCCTAATTGCTAACATTTAATTAACATCTTCTTAGCATACTAACAATTATTATTATTATATCATAGAACATATAATATAAATACCATATTAATATAATATTAAATTGTTTTATATACAAATATTATATTAATACAATATACAGTTATTTTATCCATAATTATATTAATATAATATTAAATTGTCTTATATACAAATATTATATTTATATAATATTAAATTGTCTTATATACAAATATTATATTAATATAATATATAGTTATTTTATATATGAAGCTTATATTAATACAATATACAGTTATTTTATATATAAAGTTTATATTAATACAATATACAGTTATTTTATATATAGTTTATATTAATACAATATACAGTTATTTTATATATAAAGTTTATATTAATACAATATACAGTTATTTTATCCATAATTATATTAATATAATATTAAATTATCTTATATACAAATATTCTATTAATATAATATACAGTTATTTTATATATAAAGCTTATATTAATACAATATACAGTTATTTTATCATAAGTATTATATTAATGCAATATTAAATTGTTTTATATACAAATATTCTATTAATATAACATAGTTATTTTATATATAAATATTATATTAATATGATATACAGTTATTTTATCCATAATTATATTAATGTAATATTAAATTGTCTTATATACAAATATTATATTAATATAATATACAGTTATTTTATATAGAAAGCTAATATTAATACAACATAGTCATTTTATCCATAAATATTATATTAATATAATATTTAATTGTTTTACATACAAATATTATATTAATATAATATACAGTTATTTATATATATAAATATTATATTAACACAATACACAGTTATTTTATATATAAATATTATATTCATAATTAGGGTATTATAATAGTTATAATAATTAAAAATTAGATCTAAGCAAGAGCATGTTTACAAACTCAGATTTTTAAAACAGAGGAGGAAGGATAAATAAATAAAGAAACAAACAAACAAACAAATAAAAGGAAAAGCTGCAAAGCTCTTGGTGCCTTTGAAATCTCAGGCATCTATTTAAGCACTTAAACACACTCTTTAAATTCCAAACCTCACACACCCCTCCTTAATATTTTCTTCTGTGGCTTGAAGAACTTTTGGCCTTGACTAAGTTAAAGCCACTGTAAGCAACAACATTCCTGCAGCCAGTTTAAGCACCACTGAAAACACACAATGATCTTTCCCAGGGAACAAGAAAAAAGGGGAGAAAAATCCCTTGGAAAACGTGGTTACTCACCCAAATTCCTCTTGGAAAGAAATGCTTTCTTGGGTGAAGAGAAGAGGCCAAAGCATTTGGATTTTAATCACGTTGCAATGTTCTCTTAATCTCTCCACAGGCTGATTGCACCAAACTTCACAGGGATTAACACCTCCAGGAAAACAGGTGGGAATTGGAGCACCCAGGGGCATTGCAGGGGTGAGAAATAATTCAAAATTCCAAATTGTAACAAACCTCCCCGTCAGTTATTCCCAGACTTTATTCCTAAGTCCAAACCAACCTGAACGAGGAGACCTGAACGCTCCAAACACACCTAAAAACTTTATAAAACTGGAGTTTTATTATAAATTAAAGGGGGAGAGGGAATTTATACAGAGGTAGGAAGAGGGACCTCATGGCAGGCTTCACATTCCTCGCTCAAGGAATTGCCTGGGTTCCAAATTGTACTGACAGAATTAGTTATAAATGAATAAATGCTTCTAAACAAGTGATGCTGTGAGTTTAGTGGCCCTAAGGAAATGCTCTTTTCCAGGTAAAACAGGAGCCCCTTCTACCTGCACCCCTGAAATTGTTTTCTACAGTAAACCCAGAGCAATGGAGCCCAGAGCCACAAAAATCAGCAATATTCTCTCTGACCTCAGAGGCCTTTCAAAAATAGAACTCATTTCTTCAGGGTCTGCCTGGAAATTAAAAGGTAAATTAGACTATTGGGGTGGCACCCGGTGCTCTGAGGTAAATTAAAAGGTAAATCAGATTATTGAGGTGGCATCAGGTGCTCTCAGAGCAGTAGCAGCATCGTCTGGGGGTCTGAATATATGGAAAAATTCATTTTACACAGCTGGCTGTGTCCCTGTGAGTCTCCAGCATATTCCATTTGTGTGGTGAATACAGTTTTGAAGAACTTCACACACTCTTGGAGCCACCTGCTTTTCTGCCACCTCTGAAATTTTTTAATTGTTATAACTGCAAAAACTCGCCTGTAAAAAAAATCAACTTGAAATTGTCTTTGGACCCCTACAGCTAAAACACAGCTACAGTTAAAACACGGGTAATGAATTCTACTTTTTCAGGCAAAATAAGGGGAAAAAAAAAATCAAAAAGGAATCAAAACCAGCACAAAAGTGCATTAAAAATTTAAGCAAATTGGTTTAGTTCACATACCTGTTTTAGGATTAGGCAGCACTGTCTGACCAAATGTTCCATGACCCTGAAGACAAACATACTTTTTAACACTGCACAGCCAAAAAGCAAATAAAGCAAACCAAAACAAACAGGGAACAAAAACCACGTTTGCTGGAGTTATTTAACACAATGGTGTCGAGGCTGTTTCATGGGAAAAAAAAAGTTTACCTGTACATCCATTAAAAAAATGTCCACAGATGAATGGTTATGAATGGGCAGGAAAACCTTTATTAATTTAAACGATATTTTAAATCACACTAGAACAGTATTCTAGAAATTAGTAAGTCAAAACCAGGTACTGGGCAGCAAAATAATGTTCAAGAATACCTGACTACACGTGTTTAAGAAGATAACACAGGTTTTCAAAAAGTAATAATTAAGTTTTGACAGTGTGTGTATATTTATATAAATTCCTATACATCAAAATAAGTGGAATAGTTGATTTAGTGCTTCAGGGCAGCAGAATTAGTACTTTAATGAGTTTAAACATATGAACCCCTTAAGCTGAAGAATAAATGACTTTGTTCTGTTTTACAGATCCCTACAAAGCCTCTTATTTTAAGAAACTTTTATGTCATTTAAAAAAAACGCTTCTGAATTGTAAAACCAACATATTTGACAGGTCAGGACCCTCAGTAAGAAAGAGGGAAAAAAAAAGATGAACTCTGGTTGCAACTCCACAGCTCCTTCCCCGCACAGAGGAAAGGTTGTGACATTTCAAAACCCAACCAAACCACTTCCCCCACCCCCCCAGGGAGCTCCTGGGGGTGTTCCCACCAAGGCAGACTTGAAAAACAACATTTAGCACTTGCAGAGAACCCAGGGCTTTCATTCCACGGCTCAGCACACAAGATATTTAAGAGATAAAATGTCTCTTATCATCTTCTGATGGCCAGACTCTTATAAAGCACTTGATTTTGGCAGCAGTACACGCCCAAAACATCCTTTATTGATATAAACACATTCCAGTGGGAATCTCTACTCTGGTGGGACCAGCTCCTTGTAAAGACACAGCTTTACAAATAACAAATTCCATTTATCTATACTTTTTACTTCTGCATGGGAAGAACATTAGGCCAGTTAACCTGCATTTCACAACAGCAACACAATTGATAAGTTAACTCCTAACTGAGCTCTCCAAGCAGTACAAATATTCCCAGGGGTTTCTAACTCTCCTGAAGCACAGAAGGGGAAAATAACAGTCAAGGAAAGCATTCTTAGAAGTATTAAAGGAGAAGAGTTTATTCAGAAAAGGCACAACTTAGAGGGAGTCTTCATCAGGAGTTGTAGTGACAGGACAAAGGGGAATGGCTTCAAATTGACAGAGGGCAGGGATAGATGGGATATTGGGAAGGAATTCCTGGCTGTGAGGGTGGGGAGGGACTGGCACAGGTTGCCCAGAGAAGCTGTGGCTGCCCCTGGATCCCTGGAAGTGTCCAAGGCCAGGTTGGATGGGGCTTGGAGCAACCTGGGCTGGTGGAAGGTGTCCCTGCCCATGGCAGGGGGTGGGACTGGATCATCTTTCAAGTCCCTTCCAACCCAAACCATTCTGTGATTCTGTGATTAAATAAGTAAAAGCCTTACTGGGCATGAAGAAATAGATGCAACTGGAAGACATGACAAGAACAAAGAAGGGGCCAACACTGCAGCCAGTGCAGAGTTAAAATCCCACAAACCAATTGCTTTGCCATGAAAGGAACTGAATCTGTCAGGAATCCTCCCAGGGATGGTCTGGGTGCAGAGCCAACAGGTTGGGCAAGTTCTGCTGAGAGGATCTACACATCACTGCCTGCTGTGACAGCTGTGCACACACAGAGTCACCCCAACCTGCCTGACAGAGGACACACAGACTCTGTTCTGCCCCAGTTCAGTGCTTCTACAAGTGAATAAGGTACATGGTAGAAGTAACTTTTGCATCAGTTTCAATTAATCAACAATAGGATCTACTCTGTAGATAAGATCATGGAATCACAGAACGATTTGGGTTGGAAGGGACCTCAAAGCTCATCCAGTGCCACCTCCTGCCATGGGCAGGGACACCTTCCACTAGCCCAGGTTGCTCCAAGCCCCGTCCAACCTGGCCTTGGACACTTCCAGGGATCCAGGGGCAGCCACAGCTTCTCTGGGCAACCTGTGGCAGTGCCAGATTCGGGTATAAACTCCACTGGAACATCCTGCAGGTTCTCCATGCAGTGTCAAAGCTACTCACCAGTTCTAAGTAAGATCTATCAACATGACACAGAGCCAGGGTTGCAAGGTCGGATGTGGACGAGGGATCAGCCATGGCACAGGACCCTGGAAGAGAAGGATGGTGAGAAACACGGGACAGGAAGGCAAGAGGAAAATAACACGTGCTTTGCAGCACTTAAAACGATCACAACGATTTTCACTTTGCCGAGGTTTCGCGGAAGAGATACTTACATATCTTACACAGCACAGGTTAATGTTGAAAACAGTCACCTAAAGCGCCAGCTAAGAGCTGGTTTTGTCATGTAACTCTGTGTTCTACGCCTCCAGCAGGACACCAGGGCGCTGCCGCACCCCTGGCAGGGCGCACGGTCAGGGAGCAGCATCCCCGGAATCGCCGCTGCATCCCGGGATGCCAAACGCGCCGGGACAGCCCCCGCCCCGCCCCGGCCGTCATCAGACCCCGGAAAGCCCTCCGCTCGCCGCTGACGTGTCTCCTCCCGCCGGCACAGCCCTGCCCGGAGCTCCAAGAGAAGAGGCAGCGATCTGGGGAAAGGCTCCGCGGCGGCTCCCGGTGCCGCGCTGCGAACCTCGGGCGGGCGGCACCGCGACGGGCAGCGAGTCCCGGGCGGGGCGGGGGGAGCACCCACCGCTCCCTCCATCCCCGTATTCCCCTCTCCGTCCCCGTATCCCCCTCTCCATCCCCGTATCCCCCTCTCCATCCCCGTATCCCCCTCTCCATCCCCGTATCCCCCTCTCCATCCCCGTATCCCTGCCCTCAGCCCGCGCTCACCGCCCGCTCCGCTCCAGCCCGCGCGGCCCCGACGCCGCTCCCGACACCGCCCCCCCCACCACGCGCGCGCGCGCGCAGGCCCCGCCCCGCCCCGCCGGGCGCGCCGCCCATTGGCCCGCCGGCCCCGATGACGTCACGGGCGCCGGCCAACCCGCGGGCCGTGCGCCTGCGCGCGCGCGGAGCTGCGGGAGGCGTGAGGGGGGAGGAAAGGAACGGGATGGGGGGCGATCCACCATCTTCATCCTTTATCCTTCATCCTCTCCCTCCTCTCTCCTCCTCTTCCTCCTGCCGTCCTGGGTGCCGTTTTCCCTCCCTAGACGCGCTCCGGAGAGGAAGGAGGCACAGCCGGGCGCGGGGGAGCTGCGGGCGGGCGGTGCGTGCGAAGGAAGGAAGGAAGGAAGGAAGGAGGGAGGGAGGGAAGGAAGGAAGGAAGGAAGGAAGGGAGAAGGGAAGGAGGGAGGGAGTATCCCCTTCACCCGGGGCTCAGGAGGGAGTATCCCCCCGACCCTGAGGTGTGGGTACCTGGTCGCGCCCCCGCGTTCCCACAGGAACTTCCCGGGAAACCTCTTAAAGAGCTTCCTAACTCTGCTCTCCGCCCTCCCGGCGAAGGTAAAAGGGAAGACACCAGGATGGTTGAAAACTCGCCGGCCCCGCTGCCAGAAAGGGCCATATATGGATTTGCCCTTTTTCTAGGATCGTGGTTTGGCTTCAGTGAGTATCCCGGGAACTGATACACCCGAAAATACTGCTGTGCTCGGGAGGCAGACGTTATTCCCGCCTGGCACAGGTTGCCCAGAGAAGCTGTGGCTGCCCCTGGATCCCTGGAAGTGTCCAAGGCCAGGTTGGATGTGTCTTGGAGCAACCTGGGCTGGTGGAAGGTGTCCCTGGCCATGGCAGGGGGTGGAACTGGATGAGCCTTAAGGTCCCTTCCAACCCAAAGCATTCCATAATTCTATAAGACCACCTGAAAAGGATCAAACCTGTGTTCCAGCACCTGTTGGGAGGGTGATGGAGCACTGAGTGAGTGTTACTTGACAGATCTGTCAGGTGTTATGAAGGTCTGTCATTGCTTTTCATGATTTCCTCACGTTTTATCTGTCTTGAACCATATTACAGGATCTTTAATGGTATTAGAGAGTCAAATTATTTGAAAAATTCTCTGCATTCTCAGTTACTTTTTCACTTGAATACATTTTCACTATACAGTAACCACTGTAGATAGTAGTGGTGTTACCTTCCCCACGGAAATAAAATAAAAGAAAATAAAAATAAATAAATAAACACTGGAAAAAAGTCAGTTTGCTCAACAGCAGTGGGAATTTATTTGGGTTATACCAGCATTTCTCTGCTTCTGTGACAGGTTCTTTAGCATTTCACTGGGGACATGAGGTGCCAACACAGGCCCAGGGTTTGTGAGGCTGAGAACACCTTTTCAGCACAAGAAAAGGTGCTGCAGATTGCCCTGGAGGCAAATAATGAAACATTAAATAATGCAACACTCCTCCAAGTCTTTCTGACCCCGAGGCAGGACCTGGAAATGGAAGTGAGTTGGTTTCTGTTCCTCTCACAGGAAGCCCCGTGGCTTTTTTTTTTTTTTTTTTTGGCTCCTTGTCCTGCTCCCCTCGAGGTTTTTTGTTGTTCTGGAGCAGCATTTCTGGGTGCTGGTTTTGCTGAGGTGAAAAGGATGAACTTGCCAAGGATCAGAAAGTGCCTTCAGTGACTTTTTCACGGCAGTTCCATCCAGGCCCTGCAATTCCACCAGCTTTTTTTCCAACCAAATGACCCACTGTGTGATCATTTTCTGCTTTTTTTTTTTAATCTCCATTCAGATTCTTTTGGCCTCCTTTAACTGAGGTTTTAGGTTTGTTGGGTTTTGGGCTTTTTTTTGTTGCTCTGCAGTTTAACTCGGAATAAATTCTTGTCCGTCTCCATAGGAAATCAGAAATTAAATGTGAAAGCAGATATAAGAATGATCCCACATAACCAGCTGCAAAACATTGCCCCTTTGCTGGGTGGGTTTGGTGTCTGTATTTTGTTGTACAGTGTTTTAGTAGGGCTGTTTTGGTTTAAAATGGTGTAAAAGTGAAACTTAGGAGGTCTAAAACAGCATCAGTCTTAACTATTATGGCTTTTTTAATTCCCTTGTGCAGTTTTATATCTTATCTGGGCATATATTCCTGAGACTTGGCTGTTCTCCTTGGGACTGACCTACTGGCCTCAAAAGTAAGTTCTTAATCTGAATGCTTGGAACTATGGGACACCTTTAATTATTTTAAAATTAAAAAGCTTTTTTTTTTTTTTTTAAATGGCAGCCTTGTATTAAATCATTTTTTCCCTCACGATAAAGGCCTGTGTTCTTTGTAAAGCATTTTTTTTTTTATGTAAATAATAGGCACTGAAATAAATAGTATTTGACTTTTTTAATGATAAACGTGATGTTTTGTTCTCAGGAAATTTCCTGATGAAAATATAGTAAATTTGAGACCACAGTTAAAAAATAAACACCTTCTGTAAGAAATCTATTTGGTGGTTTATACCAGAGTAGCTGGTCAGTAATCTTGAGAGAGACCAAGGTCTGTATTCAGAGTTGTTATTTCTTTTCCTCCTGGCTCAGTTTGTGCTGGATGCAATAACAACATGAAAACTGTGGCATCATTAGGCATTTGTTGTCATGGTATGTAAATTTTAAAATCTTTTTCCTCAGGTACTGGGCAGTTGCTTTGCCAGTGTACCTCCTGGTTGCTGTAGGAATTGGTTATATATTGCTTTTTGGGATTAACATGATGAGCACAGCTCCTCTTAACTCCACACACACCATCACAGGTAATTTTATTGGGGTTTTATTTCAGATTTTGATGCTTAGCTGACAGTTTCTGTAAATCTCTATATGTGGCCATATAGAATATAAACCAAATTTTAAACCTTTGAATGTTTGAGTTCTTAGAAGTACTGAAGTGTTGGAGTGAAAAGATGACCACGAGCCTGACTCTTCCCTCTTTGCCATCTCATGGCACCAGTTTCCAACTGGAGGGGTGGAATTTGCTGTTAAAACAGACCCCAAAGAGCATATAAAGATCTTCCAGGAATTCATCTTGATGTACAAACCAGTGGAGAAGGTGGCAGAAGCTGGAAGATGATCCCAGGGCTGGAGCAGCTCTGCTGGGAGGAAAGGCTGGGAGAGCTGGGATTGTTCAGCCTGGAGAGGAGAAGCTTTGGGGTGACCTGATTGTGGCCTTGCAGGGCCTGAAGGGGCTTCAGGAAAGATGGAGAGAGACTATTTCCAAGGACCTGGAGTGACAGGACAAGGGGGAATGGCTTCAAACTGACAGGGTTAGATGGGATATTGGGAAGGAATTGTTGGCTGTGAGGGTGGTGGGGCCCTGGCCCAGGTTGCCCAGAGAAGCTGTGGCTGCCCCTGGATCCCTGGAAGTGTCCAAGGCCAGGCTGGACAGAGCTTGGAGCAACCTGGGATAGGGAAAAGTGTCCCTGCCCATGGCAGGGGTTGGAACTGGATGATCTTTAAGGTCCCTTCCAACCCAAACCATTCCATGATTCACCTTGGATGAGGCTTGGAGCAACCTGAGCTAGTGGAAGGTGTTGGGGGTTGGACCTGGCTGATCTTTCAGGTCCCTTCCAGCCCAAAGCATTTTGGAATTCTATAAAAGGAGGATCTGTGTCTTCCTCTGCACGAGGAATCTCACCTCTGTTTGCAGGATGGTAGAAAAAAAGGCAGCAAAATATGGCAAGAAAATTCTTTATTGCTAAGAACTTAAGAACTTTCAGTGTTTGAACCGTGTGCATGGAATTAGACTCCACTGGACTCCTAAGGAAAAAAAAAATCAGTCAAGGCTGGAGTTTAAATGCACCTTAAACCAAGCAAAACCCCAGCCAGTGATTTCAGGAGCTTGGGGGTGATTTCTCCAGGGACTCTGCTGATAAATGTTGATGTAAAGCACATTTGATGACCATCTCAGCAGGGAGGGGTTTCCAGCATCCCTTAAAGTAGCTAAATTTATACAGTGTTCCTTTTTGTAGAGCATCTCTTGAAAGAAAAGAGTCTTGAAGACCTGAAAGGTTCTCGTTGTCTTTTGTAGATAACTATGCAAAAAAGCAGCAGCAGAAGAAATTCCAAGAGGAAGCAATTCCAGCCTTGAGGGACATTCCCATCAGTGAAGTGAACAGAATGTTCTTCCTTCCTGAAAAAGGAATCTGCAATAGCAGGTAGTCATTACTGAGGTTTGTTTGAACAAAGGATTAATGGAAGGGTTGCAAAAGGACAGTCAAAACCTCTCCAAGCTAAAAAATTAAAAAAATTACTCTTTCAGCTTGTAGAACAAAGGTTTTATTTTTTTTTTTTTAATCCCTAACTAAATTTATTTTAACACATTGTATTATTTGCATGTACATACACAACCTGTCTTGGTATGAGAATTACACCACATTAATTTTTCAAGCCATTCTTGGGAACTTAAAATGTGTTCTATTGTCATTTCCCTCTGAGAGGGAGAGAAACAGGGTTTTTTTGGCCATGGTTTAATTCTGTTTTCCTTTTGGACATAGTTTAATTCTATTTCCCTTTAAATTCAGGGACAAAATACTTTTGCTGGTCAAATGTTGAGGATTTGTTTTTATTAAGCTAATTGGAAACTGTTCACATTGTAAATATAAAGCTTTCCTTTGTAAATATTAATAAAGTGTAGCTCACTCTTACATGTTCAAATTCACCATTTTTCTGTGGTTCTGTGTTATTTTTTTCCCTGGGTAAAGGTCCACTTTCCTTCACACAATTCTTTATTCAGCAAAATATGTTGATTCCCCCCCCCCAAAATTGGCAGGATTATTGAATTACCAGGAATACCAGAAACAAGAAAGGTGAGTTGTGAAGATTTGCTGAAACAAGTTCTTGAAATTAACTTTTTTAAAGCATTTTTAAGAATGCTGAAAACTTGATTCAAGGAAATATCTGGAAATAGAGGAACTGGCAGGTCCATCTCATTATAGCCCAAGGTTACAACACAAAGCACAATAAGCTGTTATTAGGGAAGTGGTTCAGATGTTTCTTAAACAGTGAATTTTCCCTTTATTTTTTCCTTTAGAGAGCCACAAACCCAGTTATTTTCAGGACTCAGGGTTATTTAGATTGGTTATAAAGACCAGAGGATAGACTATTATTGTTTATTAGGCTTTATAAGGTTCATAAGCCAACTTCAGAGCAGAGAGAATTTAGTTAAAAACTTTATCTCATTAAAAGATAAGAAATTTTTGAAAGTTTGTGTGAAAAATCTTATGCCAATTCTTTAGAAAGCAGGCAAAATGACCATCAGTTGATCTGGAAAGTCTTACAATTAACAATTGTAACAATTAACTTGGTATAAATATAAAACCTGTAGTTGGTTGGGTTTTTCTACCTGCTTTTGAAGGAAAAAACTCCCCATGTTCAGTGTTATGGGTAGGAGAAAAATACCTCCTTAATGGAGGAAAAAGTGCTTTTCAACATTTTGCTGTGAAATGAATTAGATATTTGGTATATTGTTGTTTGGGGGAACTTCTTAAGAATGTTTGTAAATCTAATGGCTGTAAATCTGTGCAAGGTTGATTTGGTTGGGAGTTGTAGACTTGTTAGTGAAGTTCTGGGTTTAGTTTGCTCTTGTTTCCCACTCCTGCCACGATTTTGTCCTTCAATTAATTTTAATTGACGTGCTCAGACAGCCCTACATAGAATGAATTCAAGGTTTTATGACCCACAGCCACAAAGATATATATTTACTCTTTTGTCACTTCTCTAATCACATCATAGACATTGAAGTATTGACTGTCATTTATTTCTTTTTCCCTGGGTTTTTTTTTTCCTCTGTCCCACGTTCCTCTTGCTTGGTGAGAAAGCAATTTCCTCTGGAATTCTGAATTGACAACAACTGAAGGCCACGTTTCTGGCCTCATCTGATGTGAGGATTAATTTAGTCCCCTGTTAAGGAGACCCAAATCCCTTCAGGATAAAGCAAAGCTACTGGAAAATGCCCTCAAGCCCTGAAAGCACACAAATTAAAGGACTGTAAACCCTGGGCAAAGATTGTATCAGTGATGAATCTGCCATTTCATTTCACTGCAAGACCCCACAATTATGGGAAAACCAACAAGAGGCACAGGAATGAGGAGGGGAAGGGGGGGGACACCTTTTGTTTAAGTAAAACTTGCAGGGACGAAACTCAATCTTTGCTTTTCTGTCACTGGTGCTTCAAAGGCACCAGGGTGACCTTTTCTTCAACTTGGTGGTGTTTGACACTTCAGAAGTGGCCTCTTGTGATCAAAATAAAACCAGGGAACGTGGTGTTTTGTGGGCTAATAAATGTGTTGTAGGGATTTGCAGGTGGTGGGGATCCATCATTTTTTCCATGTTAGGTCTTGGCTGTGCTGGTGATTAAGGAGAAGATGCAGCTCTGCCAGCAAAGAGGAGAGGAGGTTTTGTAAATATACAGCTGTTTAGTGGGATTTATATAGATTTTTGCCTCAGATATTGAGAAAAAAACAAAACCCTGGAATGATTGAACAGTGTTGCTGGCAGTGCCTTTCTTTACAAAACATACCTGTTAAAGGCTGGATATCAGGTGTCCATTCTTCTCACAGAAGACAGAGGAAGAGCTAAATAAATAAAGGCACAAACCTAAATTTGCCCCTGTTTTCACCCTTCTGACTTCATTACTGTAGCAGAACTAAATAGAGTTTGATCAACTGCCTCGTCCCTGCTGGGATAATCCAAGTGAGGAAACTTCAGCCTTGTTTTTAAATGCACCTTTTTAGGATTCTCCTGCAGTTTTTACCCTGTTGGCAGAGGGTGGGACTGGATGATCTTTAAGGTCCCTTCCAGCCCAAACCATTCCATGATTCACCTTGAGTTGTGCAGGTGTACTTTTGCTGTGACCTAAAGCATTGTACAGAGCATTCCAAAATTATTTGGAGCACACAAGGAGTGCTGTCAGCTTGATCATCTTCAGAATAACCAATATTTGGGATTGGGGCTAAAAGGTGAGTAACACATTAGTCTAGATTTTGTTATGGCAAAGGTCCAGATATGAGTAGGGACAATCAAAGGCTCATATAAAATAGAAAGCTGGGATAATAAAAACAATAAATGTTTATCCTGGTACACATCTGTGCTAGGTTGTGTATATATATATATATATATATATATATATATACACACACACATATATATATATGTAATTAAAAATGCAACTCTACCACCAATGGCAAGTGAAGTCTGTACAAGGAAAGATGTTGGTAAAGTAATACTGACATTCTTTTTAGTGGGCCTTTAGATTCTGTAAGTTAAGTGAGGCAAAGTTAGGCCCAAAAGGTCCTTCAATTAAGAGATTCTAACTGTAGAAATAGTGAATGTTTAATCTCTGAGAAAACTGAAATATGAGACTGGTGAGACAATCTAAATAGTCACAGAACCACCAAGGCTGGAAGAGACCTCCAGGATCATCCAGTGCCACCCTCACCCAGCACTACCACGATCACCCCCAATCCATGGCCCCAAGGGCCACATCCAGACACCTCTGGGACACTCCCAGACACAGGGACTCCACCACCTCCCTGGGACACTTATTCCAAGGCCTGACCAGTCCTGCAGGGAAAACATTTTCTAATCTCTGATCTGACCCTGCCCTGGTGCAGTTTGAGGCCATTTCCTCTCCTCCTTTCCCTTGGGATGTGGCAGAAAAGCCCCGACCCCTCCCTGCTCAAACCTCTTTTCAGGAGTTCTTCTTTAAAAAAAAAAAAAAAAAAAAAAAAAAAAAGCTTCTCAAATACTTGATTTTGTTACCAGGCAGTTTCTGTGTCATTTGTGAGTGCAAATGGTAAAGCATTTCTGCCTCACAAACAGAAGAGCTGATTGGTGATTTTGTGTAAATACATTTTGTTCCATAATGCACCTTTTTCGTGGGCCCTTGAGCCTGAGTCACTGAAATGCTTAATGCAGAGTCTGCAGCTTTCAAACAACTTGAGATGAATGGGGGGTTTTGTATCTCTCCCTCTATTCATGAATTAAACTGTTTCCTGAGGAGAAAGTTTTGGAAGGATTTGCTTTTGTTCTGCCAGCTCCCTTACCGAGGGGTTGCCAAAGTAAATCTTGGGGGTGTGCTCTGCAGTTAATGGATCAACTGAATTCTCAGCCTTCTGCTGAAAGCAGCTGATAGAATTACCCAGCCTGGAAATCATGATTCTATGGGGTGTAATTAAATAGTAAGTGTTTCAGTGAATTGGATGGATTTTGTCTCGGGAGCTCATAAAACTGTTATTGGGAATATTGCCTTTTCTGGGTTCTGCTGCTGTTGTCATTCAGTGTAAATGTAGCTTAGAAAAAAAAATTCCTACTGTAGTTTTTTTTTTTCTCTTAATCCAAATTATTGCTGCATTTGCACTCAGCAAACTTCTGTATCATGTGAGGATATGATTTCCTTGGATTTTTGTGGCCTTCAGGAGCTTGGCTTAAAAGATCTCGGAAACAGAATTCAGGACTGTTCAATGAACATAAACCTTAATTATGACTTTTCACGTGAATACATACAACAGAAATATAAAATTGTTGTGTGGACACCTCTCCAGCATTCCTGTACCAGTGGAACATTAACTTGCCTTTTCCTGTCATCATTTTAGGGAATGGGAATGAAAAGGAGCATTTGCTGGAAATGTCGCAGCTGTTGAAATACCGAGGGAAGTTTTGTGGAACAGAGCCCCGAGCCAACGTTTAACCTGGGAAATGCTGTTTCTAGGCCTGTGTTTGAAGTAGCAAACTCATGATAAACTGGTTATTTGGGGATGCTTTGTTATCCTTTTCCTGTAAATGATGAATGGTTTGAACGGCACCGTAAACTTTGCAGGGTCAACTCGCAGATGAGGCAACAAATCAGAGCTGGAAGCTGGAAGTTCACAGCAGCTGAATCACAGAGATCACAGAATCAGAGATGCTGCATCAGTTCACTTCCAGGCTTCTCTTAATTATTGACAGGCTGGGAGGGGGTCACAGTGCATTCTGTGTGTGTGTGATGTGTCACCACACACCTGTCAAGTCATCTTGGATGTTTTCTGTTTCTTTTTGCCACAAACTGAATCATGATGAAGGTGGGGAATAAATAATTTCAGGGTGTCTTGGGAAAGACACCCAAGGTGTGTGCCTGTAAAATGCCTGTATTTTAGTTCCATATGTCTGGAAGTGGAGGTGTGGAAATGGTGAACGGGTGAGATGTAAAAGCTGAGTTTTCGTGTTTAATCTAAACTTCAGGGTTTAAATTTCAACTGGTTCTTGTCATTCCCTACATTATAATTTCCTGGCCCCTTGTGAAAATTGAATTAAGAGATCCTCCTTCTAGTTTGCAAGCGGAGATTTAAAAAAAAAAAAAAAAGTCCTTCATTTCAAGGCATGAATTTATTTGGAATCCTAATTTGCCAGACTTCAAATGTGTGACACCAGGGCTTTGTTTGCCAGGACATCACTGAGAGGAAGATCTGACACACACTTTAAGTGGTTCTTAAAACTGGCCTGACCTTGTCTGCACAACCCACAGTGATGCAGAAAAGGTCAAGGATCTGGAATTCTGCCTTTGCCTTGTCTCCAGGGAAACCAGGGCCAGTTTTGGTTGGGGATAAGAGACATGAAGCATAATAAATTTGAAACACAGTGAGGCCAAATAATTAATCCTTGAGCTAATTAAAAACTGCTGGTGGCAAGGCAAGTGCTGACAAACTCTCTGAGCACACACAGTGCTGTGGTGAAGGAAAAAAAAGGTACCACATAATGTGTGTTTTAATGTGTCATTAAATGAAATCATAGTTGTTAGTCGAGGCTGGCTTTTTTTCTGGCTGGCAAAAGACACTTTTCTGATTCCAAGGGGGGGGGAAATCTGATAATAACAGAATGACAGAACCCCAGAAAATATTGCAACTCTAGTTTAGAACTTGCCTTGCCAGTGGCTTGTACTGGAAATGGATTATTTCAATGGGGCATTCAGGATTTATATCAGAATAAATCTGCCCCATGGAGCTAATGAGCAACAGTCTTTGCATTTTAAATAATTTCTCGCTCAAATTCCTTGTGTTTCAAAGCCTTTGGGTTATTTTGGGCCTGTACATTATGTTATTTAGTCTCACAATCAAACTTTCACTTTATCAGGACTGCAGTGTAAGAAAGAGTAATTAAGCACAACGCTCTTGATGTCCTTTATCTTAAACCAACTTGATTTAAAGCTCACAATCTTTTGTTCAGCTTCAGGGTTTTATTTCAAAGTCTCTCCAGACACAAAAGGATTTCCTCTTATTTCCCAGTTCCATTGACTCATTCTCCTTGGTGAGATGGTTCTAAAATAGTTTTATATTTTGAGCTTCGATGTGTTTCTCTGTTTGCTCAGATGTTTGTCCATGTATTTCTGACAGTTCATTTTTTTACCTCAGGACTTTTTGAGCTTGATTTTTGTGTTTCTCAAGGCTGAGCACTGTTCTTTATCAGGCTGAACTCATTTCTTCTTCCTCTTCCTCAGAGTTGGCATCATCATCATCATCATTGTAGAAGTGAATTGTAGCTTGGACTGGAAAACTCGCCAGAACCTTCTCTCCCATGTTAGTAAGAAACTTTTGGGATTTGGACTTGGGCAAATAAAGTCTAATAAGAAAAAAAAAATATTTTAAGAGGAAAAAAAAAAAATAAAACCATGTGACATTTGTCCACCTGAGCTGGCTGGAAGATTAAAACTGATTTTCTGGAAATTAAATAATTAACTCTGGAGTTAAGATTAGGATACCAGGGTTAGATTGGGGTTGGGTGCTTGTAAAGAAAGGGGATATTCTATTAATTTTCCCCCTCTAAAGGAAAGTCCCAATCAGGAGTTTCTACATCATTAAGCCTTAAAGAATCCAAGTGTTGGTGAAAACCTTTTTGTCAGTTCCCCAAGCACAGGAAGAGCTTTACCTGGAATTAATTTTAACCCAATCTAAGCAACCTCCAGACCCAGATCTGTAACACATTCCACTGGCAGCTGTTCCCATTGATTATTTGGGCTTTGTGAGCTCTTTATCATATTAATAAACATAAATATAAATTAGATGAGGCAGAAAAATGTTGGGGTTTTTTTAGGATTACTTTTTTCCTTACTTTTGTGTTGTTTCAGGGTCTGTTCAGCCTGGGCATTTTTCCTCGTGGAGGGATAAAAATCTGGGCAGCTTAATGAGTAATTAAACTGCTTTACTAAAAAGGGATGTTCCAGAGGCAAAGTGATTCATCTCCTGAGAAGGAATATGTCTCCTCTTGGAAGGTGTCACTTTTCCTGTGTCAAGTGATAAGATTTAACTCACCTCACTGGATGTTGAAACCCCAGGGCTCCTTTTGATCTGCAGTTTATTAATTGACCATCCAGTTCTGACTGTAAAGAGATATTATTTATTATATATATATATTTATTTATTATTTATTTTATATATATATTTATTTATTATTTATTTATATATATATATACTTATGATTTAGAATAGGCTAAAAATGAAGATTTCACTTATTTTCTTCTGTAAAATTCCCCAGTGATGTCGATTTCTCTGCTCTGCTGCACCTTGGTTTCCTCTGACTAAGTGGACTTTGGAGAATTCATGTGCCAAAAGTTGCACATTTAACAAAGCTTGTCCATTTTATGAGCCACAAAGCCAGGGAATTGTACATTTTACTTTAGTTCTTATGGAATATCTGTAGTGAGCTGATAACACCACCAAATGGGAGTTCAATGATGGGAAGAAAATAGGATTTTCAATCAGTTTAAGGACTGGGTTTTCCTGGCTGTGTAATACTGAGTTGCCAGCTGAGGTTGAACCCCAACAGGGTTTTATAAAATACCTCTTTACCAACACTAATCAGAAGCTTAATTGGGATGAAAGATCACAAAAATCACATTAAGGGCCCAAGCAGCAAAATCAAGACACAACTGGCATCTCATATTTCAGTGCTAAAAACAGCATTAAAAAAGCTCCTTTCACATTTACATTAAATTAGTCTTTTTTTATCTTTATTTACCTGTAGTTTCTACTGTTTTCTCTTTGGAATACATATAATTTTGAAATAATCATATAATTATATACTTTTTCTTTTCAGACTATCAGACAACACTTTTGAAAAGCAGCTCTGGTAAAAGCCAATTAAATGGAAAATCTACCTCAGTTTGTAGACAGCAGAAAATGTTCATTCTTAATTTATATTTTATTGTAGTTGTGGCAATAGTAACTTTAATATTATTCTGTAGAATCACAGACTAGTTTGGGACCATAAAGTTCTAACCCCCTTCCATGGGCAGGGAAATCACTTCTCGTGGCTTTTCTTTGGGCATAAATAATAGTATATTTATATTTAGTTGGGAAAGTGTTACTTTTTGTATAAGGAAAAGCATATTTTGTATAGGTGGCTTTAGGGTGTATTGTTACACATGTTCTTGGCAATAGAGGTGAAATGATTAGTTTCATATTTTTCACCAGTGCTTCTTATTTTTTGGTGCTTTCCTCTGCATCTTTCAGTTTGTCAGGTTGGATTCTTACATGTAACTTCCTAAATCGTTGTTTGAGGGGTTTTTTTTAACTACACAGAGGATATTGAAACTTTAATTTGCTTTACTCTCCAGTGTTTGGAGCATCTCCTGGTCCTTCAGCCCTCATTATATCCCACACTACAGAGGCATCTCAGATGCTGCAGGGGTGTGGATGGACCAGAAAGTTTGGATAAGTAGGATCTGAGAAGCTTCTGGAAGGATATTATAACATTTTAAATTTTATTTAAAACTTTAAAAATTTTATATTTTAAAATATTTTAATATTTTATAAATTGAAACCAACTCTTTAATTTATAACTTCCTGTGTGCTTTGTTCTCCTCACACAAGTGGGCAGAAGCTCAGGTGTGAACTAAAACTTTTGAGCTGGTTGGATAAAATTTTCGACAAAAACATCATGTCAGTAAGAAATCACAATTTCCTGATGTCACAAATAGTTTCTTGAAATCATCACTGTAAGAGTGAGAATTCTCATGAGAATTAGACAGCAGGACCTGTGTTGATTGTGCTTAATTCTCTATTTTTGTTCTTGGAGCCCAACCAATCTTCCCACTTGAGGAAGTAAAATTAATAATCACAGTACATCTCAAAGGCAGTGAGAGTTACTTTAAAATTCAATTTTCTCTTCATGTCCTGGGTGGTTTAGCTACAGCAACATCCCTCCCCCCTAAAAAAACCCTGATAAATAAGACTGGGCACCTGAAAGTATATTTTTTACATTTCACCTTAAAGTCATTTTCACTCCCTCTCTATACAAAGCATCACATCCATACTAGGCCTGGAGATTTCAAAAGGAGGATTTATATATATATATATAATTAATCAAATATGAACTGCTGCTAAGATAAGGGTTGTGTGGAGTAAGCAACTGTTTCTGCAGCTCTTTAAGAGCTGATAATGATTCTCTCTCTGACACAAAATTAGAGATACTCTTAACCATCCCCAGGTACAGGACAGTGTCACTGTGTTTTCTAAAACTGAAAAAAAAAAAAAAAATGCTTGAAAGAACAAATGAAGGAACGACCAAGTCTCGTTTCCCATGTCCAATTCCTGCCCTGCTTTTCCAGAGGGATTATTTTCTCCAGAGTTCAGCCTCACCAGTTGTTGGTTCTCTGTGGTCTCCCCATCCCTTGCTGGGAGTGTCCAGGGCCTCCACAAAGCGGGGCTGCTGCAAGGTTAACATACAAAAATCATGGAATATCCCGAGCTGGGAGGGACCCCCAGGGATCATCCAGTCCAACCCCTGGCCCTGCAACAGCCCCAACGATCCCACCACGCCCCTGAAAGCATTTTGATTTGGTGAATCTGATTTCTAGGGCAACATTTTTGTCTTCTGCCTCCCAAGTGATTAAACAAACCACACAACCTCTCGCCCGTTTATTCCCCGAAGATCTCCTTTTTTTCCCTTCAGGATTTCCCAGCTCCAGGTGTCTGCAGGGAACTCAAAATGATCTAAATGATGATGAAATCTTTTTATTTCAAAGGAAAAACCACCCCTCCCTCCCTCCCTCTCTGCCACGGTGTCTGAATACACATTCCATGTTGTCATTGAGAGGCTGGTTATTTACTGAATCAGCAATTCCAGAATTAATCAGACAGAATCCAGAATTAATCTAATCTAATTAGCCTAAGAGAGCACATGGAGTGGTGGGTGCTGCATCTGCCTTTTTTTTTTGGGAGGGGGGGGGAATGCTCTTTTCCACAGTATTTTCCATCTCTGCTGCTGTGCAGGATCCAGGTGGGCAAATGGAAAAGTGCTCTCTGCTATAAAAGGCAAATAAATGTAAAAATAACGTTAATAATAAATCGGTGATCACAACCCTAATTTTCATTTATAAGTAACATCTGACTGACAAGGATAAAGTTAAAAAAAAAAACCTACCCCTGAACAAAATGAACCTATCAAACATTTAACAAGAAACATTTTCAGGCACGTTTTTTGCGATATGAAGTTTTCTGCCGGAAATAGTGACATTCAAATGATCCTTACAGTTGGATTTTCCCAAGGAATGCTGCTGGAAAAGCCTCTCCCTGTGCCTTCCTTACCTCTCCTGGTGCTCCCCGAGCCGAGGCAGGTGCTGCTGGAGCTTCCAGGAGCCCCGGGAATGGGGGTGGATGTGTCCTGGTGGATCCCGGAGCGGGAGGCTCGTGGCTGCACCTTCCATGGCCTTGGATGCTCTAAAGCCTGGGCCAGGCTGGGCTTTCAGCCCCTCCTTTATCTGAACTGCCCCAGAAAGTCACCTAAAACAAATAAACTCACCTAAAACAAATGAACTCACCTAAAACAAACACGGCCTCAGGTAAAAGGAGGGAAACGTCCTTAATGAGGTTTTTTTTTTCCACTCCCCCTGAAGAGTTCAAAGGTAGGATGGGCTCCCACCTTGGCTGTCCCAGGAGGGCACTCCTAGGGAAACAAAAGATTTTTGGTAGCAAATCCCATGGGATGTAATGCCCTTTATCCTTCTCTCTCTGTTTTATGGAATCTGTACTTGCTCCATGTGAAATATAGGACGTAAACACACTTTTTGCACGAGCTTGGAAAAGCTCATCCAAGACCCTCTCCTAAAAAAAAAGGGGTGCAAAGAGAATTTTAAATGTAAAGTAATATTTTTAATGGCTGAAGTATTTTTTCATGTCCTGGCTTTAAAAGAGAAAAAAAAACAAACCCAAAAACAGTGAAAGTGAGAGGATTTAAAGACAGGCCTGGTGACTCCCTCAGGACTACAGGGTTGTTCCTTTGATTAAATTCCTGTTTGAGGGATGGAGAAAGATTAGGCCAAGGATTGCTTTGCCCACCAAAGAACAAGGGTTATGGGTGGCATTGCTTTGAGGAACCTTTGATTTCAAAGTATAAAACAGAGAATCACAGAATGGTTTGACTTTGGAGGGACCTTAAAGATGATCCAGTGCCACCTCCTGCCATGGGCAGGGACACCTTCCACCAGCCCAGGGTGCTCCAACCTGGCCTTGGACACTTCCAGGGATCCAGGGGCAGCCACAGCTTCTCTGGGAATTTTATCCCAGCCCCCCAGCACCCTCACAGGGAAGAATTTCTTCCCAATATATTCTTTTTTTCTTCCTATATATGCTTTAAGACTGAATAGAAATCAACTTGGGTTTCTCATGTGAGCTTTCCGGAGAGGGAAAAATAATTTCATTTACTGAGCATGGAGTGCTTGTTGATTATTTATTAGGAATTAGGTACCTTCTGTCTAAATCTACTCCCAACCAGGTTTAAATACCTTGTGATATCTGTGAAGTTATAACTAAGTAAATAGTGCTATAACTCAAAGAAAAGAAAATATGTGCACAGTCTCAATCACTTTAAATATTTATGTGTCAAGATCAGTACAATTATTGGAATGAAAAATAAATGAATAATGTTCAAATTACAAAATATTTATTAAATAGAAGCACAGGTCCTGAGGAAAAACTGGCAAACTTCTTAAGTAACTTAAATTGCAATTAAATACCTTGCTAAATTACACTCTTAAATACACATATACAATATCAGCAGCTTAGTTTTATTTAATCCTGATTCAACCTGGTAGTTGAAAGGGAAGTTTGCATTACACAACTCATGTTTATGGTCCTGATCTGTATGTGAGGATAACTGATTTATACCTCTGGATGGAATCTGCCAACATGGATAACAGTGCAGGACTAAAGCCTGAACTACTTACCTGTAACTCTCCAGAAGATGCAAAGTTATTCTCAATTAAATCTGTTGATAAAGACCACATTTATTACAAAATTATTGAAAATATAATTTCATTGATGAAGCTGTAATGTAATCTAATATAATGGTGTGTAACACTGTAGAAAAAATGTGAGTCAATATTGCATTACAGCACTAATTAATCAAACCACACCACTTTAATTGGCATTTTCATGGGAATCATAAGCTCAAGGTTCCAGAGCTGTAGAAAATGGTTTGTGGCAGCAGAATAAAAAAACACTGCAGCTGGGTCACTCACAGCTGTATAATTTTAAGAACTAGGTTACTTTTTGATACATTTAGTTTTAATATAAGGTGCTTAACTTTAATATTTGGTGAGGAACACTTCACAGGATCAGAAAACACTGGTTCTCTTATGCTGCTCATCCATTTCCCCAAAAAGCCAGGAGTACTTTTCAGACCTCTGACATCACCTGAGAATAACTTGGACAGCCTCAGCTCTTACAAAGAGATGAGCCACGTGATCCAACTCAGCATATTCTGTGATTCTATAATCATTTTGTTTTAATTGTAAAAGCCTTTGTGGGAAATGGGTTTTCTCATAAAAGCACTGGTGCATTCGCAAGAGTAAAGGGTGTTCCGTATAAATTGGTGTGTTTTATATAAATTGAATATATTCAAGGAAACAGGATACCCCTACAGCATTTTGGATAATGTCTGGTGTTAAACAAAATAACAGGGGCACTGACAGCATGCAAAGCTCCTCAAATAGAAAAAAACCCTTGGAAAAGCCTTTGAGGAACAGAGGGAGAAGGAAATGGAGCTGTTCACAAAGCACAGCAGGGTCAGTCTCATAATATTCCTTTAAAGTCAGAAAGAGAAGCTCATTTACACTGAGGTTACACGGCAGAGTTGGTTCCACGGGATGTCTGAGGGCTGATATTACTCATTCTTTCCAAGGCTTCCCTCCACCTTCCTGTAAGGAGGAACTGATTGACACAGTTATTATAGAAAACCTGTTTTACTACATTTCCCGATGCATACAAGGCCTTGGCATCATCATCATCATCATCATCTGATTCCCAATCTAAAATTCTTAACCCTTTAATCAAAGCTGGTCATGATTAAGTCTAAGCTACACCATAATAAAAACTAGAAAACCTACAACAAGGTAATGGCTCCAAATTAATTATGTGCCACCGTATGTCAAAACTCGTATTAAAATTGGGTTGTTTTTTGCCTGTGTACTGTTCTGCTTTAGACTCCCTTGCAAGGTGAAGTTTTGATTCAGTTTTCTCATTTACTCATGAGCTTTCCCAGGGTAAGGGAACCTGAAAAACTGCAGTGAACTGCGTTCAATCCCAACACGGGATAAAGCAAAGCAAATTCCTCGTTGTGCAAAGGTTACACAAACAGTTGTGCTTTGTGGTGCTCTCTGAGGGTCAGCAGTGCATGTGCTGTTGAACTAAAAGGGAGAAAGTGAATTCCGAAGTTGAGAGCTTTCTTTGCAGGTTGTATACTTTTTGTTTGTTTTCTTCCCTTTGATGTGCCCTCCTGCGTGAGATAAAGTCACACAAAGGAGCACTGTCTGATGTTAGGTCCAGGTTAGGACCACTGGAGGCCTTGTTCCTCTCTCTGTAGTAAAGGATGTGGCAGCAGCACTAGGCTGGAATTTCTTGAGCTTGAGGTAGAAAAGAACTTAAACTATTTGACCCTCCAAATGATATTGTCACCTGTTTCTGCCATGCTCTGTGGAAATCAACATTATGTCCCATCCCTGGAAGTGTCCAAGGCCAGGTTGGATGGAGCTCTGAGCAACTTCATCTAGTGGAAGGTGTCTCTGCCCATGGCAGGGGGTTGGAATGAGATCATCTTTAAGGTCCCTTCCAAACCAAACAATTCCGTGATTCTGTGATTCTATGCTTTGGAGAGCAGAAGCTGCAGGATTTATCTGGGGCTGCATTAAAATAGGAGTAACCAGCAGGTGAAGGAGGTGATTCTGCCCCTCTGCCCCCTCAGGGGAGACCCCCCTGCAGAGCTGCTCCAGCCCTGGGGAACAGCACAGCAAGGACATGGAGCTGCTGGAGAGAGTCCAGAGCAGGAACCAAGAGGATCCCAGGGCTGGAGCAGCTCTGCTGGGAGGAAAGGCTGGGAGAGCTGGGATTGTTCAGCCTGGAGAGGAGAAGGCTCTGGGAAGACCTCAGAGCCCCTTCCAGTACCTAAAGGGAGCTACAAGAGAGCTGGAGAGGGACTTTGGACAAGGGAAAAGTAGTGACAGGACAAGGAGGAATGGCCTTAAGGTGAAGGAAGGCAAGGTTAGATTGGATATTGGGAATAAATTCTTGGCTGTGAGGGTGGTGAGGCCCTGGCCCAGGTTGCCCAGAGAAGCTGTGGCTGCCCCTGGATCCCTGAAGTGTCCAAGGCCAGGTTGGACGGGGCTTGGAGCAACGTGGGCTAGTGGAAGGTGTCCCTGCCCCTGGCAGGGGGTTGAACTGCATGAGCTTTAAGGTCCCTTCCAACCCAAACCATTCCGCCATTCCCTGAGGCGCCGGATCGCGGCGCTCGGGGCGAGAGTCCATCACTTGCTCCTCCCTCCTCCTCTTCCTCCTCCAGAGCACGGGGACAACTATCCCGGTGCAAACACAACGCCCCAAGCCACGTATAATGATTTTTGACGGCTTTTATTAATTTTACACGTCCTTCCACCACACAACCGCGCGCCGACGAGAAACGCTCCGAGGCGAAGTGCGGCACCGCCGCCTCACGACTGAGCGCCGGCGAGGGGGCGGGGCCACGGCACGAAAGGGGCGGGGCGCCCCGCGCGCCAGGCGCCGGCAGCCAATCAGAGCTCCGGCCCGAGCCCGCCCGGCTGACGCCCCGCTCTGCGATTGGCCGCGGCGCGGGGCGGGGCGGGGCGGGGGGGGGGCGCGCGCCCGCCATGCTGATCACGCTGTGCTACCTGTACCTGTGGGCGCGCCGGGGGCCGCGCGCGGCCGCGCTCGTCCGCGGCACCGTGCGGAGCCTGCACCGCTCCCGCTGCTCCTTCACCTTCTGCGCCCGGCAGCCGCACCCCGAGGAGCGCGTCTGCCTCAGGGTCGGCGGGAAGGTGTTCTTCACCGGCGAGGCGCAGGTAGAGCCGCGGGGAGGCGCGCCGAGGCGGGCGGGGGGTTGGGGGTGTGTGTCCGCCGTTACCGCGGTGACGGGGATGCGGCGTGTCCCCGCGTTGCCACGGCAACGGGGATGCGCATCCGCGCCCCCCGGGGAGCAGCGGGTGCGACGGCGGTGCCGTGGTTTTATCTTTAGGGGTTTGGGATTGCGGGGAATAACGCCCGGAGCGTCTCCCGTGCTGTCGCAGCCAAGGGGGTGGATGAAGGGAGAGCCAGGCGGTGCCGCCGCAGGGAGTGTTAGTGCAGGTGTAGTTACCTCTGCTCGCTGCTTGTTGAGCTGGGGCGTGGGCTGAGGGGTGCTGTATGTGCTGCACATGTATGTGTATATATATGTGTATATACATATAAAATATATACCATATATAAAAATGTGTATATATATATAATATGTATATGTGTGTATATATAAATATATGTATATATGTGTGTATATATATATGTGTGTATGTATATATGTCTATATATATATGTATATATATAAAAAAATATGTGTGTGTATGTATATATATATATGTATATGTGTCTATATATATGTATATATGTCTATATATATGTGTGTGTGTGTATTAGATGCAGCTTTGTAAGGACAGCTGTGGTTATAGAAGAGCTTGGCTGGCAGAGCTTGGTGGTATTTTAAAGAGTCACAGAATGGTTTGGGTTGGAAGGGACCTTAAATATCATCCCATTCCACCCTTGCCATGGGCAGGGACACCTTCCACCAGCCCAGGTTGCTCCAAGCCCTGTCCAGCCTGGCCTTGGACACTTCCAGGGATCTAGGGGCAGCCACAGCTTCTCTGGGAATTCTATCCCAGCCCCTCCCCACCCTCACAGGGAAAGATTGCTTCCTAATATCTAATCCAACCCCACTCTCTTTCACTTTAAGGCCATTTCTCCTTGTCCTGTCACTCCAGGCCCTTGTGAAAAGCCTCCTTCTGTATCACCAGTACGATTTGAGCACATACAAGGCTTTAGTCTAAAAATATAAACTGTGTTTGTGGTTCAAGATTTGTGTCAGAGGTTTAAAACGTCGCTGGATCTGTCGTGGCATCTGAACTGAGCCTTTGGTTACAGAGAACTTGCAGCTTCTCCCCAGACAAAACGTTGTTTCAAGTGAGGAAAATGAGATGAAAAATGAAAATCTTGTTTTCTGCAAATGGGCAGTGGGAGAGGAGGGTGGGGGGGGAGGCTGTGGCAGCCCAGGACAGTGGAAAAATCCAGTGCCTGAACTAGTTCCACTTGGAATTGCAGGAAGCAAAACTGAAACTAAGTTTGCTTGACTTTCAGGCTTAGAAGTGGAACTCCCCTGGCACTGCCCAGAATAGTCTGAATTATTTAAATGAACGTTGGATTTGTCTGCATTTGTCACTAAATACCAGAATTGTTGATCTCTGCTCTTTGCTGGTGTTTATGTGTGTGTTGGTGGGAATTATTTCACTTGGTACAGGCATTACTGAGAAGGATTTATGAACCGTGTCACTGGCTGAGTGTGGTTCTTTAAGAAGCAGAGAAGCTTTCCACAAGTTCAGTGGGTAAAGAGAATTTTTTCAGCGAGGGAAAACAAGATCAGAGATGCTGATGGAGCTTGTTCCATTTAAAACCAACCTGTCTGCTATTTAATGAGCAGATTGTTCCATCCTTAAAAGCGATGCTGGCAATCTCAGGATCCCTCACAGCAAAGTTAAATACCTAATTCGTATTTCAATAGAAACAAAACAAAACAAAGTTGACTATGTGTTTTGCCTCGCTTGCCCTGGATTATTATTGTTTTGTAGAAGGTATTTCAACTGATTTCTGCTGTTCTTTGCTCCACTTCTGCTCGTTTCTGAAGCAGCTTCTCCTCAGTCCTTGCACAGTAAGCACATTTTTTTCTGTGTGCAATGTTGTTCATGCAGACTGATTTTATAAGCTGCTCGGTTTATTGGGAGCTGAGAAGCCCTCTGGGGAGCTGTAGCTTGGCATGAAGTTTGGCATAAAGTCAGGGCTGTTATTCAATATGTTTTTGTCTCTTAAAAATAAATTCTTGGCAGTTCCCGCTCTGAGAATCCCTGGGGCAGGTGTGTGAGGGCTCTGACCTTGAGTTAAAGGCAGAGGCAGCATCACTGTGCAGCTCTTTGCATCATCTGTGAACAGATAGAAGGTTAACTTGGATGTTTTTTTTGGCTTCTGGGCAGCCAGCAAAGCTCCTTTGAGTAGATAGAACTGACTCTGGACTGTGAGCAGTGATTTGCTTGAGATACCAGCAAGTCATAAATCATAACCTGTAAAGGTTTTTTTTTGTTTGATCTTCAGCCAGATGGGGTGTTTAAGGTACTATAAAGCTTCCTGACTTCAGTTCCCTTTCCCTGGAAGATAATAGTGTTTGCCCTTGCAGCTTCTGTGCTCACTAAAGTCTGGTTGGAGCAGTGAACTCAACCAACAGACTTAATATTCTGGGGTTTCATCCGAGGAGTGGAGGATGAACGTGTTTTCAGTGTGCTGTGGGGAAATTCTCTTCTCTTTCTACATAAAATGACTGAAGGTGTGCCTTTCCAGCACGGTAGTAGAGCAAAATACATGTATTTCTAATGTTGGCCATTTTTAAAATATGTCAGAAAATTAAGCCCAGTGCAACATCTGCTTAGAAATCGATGTAATATTTTAAAAGAACAGATTACTGTGAAACTTTGAGATTTTTTTTTCCACTGTCATGAGCCACCCCCACCCTCCTTTTCCACTGCCCATTTGCAAAAAAACGTGGTTTTCATTTTTCATCTCGTTTTCCTCGCTTGAAACAACATTTGGTGTGGGGAGAACTCAAACCTGTTCGCTGGTCTACTGGTTCCAGCTTTTTTGAGCTTTATTTGCTCCTCGGTGAGGGACAAGAGAGAGAACCATTTTTAAAATACAATGAAGAAAATATTAGTCCAGTGGCCTGATAAGTGGATAGAATAACTCATGGACAAATTGGTTTTGAATGAGTTATTTATTTATATTTTATGAGTTACGTGGTGAAGGAGGGATTTTGATGCAAATGCAGGAGGATTTAATATGCAGTGGGAATGGGAGAGCAGGATCAGGTTGGATGAGGAATGTTGCCAGTGGCAAATGGCCCACAGGGGTCCCAGTGCCAAGGGCACAGTGGTTTTTGTGGCCCACCCTTTTCCACTCTTCCTGTAAAGCTGAAAGCTGGAGTGGGAATTGGCTTAAAAAACGTGGGTTGTCACTTTTAGTTTCATTTTTGATGTCTTCCTGGGTAATGGTTCAGTACTCCACCCCTTTTTTTTTCCCTCATGGGGAATGTGAAGTAGCCATGACCCTTCATGCAAGGCTGAAGGCTCACATTTGAATTTAGGCTGGGCTTAACTTAAAAATGAATTCTTAAATCAGCTGCTCTCTAAACAGACTTACTTTTCTGCTTCTTTCAGTTCCTGGATGACTTAAACAGGTGGAGTTTCCTCCTGATTTCTCCATTTATTTATCCTGAGAAGTTACTTAATGCAGAACATATAGCTTTTGTGACAGAAAGCATTTCTGCTCAGACAGAGAACTTGCAGGGAGCACCTGACTCTTCAAAAGAGGTGAGTGGTTCTTGCTGTTTCTTGCACAGAAAGCAGAACAGGTGGGTTGTGATGTTATTAGGAATAAAAAGGTAATCTCTTTGTTAAGATTTATCACTGTTAATGATTTAGTTCTATTTTAGGCTTCAAATAGACCCGCAGATATCTTGATAAGATTTTTTAGGAGCATGTTTCTCTGGCTGTGGGTGGGAACTGCACCTCTGCTCTGGAGCCAGGCTGGGAGAGCTGGGATTGTTCACTCTGGAGAAGAGAAGGCTCCAGGGAGACCTTTCCAGTGCCTAAAAGGGCTCCAAGAAAGCTGGAGAGGGACTTGGGACAAGGGATGGAGTGACAGGACAAGGGGGAATGGCTTCAAACTGCCAGAGGGCAGGGTTAGATGGGATTTTAGGAAGAAATTCTTGGCTGTGAGGGTGGGGATGCCCTGGCCCAGGTTGCCCAGAGAAGCTGTGGCTGCCCCTGGATCCCTGGAAGTGTCCAAGGCCAGGTTGGATGGGGCTTGGAGCAACCTGGGCTGGTGGAAGGTGTCCCTGTCCATGGCAGGGGGTGGAACTGGGTGATCTTTAAGGTCCCTTCCAACCTAAATCACCCTCTGATTCTATGAAATAAAAGTCTGTCTTGGAATCTTCCTTTCATTGTGATTTTATAAGTACCAGTTAAAGTTTTATGCGTTTGGATTATTTTGTCAGTCTGCAGAAGTGAAACCAAAATCCAGCTTTTAATCTCTTTGCTTTTCTCTGGAATGCAGCAGGAAAATGCTACTTGGTTGGAATTTTAAAAAGTTGTAGTTGCCTTTTAGTGCAAATGTAATTTATAAATGCAATACTTATAAGGTGTTTTGAGGCATCCAGAGATATAAATTCAGCTAGTACTAAAATATTTATGGCAAACATACTTACTAAATGTTCAAGTTCTAGATCCTTAGAAATCTGAGCAGTGCCTTCTCCACTACTATACTGAAAATTCAAGATGTGGATTTAGAAGATGGTGTTCTAACACTTGAATTACTGAATATATAATTGAATTGGCATCTGCATGTGGCCCTTGGGGACATGAATTAGGGGTGATTGTGGTGCTGCTGGGTGAGGGTGGGACTGGATGATCTTGAGGGTCTCTTCCAGCCTTGATGATTTTGGTGATATAGTATCTCTTAATTCAGTTTAGATGCAGGTCTGAAGGGGGAGAAAGGTTGTGACCCAGAGCAAAAAATAAACTTAACATGCAGGAAAAATCTTCCAAGCAGTCCAGGTTCTTCTTGTTCCTTCTCAAGGCTCTCCCGTGCTGTGTGTGCTCTGTGCTTTCCTTAGTGAAGAGAGTCACAGAATCACAGGATGGTTTGGGTTGGAAGGGACCTTAAAGATCATCTCATTCCAACTCCCTGCCATGGGCAGGGACACCTTCCACTGGCCCAGGTTGCTCCAAGCCCCATCCAGCGTGGCCTTGGACACTTCCAGGGATCCAGGGGCAGCCACAGCTTCTCTGGGCAACCTGTGCCAGGGCCTCCCCACCCTCACAGGGAAGAATTTCTTCCCAATATCCCATCTAACCCTGCCCTCTTTTAGCTTAAGGCCATTCCTCTTTTTCCTGTCACTCCAGGCCCTTGTGGAAAGTCCCTCTCCTGCTTCTTTTAAGTCCCCTTTAGGTGCTGGAGAGAACAGAATGGACCTCATTGCCTCCAGGAAAGAGCAGGAATGGGAAGATGTGCAAGCTGAGATATCTCTGGGTAGGCAGCAGTAAAACATCTGCTCTGTTTGCTGGGGTTCCAGAGCTCTTCCATGGAACAGGCTCTGCCACAAGCTGGGATCACCACCCAGGGCCATGGATCAGGTGTTGCCCCGAACTGCTCAGCACCCTGAAGGGCCCATCTGTCACCCTTGTTTCCTGGCATCAGGTTTCAGGCTCCTGCTTGGAGTTACAACCACACACACAGGTGCCTGTGGCCTGTCTGCTTCCCTGAGTGAGGATCACATGTTTTCCGGGTCACTTATTCCAGGAGATATTCCAGCAATCCTCTACTGGGGTGAACACTGAGAGCAGAGGGGTTGGTAAATAGACTTCTCTAACCTGAGGGCAGGAATAGGAGGGCAGGTTGGGAACAGTGCTGGGCCAATTCAGACACAATTTTTAAATTTTTTTGGGGTACTTTTTTATAGCAGAAAGATCCACAAAAACATCTGCATCGAAGCTCTAATTATTTCTTCTTTGGGGCTTTATTGTTCAGCAGAGTTTTTTTTTTAATCTTCTTGCTTTCGTTTGCGTTTTCTTTAGGGTGGAAAATTTTTGCATTCTTATGTGGCCATTAATAATTCATTTGATTTAGAAAGCTAAAAAGGGATAGTCCAGGCACAAGACCAAAACTGAAGAGGAAAAGGACTGCTGTTGTATTTTGTTTATTATTCTTCTGTGTCCATGTCACTTGTGGTGAAGTGCTCTTAATTCTGGTACCTCTGGCAGCCAGATGTCACCAGAGCCAGGGAATGCTGCTCCTGTGGCCTGGGAGAATTTTTAGCCAGAAAAGCCATTCCTTGTAGGGCTATCAGGGATCTGTGACTGGTTTTTATTGAAAATGAGGTGGAAGCAGAAAACATAAAAAGAAAAAAATAATTAAAAAAATATTCCCTGAGGATTTTTGTTCTGCTGTGAAGAAAATGGATCGTTGCCTTATCAAGGATTACAAGTCATATGTTTTGGTGTGCCGGGTCCTCACCACCCTCACAGTAAAGAATTTCTTCCTAATATCCCTTTAAGAAGGCTTTGCTTTGTGAGGCACTTTTGTGTGTTCACTTTATTTGCACCACACAGCAATAACTACATTTTAGATCTGATATTTCACTTGGTGCCACGAAAAAAAACCCAACAGCATCAATATATTTTCCTTATACTTTCCAGGTGACCTGTGGGTGTCACCTACTTGTGCCTGTTCTCTGGGTAAGAAAGGATATCTAAATATTATCTGAGTTTCTTACCCTCCACCACAGTAGCCCAGAGTCACATCCTGAGGAAAATGGAGAAGGAGGTTGGTGTCCTGCATCATAAATGTTTGTCACTTGTCATTGTGAATTCCCACATTAGCAGCAGGCCCTCAGAGTTTTCCACCTTGGGATTACAACTGGAGACTTCCTATCCCAGCTGTGGGTGTTGTACCAATAAATTAACCCCAGCTGGGAATCCTTTCCCTCTGGGAAGTGTTGTCCAGGTCATTACTCCAGGCAGTTGGTTGGGGCAGTTCTGGCTGACTTAGAATCATAGAATCACAGAATCAGCTGGGTTGGAAGGGACCTCTGAGATCATCAAGTCCAACCCTTGATCCAACCCCACTGTGGTTCCCAGCCCATGGCACTGAGGCCACATCCAGTCTCTTTTTAAAAATCTCCAGGGATGGAGAATCCACCACTTCCCTGGGCAGCCCATTCCAATGGCTGAGCACCCTCTCTGCAAAGAAATTCTTTCTAATATCCAACCTAAACCTCCCCTGGCACAGCTGAACACCCAGCCCTCTTGTCTTGCTGATGGTTGCCTGGGATCAGAGACCAACCCCCCCTGGCTCCCCCCTCCTGTCAGGGAGTTGCAGAGAGTGAGGAGGTCTCCCCTGAGCCTCCTCTTCTCCAGGCTGAACAGCCCCAGCTCCCTCAGCCTCTCCTCACAGCACTTGTGCTCCAGTCCCTTCCCCAGCCTCGTTGCTCTCCTCTGGACCTGCTCCAGCCCCTCCATGTCCTTCCTGAGCTGAGGGCCCAGAACTGGACACAGCACTCCAGGGGTGGCCTCACCAGGGCTGAGTCCAGGGCAAGAATCACTTCCTTGGACCTGTTGGCCACACTGTTCCTGATCCAGGCCAGGATCCATTGGCCTTCTTGGCCACCTGGGCACACTCTGGCTCCTGTTCAGCTCCCTGTCCATCCCCACTCCCAGCTCCCTTCCTGCCTGGCTGCTCTCCAGCCCCTCTGGCCCAGCCTGGAGCTGCCGGGGGTTGTTGTGGCCAAAGTACAGGACCCGGCCCTTGGCCTGGTTGAACCTCATCCATTGGAATCAGCCCATGGATCTGTTGCCCGTAACAAAAACACAAACCAACAGAGTGCCGGTTTATGGGTGCTTTATTTTAGGGCCCGGGAACCTGAGGACTAGCGTCCCAAGTCAGGATTCCGAAGACCCTCATTTTCAGTTCAGTTTTTATACCTTTACACAAACATGTCTACGTGCAGTTCTTACTTGTAAGCAGTTACACTTAGTTACAAGCACAAACTCATATTTCATACTGATAACAATTGGTAATCATCTACTTTTAATCATAAATCTGTTTAAGTTGTCCTACTCCATAGAAACCCCATAGAAACTGTTCAGCAGACCCTTACTGTATCTAAGGTAACAAATCGTTATATACATGCTTGGCTAAATCTTTTGATTATTGTTCCTACCTCTTCAGTACATTCCATTCTCACGAACAAGGCTGCTAACCTACTACTTTGGAGTGCTGCTCTCTAGGCCTACTCTCCTACTAAGCCTTAGCCATTCTACTACTAAATTTGAATCATTCTGCAACATGTGATCCAACCTGTCCAGGTCCCTCTGCAGAGCCCTCCTGCCTTCCAGCTGATCCACACTCCCCCCAGCTTGGTGTCATCTGCAAATTTGCTGATGATGGACTCAATCCCCTCATCTAAATCATCAATAAAGATATTAAACAGATTTGGTCACACACATCCCCAGTGACAGTGGGGTGAGGTCTGACTGGCCCTGACTCCAGGGATTCCAATGGATTGTGGTCTGGTGTAGCTGCTTTCCAGGAGGATGTTTTGTTCCAAAATATACCCTGTAACTCCAGGGCTGGCACTGCTTTGTGGTACAGTTGTGCTGATGAGCTTTCAGAAAGTCCTAAAGGTGGAAGCTCACTGTTGGAGTGAAGTGGGTGGTTGTTATTCCCAGGAGTTCAGGACCCATCTGCCATGGATTTGAGGGCTGGTTCTCACCAACTGTGTGTTCTGGCTTGAACTTGTGACTTGCTCTTGTGTCAAAGAGCTGAAGTTTGACCCAGAACTTAAAAACATGCAGGCTGGGCTTGTGATAAACACCCCCACACTGCTCTCCTTTTCCTTTTGAAAATGGGATTTTTTCACTAAGGGTCAGGATAAGTAATGTACCAGATGGTACCCAGCCAGTTTTCTTGTTAGATATCCAAAGGCCACCAATATGAGTATGGATTGAGATCCCCACCTACTGCCTCCAGCCCTGGGGAACAGCACAGCAAGGACATGGAGCTGCTGGAGAGAGGCCAGAGCAGGAACCAAGAGGATCCCAGGGCTGGAGCAGCTCTGCTGGGAGGAAAGGCTGGGAGAGCTGGGATTGTTCAGCTGGAGAAGAGAAGCTTTGGGGTGACCTGATTGTGGCCTTGCAGGGCCTGAAGGAGCTCCAGGAAAGATGGAGAGAGACTATTTCCAAGGGCTGGAGGGACAGGACAAGGGGAAATGGCTTCAAGCTGCCAGAGGGTAGGGTTAGATGGGATATTGGGAAGGAATTCCTGGCTGTGAAGGTGGTGAGGCCCTGGCCCAGGTTGCCCAGAGAAGCTGTGGCTGCCCCTGGATCCCTGAAAGTGTCCAAGGCCAGGTTGGACGGGACGTGGAGCAACCTGGAATAGTGGAAGGTGTCCCTGCCCATGGCAGTGGGTGGGACTGGATGATCTTCAAGGTCCCTTCCCACCTGAACCATTCCATGATTCCATCCACACTGAATGGTCTCACCTGGGTTATGCCAGTCAGAGACTGGCTTTGAGAATGACTTGGAAAGGAGACACAGCCATTTAGATTGGGTGAACTCTCTGTTCCTTCTTTCTTCTTGTTCCCTTGGAAATACTCCAAAGGCAAAAGTTGGAACTGGATTCTTTTGGATATTGTACAAACCACTTCACTGCAGTTGGTGAAAAGGTAAATTTAGCTGATAATCCCATATTGACAGGTAAAATACCCAAGAGCTCACCCTCATTTTGTGCATTCAAATTAAGTGTTTTTCCTCACCATCTTTAATCAGTGTATTACATCTTCTGTGTGGTGATAAAAAGGTGAACTTCATGGAAGTGGTTTGGAGTTGGCAGTGTCAAAGTTCTGGAGTTGCACTTTTGTCTCCCAGTAATTGGAATATATTATGTGGCAAAGGCTAATTTTTTTTAGGTCATGAAAACAGGTGGTGCTTCATTGTCTCTAAAAATACAGAACAACTGGTTTGTGTATCTGAGTGTGTATCCCAGTTGCATAATGTTTATTTCCTGGAGAAAGGGATTTTTGCTGTAGATAAGTGGCTTGAACCCTCAGGGTTTAGTTAATACTTCTAATAATCACTGTATTCTTTGATTAAACCCTCGCAGTTCACTTTTGTTCTTTTAATCAGCATTCTCCTTTAGAATTTGTGCTGAAGGAAAGAAATACAAATAGAATTTTTTTTTCATAGAATGTGATTAATGCTCTGCTGGAACTTTCTGTGTTACTCGAAACTTTCATAGCCTTGGGCTTGGGGAATGATTTATTTGTACTCCCAATTTGCTGTGAATACTTGGTGTGGATGCTGCTGTTGTTTTCTCCTGTCAGGGCTGCATCTTGTAGCAGGTTTTCCTGCATAAACGACCCTTCCTCAGCAGGTTCTTTGGGTTGTATTCGAATCTCGTGCAGTTCACCTTGAAAACTCATAATATTGCTGATATTTGGATGTTTTTCTGTAACCTTTTCAAACTGAAAAAGGTTCATGTGCTTTGTTCTAGGTCGTGAAGTGGTCAGACTATTGTTCACCGTTGGCCTATAAACCTGGTGAACCTTTTAAGTTAATTGCTGAAGCAAGTGTAGATAATTTCAGTAGCCTTGGAATAGCATTCTTGGAAGACAGGCTTCAAATGGATAATGGAATGGTGCCACACAAGATTGTTTGTAAGTATTTCATGATGGTTTTTAAAAGAACAGGTTTGTTTCGTGGTTGTTTTAGGATTTTGCATATAGTCTTTATACCTACTTATAAAAACTTGCATTTTATTTTGGCTCAGTGTTTTCTTGAGGCAGTTGATGACTCTGTAGCTCGACTGTGTTTTCACAGGATGGTTTGGGTTGGAAGGGACCTTAAAGATCATCTCATTCCAACCCCCTACCATGGGCAGGGACACCTTCCACCAGCCCAGGTTGCTCCAAGCCCCATCCAACCTGGCCTTGGACACTTCCAGGGATCCAGGGACAGCCACAGCTTCTCTGGGCAACCTGTACCAGGGCCTCACCACCCTCACAGGGAAGAATTGCCACCATTTTATACTGAATATTGTCAAATATAGAGATCCTTGTAAAACTGAACACCTTCCCTCTATACAGAATGTCTTACAAAAGCAATAACAGAAATAACAGGAAAGTGGATCTGAAGATTTTTGGAATAACCCCCTTTTTTATTATTTAAAGCCTCATAAGCTACTACCAATAATTAACCTCAGTATGATGAGATCTCCAAGTAGCCAAGGTGGTGTTTAACCGTTTGCAAATGCGTGATTGTGTGACTGTCACAAAGGAGAAGTTAAAAAATATTGTTTCTGTAAATCTTGGCTGTTACATTAACAAATGTGTTTGAAAAAAAAAAAAAAAACCACCCAAAAAACAAACCCAGAAGTTTTGAGACAAATGTTCTCTTCTTTTTCATATTTGAAATAGAAGTGTATTAAAAGCTAAACGTGGGTTGAGAGCAATTTGGTGTATTTTTTTTTTGCTTGCTTTTCTATTTTTTTTTGTTTTGGGTTTTTTTTGTTTGTTTGGGTTTTTGGGGGGGATTTTATTGTGGGTTTTTTTTTTTGTTTGGTTTGGTTTTGTTTTTTTTTTTTTTAAATGTAGATCCAGGAGAATGGGGCTGGTGGGGGCTGGTGATGGAATAACATGGGAGCTGGGAAATTCTCTTGGGATATCAAACAACCTTGCTTCAAGCTTCTGCTCCAAAGGGGGGATGTAGTTTCAAGGGAATGCAAGTGTTGTTAAGTGAAGAAAGGGATTGAACTTGCATCTGGTGTATTGTAACAAAACTTTGTCAAGTGAATTTCTCATCAAATTAAAAGCACAGTAAGTTTATTTGGTCTTGTATGAGTGGAAGAGGATTCAGTAAATCTTTTCAGACTAAAACTTGAAATATTTTCATGGCTCAGCAGCTGAAAAAAACCTCCCTTATGAAGAATATTTTTCTCTCCTCTTTCGTAATTAGTTTGCTCTGCAAGTTTCATGCTGACAATAATCACCTTTGCTCCTTTTTTCTTACTTGTGTTTGCTATAAATTGTTTATCTTTGCCATTCTGTTGTTTTCAGGGGGAGAAAAGGGAAGGTTTAACAATTCTTCGTATTTGCTTCTTATTTCCTTGGATTCTTAGCTCCCAGATCTTGCTGGTGGTTGGTTCTCTCCCCCTTTCTGCAGCCTGAAAGCAGTTCAGTTCTTTTTTCACTCCCTTTGCTTGTGCCAAACCTTTATCTGCAGCCTTCAGCAATGTTCAATATCTCAGTCTTGCCCAACATCATCACTTTATTAGCTTATTTCAAAATAGTTTATTTCAAAACAGTTTGTTTCAAAAGAGCAGCAAGTGATTTTCCACCCTGCTCTCCTTAAAAGATCAGTACTTTTCTCAAGGTGTTTCATTTGCTTCATTTTGTCCTTTGAAGCAAAGAGCCATTAGACTTGTGTTGTAAGTCAAAATTTATTTTCTTCTTGGGGGGGACATAGGATTTGGTGTCAAACAAGTGAAATTTATGGTGATTTGTGCTGAAATTCAATGAAGTCCTGCTCTGTTAGTAATATTTATAACAGCTCTTTTAATACCATTTTTCTAACCCCTGTTTTTGTCTCCTTTACCTTTCCCAGCTGTCCATTTACAGGAATCTGCTCTGAAGGAGTTGGCACAGGAGGCACCACCCGTGAAAGAGCAAAGCACACAAATGGATGAAGTAACTCCTGCTGGGACTGCTGTTAAATCAGGATTGGGAGGACAAAGTGAAGAGGAGAAATCCAAGCCAGAGGAGGAAGGTGATCACGAGGATGAGCCCAGCAATCTGTCTGGAGAACATCACCACTTGCATCTTTCCAGCTGCCACGAGTGCCTGCAACTGGAAAACAGCACCATTGAATCAGTTAAATTTGCCTCTGCAGAAAACATTCCAGAGCTTCCTGATGATTCCAGCAGCAAGCTGGAAGAGGAGAAGGATGACTGTCTAGAAAAAGGGATGAAGAGGCTGAACCTCGCCGGGAAGCCCCCGAATGTGTTGATTTACCTTGGCTCTGAAAGGGCCAAAGGGAAATTTGAGCAGGTCAGATCAATCCTCCGGGAATGCGTCGGTGCCGAGAGCTACACCATCTACCAGCTGCACCAGGAGCAAGTGCTGAGAGATCCCTGGATTGACAACTCCCTGCTGCTGGTCATTGCCACAGAGGAGCCTATTTCAGAGGGGAACCACAAGCAGTTCATGAAATTTTTATCTAAAGGCGGGAAGGTTCTCGGGCTTTCTTCGGCCTTCGCTTTCGGCGGCGTTCGGATAAAGCGGAAGAACAAGCTGAGGAGGACTGTCCACGAGCTGGTGGTCTCTAAAAAGGACAGCCCTGACATGAAGCTGGATCTCATGGTCAGTGGCTGTGTTTTTGAGGAAGGAAGGAAGGAAGACGCTGGCAAAGTGAAGACGTTGTGTCGGTTAAATAATGCTGAGAGAGACCCGGTTGTTGTTCATCTGACTCATGGAGACAGTGGAGGAGAAGCCATTCTTTGCCAGGTACTGTGCATGTGGAAGGATTAGTTTGCACATTGCTACATGGGAAAAGTTCACTTTTTCCCATTGCATGATCTTGAGGATTCCTGTCAAGGAGTGTGAAATGGTTTGGGTTGGGAGGGACTTTAAAGATCATCCAGTTCCAGCCCAAGCCATAGGAAGGGACACCTTCCACTAGACCAGGTTGCTCCAAGACACATCCAGCTTGGTGTTGGACACTTCCAGGGATCCAGGGGCAGCCACAGCTTCTCTGGGCAACCTGGGCCAGGGCCTCCCCACCCCCTGAGGTGCAGATGGATGTGTTGGTGGAGGTACAAGGACTCTGAATGCAGAATGGTTTTCTTTTGATCTTAAAGAATGCCACTGCTGTTCCACTTCCCTGTTTTCACCACAGAGCCAGGCAGGTGGACATCAGGAAAGATCAGAGGGTGGTGGAAGAAAGAGCAGGTTTGCATAGTGAGCAAGAGTCTTATCAATCCATGCAAATATCTCCAGGGTGCCAAGAAGATGGTGCCAGACTTTTTCCAGTGGTCAGAACAAGGAGCACTAAAACACAACAAGTTCCACCTCAGCATGAGGAAGAACTGCTTTCCTTGGGAGGTGGCAGAGCACTGGAACAGCTGCCCAAGGAGGGTGTGGAGTCTCTCTCCCTGGAGACATCCCAAACCCCCTGGATGTGTTCCTGTGTCACCTGCTCCAGGTGCCAATGCCTTGGCAGAGAGTTGGGCTGGGTGATCTCCAGAGGTCCTTTCCCACTCCAGCTATTCTGGGATCCTGTGATCCTCAAGAGCAGAGCTTTCCTTTTCTGCCTGCTGGAGGTTGTGCAGTGACAGAGCTGGGAATTCTGCAGATTTTGGGAGGCAGGAACAGGAAGAGTGAAATTGTAACAGACTTGGGGTGAAAGCTTATACTGGCAAAATAAAAAAGAGTCATTCTTACTAAAACATGAACTGTGATGAAGCAGAGAGTGTAAAATAAACCCTACTGGAAACTTGCTTTTATATTTCCCAAGTCTGTCTTCAGGCTTTAAAGTTTTGAATGTTTAACATTCTATTACTTATCAAATAGCTCAGAGCACCTGGGGGAGTGAATGAGCCAAAATCTTACTCATTTCACTTAGAAACAATATCCCAGCAAAGAGGTGCCTCTCCAGTGTTAGGGTGTTGTGATCTCTGGTAAAAAAGAAAACCCAACAACCAAACAAAACCCTCAAAAAATTAAACAACAGAGAAGTTCAAGTGTTCATAATGTTTTTTGTTAATGTTACTCTCTGTGGATAACGGGTGTGTTAAAGGTAAATGTTGGTCACTGATTATTTAAATATTCACAGCTTTAAGTTTTGAGTGATGGAAAGGCTGATAAGAAGTTACCACCAAGTTTAGAAAATAAGTGTGTGCCCTGGAAGTATGAATCTACCAAGCACATTGAGAAAAGCAGAGCAAGATTTATTTACCAGTGTTTAAGTAAATTAAATTAAGGAATATAATAGAGACACAGCTTTATGAAAGGTTATGTTTTTACCAATATTTTAAGTAGAGAACTTTCTCAGGAGCCCAGAGCACTCAAATTTCACTGCTCATGGATCAGGTATCAATACTTTTTTAGCAATTATGTAGTTCAGAAACATTCCTGGGCTTTCTTAGAAGTGTTTCCATCTCTTATCAGTTTATCAGGTTAAATCTGCTCGTTTTTTGGAAACTGTTAGACATAGTAGCATGTTTTTTTGGGAGGCAACTTTGCCACCCCTGTGCTGGATACTTGGACTAGAAAATCGATTAAAACTGTTTCTGCAAGCTCCAGGGTAAAACCTGCTCTGCTGCAGCCTTTGAACTGACCCTTCTGCTGTAGTAAAACTTAATACTGCAGAGGTTTCCCCCCCACAGAAACAGGGCATTACAGCACAGCTTCAAAAATCAGATTAAGAGGATTAGTGTGTCATTTTATAATCCTAAATGACTTCCAGTGTGGATTTGAAAAGCCTTATTGTTTTCTCTTCAGGGGAGAGGCAGTGACATCAGCCAGGAAATATTCTGTCACAGAAATGTTCCCCTTGGTTTTATACTCTTCTGGGGTGTGTGTCCTGCCCCCATTTCCATTTTTTTTATAGTCATGGAATGGTTTGGGTGGGAAGGGACCTTTAATATCACCCAGTGCCACCCCCCTGCCATGGGCAGGGACACCTTCCACCAGCCCAGGTTGCCCCAAGCCCTGTCCAACCTGGCCTTGGACACTTCCAGGGATCCAGGGGCATCCACTGTCATTCATTTCCCTGAATTTCGATAGAGCAGATCATATAGGAAACATGAAGAACATCATTAAACCGTGCAAAATTGAAGAAGTGAACACAGAATAGCTTGTGATTTTCATTAAATGAATCTGCATGTAGGAGAGTACAAGGTCTTCTAAATGTCTCGGGACAATTATTTAAAAAAAACAACCAACCAACCAATAAAAACCATCAAACACTAAAAGATAACCAGAAAAAAGGAGGTCTATAAAGGATTTCTTTTTTCTGTTTTATTTAATTTCTACTTTTAAGCATCTGCTGAAGCCCTGAGGAGTGATTCTCTACCAGGTGAGAAAGTCATTTTTTTAGACAGAAGCATTTCTTGATCTGCACTGATTTCAGCTTAATTCATGTGACACAGTAAGGACTTCTCTGAGTTCTTCAGATCTTCTACAACCTCTGGTAAAGCTCTTTCAATTTTAATGTTATTCTTCTCTGGTACAAGCCACAATATGACCCATCTTGCTGTTGGTTCTGGCAGACATGAAAAGCAGAAGGATAAACTTCATGAGTAAATACAGGTTTGAGCATCTCCTGCAGGAAAACCCCAGTTTATTAAGAAGAGATATTTTGGATAGATTTCACAGAAAATTGTAGTGGGCTGGCAGCTGTGATCCCTGAACTGCAAACTGATTTTTTTTTTTTAATTCCCTTTGCCCATATCCTGCCAGGCCCACTTGGAGCTGGACAGCAATTCCATGGATGTCCAGACTGAAGAGGATTTTAATTTGCTGAAGATGAGCAACACCAAGAGATACGAAGTTCTCAAGGAGATCCTGGTGTCACTTGGCCTGAGCTGTGAATTGAGTGAACTTCCCACCTTGACACCTCTTTACCTTCTCTCTCCTGATGAGGTGAGTTCTGCTTAGTTCAGTTGTCTGAGATTTACCCTACAAGACAAATTCAGTGTTCTCCTAAATCCACCTCGTGGTATTTTTGTTTGGAGAGGTTTGTGCAGGTGTTACAGGTAAGCAAAAAGTTTAATTTCTGCTTTATTTCATTACCTTTTGGTTGTAGTTCTGAATTTCACCGTGGGGGAATTAATTTTTCAGCTATATTTGCTATATTTCTATCTATTGCTGTATTTTTATTTGTTATATTTCAGTTAAGAACTTTTTAGTGCTTTTGCAATATAAAAACACAAGGCTTTTTTCTGAACTACTGAAAGAACTGATTTAAAAGGCAGAATTTGGTTTTCTTTTAAAACCAGGCAGAAACTTCTGTGTGGTCTGGCGACAAAAATCAAATGCAAGAGGTGGAGAAAAGTCTGGAGTGAATAAAGGTGTGTGATTACACAGCCAAGAGCTTTATTCCTGAGGAAAATTGGAATATTTCCTGGAAATGGGAGTAGCTTCCTATAATTCAGGTAGTCAGCTGAGCCCTCTGGGCTCCTCAGTTGGAGACACTGCTTGGAAGAATATGTAAAGCAGTGATTTTAACTTGTTTTCCTTTAAAACATGACTTTAAAGACGTTCATCTGAAGCACTCTGAGCAGGCCCTTTGTCCTTTGAATCCTGAAAACCTCCCAGGCTGGATGTTAATCCCGGTGTTTTTCCCTGCCTGTGAGCAGTAAATTCCCAAGGATTGATCATCTGTTTGTGTGGCAGATGTGGCAACAAAACTAAAACCCATCTAACCTTTTTTGACTAATATTAAATGTGCCCGAGGTTTGTAGTTTATTGAGCTCTTCCGTTTTTTATTCTCCTCTTCTCTTTCCTGATCGTTTCTTTCCTATGCCCTTGGAATTTTCAACCATGCCACGAGTTAAAATTTGGCTAAACTTTTATCCAAACTTGCCATCTAGTGGCACATCCCAGGGTTGCAGGCCATCTAATAAAGATGTTTTAACTGTATAGTTCAAGTTGATACCAAAATAAGGTTTTTTAAAATTTTGTTCACATTTTTCGATGTGAGAATGTGATTTTTATTGTGGATTTTTCTTCACATTTTTGATGGTAACTTTGATTAAAATAAATAAGGGATGTGTAATAGTGTAGCTTTCTCACAAATTATATATTTTTCTTCACACATCATGTTCTCCATTGATCTCCTTGCTTTCCTAGAGAGACAGGAGATACCAGAAAGGTACCTGAGAGGAGAATAATTTGTGGAAATACTTAATTTTTTTAAGAACAGAGACAGTCAGCAGTATTGGAAATACTATTTGTATGGAAAGCTTGTCCAGTACAGCTCACTGGTTTGGATATTATATAAATTATACCATATATTATATTGTATTGTATTGTCTCTAAGACTTGGCAGTTCATTAATAATTCCTCACCCCCAAACTGGAGTTTCCACCTGCACTATTATGTTTAAAAACTGCTGTTAGACCTCACCTTGTCAGATTTTTCTAATTGATTTTACACACTACAAGCCTTTTTTTTGCATATTGTAAGAAATAAAAATGGATTTTGCTCTGATTTTTTTTTATTCCATTAAGAAAAAATACTAATTATTGAGGAGGGGGTTTTTGTAATTTTTAAATTCTTTGAACTTAAGGTGCTTAGTTTGGTGAGTTTTTTCTTTTTTTGACTTTAAACTTCATTTTGCAGCAGAGCTCTGTGTGATTTCCTTGGTGGTTCTTTCCCTTCCCTGCCCTGTTTCCTCTTTTATCACTTCAGAATTTCCATCAGATCTACGTTGTGAACATCAAATACAACTTTCTCAACTGGATTTTATGGACAAAAAGCTTCTCCTGTCTTTTCCTCTGCCTAAAATTCCTGGAAAATCTGTGTCTTTTTGCATCATTGTGATGCTGTTATTGATCCCATCCAATCTTTGGATGCTGATTGATAAAAATCTGATTATTAAGAGTTTCAGATCTTCCTGTCTTGATGTCTTGGGTGGTGCCTTTTACAATATAATTTTTAGCTGCTTCTGAGGGGTGAATTGGAATTTTTTTTTTTCTCTTTTTCTCCTTAGGATGCACATTTTGAAGTTTTAATTTCCAGTTTCTAGGGTTATTTTGCTAGATATAGCAAAACCAATTATTAATTTCCAGGTTATATATGGTTTCACTCCCAGTTCATAGGTTAAAATCCCAATCCTGCTACGTGGATTAAAAAAACCCAACCAAATATGGGCAGAATTTGTATTATTATTATTATTATTATTATTATTATTATTATTATTATTATTATTATTATTATTATTGTTATTCTAGCTTTGAAGTCAAATAAAATTCTCTGAGTAAGGGATGGTCATGTCCATCTTTAGGAGGTTTATATCTTACCATTATGACACAACAACAAAGGGAGTGTTTGAATCAATATAAAGCAATATATAATTATATTTATATTATATAAGAAAGGCAGATACATAATATATATCTTATACATTTGGATATATATATAATTTTATATATATAAAGCAATATATATCAATATAAAGCAATATATAATATATAATTATATATTATATAAGAAAGGCAGTATATATAATATATATCTTATGTATTTGAATATATGTATATATGATTTAATATATATAAAGCAATATAAATCAATATAAAGCAATATATAGTATATAATTAGACATGTTATATAAGAAAGACAGTATATATAATATAAATCTTATGTATTTTGATATATATATAAAATGTAATATATATAATATATAATTTATCTCCAAATATATAATTATATATTATATAATTTTTATATATATATATATGTGTGTGTGTGTATATATATATATATATATATACATATATATATATAATATAAGAAAAGCAGGTCTCCAGGTGGTGGAAAGTTGAGTTAAATCTGCACAACTTGATGTTAAATGTAATTTTAGAGGCAAGTGTTGATATGGAAACACAGGTCCTTTTCTTCTTTCCTTGCTCTGGTGTAAAGCAGTTGAGCAATTATTAATTTCCAGTTTATAGGGTTTCATTTCCAGTTTGTGGGTTAAAAATCCCAGTCCTGCTGCGTGGATTTAAAAAAGCCAACCAAATATGGGCATAATAATAAAAATAAATTATTATTATTATTATTATTATTATTATTATTATTATTATTATTATTATTATTATTATTATTATTATTATTATTATTATTTGAATTCAAATAAAGTTATTTGAATAAGGGATGGTCATGTCCATCTCTGAGAGATTTAGATATTACTATACACCACAACAGAGGCAGTGTTTGAATCAATGTAAAGCAAAAAAAAAATATATATAAAAAAATATAGTTATATATATAAAATATAAGAAAGGTAGGTGTATATAATATGTATCATATATTTGTATATATATAATTATATATATCATATATATCATATATTATAATAAAATATATATAATGAAATATATTATATATATAATTATATATATACAAATATAGAATTACACATTATGTAATTATGTATATATTATGTAAGAAAGGCAGGTTACTTGCTGGTTAAAATTTTAATTAAATCCACACCACTTGATGTTAAATGTAATTTTAGAGGTGAGTACTGATGTGGAAACACAGCTCCTTTTTCTTTTCTTCTTCCCTTGCTCTGGTGTAAAGCAGTTGAGCAGATTTTGGACTTGCCCAGTGCTGTGGAAAGGAAATTCTGTGTCACTGTGGTGGAGGCTGAACCCGAGTGTTGAAACCAAAAGGGGATCACAAATCCTGTTGTCTGGCATCCACATGTTCTGTGGCAGCTTCAACCATAGAGATCTGATTTTTAATGCAGCTTTGCCTTTTAAACACTCAAATATTTGCTTCTCTCGGCCACCTTAAAGGATAATTTTTCAGACATAAACGCCAGGATTGGGTTTTATGGCCCTGAGTTTCAGCAGAACATCTTCTAGGTTTCAAAACCAGGATTTTGACTCCCTGAAGAACGAGAGGGGTTTGGCACAATTGTGATTATTTCCACACATTTTGCTCGTCTGAAGCATCTTAAAACTTGACTGTGAACTCCTGAGGCTCCAAATTCACTGGGGTTTTTTTGAGTATCTCAGTAGCTGCAGCCCAATCAGAGTTCAGTGGGAGCAGATTTACTTGTCTTGAGCTGCAGTTTGCTTCTGTTCTTAAATTCCAAGTCCATTGTGTCAGCCAAGAGAGTCCAAAGTTACTTTATCCTGAATAAATCTTCCTTTGAGGATGGGAAATCTGAACTCTCAGCCAGCACTGCAATGGGACCCACATCTCAGGGTGCATTTGGAGCCAATTGTTTCTGAAATATCTCCATGCATGTGTATTGTATTGGAATATATGATATTCCAATGTACAATAATACAATATACAATATTCCAATATATATAAATACTGTATTGGAATATTTCTATTCATGTGTATTGTAGAACTTGAGATTCAACTTGGGAAACTTTAAATTTTTTTTTAAAAAATTCCCCAATTAAGGGATAATTACATCAAAACTCCAAAGTCTTCTTTTTATTGCTAAGTTTTTTTTGTTTACAAGTGAACCAAAAATGTATAATCTAAAAAAAAAAATAGGAGATTTGCTTGTTTTCTCTTATACCATCCTCAAAGCACAAGCATCATCCCTGCTTTTTTTAGCCAGTAGGACAAAAAACAAGAGCCCTTTGGAATATTTGCCCCAGAAAGGAGATTTGCTCTTTGCTCTGGCTCAGAAGTAACTTAAGAGCTGAGAAAAACCTTGAATGAAAAAGAAATAGTTTGTGTCTTAAATTTTTTATTTTTTTTACTTTTGTTAATGTGTTCTGTTTGTTATTTGAAATGAACAGTGTCAGAAATCTTTATCTGTGCTTGAAAGCCTTTTTCCAGTTTGTCTCTTAGCTAGGAATGCAAATTATGTCAAAGTTGCTTCACAGGGGGAAAAAAAAAGTAGATACAGCAATGAAGGTGCAACTGTACCAGTAAAAATGGGTATTTGCTGAAGCACCTTGTCGTTTTTGGGAAGTGGATTTAATGTGTGACACGTGAAGAGCTCTTTTTTGGGTTAAAAGCTGTGTTTCTACCAAGCTGGTTGGGGATTTGGGAAGCCACTGTCACAGGTAGGATGATGCTTCTCTTAAGTGGCTTTCTGTAGAATTTACCTTTAACTGAAGCCAAGGATTGATAACAGTGCTATCAATTTAAAATATATGTGATTTAACTCCAGGGATTTAGGGGTTTTTCCTTGATAAATCTGGAGTTATTTGTTGGCTTGCAAGGCTTTGAGCTGCCTGTGTGTGAGCAGCGAGGGTGGGTTTGCATTGGCTTGTTTTGTGTTCCTCTCCCTCCCCTCCTCAACTTGACTTTTGTTTCTTTATAACAAAAATTTGCAAGCCCAGAAGAGTCACAGAAATCAGAAATTAAACTGATTTAAGTGTTACCATTCATGGAAAAGCTCTTTGTATCGAGGTCTGGATTCTAATAATTCTAATTATTCTAATAATAGACCCTACTGTTTGCTGGTGTTCTTTGTGATTCTGAAAGGAATTGTTGTCTGAGGGGATGGTTTTTGACAGTCTGTAGCCCCTAAAATAATGAAATTATGTAGGGATTGTCTCCTAATTGTAACAGTTCAGAACTCTCTTGACCTGGTTCTTGTATCTCAGTGATATTTCTTCTTGTACCTCAGTGAACAATTTTGTGACACTTGTCATACGGTCACATGTTGGTGAGATAAGTGCTGAATATTTTAGCTCATCTTCCTTTCTCCCCAGTCCTCTGTTACTCTGCACACCTTTGTTAGTGTTTTTTCCTGATAGAACTGCTGGTTCTTCAGTAGAATTTGTAAACTTTGGGGTTCCAACAACTTCGTAGAGGTAAAAGCTTAAAAGAAGCTGAGTTTGTACAGCAAATTTTGTGACACAGAGTCCAGAGCAGGATGATTTTCACAGATAGTTCTGTGCCAAGGCAGCCTGTCAGTATTCCCTGGCAATAAAGAATCAGAATCACAGGATCATGGAATCATCGGGGTTGGAAGAGACCTTCAAGATGATCCAGTCCCACCCCAGCACCACCACAATCACCCCTAATCCTTGTCCCCAAGGGTCACATCCAGACACCTCTGGAACACTCCCAGACACAGGGACTCCACCACCCCCCTGGGACACTTATTCCAAGGCCTGAACAGTCTGGCAGGGAAAAATTGTTTCTCATCTCTGATCTGAACTTCCCCTGGTGCAGTTTGAGGCCATTTCCTCTCGTCCTTTCCCTCGGGACATGGCAGCAGAGCCCGACCCCCCCTCCCTGCCCCCTCCTGTCAGGGAGTTGGGGAGAGCAATGAGGTCCCCCCTGAGCCTCCTCTTCTCCAGATAAACCCCCCCAGCTCCCTCAGCTGCTCCTCACAGGACATGTTCTCCAGACCCTTCCCCAGCTCTATTGTCCTTCTCTGGACGTGCTCCAGCACCACAAAGTCCTTCTTTAAATTATCCTTTTCTTGACTCTCTTCAGATACCAGGAGCTTGCTTGGATCAGTGAGGGTCATTAAATGGACACCTTGCCTTGACAAATTGGTTTGATTCTGAAAAAAAAAACTTCTAGCTGTGCTGCTGAGAAGCATTTAACTGGTCCAGTTGAGAAAGGAGAGAGAGAGAGAAGAGAAGATGTGGGAGATCACAGAATCACAGAATGGTTTGGGTTGGAAGGGACCTTAAAGATCATCCAGTTCCACCCCCTGCCATGGGCAGGGACATCTTCCTCTATCCCAGGTTGCTCCAAGCCCTGTCCAGTGTGGCCTTGGACACTTCCAGGGATCCAGGGGCAGCCACAGCTTCTCGGGCAACCTTTGTGGCATTATATTAAAATCGCTGGGAATCTCTGTTGCTCCCAAAATCTGGATGCAGCCGTGGCTTTTCCTGCAGCTCCTTTAGTGAGTGGAAGGTGTTTACCACCAGGGGACACTTCTGAGCTGGATTTCGAGAGAAAAACTGAGGAAGGGATGGAAAACATTTTATGCATAGTGTGTTGTATATAGATTTGCATTAAAATATCTTTGCATGTTTGCAGCAACTGCCCTGTCTAATATTTCCCTCAATTTTAAAATGGCCTTTGAAATTCCACAGGAATCGATGGCATGTAGTGTCAGGATACAGTAAAACATTTCCAGTTAAGAAATCTTGATCAGAGATGAAGGGACCTCCAAATGTGGAGCCAAGTAATTCCAGGTGGTTGCTAAAGATACCTTTTGCTTTTTTTGTTGTTTACATTCAGGGAATATTAACCATTTATTTGGGGGAGAGGGAAAGAGAAGTCTGGCAAATATTCCCTTTATTTTACACTTCTCTGCTTAAAACTGTGTTTTCCTTCTTTCATAATAGCAGCAAATGTGCTGTTTCTGTTAAACAACCATAAAGCACATTTGTAGGCACATAATAATGAATAGCATTCTTAGATTGCATTATGGTTTGTAAACAACTTTTTGGCTGTGTCTTGATTCAATAAATGTTTCTGAGGATCATTTGGAAAAAGCAGGAAGCTTTGAGGGCTGAAAGAAAATATCTTGTTTATAGCAATCTCCATAAAAAGGGTCTTTATGCTGCTGTGAGAACTCAAAGTTAATGCCTTTTGCACCGAGTAGCATTTAATCTTGGTGCAGAGCTGCCTCTGATATGAAATTATTATGTGCTGGCCTCTGCCCAAAGTGCCACTCATGGAATTGGATTCTCTCATGTTTCAAGGCTGGCTTCGAGTCAGCGTGCATGATACTTCACAACCACTTTCTTCACCAGGCATGTTCCTTCTGTGCTGTAGAGAATGGAAAATTTTATTATCCATCCAGAATGGCTTATGTAATATATATTTAAAACGTTTGTGATCTCGGCGTTCGCGTCTTCTGCTGACTTCTCACTCTCGAAATGACAGAAGAACAAGCATCGGGGCTGAGTATTTCTGGAGTGTAGGTTACTCAGCACAGCGTTGCTGGCCAGAGTGTGAGGCTGAGTTTTCTTAGTTTCAGTTTATCTTGGAGTTTGCAGTCGGGATCTCAATTTTAGAAAGTCAAACCCGCCGTGGCGGAGTAACCCCAAACTGCCGCTGGCTCCGTGTCACGCTCTGCCCCTGTGGGAAGGCCGTGATCGAGGTGGGTTTTGTTTCGGGGCTCCAGAGTTGTGACTCCTGAACCCTTTGGGCTCTGGGCTCCGTGGAGCAGATGGGTGATTTTAGGGAAGCAGGAATCCCTGAGCTGTGACAGGCGCTCCGGAGATCCCGCGGCCGTTTGGCTCCGGCCCCTTGGCGATGACCTCACCGGCAAAGATCTGACAAAAGTGGAGGATTTCCAAGCAGAAAAAAAAAAAACAAAACCCTCGAGGTTCCCTGACTGTCGGTGGGGCCTGCAGCTAATTTATGGAAGTGAGACTGGGAGAATGAGAGCAGGCTTGGCATCAGCTGGAGCCCTGCGAGATGCTATCGGGTTACCATTGCTCAGAAATGACGAGACGTTTCCACAATGGGAAATTGTTATGATGGTTTGTCTAACAATTTCATTAGGGCTTCTTTTTGTAGCCTTGCTTTTAGGCAAATGGTGGCCAGATGACTTGATTACATACTTTAATTAAAGGGAGAAGTTGAATAAAAGTATGTAACCAAAGAGGAAATAGAAGCGTCTTCTTATATTGCTCTTCAAAAACGATAAAACCGCCAACTTTAGCTGCTTTTGAAAAGTGCATTTGCAACACTGAGGGCTTCTAAATATGTATTTTTTAACTTTTGACAATTCAAGTATGCAATTCTGTTATCAGAAAAAGCAACACAAAGCTCATTATTTAAGTTTATCAAGCTGCATTTATTCTGGAAAATTAAGACGGGAGTTTTTATTGATTTGAAAGACATAATGGGGTTCTCAGAGTTTGTCACTGAAGAAGATAAAGATTTAAAAAAACAATTGTCAGGTGTGATTTGTATCAGCAGTTGATGGGGAAGGGACTGACTGAGAGATTCTGGTGTGTTTATCATTTGACAGTTCATTTTAAGAAATGATTTCTGACAAGTTGAGGAAATCAGGAAGTTCCAGGTGCAGTGGGAATGGAATCTGGCATGTGACTATCTGGCTGACATTATGCAGTTCTTGTAGTGAAAAGCTGATTAAAGAACAGCTGTTAGCTTAAATCAGAAAGTTTGCTGCAGTTTCTACTGAAACGTTTCTGTGAGAGCCCTTTTTCTTTGGGTGGCAGTCGGTGTTCACAACAAGCAGAGCATGTTCCAGTTTAATAAATCACTGAGCTCACTTGGCACTTGTGCTGGTGACATTAATGACAAAGGATTTACATGAATATCCAGGCAAGGTTTTCTCAGAGTCAAAAAAAAAAAAAAATCAGAATACATCTTGTTCTGTCTGTTTTCATGATATGTGTGTTTTTCTCCTGCCAGTAAAAGTATCCTCTGTAAAACTCCATCAGGGCAACCTGTGTTCTTAGTTAGATTGTACTGAGCTGTTCTTCACAGGATGACATGATTTAATTTTAAGAATTTCAGCTGATTTTCTCTCTGCCAGCATTTCCTACTGCAGACACTAGAGGATCCACAGCAGTGATGAAGTTTGGTACTACATCTCTATACTTACATAATTCTAGACACACATTTGTGTAAGTCTGTGTATATGTGTGTTAATATGTGTAATTTTTAAAATCTATATATCATTTTACTGTATTAGCCACACTGGCAACCTCAAGTTTCAGAAATCATCTTCTTTCTTTACCCCTTTCTTAACAAATGCACAAGGCAATAGAAATTATGCAAGTGCCCCAGGCCTGGAGGACACGACTGGCCCTGGAGAAGAACCCCCAGCCCTGAGAAAAGTTGGGATGAGAGTTTATCCATGGAGTGTGTAAATCAGAGCATGCTCCTTGACTGATGGGGATAAGAACTTTTTTTATTTTTTGGGGGGGGGGGGAGAGGAAAAATGCAGGAGGAAGAGCTGGTGGATCTGGTCTGATACCAGATGAAAAAGCAGACAAGAGACTGTGTGGGAGGAGGAGAGAGGGGAGTGGGGCAACAGCTGAAGAGGCAGAGGTAAGGAGCAAGGCTTGAACATGGAGAAAACAACTTTATTTTACTGCATTCTCTAGCATTCCCTGCAGCTTCTGGTTGTTGTAATACGTATCTAGTAATTTTAGCTGTAAAATCTGTGCTGCTTTGGGCTGCCTGTTTCACTGGGATGTAAGATATGAGGCAACACTGGATTTTTACAGCTTGTTTTATTGAGAATCATTTTCCTTATCTAGTGTGTATTGTTTCTCAAGTATGTCCTAAGTTGGGCTGTTGAACTTATTTAAGAAATATTTTAAGAACTACTTCAGAGAACATTTCAGAATATACTTTTTAATCTGTAAAAACAAATCAATATATAATTAAAACAATTGTTAAAGCCAAGCTTTAGCAGGCTCGGTATTAAGGAGATTAGTACAGTCTGTCCCTACTTGATTTAACATGGGTAAGAATCTCTACTGCAGTTTAAGAGCAGAATTATAATAAATTCATTATTTTTTGCACATGTTGAGAACGAGACTTTCAAGTTTAGATCATATAATAAATAACCAGAGTCTTTAGAAGTGGGTCCCTGCACTGAGTCTCAAAATATTCATTCAACAAACAACCCACATGTACATTTTTAACCTGCTTCTTACCCTTCAATGTAGACTTACTATAAAGTGAATTCCATGTCTGAACAGCTTCAGAGAGAGAATCTAAATAAAGATAAGGCCATTTTCATTTGCTAAGGGAAGGGAGACTATGGATATAAAGTGTATTACTGAACAGTTTACTTATGGCTCCTTTTTTTTTTTGTCGTAGAGTTTTTTGATGTTACACTTGCAACAAAGGAATTACTCATGATTTCTTTGTAACTTACTATTCAACTGATGAAGGCAGGTCATAAGTGGACAAATTTATATTATTCTCATAAAAATTATTTGAAAGGAAGAGCAACATTCAGAACTGGAGAAAGTGCATCACCGTGTGCTTTAAAGAACTGTGCCTGGATTCTTTCTGCCCGTTTTATAAACCCAAGTTTTAGGAGCTGAAGGATCCTCAGAGTTATATAAGCTGGAGAGAACTGTTTTGTGGGAACACGTCTCGGCATTTCCATGGAGCCAAAATGGATGCAAATGAATTCCAGGAGGTTTTTCCTGAGATTCTTTTGCGAGATAAGGAAAAAAATAATTGTGTTTCGATGCACGATTGTCAAGATTTGAATAAGAAATCACATATGGCATGTTTTGACTTTAGAACTCCTTACATGAAGCAGGCAATTACCCATGCATTTTTCTGGGCTGGAAGACATGCTTTGCTTCTTTCCAATATGGAATTGTTGGTGTTACAACCAGTGCATGTACCACAGCTACTTGACAGGAGCAGCAGCTGCAGAGAGAACTTTTATCTAGTTAGATTTCCATTTTTTTTTTGACTGTGTTTTACGTGTTGGTATCTTAGTACAATATATCAGGTGGTGGAAAAGAAAATACAGTAACTGAAAGCAAGTTCTTACTCTTATTTTTGTGCTCCCTACAGAGAGAGGAGCACTTTCCCAAAGTTACCATGAGCAGTATGAGCTGGAAATTATTATGAATATTTGAGTTGCTTATTTGAATTCTCGAGGTTTTGTTGCAAATCCCTGAAAACGTTTAAAGCCGAACTTTTTGTTTTTAGAATCCTTCTGTCGTTATTTTAAACGAGCCATTGTGAGTTGGTAGCGGGGACATTTTGCAACCATGGGAAGCTTTTCCTTCTGCCTCTTTCAGCCACAGACAACATCTGGGAAGGAAAAAAAGGTTGGATTTGGTGTTTCAGTCCAATGGTGTGTATGAATAGACAGAAAGGATAAGGATGTGCTTTTGTTATCTCTGCAGCAGTTTTCTTTTGCAGGTAGAAGGGAGCTTCTACTGTAAATATTTCCAAGCTTTTCCCTGTCCTACATGATCCACTTTTTCTAATTAGCAGTCCAGGAATAGCAGATTAGACATTTTTGAACTGCAGTAAACCTTAATATAATTATTACCACCCTTATTGCTCCACACAAAGCAATTTCTCCATCAGTTCAAGATGTTTCTTCCTCTTAGAAGCATTTGATAATTTGCTGGTAAAATGTTACTGTTGAATTCCTGATTTTTTTTTCACTAGTTTGACAAAGGGAAAGCACATATCAGACTTTAAATTCAAAATTAATTAATTAAATCAAAATTGATTACTTTGCTCTCAATTTTCTATTTCCCCAGCTATTATTTTCAAGAAACAGACCCAAATTGTTCTTATTTAACCAAGGATAAATTAATCACTAGATGTCACAGATTGATACAGATTTTATCTGTTTTGTAGTTTGTGTGGAACTATTCTCGAAATGCATTTTAAACTCTTTTTTTTTGCATTTTAGTACCGATTGAAATAATCCCTGACACTTTTTCCCTCAAGATAATTTGTTTTTAAAAGTTAACCCTTCAGTTTGGGGCTTAATTAAGGACCTTCAGCAAAGGTGTTTTATATCTAATCAGTTAAAAATTCATCTTTGGAGTGGCTGGGTGGTAGAACTGAAAATTTTGAACCCTGTTGTAACACTAAAAAGAAAAATAGCCAAGGTCTGGTCAACAGAATCTTAAAAAAATGAGGGCTGAATGACAACTATTCAGACTAGACTTCTTAAGAACCTGGCCAGAATGAAGCTTTGAAAGCTTTTGTTTCCTTGCCTGGATTAATACTAAATTTTGGTGGGAAAAGTCACCTTTTTCAAGTGTTCTATTCAGTTGGGTCTTTAAAAAAAAATGCAAAACCCAAGTTTCTGGGCATTGTGGTTAGATTTTGTTAAACGAGTGTTGTCTTGTTCTCCGTGAAGCGTCGCCATTTGTACGAACTTGCTGTTTGAAAGCAGGAGAGCACAAACGTCTCTGAGGACAGAAACAGGTGGTTGTCCTCAGGAACGAGTCAGGAGAATCCAAAGGCCTTGGGAATGAAGAACGTGCCATTGTCAGAAATGCCCCTGTTTGAGCCTGGTGACCAGTTCTCAGGCGCTGCCTCGGCCTCGGGTCGCGTTCGTTTGCATTTTCGAGCGCCTCGTTTCCCAAAATCCCCAAATTTTAGTCCTGAGCTTTGACTTCTGCCGTGCTTTCTGCAGCACTGTGAGCCCTGGGTGCCCAAACGTGGTCTTGTGGAGCAGAAACTCATAGTGGTTGTGACTTGAGTAAAGCCCCGGCGTCAAACCCCGGCGAGGGTTCGTCCCGATAAAGTTCCGCCTTATTCCTGTGAGGGTGAAACATGTTCTATATCCGCCTTGAAAGGTTGTAAATTAAATTAATTAATAATTTCTTCACGAACATAAATTAATAAATTAAATTCGGGGCATTTTTTTCCCCCCTCCTTTCTCCCTGACAATTGGACAAATGCTTTTGGGAGCTCCTTCTTGGAGCTGCCTGTGCCTCAGGACCCTTAGAACTACCCAAGGTGTGGTGTAACATTGCCTCATTATCCTCTTGGGTTTTTTTCCCCCCAGAGGAAAAATTTTTTCCTCTTTTGCTCTGAACGATTTTTTTCCATCCCAGCAGAAAAAAAATAAGTGTTAAATCTGAGAAGGCTGAAAAAGGGAGAGAAGACTTGCAACGGGTTAAAAACCACGCGGCTGGGATAACTGTAGGTGTAGTTTGTATCACCCCCGTGGGCTTTAATACTTTTCCCTATGTTTTGTAAGAAATATTTATAAATTTTCTGGTAAACTGAGTATTATTGAAGCTTCTTTCAGAGTTCTCTGTGTGATACCTAAGTTTTACTCTGCTGTGTGTGAAGTATTTTTGAAGCACGAAGCTTGACTTTTCTGATACTCTGCTAAATAAAAAGCAGTGGTTTGCTATTTTTTTTTTACTTTTTTTTTAAACAATCCCATGCTGTCAGGTTAATTTTTTTTTAGGATCTTTGATTAGCAAGGAGGTCTTGAGTGAAAGTTAGTAGGTGTTTAGCTTAATACTGGTTTTTGTCTTCAGAGTGGCTGTACTATAAATAACACACTAAGTATGTTCTTGCCATTGTAGCGTATAAATGAGTGTTCTCAAGAAATCCTGCCTTTCTAAGATGTTCCTTTCGGCATCTTTTTGTAATTTATAAACTATTATGTCAACCTGAGTGTGTTTCAGTAAAGGATTATAGAATTTATGGTACATGTTGAACATCAGCTGTGCAGCTTTGGGGACAGGGCTGTGTTGTAATCCCCGAGTCGTGGGACACGTGAAAACGTGTTGTGGTTTCACCTTAATATTTCACAGACGTTTCTTTAGCTCAGAAAACCCCTCCAGTTGTGACAGAGTTGGGAGTTCTTTCTCAGAAGAGGCAAAAAAACGAGGTACAGCTGAAAGCTTGGAGTTTAAAGCATGTTTTTTAGTGCTGAGAGGAGAATCTTTGGCTCCTGTTCTGCTGTTTCATATTCATGAACACTAAATTCATTCACATTTGATGTGTATGACCCTGTTGAGAGGCAAAACAAACCTGATGGAAAGCCTTCAGCTAAGAATTGTGTATTATCAGTGCTAAGAAAAAATATTTTTCTTAGGTTTTATTTACTTAACTCATTCTACTACTAATTCCAAGATTTTCAACGAACAATTTTATTCTCAGTTTAAGGGGGGAAAAAAAAAAGTTTGGTACCAAATAAAAATACTATTATGTGATAGCTGTTATACAGAGCCAGCTTTACCAACTGAATATATTGCATCTAATTTATTGCCCTATTAGCTGAGAACAAAATTCTTCTGTATTTTTTTCCTAGTCAATACAGAATACTTTTGAGAGTAATTTAATATATGTGTGTACAGCATTTAGGGTTAGATTTATATCTTAATTTATTCTTTCAAACATGACTTTGATTATATAATTTAAAAAAAAACAAAACACTTTAATATGCATAATGCCCAGATTTTAGTGCAGAAGTGGAATGTCTTTTCCTTTCTGCCTGGTTTCTCTAAGGCTTATTTTTAGCCCAGTTGCACAATTTGCTGTGCACTTTCCTTCAAAAAAATAACAACAGTTTTGTTACAAAGTAGGTGTCACGAAGAATTAAAGGCTTGAACTGTAATTTATCACACCTTTTTCTGGTAGGATAAATCAACACCTCCCAGCCCCTCTGATTTATCAGCCTTTTGGAGAAGTGTTACGTCGTGATGTTATGTCAAAGGTGGACCTTGTTCTTCTTGATCCTTTACCCTCCAAGTCAGATTTATAGTCCGGGGCAGCAAACGTGCCCCAATTACCGGGCTGGTGTGGGACCAGTTCACCTCTCCTAGGTGCTCATGTGCTGTTTAATTCCTGAGATTGAAGGCTACAGACTGTGGTAAATGAGATTTCGTCCTGTGATTTTTAGTGTCCTTTACTTCAACCGAAAAACTTTATTAGGGATTTGCTGATTCTCAGCCTAAACCTGCTTTTTCGACTCGTGTGACACGTCGAGGGTGCATTTGTAATGTGGGCGAATATGGATCTAACTTAGAGTTAATAAAATATTTAAGAACATTTTAATATAACTCTTCGGAGGTTTTGGGGTTTTTTTTAAACCATAAAACACGAGCTGAATTTTAAAGAACTTTCTGTTTTCCTTAGAAACCTCGAGCAGGTCTCAAAACTCAGCGCGAGCCACGAGGAATTAGTGCAACGTTATAAAATGCTGCTTCATCAAATTAGGGAGTTTTTGTTTAAGTAGAACTCCTGGCCTTTTGGGATGGAACATGGTTCCCTTTCCTATGCCATGGGGGTTTTTTTCCACAGCTATGGACGGCCCCGGGTTTTTTTCACAGATACGCTTTCAGCTCTGGATGACGTTTAGCCTTTGACCCAGGCACTTTCTTACAATAAACAGTTTGTTGATGAGAGCAGCTGCTGGGAAGATTGCTTCCAGACTGTTCTGCTGCAGCTGAGGAAGGGAAGGGAAGGAAAATTCGGGATGCACCTTACGGCGTCCTCCTCGTTCCTCCGCTCAGCTCCGCTTCACGTTGAGCGCCGAGCACAGGGGCCGTCAGCACCTATTCCTGCCCTCCTTGTGCCTCCTGGAAACCCAGTTCCCAAGTGGAACACTCTGCTAGAGCCAAGAGAGATATAGATATAAAAAAAATTACCATAGTTGATTTCTTTCTCTATTATTTTTAACCTGTTGACAGCATTATTTTCTCTACAGAAAGCAACGTCTTGACTTGTTTTTCGTCACTCGGTGGATTCCGACCTGGGCCCTGCAGCCTGTTCCTAGAATGGGCTGCTGCACGTTGGAGAAATTAATTTTCTGCCTCCCTACAGTGCTTTTTTAAAGCTAAATTTGATTTTGGATTCAGGTTTAGGCGTGGATTTGTGAGCGGTTGCTGGACGTGTAGTTTGGGAGTGGGTTGAAATCTAAGACGCTTCATGTCGAAAGAAATGTAACTGCAATGAAAAGGATAAGGACACTTTGCAGCACTTTGTTAAAGATATTTCCCTTTTTTTTAGATGAATTATTCCATGTGTCTGTTGGGAAAATGGATCCACTTCTGTCTGGGGCTGTTTCTACTCCCTGTAGTGCTGAGATGATGCGCTGTGTTTATGTAATGCAATACTTGTTTTTAAAAACACACTGAGGTGTGGAGACAAAAATAAGGCTCTTGAATAAGCCTCTGGAATGATCTTTCAGCTGTGATGAGCTTTTTCTGCCTCTCTTTAGAAAGTACCTCACAGACTAAAGTAACCACAGGGGACTCCTAAAAATCTGGTTGGTCTTGAATATAAAAAAAGTTACCAAACCCTCCCCTTCCGTGTTTTGCACTGTATCTCAGTGTAGGAAACATAAAAATATTATTAATAAACTGAAACAGATTTCCAAGCTGTGCAGTATCCTGAGAATGCACAGCAAGTATCAGCCAAGTAACTGCAGTTCCTGAGAACGTGAAATGGGAACGTGCCTCGGTTGTACGACAGAAAAATCTTTATGAAGTTCTTTGGGCGATGGGGAAAGGAGGGAGTGGAGAACTGGGGGTTTCTCTGCTTCCCAAGATTTTTTATACTGGGAACTAAAAACACCAGTCGTGAAAATAATGGCCCTCTGAACGGAGTAAGAGACTCACAGCTTCTCCCCCTGAGCTGCTTCTCAGCTAAAACGTCTTCCTTGTAACAAAATATGCAAACCAAGTGAAAATATTATAAATACTCTGAAGATGGATTAAAGTCAGCCAGTGGGACTGTGGAGGGAAACTCAGTTTTTATCCACTTCCTTGAACAAGGACTGAACTTTGAAGTTAATTGTAGGCAGTTAATATCAAAAGAGGTTTTTATATGTTTTCTGAGAATAAATTCGAGTCCTTCATGTGTTTCAAAGCAGATTTTGAGTGTGCTGTAAGTCAGTTTTCTGTTCAGAAGATCTGTTTATTCTAGTTGTTTCAGTTATTACAAAATCCATCTTCAAGCTTACACTTAAGTCTAGAAGAGGAATTATTCAGGGCTCAGGGTGTGAATGTGTAATTTGGGAATGTTATTACATATTAATGGCATCTGAACAGCATTGAAACGATTATGATATCAATAAAATCTGTAATTTTGTGATATTAGATCTCTAATAATATCTAGTAACTGTTCTTCATCCTCTTCCAGTTCCTCTGAGATGATTTTCTTTCCTCCTCTGATCTATCCAGTTTTTGTGGTTTTTTTCCTCATTCCTATAGTCTTTTCCTGAAGAGAAAGACACTGTACTGGGTCTCCCTTGCGTTTAAAACAAAATAATGCCTTTCAATGAATGATTGTAGTAAATTTAACACTTACAGAATGTTTTACAAAGCCTCAGTAAAGAGTAATATAGACATGTAGGGTTTGAAATTAATAAGGATTGTATAGAACATCACATTTTTCCTGCATGTCCTGTACATTTACAGGAAGGTTTTTTTGGTGATGTGAAATGTTTATTTACCTTTAGTGTTTTTCCATATTTCAATGTGGATTTAATTTTCCATGTGATTTAATCAGTCCATCAACTGATGGTATATGAACCAGTGCATCACCTGCAAACTTTTCTCAAGTACAGTGAAGCAAAACTGGAGGTAATTAATTGGAAATTATTACATTTTATGCAAAGGAAGGAGAAAAATTGTTCAGTTGTGTTCTAGATATGTACCTAGCAAGTGCATAGTTGGCCTCACTTACTCAACAAGCACAACTAAAGTGAAGTATTACCTTATAATCACAATATGGAGTCTTCAAGTAAAGCATGAGTAGTTAAAACTGTCTCCTTTTCCCTCCCAAGAAAGGGGAGAGCTGATGTCTAATGTTTGTTTTATGGCACTATATTTTTAGCTTTCATTTAGTTTTGCCTCCACGTTTTTAATGGAAACCAAATGAATTTAGGCTGTGCCTGAATTTTGTCTTAACAAAGAATTCCATTGATACAGAGTTTAAGACCCATCAGAGTTTGGTAGGAAAGAGCAGCTCCCAAACATGCCCAGTGAGAGAGATCTTTGCATTTATCTTTATGTGGATCTGAACATACAGATAAAAATAAGAAAATACGTCAAAATCCTATATATACAAGCAGATTGTAAGAATAAAGTCTTGGATCTGGGCTTATTTTCCACCATTATAACTGGAATTTTGTGTGCTTGGTGCATAAGTCTCATTGTTTGATAGAGCCCAGGTGCAAATAAAATCTTCTCCATGAGGAACTGTAATTTGGTGTTATTTTATACTACAACAGAGAAAGGTTCACAGGCAGCTGGGTTTTGTCTCCCACGTCTCCCTCTTTTCTCCTCCTTGTTCAATCTCAACCCTGAGTGAGGGAAAAGCGAAACTAATGATTATGAAATTAAAAAGAATTTTAAACGGCAAAAGAAAACTTCTGCTGCTCTGGAGCAGTTTCTTCACACACCTGACCAAGCTCTTAAAATCACAGCAAGCAGATGTTAAAATCATAAACAAAATACAGCTTTTACTCTTCCTTCTTTATGTTACAAGCACCACACTGACCAATGTGTGCTGGAGGAGCTGAGGGTGGGTAGTGGCTTAATTTTCTGTGTCTGTGAAGCTATTGAAACTGTATTGTGCTTGTATTGTTTAAAATAGGGGTAGAAACATTTTCTCATTGTAAATATTAAACTTCTGGTTGAATATTTTTTGCTGTGAAAAGCTGATCAACTCTCCTGTATCCAAGTTGTTTGGTTGACACGTCAAATTTCATTCTTGCTTTGAGGAAGAAGGGGAAAGTCTTTGCCTTTGGGAATGTACATGAAAAAAGTGTGGTTTGAAAAAAAACCCACAACTACAGTTTTATAGGAAATAATGGTCTTAACCTGAAGGAGGGCAGGGTAAATGGGATTTTGGGGAGAAATTCTTCCCTGTGAGGGTGGGGAGGCCCTGGCACAGGTTGCCCAGAGAAGCTGTGGCTGCCCCTGGATCCCTGGAAGTGTCCAAGGCCAGGTTGGATGGGGCTTGGAGCAACCTGGGCTGGTGGAAGGTGTCCCTGCCCATGGCAGGGGGTGGAATGGGATCATCTTTAATGCCCCTTCCAACCCAAACCATTCCATGATTCTGTTATTCTATGAAATTAAATTTGGCCTGACTTTAGTTCTCCCACCCCAAACTGATGAATAACAATTTCAGAAGGTATTTGTGCCACCCTAAAACAGGTGTAGTTATTATATTTACAAAGGGTGAAAGTGCTGGGATGGGTTACACAGGTTTTATAGGATTGTGTGTGTGAGTGGCTGCACTCACTGTCAGTATTTGAACACAAAAGAGCTGCAGCTTCTTGGATTCCAGAATCGTAAAGCTTGTACCTGCATCTTTCAGGGTTTAGATAATTCTGGATTTTCAGGGAAAGCAGTGGACAGGAATTTGGGTGTTTTCTTGCCTCAGGTTGGCTGCCTGGACACACCTGGGCTGGTCCCAGAAGGTTCCTGACCCAACACTTCTCGTTGGAGTGGCCACCAGAGGTTGCTGCAGAACGGCAGATGCCATTTGGAATAGGAGAGGTTTTGGAATTCCAGCTGAATCCTCAGTTTAACAAATCACACAGTTCAGGTTCTGACACGATTTTATTCCTTTGCAGTGGAGTTGAAGCAGAGGTTAACCCTGTTTCTTATATAAATTGATTTCATTGAGTAATAATGTACTTTTCTATGTGCCGCTATAATTGTGGGGACCACAACACATCCATGTGTGAAGGAAATTCTTCCAGTAAAAATTAATTTTTCTAGTGTGTATTTGGCCAGCACTTGAAACTTTGCTCTGTTGGAAATGTAAACTCCCTATTTTCTTAAGAATTTTTAAAAATCCCTGTCCTTGATTACGAATTCCTCGTGTTTGTATTTTTGCTCAGCTCAGAAAGCGCGTGGATGTTGTGGGGAAAAAATTAGCTTGATAGTTATACACATATAGCAATTCTTAAATGGTTCAGTATGTGTTAGAAGCAAGAAAATTAAATCAAGGAGTAAGCCTAAAAACTTTGAGGAAAAAATCACTTGAAAGTGATCACTTGAAAGAATTTAGTCAAGTATATATATATATATTAGTACAAATATACCACACAATTTCAACTACTTATGACTGCATATATTATATATGACCACTTATGACTGCATATATGTATATAATATATATACTAATGTAACATCACACATAAATAGATGCTCTTTTGTTCTTTTAAGAAATTATTTTGTGGCAAAAGAGCATCAGAATTTTTTTCCACCCAGCCTCAAGCACTTTGATTGTTTAGAATGTAGTCATACTTAGCACCTTTGTTTTGTAACTTTAATTTCTATATGACTGTAAACACCTCGTTGTATGAGTGAAAATTCTGGTTTTGTGTCTAGGACTTGCACACTCAATTCTGCTGAGAGAACTTCTGCATTTGAAAAACAGGCATTTTCTGATGAAGTAGTTTTTCCCTGACAAAAATGAAAGCTGTAATTTTTCTAAATATTGAATATTACAGCCAGTAAGTTACTGTGTGAAACAAGTAGGATAATGTGTGAAGAATTTGTCAGCAGTCTGTCAAAGCTCTGGTGTTCCACTGAGAGAAGGTACAAGTGCTTCAGGCAAATCAAGTCAAAGAAATCCTCACAAAACCTTTATTTATTATCACATCATCATTTATGATGTATATGCAAAAAATGGGGGGGGGGAGAAAATATTTAAAGCTTATTTTATTTAAAAAGTTAGAGTTCAGAGGGAGCTTTAGAAAACCAAGAAGTGAGAAGTAGTTTCTCTGTAATTACAATTCAGTTACTGAGTCACTCTGAGGTTGTCCTGGGGCTTAGAAGTGACGGGATTTGGGAAGAGAACCTTCCTTTCTTTGTGTCCTTCTCTGCTACTTGTGCTGCAAAGCAGCCCCTCTGCTGACACTCAGCACACAAAGAACGTCCCACAAGCAACAGTGTCCCTGTGAAATTTGAGAATATGCAGCTCCTGAGGGTGGAAAATCCGTAGAAAGGTGTTAAGAGCAGGACCACTTCTCTCATTCCTTCCTCAGGTGTAACAGTGGGATGTGGAAAATCGGAGTCATGCCTTGGATAGATAACTGTTTGTAGGAAGTTTGCTCTTAGTTTGTGGCTTGTGGGTTTGAAAGAGTTGGGCTGGAGCTCTGAGACATCTCGTTCAGGGGCAGGAGAGCTCAGTTCTGTCCTCAGCACTCACGGAGGGAACGCTCATATTCCAGTTCCCAGATACGACCCTAAATGGGAAGGAGGGGCATGTGTTTGCTTAGAACTTTTTTATTTAAAAATCACAAGTCTTTCCCCTTAAAAATTTTGAGGGCAGGAATCACTAGTGCATTATTTTCAGTGGAATTGAAACCATGGGGTTTTTTTTATGGTTTCATTTATCACCATAAAAGACGACTTTGACCCTCCGAAATTTAAGCTACGAGAAGTCCCAGCGTCTGTGTCTGTGGGCTCTTAAATTTACAGTTTCCAAAGGCAGGGTAAACATTTCACATCAGATTTATCAAAGTAGAACTATTTATCTCCAGGAAGAGTTCTGTGAATGTGTGACAGTTGTTTCTGGGGTGCCACTACACAGGTAATAATTGTAGTAAATCATCCATTAGCTGACGGTGTGAGCCATTTGAGCAGATGTTCTGCTGAGGAGCCAGTAAATGCTTTTCTTACCTGCTGCTTTATCCTTCAAATCCAGCATTGGTGGTGGATTGAGGGGCTTCTTCCAGCAAAGAATCTCATCATGTTGAAAAACCTGCATGATACAGATGAATGTGTGCACTCCAGGCTCCAGGAAAACCACTACGAACGCTCTTATAGGGAAAAATTAAGCTTAATTAACCTGCAAACGAACATGATCTCAAGCCTAGGAGGACAACACCAAGTAGTCAGGCCAGGCTGGACTAGAACAAGCAGCAGGACTTGATCTTTGAAGCTGAAATGGGGTTAATTTTCCTGTTTTGGAAGTAGGAAACGATTACTTGAATAAAAACGTTCTCGGAAAAACGTTTCTACGTCTCCACGTGGGGGGAATTCATATTTCTCACTTTATTTCCCTCCCCTGCAGGAAATCCACCTTGCTTTTCTGAAGTGGCTGGAGGGAAATGTAGATGCTGAAGGATTAAGGGCATCCAGCAAGGTGTCCCTTAAATTCATGTCATCCTGTGACTCCGAAGCGGAGGTGACTCCGTCTCTCATGCCGGTGGTCACGGAGATGGGAAGTTTCTCCTCGGAACATTTCAGCCTGAAGACGTATCAGCAGAACCTTCAAACCAAGAAGATGGGCAAGATTCTGCTTTTCACTGAGGTTACCACCAGCACAATGAACCTTCTGGACGGGTAAGAGAGAGATCTAGACCATCCCAAATGAGCTTTGCGATCAGGGATTCCCGGTTATGGAAACACACGACGTTCAGAAAGAAACTGGACGCAAAATGAAACCTTTGTGTTCACAGAATATTGATTTGTGATGTATAAAGTACTGAGCCATAAAGGGTGAGAAAATCCGAGCGTGACAACTTCATGTTTGGGAGTGGAGTTTAATCTTTACTCCTCTTGCAAAGCATGAACATCACTGGGAAAGTTCGAGGTGATAAATGTGCACGTTTGGAAGTTTAAATGCATTTCCCGGTACGAGTTATTTTTCTGGTACGAGTTATTTTCTGGTCCAAGTTATTGTCTAAGCTAACTATTTGGCAAAAGTAGTACCAGGGAGATTTTTGTCCTTAATTTTAACATCACTGTTTCCTCTCTTTTCTTTTGCTGAAAATGTCACTAAAACGCCCTTCAGTGGTTCGTCTGGGTTTTGAAAACGTGGATTAGGGGATATGGAAGAAGTCCTTTCGTCATCACACAGATGACCCTTGTGAACGAGTTGTGGGATACCTTTGAGAAGGTTGTTCTTTAGAGTTTAAATGGGATTAAGTGATATGAAAATCACAGCTACTAAATCTCAGGCTGGAGTCTGTGTACAAAGGCTGCACTGTTGTGTTTCATGGAAGTCTGATGGAAAAACCTGTCTTTGGGAAGTTGTTGCTCTTCAGGACAGATTATCCCATGAGTGTTTCTACCTGTAACTTCTCCTGGCAGTTGCTTTTGAGTATCAATACATTGGCAGAAATTGCAGATGAATTTTACTGGTGAAAAATAATAACCCCAGGGATTTTGGTTTGGATTTTTTTTTTTCTTTAATAGCATCATTGGTTAAATCACCTTGATTGTTATTTTAACTGATGAGTTAACCAGCAATAATGGCTTTAGTTCTCAGGCTGAGAACCTGAACTGTGAGGCTGATATAAGTTACAGAATATACCTTCTTGCAGGTAATAAAGGTGTTTTGTAATAGAGGCACACAACATCTGTGAAAGAGGATGTGTTATAAGAGTATTTAATTAAATTAATTTGTAGTCTTGCAGTTGATAGAAATTACAAATGATTATTTGTGCCAAAATACTGCAATTTAGAGGCACACATTAAATATTGTTGCTGTTAAATTTTGCCAGTCCCCTTCCCCTCATCTACATCCTCATCCTGCAGCTGGTTTTGGAGAGATACAGGCAGGGCAGTTTTAAATATCAGCAGCTAAATAGGGCCAGGTCTGACCAATTTATGTGCAATTAATTACCAAGGAAAGCAAGAGAAGTGGTCTTGGTTTTTCAGTGACTGCAGAACCTTTACTCTCACGTATTTAAAGGTTGCTTTTTCACATTAAGTTTTCCAAATATAACGAAGTGCTTACAGATGTAGGTCTTCAAGATTTTCCCCATCGTGGTGAGGCTTGAATAGTTGGTTTTCAGGTAAGTTGGAAACCAGAAGTCCTGGCTCTAAGGAGCTTATGCTGGGAGGATGATCCCAGGCAGATTATAATTGGAATTAGAATCATTAATTTATTAATAGTTTAAATTAAATTTATCTTACAGAAAGACCTTTGTTTTAATAAGTTAAGGTATTTGTCAAGTATTATGGTCGATGTTATTGTAAATACTTGGTTGTCATGAATAATAGACTAATGGGATCCATGTGATTTGCAGGTCAGTGAAGACCCTTGAGTCTTAGATGATAATATTTCATAAATATTTCATAAATATGAATATCTAAGATGATAACATTTCACTAGAAATCGATGCAGAGACCTATTGGATAATTTTTATTCAGAAAAAAAAGTTGTCAGGTTTTTAAGGTTCTTCGAGATAATTTTCATTAAAGCAAAAAGTTGTCAGGTTTTTAAGGTACTTCCAGATAATTTTTATTAAAGCAAAAAGTTGTCAGGTTTTTAAGGTACTTCCAGATAATTTTCATTAAAGCAAAAAGTGGTCAGGTTTTTGAGGTGCTTCCAAATGAACCCCTCTGAATTTGTTAGGATGTGTGCATGACACTTGTGTCTAATTGGCAGTTCTGAGCGAAAGGAAAACGTATCTCAGGGAAAAAAAGATGTTGTTTGCTTGAATAAAAACTAGTTACCCATCGATCCTTTGCAATTCCCCCCAAAAAATTGCAGCACTAATCATATGTTGCATGAGAGACTCTCAAATTTTGCCAAGTTTTGAGGGTTAAAAATATGATACAGAGGCACCTCAAGAACTTAATGAACGTGATTTGTCATAAATCTAGTTAGCAGATTGTTTAGTAGACGATAAAAAAATTCGGCATTAAACATGATAAAAAAAAATTCGGTGGATTTTCCTTCCACCCACCGGGTGCCAAACTTCTGCCTCCCACCAAAAACCTTCGTGCCCACCCCCCCCCCCCAAAAAAAAAAAAAAATAAAAATGAAGAGATGGAAGGAGAAAAGGGGGCTGGAACTAATTTTATGGCTGAGCAACCTCACAGTAGAGAAACAGCCGGAGCCTAATAGGGGTCTTTGTCTGCGTTTCCACCCTGGCTGGTAACGTGCCAGTCAAAAGTCAAGCAGGAGAAACAGGTGGGAACTATTAGACCTGTCATAAAGTTTGAAAAATTGATTCTGGAGGCCCGGGGAATAGATTGGACTTGACAGTGTTGTCCTAAAGATTCTAAGGGGAAAAAAATTCTGTCGTTTAATTTGGGAGCCCTTGATTGTTCATTAGCTCTCCAGATGGCAGGGTCGGGGTGGTTTGGAGTATTTAACTGTACTATCCCTGGCCTGGATTTGGGTGTCCTGAGGTAACAACAGGCTGGGAATTCACCTGGAGGTACCCCAAAAATTCGATGGCATCCATCCGCTTCGTTGGCAATTAAAAATTTGTTTAAATGTCATCTGGTTTTAAAGGCTCGATGTGGTGGTTTGAGACCCTCAGAAATCTAATTTCCAAGTTCAAGCCCCCTCTTCCCACAATTTTCCCCAGTGTGAGGAGGGTTTTCAGACAAAACACAACTACTCAGCATTGGGGGAAAGGGAAAATACAGGGTTTATTTACATGCATGTACATATAGGTAACAACTTAGCTATCACTTCTACAGTGAAATAATATATTTACATTTGATTAAATTTCTCTTTTTCCTTCAACAAGAGTCCAAGAAGAAAAAGAGAAAAGTCCTCTTGCCACTACATTAGATAAGTCTCTCCTTTTCTTCCACAAAGAGTCCAGGAGAAAAAGGAGAGGAAGCCTTTTTTCACTTTCAAGCTACAGTTCTTCTAAATTAAAAAAGATTAGAACCTTGGCTTTTTTTTTTTTTTTTTTCCTTTGCAAGGAAATTCTTTCTGCAAGTTTCAGAGCCCTTTTCTTCCCAGGTGTTTATCCTAATGCCACCTGAGCAGGTTGATCTTGCCTCTCTCTCTGTCTCCTCTCCTCAGGGCACCCCTGGGATTGGAGGTTTTGGGATGAAACCCTTGTTTTCGAGGCCGTGTCTGGTAAAGTGATACAAGAGTTCCATTGCACAGACATTCCACTCACAAGGCTGGAGATTAATAGAGAAACATTTCTATTTCCAATCTTTCTGCCCGCTCTAATTGGCTGGAATGGTTTCACAAGCATTTCATTAAAAAATAAATTCATTAGATATAAATTTCAGTTTTGTTCTGTCTCTTCTGTCCCCTTTCAATATTTTAGTTGGCAGAAAATTTGATTTATACATGATTAAGCCAGCATGTGATATATTCTCTATGAAATGCCATTGTGGATCCCTTTTCCCCAATATTTAAGAAGGACAAAGTGCTTGTTGTTAGGAAGAGTTTGACACAAAACCGGTGAATTTTAGTGGAAGTGAAATGTGGAATGAGGTTGCTTTCATAATTGCTGAATAGGATATTTAAATAAAATGTCAGCTTAGAATAAACAATTTCCAAACAGTTAAAATCTCTGAAAAAAAAAGAAAATCCTTTACATCATCAGTGCCCTTTTACTTTTCTGGCTTCATATTGTTGGACTTTGAAAAATTAAACTACGGCTCTAATTTTGGCAGGTGGGCATTAGGACACATTTTATTTTAAAACTCTTGTTTTATTGAAATACAGGTGGTGCTAATGCAGGTCTGGGTTAAGTAAAAATAGGGTTTAATTGAAGGAGATTGGAATGGCACTCCAGAGGCAGAAGCAAACAAGCTGAGATTGACAAACTCTGTTATGTGCTGGGTGATTTTTAATTTGTTTTTCAAATCCTTGTGATGTTTTATTCTGGGTAAACACTGGGCCCTGTGCTCAGTCATTCCGGGCACCTCGGTGATCTCCCTTATTTTCTGTTTAAACCCTATTTTTTAAAGAACAAATTAAAATCATTCCTGGCTCTGAGGGTGGGGAGGAATTGGCACAGGTTGCCCAGAGAAGTTTTGGATGCCCCTGGAAGTGTCCAAGGCCAGGTTGGAGCAAGCTGGGCTAGTGGAAGGTGTCCCTGCCCATGACAAGGGGTGGAAAATGACCTTTAATGTCCCTTCCAACCCGAACCATTCCATGATTCTCTGATAATATTTGTATTTTAGCATGGTCAGACCATCCAAGTACATTAATAGTCTGCTAAAATGAGTGTTTTAACTTTAACAGGTTGTATAAATTAACCCCTTACACCCTTCACCCTCAAGAATTCTGGTCAGGGAGCTGGACAATTCCAGGGTGTGCAGGAAGGATTCTTCCTTGATGGAAAGGTCCCTTTCTCTCAGGAAATAGGCACTGGATATTTAAAAAACAGGTGCTGACCAGTGGGTCAGTTGCATTTAAACACTCTACATATTTTATACTTAATCTCTTCTACAGCCACATAACCCAAAATATTTTGTCTGTTTGGATAAAGAGTGCGGAGAGCCCTCGAAATATTTATATTGCCTTTAAAAGTTTAGATCCCTTGATTTTGTTTGTATGTTAACCTTTGGGGTGGGAAGGAATGCTTTGCATGATGAATGTCTAACCAAAACCCCAAAGTTAGATACTGATGGCAGTAGACCTGCTCTTTAATCTTATTTTCCTTGATCTAAGATCATCTTCCTTCATTCTTTACATCATTTTTACTTTACATAATTTTAAACTTTCTATTTTTTTTTTAATTTATAGGCTTTTTATCCTCAAAAGAAGAAAGTTAGTGCATTACACACCTACTTAGGTGCTTTTTTTCCTTAAGGTTTTTTTTGTATATTTGATATTTTGGCCCTTCCTTGAGTGCTAAAAATCAGCTCAAGTAACAGAATGAATTTATTTCCCTTAAATCAAACCAAATTAATTTCAGCAGTGGCTTTTGCTACTTTAGTTTTAAATGTACAATATTTCACACTTCCCTCCTCCATTCACTTCTTGGTAGTGATTTGCATCCTCCAAGCCTTGGAGAAAGCCGATAACCAAAAGATCCCGCGGGAATTCTGAGAGTCTGTTCCCTTCCCCGCCCGTAGAAAGGGAGGAATCCGGGAAGTTTTTTGGCACTGCTTTGGTCCTGTGCCATTCCCAGCCCCTCCTCTGCCATCCCATTTTTCGTGACATTGCTCCCTGAAGGATTTCTCCGTTGGGATTTGTCGTCCCCTTTTGAGTCGATTTTCCGGGCCTTTCTTTCCACCTGTCGCCGGCGGTTCCTGAGGGCTCCGAACAATCCCGTCCCTATTTTCCTGTCACGCACCTTGTGTGTCGGATTTTCCATGGGATTGAAGGCAAAATGTGCCCCTCTTTCTCTTCTTGTTCTGTAAAAATCAGTGGATTTTCTTCCTCTCCATGAAAGTGGGCCCCCCACTTGCAGGGTTTCTGTCGGTGCAAGAGGGAGGTTTGGCATTCCCAGAGGGAATTGAGTCATAAAAAAAAAAAGAGATACTCGTTTTGCAGAGCAATTAACCCATGCTGAACTCGTAGTATATTGTATTTCCCTGCTGCTGGAAGTTCCTGAATCCATGTCATCCTAGGAAAACACACACACACAGCCTTGGAACTCTCCTCCTTGGTTAAATATGAGAGGAAACCCTGGAAGGCTGCACAGGGAAAACGAGAGTTGAAGGATGGAAGTGGCAGAGATTGGTTTGTTTTACACGGTGCTGTTTTCATGCCCATGTTTTAAAACAGATTTTTTTTGTATTAAAGTGAAAAAATTCAGCGCTGAAGTTACAAATCGTGGTTTTTTTCAACAAGAGGATTAACTTGGAGTATGGAATATATGTAATAGAATACAATATACCATAATGGATATAATATCTTATTATATGTAATATATTGCAGCATATATATATATATATATAATATATATATATGCAGCATTAATATATAAAATATTAATTGCAGCATATTATGTCTGTATTATTGCTGTTGGTTTGCTGACTCCATGGCTGTCAATTCTGCTTTTGAATTTTAATTTTATTTAGTAAAAAGAAGTGTTACCTTAAGCTTAAACGGCCCAGAAGGACTTAGGGATTAATATTTGCACCTCGTTGAGAAAGATATCCTTGTGTCCATCAAATAATCACCTTATTGTCCCCAACATGAGTTCAGATCACAAAATAGCCTTAAATAAAGTCATGTGCTTATAGTAATAAATTAAAAGCCTCAAAGATAGGCATAAATCAGTGTAGGACATGAGCCATGCCTTAAAAATGGGAGGGTACAACACAGAAAAACGAGTTTTGTTAATATTCATAGAATGGTTTGGGTTGGAAAGGACCTTAAAGATCATCCAGTCCCCCCTCCTGCCATGGGCAGGGACACCTTCCACTGGCCTAGGTTGCTCCAAGCCCTGTCCAACCTGGCCTTGGACACTTCCAGGGATCCAGGGGCAGCCACAGCTTCTCTGGGCAACCTGGGCCAGGGCCTCAGCACTGATAATGTGGTCAGATAAAACAACCTCCCCCCTCCACCCTGTCCCTAATTAACTTTATTGAGCGACTCAGGGCTTGGACAAGTCCTGGATCTGCATTTCTCCCCCAGCACCCTTGTGTTGTAATTGTTATAATCATCAGATTGGTAAAGGAATAAATTGAAGGTGTTGCATTCAGATAAAACAGAATAATAGTTTGGTATCCAAGTGGAGTCACTGTCACTGGAAGTTTCAGAGGTGTCTGGTTGTGGCCCTTGGGGACATGGATTAGGGGTGATTATGGTGCTGGGTGAAGGTGGGACTGGATGATCCTGAAGGGCTCTCCCAGCCTTGATGATCCTGGCCTGGAGTGACAGGACAAGGGGGAATGACCTTAAACTGAAGGAGGGCAGGGTTAGATGGGATATTGGGAAGAAGTTCTTCCTTGTGAGGGTGGTGAGGCCCTGGCCCAGGTTGCCCAGAGAAGCTGTGGCTGCCCCTGGATCCCTGGAAGTGTCCAAGGCCAGGTTGGACGGGGCTTGGAGTAACTTGGGCTAGTGGAAGGTGTCCCTGCCCATGGCAGGGGGTGGAATGGGATCATCTTTAATGTCCCTTCCAACCCAAACCATTCTGTGAAAGATCTGAACACTGAACCACAACTAAATGCAGTCACACAAAGTGTGAATGATTCCCTGGAGGTTTCAGTGTCTCGTTGTGACTAGGCAGGGAGAAGAGCATAATCAGATTTGTCAGAAGCTCAAAGTTTGCTTCCAGTTTCCATTTTGCACATCTCCATCTCTTTACCCTTGTTAGAAGAAAAAAAAAAAAAAAAGGAGGAGGTTGGATTTCCAAGAGTATGGAAGCCAAGTAGGAATTAGGAAACTTAAAGCATGGCTGCTTTGGGGAGTTTAGACAGCACCTGTTCTTGTGTTCTTAAGAATAAATACACTGATTTTTGCTTGTTTTTATGCTGCCAGTCAGAAGATAGTGGTTTAATTTCAGAATGATTCCCTGTGATTGTTTCCAGAGCCAAAAACTTTGCAGGCTTATGTCTTTTCTAACTCTAAGCAGTAAACCAAGAAAATCCCACCGAATCTGAATTCTTGACCTAAATCCCACCGGCCTAATTTATTTTCACTTATAGTCCCAGTTAAAATATTTTAAGAATCTGTTTGTATTCAAACTAGGGCTTGCATTTATCACACCTCGTATCATTTAGCCTCAAATGTCATGGCCTGGAGAATGGTGTGTATTAAAAAAAAAAAGTGAGGTTCCCCCACTGCAGGTTTGTGATCCCCAGGATTGCCATAAAATCCTGTACCTCCTGTTGCTCTCCAAAGAATTTGCTGGCATTGTTCTTGTTGCTTAACTGTTAAAAGTGGATGGACTTCCAAAGGTGTTTTTTTTTTTTTTGTAAACTTGAACTGACACTATTTTTACTGATGGTATGATCTTATATATATATAAAAAAAACCCCAAAACCCAGAAGTGTTTTAAAGGATTCTTTGCAAACACAAAGCTTTTATGGATGTTGCATTAAGGACTTGTGGGATCCAGCTATAAACTGTCCCCTGGATGTTTTTAGTTTGGTTTGTGTTCAAATGGATCATCAGGCTGTCCATCCACAGAGGAAGATGAAGAGGGATAATGAAGAGAAATCTGGAGGAGGAAAAAAAAGAGTAGGAAGGAGGAGGTGAGGAAAGAGGAAATAAAAACATGGCATTCGAGGGAAACAAATCTTTATTTAGCAAATACTCCAAGATTAAAGTAAATTAAGTGAGATGTAAGGAGATGGCAGTATTAATTGGGGAAAAATCTACACATTGTCAGAGTTCTGATCAAACCAATTAATGATCAGAAGCCCAAAACACCCTTGTTCAAATGGAAGATTGTCTATGAAAAATAATTTCTTTAGTGTTTGGGTTTGATTTTTCTGAAGTTATAAAGGCTGGTAAGGATTCCCCTTAAGCACATGGTGATTCCAGCTCTAATTTTTCTGTTTTGGTTGAAAATTAGGGAGTATGAGGAAAGGGGAGCACTTTATTTTGCTGACACTAAATAATAACTTTGCTTGTGGTCGCAGCTGAATTTGCAGCCGATGTATTCCCTCTCTGCTTGTTTATTTTTAGTCATCCTCTTTATATTTCCTACAGTCCTAATAATTTTTTGAACCCTTCATCTGAATCCCACGAGTTGCTTGTATTTCATGCTTTTTAAAAACGCAGTACATTGTACTTTTTGGATAATTCACTAAATTAAGTGACAATGGGAAAGCCTCAGAGTTCAGATGATCTTTAAGGTCCCTTCCAACCCAAACCATTCCACAAATCTCTGGTGGATTTTGCTAAATTTGTTAGCAAAAGATAACGTGTATATTTTATATGGATTATGGTACCAGATGTCAGAGATAAAAGAAATTGCTGGTGGCCACCTGCTTCAGTGCACATTTCAGATCTTGTGTGGTAGTTGATGTCATGTAGAATTCACGTGATGGGGAGTAATTTAAAGTTAGCAGACCATGGCAGGTTAGGACTCGTGGAATGTTTAATATTTTCCATCACAGTTTATCCATCTGTTTGAAAAAGGGAGAAGTGAAATAAATCACCTTTTTGCCGAGGTTTTTGAAAAGCAGCTGGGATTTTTGCTCAGGGGATATATTGTTGTAGGTATTTCACTGCATCTTGTGGTCCTGAGTTTTTTGGAAACCTCCTGATGAAGCAAGATGAGGAATTATTTTAAAAAAGCAAATGTGGCCTTCACAGCACCATAAATGATATTATAAAAAAGGCCTTAATTTGATCTGGTAATTTATCTAAGTACTTAAAGCTTTGGGTACATAAAACACCTTAAAATCTTCCAGGCAAATTTATTCTTTTCTTAATCTCTGTTATAGACGAGTTTTGCCAATTAATATTTATCTTTTGGGGACAATAAAAAGAAGATTTCTGCTTATATCATGTTAATTTCTCTTACCAGTATTTCCCCACACACATTCCCAGTGTTTTGCTGCTATTAGTAATTTTTATTTCCTTTTTTGTTTGGTTGTTTTCATGGTTGAGATGGATCAAGTGTAACTTAGTGTTGTTGCAGTTTAATTAATTAGTACCAATTATTAACACTAGAAATTGCAGAACTTATGTCTTTCTTTAAAAAAAATATAATTTCTTGTTAAAATAATTCTGATGGTTGCTGACTTATAAGAAAAAATTAGGAGAAATCGATCCTGTTTCATTTAGAAACTCAGATCTTGACCTGCTATATACTAGAAAAAACCCCTTTTTTTCAGCTGTGGGTTCCAGAAATATCAATTTATGGGGAGGTTTTTTTCCTAGTCTTTTATGCAGAAATAGGAGGAGATGAGAAGAGATGGACATAAATGTCTTTTTGGGACATCTGCAAGAATAGCTGTAACTATAGAATAGCTGTATACTTAATGTTAATTAAATCCCCAGAAAACTCAACCCGGAATTCTGTGGAAACCAGAGAGTAAAGGGAACAGAGAAACCTTTCACTGTGAAGATTTTTAGTGCAAGACAGACAGATTTTTGGGAGAAGGGTGGAAAGAAAAGGGAAATACATATAAACTGGGAGTAAAATTGGAGTTTCCTTCTTTGTGAAGGTCAATCCATAAGCAGGTGCTGTTCCATATTGGATGTGTTATCCAATAATTCAGTCTGGGAGAATGTCTGCAGGTCAGCAGTGGCTCCTTGCTGAAGGTGAGTTGCTGTTCCAGGCTTCTCTGGTTTTTATTCCAACGTGGTCTGGGCACAGAATGTGTGGTTGGAGCTTTTGGAAGTGATAATTGGAATATTGGGATCCTACCAGATATAACCTGGTTTTTATCTGATGTGCTCTTTGGAGGTTCCAGCACTCAGTGCTCATCAAAACAGATCAAATTCTTCCTTGATGGATTATTTTTCACCACTAATTGAGGAACAACTGGATAGAAACTGTAGCCCTTTACCTATGAGGAAAGAGGGAATATTCTCCAGTTGGCTGGAGCTGTAACACAGGGTGTTGATGACAACAGAATTATATTGGTTTAGGGGGAAAATGGTAATTTGCTGCGAGGCCTTGGCTTAACAAGCTGCTGTGCCAACAGGAGGGGTTAAGGAGGGTGAAAATGGTCTTATTTTGATGTTTTGCCAAGCTAAGCAGTGAAACACTGCGAGCATGAACCAAGTGCAATGGAATGCTTTCCACTTGGAGCTGAAACCCCCAATCCCAGGGAGTGAGTGACAATTCCTAAGTGGTGGAGCAGAGCAGGAGATAAGTACCTTCCTTCCTTCCTTCCCTACTTCCCCTCCCAGTGAGGAACAAAAAAAAAAACCACCAACCTGCTGAGCAAAAAGCTCCCAAGTGCTGAGGTGTTTATTTTAACACTGGGAAACGCTTCTGGCTTCCAATATTTGCCTGCTTATAGATCATATCTGTTATACCAGATGTGCCACATACAAATTAGACATGGCTCATAAAGTGTGGTAACCCTAGATTTTTCAGGAGTTTTGGATGTAAATTTTCCTTTTATTTAGCTGTTCTCTCGCTCACGTCGGGGAGGTTTTTTTCTAGCAGTGGAGCTTTTGAATTAAAACCCTCTGCAGAATTTTTCCCCCTGTATTTTAAACACACTTTATTCAGTTCTTTACAAAAATACCTCTAGGTGGTTTTAAAAAAAAAAAAAAGAAACGTAGAAATGGAAGTTGGATTTACTGGATCCAGAACCAGGTTCTCTTAATTTCTTGGCTGTATTTGCAGCTGCATTTATCTGATATCTACCAAAAGCTTTTTGGAAATAAGAAAATTTTGTTTGTTTTTTTTTTTTAACACTGATGGTAACTATACAAGGAAAGCCTAAGCTAAATTTAAATCACAAAGTATTAGCTCAGAGATGACTAAAATATATAAAAAAACAACACCATGAGTCCGACTGTGCTCTTAATTTCATCTTCATTTTCCCTTGTACCGTGAGATGATTCAGATGAGTTTTTTATGTGTGTTTTTATCTGTTCTCTGTATCTGGTGGATGCTGGCATGGGAGACTTCACGTATTCAGCTGGGTAATGAGAAAATTGGGAGGTTTTTTTTTACAGCAGTGCTCCAGGCACCCTGCTGTGGACTTCCCAGAGGAGGTGGCAGGCAGCTTTGTGGGCCATCCTGCTGGGAATGCTCGGCCATCCTGCTGGGAATGCTCGGCCATCCTGCTGGGAATGCTCAGCCATCCTGCTGGGAATGCTCGGCCATCCTGGCTGGATGTAGAGCCAGGGGGATGTCACAGCCAGCACCAGTGCTGGGTGACACAAATGAGCTGCTCCTCAGCAAACCAGGGTGGTTTATCCCTGTATTTAACCCAACCATTAAACACCAAATTCCAAAACCATCAAGTTGTGAATGTCTGTGCAACCACCAACCACGTAATTATTAAAAAAACTTGATTAAGGTTGCGTATCATGAACTGTCCTTTAAATTTTTCATTAAAAATCACCGACTAATGGTTTTGTTTTCAGTTTATCCTGTTGCTCCAGTGTTTCTGAAGGTCTTTTTTTATCCTGTGATATTAATGTCACCAAGGGAACACGCTGCAAGCCACAACTCTTTGCCTACTCTGTGTTTTCAGTTTTATGTGTGCTGGTAAATCTGAGGTGCTTCGTTCTGCTTTTCAGGTTTCAAACTGCATTAACCATCTCTCCATCCCAGGCAGTGGCTCACACCCACCTCGTTACAAGAAGGGCAGGAATCTGATCCCTAGATGTGGTTTTCCCTAAGTAGGTGATTATTGGTGTGTGTGCCATTTGTGCCTGGATTTCTGCACCATATTTCAGGAGGTATTTAGGTCTTCCTTGCATTACTTACATTTACATGTAGGGTTTTGTTGTTTGGTTTTTTTTCTTCCTGTGTGAAAAAAAAACATTCTGGAGGGTGGTTTTGATACACTGATATTCGTGTTACTGGCATGTTGTGGTGTCTGCATTATTTGCCAGTGACCTGAGCTGGGTTTGCTTTCAGAAAATGTGAGGTGGTTTTCTGTCCTCCCTGGTTTTACCTGTGGCTGTTTTCAAGCCCCAGCTGCGTGGCAGATGCTCACACCGAGGTTTTGTGTTTCAAGCAGAATCCAGAAATTCTCAGGGTACCTCCTTTGCTTCTGCTACAGATTTTTCTCCTCCAGATTCAGCCAATCCATAACTGTTGCAGTCTTTGGTCAAAATTCTCCTGACTAGAACCTGTTTCCCTCCTTAAATTAACCCTCTTCTCTGTACTGCTGCTCTTCTGCCAGACCACAGTTGGTGAGTACAGTGGGAAAGGAATTCTCTTCTGCTTCTTCATCTCTATCAGCTCCAAATTCTACCACTACCTGCAAGAAATTCTGGTGTGTTCGTGTTTTGTTTTGCTCTTCACTGTGTTTATTATTGTTATTATTATTACAATCCTTTATTATTCTGATTATTCAGCAGTCCAGGCTATGGTTTTTTGGTCTTCTAAAGCTTGTGTAAATAAATGGCACAAGTGATCTGGTCCTCTAAAAACAGCAGCCCTTGTCCTGTCCTTCTTGGCTTTGAATTTTTTTTGGTTTACTTCTGAAATTAGACCCTCCTTGCCTTACCCTCCCCTCTTCTTCCCCCCCCATCTCTCTGCATATCATAATTTAAAACCTTCTTTTTAAGGTGGTACCACATTTCTGCATGGAAATGGGCTCATAAATTAAGGCCAGAAATAGCACTGGCCATAAAGTCCTTGGTATAATATTTTCCCTGCAATATTCCTGCTGCTGCTTCAGGACTGATTTGCTGGTGTTTTCACTCGAATATTGAACCCCATAACTTTTTGTGGAGTCTCTGTGTGGTTTTAAGGATTCTTACAAAGTAGAACTGGGTGCAGGAGGGGGGGCTTTAAATTTACCTGTCATATTTATGCCATTTCCCAACTTTATTTCCTTCAGTGTGCAATTGTTTTCAGCAGGCTTTAAGTACACAAGTCAAAACTACAGGCTTTAACTGAAAGTATAATTTGACCTTCCCTAATGTGGGAATTTAACAATCCTGCTTGGGTTTTTCTGGAGCAATTTCATATTTTTTTTTGTCCACGTCATAATTTCACTTCCAGACTAAAAACCAACAGCCCTTTGAATGTATTTATTTTCATTTTCTAGATGTTGTATTTTTAACAGATACAACTGGCAGAAGAATTTTGGTTTAGGATATGCTCAGGTGCACTTGGATATGTGAAATGTATTTGTAGTTGAGAGATTTAAAAACTTAAGCATGTGAAGAGTTCTGAAAGGAAGCATCTACCTCTAGTCTTTTATAGGATAAAATTTAATCTTTGAGGTAGTTTTGTAATATTTTAAGGCATCTCTTTCACACATTTATAGGACTAAGTTGATAAAAAAGTTTGCAATCTGATTTCTTTAGTTTGAGATTTGAGATTTGAGCAGCTTTAGCCCTTTTCTTGGAAATGATCTCAAATACTTTTTAAAGGTCACCCTCAGCCCTTTTTAACATTCAACTATTATGCTGTGTGTTTTCAAGGACAAATTACAACTTTCCAGTAAAATTGCATTCTAACATATCTAAGAATAATCAAATGTACTTTGTTCCTCATCCTTTAGTTCCCATGACTCTGTGCATCACTGATTCATCCAGGGAGGCAAAAATTGAAATTTTGTTGTGGGAGCCCTCTCTTGTTGTATTGACAGAACATAATTCAAAGAATTACAAAATAACATTTTATTTCAACACTTAGGAGGACTTGAATTGTTAGGGGTTTGTTTCCAAAATTAGTTAAAATAGAACTAAAATGAATTTTGCTTCTTCTGTCAGATGAGCTGCCTTCTCTATGGGAAATTTTATGTTATATGTTATAGGGTGTTTAATGAAAGTTGCAAAATAAGCCCCAGCATAAATGTCTGTGGTTAAAAAAACATAATTTCTTGAATGGTCTCATGTCACAGAGAGAGGATGGAGGTGGAAAGGCAGAGGTACATCCTTTTACATTTGAATGCAGTGGTCAGGAAGCATCTTTAAGTTGTATTTATGTTGTGATGCTGCACATGTAGAAGAGGAATTCTGTGAGTAACAGACACGGTCCCTGTGGAAACAAGAAGTTTATGTGAATGTGAAGGGAATAACTCTACAGAAGATGGTGAAAATTGGGTTATATTGAGTTTTTCTTAGTAGGACACGGTGTGATCTGTACTTTGTAGACCTACAGTACTGTGGATTCAGGATTTAAAGCAGGTAATTTTTGATTTGTAATGTAGGAATTTTGATTAGTTGCCTTAAGTGGCTGCCAAAAGATCATGGCACTGTTGACAGAAATGGAATATTTGTGTTGAAAACCTTGAAAGCTCAGCCAGGAATACAAATCACACCCTTTGACCCACTCCCCTCCTAATTGAAGTGGGTTTTCTGGTAACAGTTTCTAATTTAATTCCACACCGTGTCACACAAAACTGCTGCTGCTGGGGCTGTTCCTGCAGTCCCTCTGCCTGCTTATGCATGCAGCAATAAAGCTTTCCTAAGGTATCCTGTATGTGTCTTTGGCCATTCCATGTATCTTTTTGAAATGTAGGACATGGGTGGGTCTGGTTTCATCAGCTTTAAAATTCTGGTCAGAAATTGTCCCCTAAATCCCTCATGAGTCAAGTCAGGCAAGACAACACCATGGACATTCTGGTGAGGGGAAGGGTGACAGGTCTTCCATTGTGAAATGGTGCCTGAAATGTTTCTGCTTTATTATAACACCCCCTGAAATGTGCCCAAATAGCAGCATTGCCTAGAATTAGGAATACAGTCAGCAGCTACTGTGCTTTCAGCTTTCAACTCCGCTTGGACACATCCCTGCACGTTGGAAAACCGCTGCGTGAAAGGGACGTCTCTGGAGGCCCGAATTTCGGAGCCCACAGTTTGGGAAGGGTTGCCATTCCTTGTGTTTGTGTTACAGCTTCTACCAAGTCCTCCTGACGGAATTGTGGAAGTATGAAGTGCTTAAACAGAGACCCTGGGAGGGAATTCCTCCGAGGAAGCAACGTTTCCTTGCTGTGGTTTGGTGACCGCTCGCGCCGCGGCTCACGTGGGTGGCTCGACGGTTTGTTTTGGTGGGGTTGCAATGTTTCCTTTTCAGGCAGTGCCACTCCTGATGGACAGTCTAAAAGTTGATGTGTGAGACTGTTTAAAGGTTGATGTGTGAGACAGTTTAAAGGTTGATGTGTGACAGCTCCTGCTTGTTTGCTGTGACGTGAACAGCACGCGTCCCTTTTTAGGAGGGAACGTCACAGGTGAGGGCCACCACTTTGAAGCACTTCCCAGTGGAAAAAATCCATGGATTGCCAAGGAAACCACCTGTCTGGTTCTCTGGGAAAACTCAGCTAACCAAACAGAAAACTCTTTTAAGTGTCAGACACAGCCAGTGTGCCTTTTTTGTGGGTGCATACGTAGAACTGACACTTCTGAAATGATGTCTGAGAGGAGCTAATCCTGAGAAATTCAGCTGCCCTGGGATAGGAGAAGGTCAGACATTTCTAGAGGCAAAATGAACAGCTGGTGTAAGGAGTTAAAACTCTGGTTTCGTGGTCTTAAATGAGATGTGCTTCTCAGGAGAAGCTGATTTCTGTTGGGGGAGATGTTGTGGCCACTTGCTGACCTTTCCCCCGTGGAGATTCGTGGGCTGTAATTTCAGTTCAGTTGTTTGAACAGCTCACCTTGATTGGCAAAGCTTGGATTCGGTGATCCTGGAGGTCTTTTCCAACCTTCATGGCTCTGTGGTTCTGTCTTTGCCTGAGCTTCTGAACACATCAGGATACCTGGCTGGGAGTCCAGCTGATCAGCTATGGGGACTTTCACCCCTTGGTTTCAGACTCAGCAGGAGTAACATTTTCAGCTGATGGGAAGGAACTTGATTGTCTTGTTCTCAGATGAGTTTGTCCAGGGAAATTTGAACCAGAACTTGAACAGACATTGAGTTAATGTGAGAGTGAAGGACTCTGTGTTCTGTAGGCTCAGGAGAATGAGGGACTGTATGTGTATGTTGTGTATTGTGGGGCAAAGCCTGATGATATTTCCCTTTTCTCCAGCAACCACAAATGTCTGTGGTTCTTCAAGCACCACAGTTTTAGCTGCCCTTTGCATCTCCCATGTTTGTGAGTTGGTGCAAAGGTTTGTATATTGGAGAAGAAAAGGTGGTGTGGACACCTCACAGCACCTTCCAGTACCTGCAGGGGCTGCAAGGGATCCAGAGAGGAACTTTCCGTCAGGAACTGTAGTGACAGGACAAGGGGGAATGGGTTCAAACTGAGAGTAGGGTTAGATTGGATATTAGGATGAAATTCTCCTCTATGAGGGTGGGGAGGCCCTGGCACAGGTTGCCCAGAGAAGCTGTGGCTGCCCCTGGATCCCTGGAAGTGTCCAAGGCCAGGTTGGACGGAGCTTGGAGCAACCTAGGCTAGTGGAAGATGTCTCTGCCCATGGCAGGGGGTGGGACTGGATGATCTTTAAGATCCCTTCCAACCCAAACCATTCTGTCACTCTATATGACAGTAGAAATTTGCCTTACATTAGTTCCAGATAACTCATGTTGTAAAGTTTTATTCAAGAAGCTGCCACTCTTGTAACCGTGTAATTATCAGAGGACCAGAGCTGTCGAGATGATTTCTTTTCCTTGGATTAGAGCCACGTTGTTTTAAAAATGGTAAAAAGAATATATGAGTCAATACCATTTTCATCACATATCTCAACAAACTGCATAAAACCTGGTAACTGTGAGGGTGACAGTACTGGAGAACTCAACAATTTAAAAATTCAGTCGTTTTATTTCAAAAATTTGAAACAGAGCAAACCTTTATTATGCCTTTATTGAGAACCCTCTATTTTAAAATCTGTCCATTTAGTTCATATTGAATGTGTGCTGATGCAAATGATGCCTTGCTGAGAGGAGAGAAGGGGGAAAAAACCCAAAAGAACTGGACATTTCAAACGTGTATAACAGCAAGAGAAGAGAAAATAAAAAGATGCCCACTCAAAAATGCCAACACGAGGAAATGCTTTATCTGCCTGGTCAGTTATGCCAAGGATATATTTTTTTAAATTATGAACAGATGCCTTTCTTTCTGTCTCATCTTGAAGCATAGTTTTCCTAAAGTGGAACCTCGCAGAACATCAATTATAACTATATAAATATAAATTTATAACTATGTAAATATAAATTTATAACTATATCAGTATAAATGTCCAAGTCAGCCTTTCTCATAACTGGGGGGTGAACGTGTGGGCTCCTGCAAAAATCTTCTTTCTGGTTGGATGTTCAGAGGAGAAGATGATCCCCCAGATTTCACTGGGGTTAGATTCTGTTTGAACTTTGCAAATCCCACTCAGGAATGCAGTTTCAGAACTGCAGGAGATAATGGTGGGATGGCCAAATCCAAAAGATGGAAGGTTTTAACTTCAGCAAGCAGTTGTGTGTCTGCAGGGCTGTATATACAACACTTGTGAAAACAAGAGGTTACGTAAATATTTGAGTTTTTAAAGATCTGTCGCGGTCCTTTTTTTAGAACCTCATGTTTTATTATCCAAATTTGTGTACAGTATCTCGTTTCAGGAGTGCTATTTTGTGTGTAAATGGCAGAACTGTGGGTTTGACACATAAGTAGTCATGGTTCTCTCTTATTTCTTCCTCGGTGAGTCCCAGCCCTGCCAGGGGACGAGGCCAGATTATTTCTGGGCTGTAGAGCTCGTTCCAAAACAAACCCTCTCTGTAGTTACATTATCCTTCAATGTAAGGAGCATGTTTGGCTTCCCCATTGCTGACATCTGCCAAATATTCCTTAACCAAGTGTTTAGTGTAATTTGCAGTGAGCTGGTGAACACTTAATGGGCTTTGTAGAACTTCATCTTTTATGTCCTCCCCAGCTAAAGCAAATCCTTTCATCGTCCCCATTACCTTTGTGCTGGTTTTTTGCTCGTTAGATCCTTGCATTTCCCACACCCAGTTTCTTTGGGATTTCTGGGATTTGATTTGGGAGGATATGCCTTTTTTTTTTTTTTTTTCAATTAAGTGGTACTGAGTAATATCCAGTGAATTTAAGTGGAATAATGAAGGGACACGTTTTTCATTTAGCTCCTAATAAAATGTAAGGACTTTACCTTCTCTGATTGAAGTTGCATAAGGGAAGTTGGATCAGTATGGAAATGGGAAATTTTAAAAGTGGGTGGAAGTGGTAATGATAGTTTTACTTCTAAGTCTTCATGTGTAGGTGCTCCTAGTTCTGTTTTCCTTATGAAATATTATTCCTTTCCCTCTCTTGTCTCTCACTTCCTCAGGCAAGAAAAATACCCCACTCAGTTCAGTAAAAGCAGGTTAGACCAATAAAATCAGTTTTGTGCCGTGAATGCAAACTTATTTTTTAAATGGTTTGAATTCAGAGGGGGAGGTTGGAGATGGGGTGATTTTTGTCACCAATCTGTCCCCTTTCTGTTGTGAAATGGAGCCTCTGGAATTGCCACGATGGAGTTGTAGGTTTTTAAAAACGAAGAATAATGTTCATTCTACTGCTTTACTCAGTGTCAAGTATATAATTAATGTATATAATTCTGCTCAGCTGAGTTTAACGTGAAGATAAAACCCCCAGGAATCAAAAAGCTGAGTTTGCAGATTACCCAGGGTGATCTCAGACTCCTCAGCCCTGCAAAATTAAGTTACCAGCTTCCTTTACGAGAAATAAAGAATTCCACAGTCCATTTAGACTCTTTTAATTGCCGGCTGAAGGAAAAAATCTCATAAGACATTGAAAATATCCTTTCTAGTAAGCCCCAGAGAAGATGGATTGGGTGATAAGTTTTTAAAGCAGGCAATATTGGGCCAAGCTGAGTAAAGACAAGTCTTTATTGATGGGAATGTTTTCTGAAAGCTCTGATGTTTGCCTTCAGATTTAGCTGTTGTTTGGACAAGGAGGACTCATATGACTTTTTCAGATCTATATGAACACAGATTCAAGGTTGCAGATATAAAGAACTTTTTTACAGATTTTACACTTTCATCTATATTATAACTTATTTTTAGTCATTTCAGCTGTGTACTACTAGTGATAGTAAAAGGTGCTGTTTAGTGTTTATTTCCCAATAATTTTGCTTTCAAATGTGCAGCAAACTGCTTACAGTAGAATCTTCTTCACATTTGGTGCAAGCCACAACATTCAGAAGCTTTTAGATGCTGTAAAATTGTCAGTTTTCCTGTAGTGAACTCTAACAGGTAGTGATAGAATTGTCTTTTTAAATTGCTTATAATTTATTTTGCAAAGTAATTCTGATTCTTAACAGATCAGCATTTGCCATCAAATGGATGAACTTCATTGTGAGGATGAAGAGTGTGATTTTAATACTGGGATTTTCCCTACATCACAGCATTTCTCCTTCTCTTTTCCATGAATGTCTTCCATGTGATAAAACCTTTAAGGCTTGTGTATTACGAAGAGCTTTTCCCATGTATAACCAGTGGAGTTCCAGGTGGAAAACAGGTTGTTGGGAATGGAACTGAATTGGTTCAGGAAGCCTCGGAGCTGCACGTTGTTACTCACGACTGGGCCCTTTGCTCTGTGTCCAACTCCTACAGATGTGGTTTGATGCAAAGTCACAGAATCATGGAATGGTTTGGGTTGGAAGATTATCCAGTTCCAAGCTCCTGCTTTGGGCAGGGAACTTTCCACTAGACCAGGTTGCTCAGATCCCTGGAAGTTTCCACAAGGCCAGGTTGGACTGGGCTTGGAGCAACCTGGGCCAGTGGAAGGTGCCCCTGCCCATGGCAGGAGCTTGGAACTGGATGATCTTTAAGGTCCCTTCCAACCCAAACTATTCCATGATTTCCAATGTTTTAGTCCCTCTGAACATCTGTGTTCTTGTTCTGACACTTAAAAGAACAATTTTGGTATCGTAGCCGTGCGCTGGAATCAAAACTCATTTGTCTTGGGTTCAACAACTGAAGATTTCCTAACAAGATTCATAATTGGTGTTTAAAAGTAAAATCAATCATTTCTCGATAATTGCCCAATTTACAGCCTTTCCTTTACCTTGTGCCTCCCCTCCTGGAACTGTGGCACTGTGCTGTAGGTAGGGTGGAAAAAGAGGAAGGAAAATGGGTTATTTGGTGAAGCACAGGGCAGGCGATTGTTGTTTGTTGTTGTATGAAATCACAATCAAAATTGACACAAGTTGCTATTAAACTCTATTTCCTGTGTTAAAAAAAGTCAGTATTAGCTAAAAAAGAAACCTGCAGCAGTAGATTTGCACATAGACCTTAATGAGCCCAATTGACCTTCTGTGCTGTATTTACAATTGCCTTAAAATTGTAAGCAGATGTTTGAAAAAACTTTTGTTAATAGGTCCCTAACATCTGTTTCACCAGTGATATTGCCCACCAAAGCAGCTGTAATTAGTGGAGCACCCAGTGCCTGCATCTTTTTCTTATTGGTGCAGATGATCGTGTTTCTCCCCCAGGTATTAAAGCAAAAAAAATCTTATTGGCACTTTTGTTTTCACAAATTCTACAACCTCTCTTTTGTGAGGAGGCGAGTTTTTTCCACCCGGTGCGGAGTAATGGAAGAGGTGTTGTTTTTTTTTTTCCCCCCTGTGAAGTCTTTAAAAAAAAAAAAAATGCCTTGCAGTGCCTGTACATCCAGTCACACCAGAGCAAATACAGCAGATGGGGGGGGGGAAAAAACAACCTACATGAAATACACTGCGTGCAGCTGAAACTTTTGGTGGGGTTCGTCCGTCGGTGCCGCTCGGATGCATGGCAGAATGTGTGTTTGGAGTGGGAAAAAAAAAAAGGGGGAAAATGAAAGGAAGAAAACCTTAAACTGCTGAATAAAAAAAAAAAGAAAAACCCAACCCAAAACCCGGTGTCGTTTGCCCGTTAAAGTCCTTTTATATGACATAGTTTCCATTTGTGTGAGAACACAAAAACCTGTCTGCTTGTTCAGTTTATATCAGGCTCCTTTCCGAGGAATTGTTGTGACAGTGGGCGAGGGGGAAAGGTTCAGCTTTAACCTCGTGGTGGTTGCCAGCCTTCAGGGTTGTTGGGGTTTTTTTTGTTGTTTTTTTTTTTGTTTAAATCAACTGCAATTTGAAGGTTATTCTTTAAGAAACTCCTACTTTGTAAAATGTAATGTGGAAAATGCAGCCGGGGGAGGGCCGTGCAAAGCTGCCAATAAAGTTTCCACTTGGGTCCTTTCCAGGCGGATTTCGCTGGGAGATAAAGTCACTGACGGAGGAATTGCCCCTTTCCCAAAGGGAAGGATCTTACTGGGAACGTTCTGTTTGCTCCCAGAAGAGCTGCTGGGCTTTACAAATCATCCCCCCGTGTCTTTTCAGACCTGGGAAGCGAAGACTGCGTTGTGTGAAATGCAACTTGAGGTGCAGGGACCTTGTTGGAGACGTGTCCCAGTGTCTTTTGCTTCCTTAAATATTGAATTAATGCTTAGATTGGCTTTATCAAACTCAGCAGGGCACTTGTCTGACTCATATGGCAGCTCTAGGACTAAAATGTAGGGTTTCAACCATGATTTTCTACAGTTATAAGGAGGAACAAGATGAATAGGAGAGATTTTTTTAGACAGATACAGGTAGGAAAAGGTTTGGGGCTCACAGTCCCACAGTCCATGGAGGGTTTCCAGAATGGTTTGGGTTGGAAGGGACCTTAAAGATCACCCAGTTCCAACCTCCTGCCATGGGCAGGGACGCCTTCCACTGTCCCAGGTTGCTCCAACCTGGCCTTGGACACTTCCAGGGATGGGGCAACTCCTTTGGGCAATATCCAGATGTAGGAGTCTGGGATCTGTTGCCTTTTCCATCCAAGGGATATCCAGGGCTGCCATAAATGATAACCCTTTACTGTTCCTGGATTGAAAAAAAAAGACTTAAAGGAACTTTTTACATCTTCCCTTCCCCGAAATCTTTGTCCACGTAACAAATGAGACGAGAGTCCAAGTCCCTGTTCCTCGTTTTCTGCTCCCAGCACCATTCCCAGGAATGTCCTGGAGTGTTGTTTTTCCCAAAAACTGATTTTCCACGAGCAGGTTTTCTGTGTTCAGTTGCTGTAATGACTGTGGAGAGGTACCATTGCTGTTTAATGCTACATTAAACCTGAATAATCAATCTCTCAGGTCCCGTTTTCCTTCCAAGGGCAAAATATAAACCAGCTTATTTCCTACTCTTTTTTTTGGTGGACCTGCAGCCATGTGGATGGTAATGAAACAGGTTTTCTCTCAAGAAGCCAAAAAGAAATATATTTGATTTATTGCAGGAGAGACATTTGTTCATTACTTATATAGACAAATGTAAAAATAGAGAACATTGTTATGAAAACCAGCTGATAGACAGAGGCACTTTTTTTACTACTGTATTTTCAGTGTCTCTCATTCTTAATTAAAATACCTCTTCAAAGTAAGCAGTTGAGTTACTATTCTCGAGGTGAAAAATGGGCAGTTCAGCTTTCCAAACAAATTTTTTTCATCATCTCATTGGAAAAAAAACCCTCACTTTTTCCTTGCTTGGTTTTGTCAGCCTTCTCTTTTCGACTGTGCTGATCTAAATCTAATCAAAATTGTCATGTGAAAACAGGCTCCTGCCTAAAATAAGACCAGAGATATTCCTATTGTGAAAACCACAAAGATTTTGGGGTTTTTTTTGGGCCAAATTTGAATTCAATGTGGTTTTTATACAGTGCTTTTAGATGGAGCCTTTGATGGGGGAGGACGTGCCCAGGGGATGTAGGAGGATAAATCCTCTATAAATTCAGACTCAAATCACAGGAATTCTTGGGGAAACTGTTTTGCAGTTGATATTTTGCATTTGTTTGAGTGCATTTGGCAGCTGTGACTTCACCATGAAAGTCATTCTAAATGTCAGTTTTCTGTAAAGATCATCAGGTTTTAAGACAGGGAACAACACACGGAAATATTCTTTAGAGTTCCACGAAGATTTATCAAATGTTTCCTTGCTTAGTTTGCACAAATGCCATTAATAAATGGAAACTTGTGCTGTGCTAATACCAAAGGAATTAATTCATGGAGTAAATTCCTCTCTTCTTTTATTTTTTTTTTTATTCTTTTTATTTTTCTTTTTATTCTTTTTATTTTCCTTTTTAAGGTAATATAATATCTCTGAGTGTTAAACTGATTTGATAAACACTGTCCATAAGTGATCACAGTCCATGTATTTACCAAATTTTAATTTCAAAAATTGCATTTTTTCTCTCGATGTGAACAAATACATAAAATGTATAATCTAAATAGAAAAGATATAAAAAATAAAAATATAAAATACATAATAAATATATCCTTTAGATCAGATATTCACCCATTCAACCCGTTTCTTCCATTTAACCTGAAGGAAAATCAGATTTTTTTTATATTTAAGCTTTATTTTTGTTAGATTGCTGATCAGCCATCTGAAATTATTGATGTTCTCAAACAGCTCTTTCTAGAACCTGAAAAAACAGTGAGAAATGGTGAGAACATCACTGTGAGCATTGTGTAGGATGCTAAAGATTCTACCAGGGTAATAGTGTATTTATTTTTTTTTATACATTTAGTAAGTAGATACATATATACTTATAAATTTTGTATATTTTTACTTATTTATATATACATATCTTTATATATTTTATATATTTTTATATAAAATATATTTATATATACTTTTTTTTCTTCACCTCTAATGAAGAGGAATTTACCATGTTCCTTATTTTTAAGGAAAAAACTATTAGATGCAGGTTCTAAAATGATTCAAAAATTACTCAAAATAATTATTAAAATCACTCAAAAATATTTTGAGTTAAGAAGTGTCAAATTATTTAAACATTCAAAAATTGAGTAATTACCAGAAAAATAACAAAGAGGAACCTGTTAAATTTGCAATAATATATGACACTGATAATTTTTGTTTTAGATAACACTTTTTATAGGTTTCCTTTATAGTAAGAGTGTTATTGATAATATTTATTTCCAGTACCAAATCATAACATTCAGCTCCCTTTGGGATAGAAAATTCCCTACATGGCCAATCTTGAATGATGCAAATCCAATTTGTGAATTCACTTGGGAATTTTGGTTATAAGGAGGAGCCAAAAAAACCCCCAACCCAACTGAACCAAACCAAACTAAATCAACCAAACCTCCAGAAAAAGGTTAGGCCAGATTTAAAGCTCTTCCTGGTTTTAGTTGTCTGATAAGTAAAATCTGGAGCTCTGGACACTTAGTTTTATTCTGAGATATTGAAGTCCCATCAGCTCACCTTTATAAATTTAAAATACATCAAATCAGGTGGCACCAACTAATAACCTGAACTTTCCCTCCAAAATCAAACATGAGGGAAAATACTGTTTTAAACAGTTGGGAGATGGTTAAATACATCAATAAACAACATATAGTTGAAAATACCTTTTAGTTTTTAAGGGATAATTTTTTTTTTTTTCTAATTTCTATGCTGCTTTTCTTAAAAAAAATATTAAAAAAAAAAAAAAAGAGGAAATGCTGTGAAAAGGGAATAACCAGCAATTTTGAGTGTACAGGGTAGAAAGTCTCAGTGACTATATAGAATTTCATGGGGGCTCTGTGGAAAACAGTAGCATTCATTATGCACCTCCACAAAATGTCTGTGATTGCAGTTGACTCACAAATTTCTCTAAAATTACACTTCTGTGAGAAAACAGCTCTTGCAACGTGTAAAAAAAAATTACCATTCATTGCTTTAGTTCTGACCTCTGTCCAGCTCAGTAACTCTTAGTTATTCTCACATGTTCTGGTTTTGCTGGGAGGAAAAAAAATGGGACTTAAAACCCAGTTTATTCGCTGCCAGAGATTTTGAGGGGGGATTGTCGAGGTAAAATTCAGTTCCAGTTTCTTGCACAAATCCTTGGGAAAGCTCTAAAACTCCATTCCTTGAACTGCATTTAAAGCTGGATATGCCAACCGTGAGCATATTTAAAAATTCACCCTGAATTTTGGGTTAAACTGTGTGAAAAATTTGGAGTTATTCACGTCAGAGGTTCTTTTCTCTGGGGCTGGACTAGAATAAAACTTCCCCACCTCTGACAGGGACTTCCCTTGCTACAGGTGGTGCTGGAAAATGCCTGATTTTTGGAGATTTCTTTTAGGGAGCCTTTAAACTGAGGGAAAGCTTATACAATAAATAAATAAATAAATATTTATTAATAAATAAATAAATAAATATTTATTAATAAATAAATAAATAAATATTTATCAGCCTGAATACTGTATTTATTTATGTCAGTTCTTGGTAAGTTTTGCTATCCTAACTGGTTTCTTTCCACGAAGCCAACGACAAAGGATCTTTTTTCCATGTATTCCCCATTTTTCACCGTGTGTGAGGATCTCAGATGTCACGACAAGGTGGTTTTTTGCTGGATTTTTGTGGTGTAGGATCTGTTGCATCTCAAAGCCTGTCAGTTCCATTATTTGGGGGTTTGCAGAAATGAAAAATCACTAGAGAAAAATCATTTATAGGGAAATCGAGTGTTTTCTCCCAGCTGGGGTTCAGAGAACAAAAGAATTGGAGTGATTTCTGTGCAAAGTACATTGAGTTATTCTAAATTTCCTTACATTAGTGGCATTCTCTGAGCTGCCTTCATTAAGGTTATTTTATTCCCTAAGTTTTGAAGTAGAACCATTTCAACTTTCGTCACAAAACTTAGAATTGCAGGTAAAAATGGAAGTTTGCATCCCTTTAACTTAGTGAAACCTTGTTCCCTACAGCTACAAAAAAAAAGGTCATTTTATTCTTAATTAAATCTCCTTTTTTTTTTGTTAAAATACCATATTTTCTAACTACCATTTAAATGCCATTTTTTTAAAATTTAATACCATCCTTCTCTCCCTGTCATTTCCATGCTTCAATTATTGTCAATTAGCAGCACTTACCAACACAGTTTCAGGTCTCACATTCAATGCTAAGGTTTGATCTAAACAGTGTTACACTATTTAAACCTGTCACTCAGGGGGATGGTTTATTTTTATTTTTTTTTTTAACCAGTGTAGATGTATTGATACAAATCCTAGAATAAATAGAGTTAAATAGGTCTGAGGATATATTTCCCCCAATTTTTCTTGTTTCCCTTTCCTGTCTGGCAGTACAACTTTGGCTATGGACAACATCTTAGGGAGGAAAAAAAAAACCCAAAATGCAAACCCAGAAGAGGTTATTGCCCTTTCCTGTATTTTTTATGTGTGTCAGTCCCATTTCTGGGGTATCAAAAGGGCATTTCTTGATTTGTTTATGAAAATCCTGTTTTTCCATTCCTGTCTAAACACTGATATGATAGTTTTGAACTTTTTTTTTTTTTTTAATTAAGAGCAGGGTTTTCATCTTCTTGTATTTGTAAATTATGCTTATGGAATACTTTAGTAAACAGGATTTACTCAATTAATCAAATTTACAGATTAGCTTATTGATCACAACTATTTCATGCTGGAGATCGATGCTAACGTGCTTCAAATCTTTAATTGTTAATCCATTTCTGAATTAACATTGATGCTTGTTGGTATAATCCCTGCTCATTTGATTTTTCTTCTTTTTTTTTTTTTTCTGGAGTGCTGAAAAATACTTTTTTATCCATTAAGGAAGAAAAGGACAAAACCAAACTGTTAATTTTCTGTATGTAATTGAAGACGCTCCCAGCTAAGGAATGTTTGACATCATAGTTGGAGTTATATTAGGATCTCAGGTATTATATTTTATACAGAGATATAATAGATATGGGAAAGGTAATACAATATTTAATGTTTAGGACTGAATTTATTCTTATTTTAATCAGGGAGATCACTGTAAGCCATTGCTGCAGTTCTATAATGTTCTGATGGGAATTACTCCCTCTGTCTGGATGTATTATATGGACTGCAGGGCAAAATTAATTATTATGGCAAAACTTATGGAAGAAACACAGAAGAGGAGAGGGTGAGTCAGAAAACTCACATAAACTAGAAATAGGTTGTGCAGGAGCTTTTAGCATGTTCTTTATCTGACAATTCATCTGCTGACACTATCTCATACTCCCAGTAATTTTTCTGAGGGTGGGAAAATGAATTTTGAGGGGATTCAGCCTTAGGCCAGCATCACCACTAAAGCTGCAGCAGGCTGTTAGGTCCACAATCTGTTCTAATTTCTTTTTTTTTTTTAATATATAAATAAACTTTCTTAGCAATCATTTACATATAAACTTTTAAATCTTCAGCTCTAAAAGGGGATTATTTAGACGGTGGAGTCAAGCCCTTGGGTTAATAGATCCCACATATGCCATTTATTGCATACTTGTGTTTATTGCTTAAGGCACTAATTCCCTTAAGCGAAACACAGTATTTTTTTAGAATTAAATAAAATAAATTATTTCTTTGCCCACTTTTAATGTGTTAAACAGAAAATCTCTCTAGCAGATGAACGCTCGAGACGCAGCAAAAGCTCCACTGTAGTCGGGGGTATTGTTATTGCTAAAAAACTCTGCCATGATTTAGCAAACAGGGAGCAAAACATCTCTCTAAGTCGTGCCAAGGCAGGTTCAGATGAGATATTAGAAACAATTTTTCCCTGCAAAAATGGTCAGGATTTGGAATAAGTGTCCCGGGGAGGTGGTGGAGACACTGTCTCTGGGATTGTTCCAGAGGTGTCTGGATGTGGCCCTTGGGGACATGGATTAGGGGTGATTGTGGTGATGATGGGTGAGGGTGGCACTGGAAGAGCTTGAAGGTCTCTGCCAGCCTTGGTGATTCTGGGATTTTAGTTGTTGTTGGCCTGTTGGGATGAATCCAGAGGAGGAGGCCACTAAGTGACTTCAGCCCCTCTGCTCTGGAGCCAGGCTGGGAGAGCTGGGGGTGTTGAGCCTGGAGAAGGGAAGGGTCTGGGGACACCTTAAAGCCCCTTCCAGTGCCTAAAGGGGCTCCAGGAGAGCTGGAGAGGGACTTTTCTCAAGGGCATGGAGTGACAAGATGAGGGGGAATGGCCTGAAGCTGGAGGAGGCAGGGCCAGATTAGATATTAGTTAGAAACCATCCCCTGTGAGGGTGGTGATGCCCTGGCCCAGGTTGCCCAGAGAAGCTGTGGCTGCCCCTGGATCCCTGGAAGTGTCCAAGGCCAGGTTGGACAGGGCTTGGAGCACCCCGGGCTAGTGGAAGGTGTCCCTGCCCACGCTGGGGGGTTGGAACTGGATGATCTTTAAGTTCCCTTCCAACCCAAACCATTCTGTAACACAGCAAAGGTGTGTTAGAATGCACAGAAGTGAATTCCTGCACCTCAGTGAATGAATTTTACAAGATTCCATCACCTGAGCCACTCACACCCTAAAAAGATGCACACACTCGAGTATTTCAATGTACAGGAACACTTGCAACATGATTTTATTATTATATAGCCAAGTGAATCTCATAATTCATTCTTTTTCGTCTTCTTCAGGTCAAATCTAATACCAAAATGCTAAATGTCTAAATGCTTATTTCAAAATCTGCAGCAAACACAACATGGGAGGACCTGTTTAGACTTTTATTCCAAGTCATTTCAAGACAGACAGATGTTCAACAAGATCCAGAAAATGCTGCTTGATGGCTTGAAAAGCATTTCTCTAAGTGGATTAAAAGACTACAAGAGTCAAGATGTTTCTATTTGTGCTTCACACAATTATTCTCTTTAGAGGGACTGTGTTAAAACTGTTACCATGGTGTCTATATTCTAAGGTTACATGTTGACAAGTATGTCATTAAAAACCAGCAGACACTTCAGGGAGAATCTGCTCCTGATCACCAGAGTTAAGCTGTTCTGGAGGGATTGTTCTGACCATGTGTTTGGCACATTCAATTCTTATCTACTTTAAACAACACTCATAAAAGGCTTTTTTCATCCAGTAACATAAACCATATCAAAATGGTATCACATTTTTATTACTTGGCCATGTTGCTTTTTAATAACTGAGCACCAACCAGCTGCTTTATCTGGCAGCATTTATCCAATTCATCAGGAGTCTGACACTTCCACTGAATTAAATCCATCCTCCAACTCCAGCTCTTACAAGGGAGCAAAAACCTGCTTGATTTAGCACCCAATCCTTCAAGATAGCAAATATTTACAAGGGGATGAAAATGAGTTTGTATATAAAGGTGTTGAATACCTGTCTGGGCAGATTTGGGGCAGCGAAGGAGCGGGATCTTTGTGGCACAGTGTGAAGGCACATGTGGCTGTGGGCTGGCACAGCTCAGGATTGGGGGATGTTTTGCACAGATCCTGCCTTTCTGTTCGGTGTCAGAGTCCCATGGCCACGTGGGGATCCTTGGGAATATGCAATCCATTGGCCTGAACTGCTTGTCAGGCTTATAGGGGAACAGGCTCTTGTCTGCAGCTCGGAAATGCAACAGAGATTTGAGAAGAGGCCCAGGAGAACCTCAGGAAGTTCAACCACTCCCAGAGCTGGGGCTGCCCCTGGGTCGGGGCAATCCCAGCCCTGAGCATGGACTGGGAGAGGAATTCCCTGAGAGCAACCCTGGGGAGAAGGACTTGGGGATTCTTGTGTATGAAAAGCTGGACATGAGCCAGAAGTGTGTGTTGGCAGCTCTGAAATCCAACAGCATCCTGGGCTGCGTCCAGAGAGGAGTGGGCAGCAGGTCTGGAGAGGGGATTGTGCCCCTCTGCCCCCTCGGGTGAGAACCCCCTGCAGAGCTGCTCCAGCCCTGGGGAACAGCACAGCAAGGACATGGAGCTGCTGGAGAGAGTCCAGAGGAGGAACCAAGAGGATCCCAGGGCTGGAGCAGCTCTGCTGGGAGGAAAGGCTGGGAGAGCTGGGATTGTTCAGCCTGCAGAAGAGAAGCTTTGGGGTGACCTTAGAGCCACTTCCAGGTCCTAAAGGGGCTTATAAAAAGGAGAGAGAGGGACTTTTTATACAGGCAGAGAGTGACAGAACAAAGGGCAATAGTTTTAAACTGCCAGAGGGCAGATTCACATTAGATATTGGGAAAAAGTTGTTCCCTGTGAGGGTGGGGAGGCCCTGGCCCAGGTTGCCCAGAGAAGCTGTGGCTGCCCCTGGATCCCTGAAAGTGTCCAAGGCCAGGTTGGACGGGGCTTGGAGCAACCTGGGCTGGTGGAAGGTGTCCCTGCCCATGGCAGGAGGTTGGAAAAAGATGATCTTTAAGGTCCCTTCCAACCCAGTCATTCCACGATTGTGTGAAATCAGGAGCATTTTTGCTGGGCATGGCATCAACAAAGTGCCTTGATTCACTCATCTGAAACCTCCTGTAATTGGGAGCAGCTTTTACCAAATGCAGCTCAATAAGTTACCCTTTGTGGGATGTGCTGACCCTCTTCTCCCTGGTGAAAGGAGCAGTTTATTTCCTGTAACTGGCTTATCTTCATAACCTGATAATAATTGATATTCTGGCATGGGAAAGTTAAGTGCAAAATGGCAGGCAATGCCAAAAGATGAGTCTGGAAAATGATGATATCATTATCATCTACAGACTTTTTAAAGGAGAGACTTACATTTCCCTGAAATAGTAGAAAGGTGAAAAAAATGAAATTATGTTGCTTTTCTACATCTATGTATATATATCTTTTTGACAATAAGATTGCCTGAAAAGCATTTTCCATTAAATATCAGAGTCATTCTGTATATCCATGACTTTTTCCTATGGTGGATTATTCTTGGCAGTATCTTCTAGACAAACTCTATATTGTTGGTCAGTGTAGTTTTTACTTACCAAGTAGCAGCAGAACCTTTTCATTCCTGGTTCCATTCAGTCCCAACAGTTAGGACATTAAAATGCATTGTTAGTTTAGCAACTGGAAGCACTCTCAGCTTCCCAGCAGCGGGAAAATTCCCTTAAAAATCTGATTTTCAGTCCACTGATTTTTCTGCACGACAACCTTATTTTATAACTTAATAATATATTTTATAAGTGCAGGAATATTTTCACCTTTTGTGCGTGGCTTTTAGGCTGTGAGGAAACAAGGCATCTCCCACGAGCTCCCTTTCCAAGGACATGGTGTAGTTTTGGTGGAAGATCAGGCTTATCTCAAGTGCACAGTGTAATTCCCACCTTATTTAAATGTCTGATTCAAAATGCTGCTCCCCTTCCTACTTCTGTGCCTCTCACTTAAAAAATCAAGTTCAGAAAAAACAGCATTTTTCAAAAAGCACGTTTTCTGCTCCTTTTTCTTCCTCTTTCCTTCAAACTTTAGACTGAAAGGCTCCTCATTTTCAATTATTATCTTCTCACCGAAGCTTTGTTTCGTTTTGGGAGTTTTCCATCTTTTCTTCTGGCCGATTTTTTCGGGTTTTCTCACTTTCACAATTACATCCCATAGAAGCCTTAGTTTCCAGCTCGGGTGTCTTTTATGGAAAGAAATTGATATAAAAGATTTTGCGGAGCCAAATTCTTACCAGCTTCCTTTTTTTAGGAGTATTTTAAGTAAAAGCAGTTCATGTTTGCTCCACTGTCCAAATTTATTGGTTCCATTTGCTTTTGGTCAGTAATATCTTTTTTTTTTTTTTTAATTCTTCTGACCAAGTGTTGAGGATGGAATCTGGAAATTCTGGAAGACTGAGACACATAAATATGTGGATAAATATGAATAGATCTATATGAATATAAATACTACCACAAAACCACCTACAGCACAAGGAGTGGTGAGTTGGGCTTGCAGTATTATTTTTATTGCCTTCACTAAATTGTCTTTAGGATTCTGGAATAAATTGTTAAAAATGCCCAGAATTCTGTCACTTTTACAGCTTTTTAAAGTTCTGCTGCTCTGAATAATATGGAAAAGCCTTTGCCTTGTTTTCTGGGTGGAAGGGTGTGTTAAGAGCTATTCAGCCACAGGATTTTCAGTGGAAAGCTGTAGGATTTTCAGTGCAAAACCAGTCCTTACTTTTTAATTGCAACACTGAATCCTAAATTAACTTTTCATTTAATTTGCACTTTTTGCTTAGTTGTTCTTAAGGGCCTTTTTTTTGTAGCTGTTCCTCCTGATTCAGTTATTTCTGGGAGCACAGGCTTTATCCCATTAAACTCAGGTGAACTTAGGCCAGTCCATTGCCTTGTGGAAATTCTGAGTTTGGTTCATTTCCTGTGATTTTAGAGCATGAGACATTTTAATGTCAACATTGCAATCTCTCTCTAGCCCTCCAGTTCCCTTTTTGAAAGGACTGAATGGCCATCACTTTTGTTGAAGGGGGGAAAAAATGCATTAAAACCCTTTCTTTTTTTTTTTTTTTCATCTTTTAAGTAGGTCGGTTTGCGGTAGCGAGAAAACAGCGGAAAATATCAGTTTGGATTTTCCATCTTCTCTTAAAGTGTCTCCAGGATGGTGCTTGTGTGCTGATTGCAGGATTATATCACAAAAGCAGACCCAGTTGTGTGAGGGCTTAGCAAAATGTGGTGGCACAAATCCCTTCTCCCGCCTCGGGCGGGAATCGCTCGCGGGTCGCGTTCGGAGTTTGTTGACACGGAGACGCCGACGAGGCTTTTCGGTGGATAATGTTGACTGAAAACCAGCTCCGTCGAGTATGATCTCAGCCCTAAAGTTCTTTTTGCCAGAGTCTTTTTGGCCTAAAAACGTGAATTCCATTCCTTTGCTGAGTCCAGGGCGGTGGAACTCCAGCAAAATCGGAATCGCGGATGCGTCCAATGAGGGATCCCGGGCCGGTTTGTGGGAAGGACACTCAGCTCCACTGGTTTTTCTTCATTTATCCCCTGTCAGGTTTTAGCAGGTTGTAAATGAAACAGGACCTTTCACACCATAGGATTCAACCTGGGGTCTGATAATCAAGAAATGTAATTCACTTTTAGCAGTAGATTTTATGACGTGGGTCCTTTACTCCAGAGTGAGGGGCATGAATTTCGCTTCCCAAGCTTTGAGGAGCAGAAAACCAATAGAAAAATGTATGTTTTTGACACATTTCTTTAAAAATTTCCGTGCACAGCGTGATTTCCTCAAGGTTCCTGCTTAATCCTTAAATTTTGGTGCACACTTTAACCTGCTTTTATTATATTTTACAAGCTGAAAAACACCAAAAGGTTCTGGAATCGAAACCAGGCAAAGGGTTTGGTTTTTGGTTCTCCCCAGTCTCACTTCCACCTCCTGGCAGCAGACAAGTCTGTGTTGCCTTTTCATGTCCCCTTCATCTTGAAATGGATAGTTTTGTTTCATAAAAATTAATATCATCTATATTCTGATAATTTTGCCTCGTGGTGTGAACTATATCTCTTTTCTCTTGCTCCCCATTTTCTTTTATTCTCTGTCTTTACTGCTGAATAAGGATTCTGATTTTGACCTTTGAGATTCTAATGTTGCTGCCTGCAGAGCAGAAGGTACCCAGATGATATTTAACCTGTTCAGAGGCTTCCTTGCTTTAGTTCTTAAAATTTATTTCTTAAATTGCCGACTTACATACAGGATTCAGTTAAAAAATCTGAAAATTTAATATCTGTGTCATGACACACAGACTGAATGTGGATTTGACAACGTAATTAAAATTTTTAAAACTCGACATTGGTGTATTAGAAGTGCCACATTCTGAGGTAATAACCCGAGGCTTTATTTATAATATTTTAGAAAAGAAAAAAAACCACAAACTTTTATTTCTTTTTTATTTAAGATGATTTTAGAAAATGTTATATATTTCTCTATATAATACATACATATATTCATATATATTGTATAAAGTATAAATATGCACTATATACTTATATATAATATATTATAGGTATATTTATATAATATATATTATATAGTTACATATTATATATAATTATATATAATACATAATTATATATATATTTATATGTATATAGTATATATCATATATAATTACATTTTATATATATTTATATTATGTATATAATTATATCATATATACACAATTATAAACATTTATCTATTATACACCCACATATTTATATATAATATAGATGATTATATATTTATATAGTGTATATTATATATTTATATTATGTATAACATAAAATATAAAATTATAATAGAAATTATTTATAATCATTTATTTTAATAAAATTATTTCTTTTTGCTGTACAAGCAAACACACTTAAAAATATTTGCATCTCTCGTGTCACTGTAACAGGTACCAAGTAAGTCTTGCATGTAAATATTTGCTTCAGGGAGGCTCAACATCCTCTTTTATAGTGGATTTGCAATGTCATGGGCACTGTGACAGTTTCTGTTTACAGTGGCAGCGTTACTATAAGTTTATTTTTATTTATTTGGGGTTTTTTTGCCGTTTTTAGGAGGTGGTGCCATTCGCAGGTGCACCAGAAAAGGGGCCATCGGGCGTTTTTCCCCCCCAACAAAAGTCGGGTGCTTTGAGACCTTGCAGTTCTAATGAACCACCTCATTGTGAGCCCCCAGAATGTCCCCTTTCGGTGCCTTTTGGTGACGTGGCCGAGAATTTTAATGCGTTTTCGTCCTCCTCCTCCTCCTCCTCCTCCGGCGCGGCCTCCGCGCTCCTCGCGGGAGGGCCTTTGGAAATGGGATTAACTTCCAGAGGAATGCATTAGCCATGCCACAGGGGCAGGGAAAGCTCTAACCAGCCTGATAGATTGCTCCACGCTCCAAATCCTCCTAACCACCCCCCCCCCCCTCTTTTTATTGACAGCTCCCCATTGAAGCTTTAGCGTGTTTAGGAGGTGGGTGTTTTGTAGGATCCCAGGGCCCGAGCTCATATTCGCTTTTCTGAAATTAATGCGACGCTGCTTTACATGTTAATCCGCCCGGGATTGATTCGGGGAAGGTCAGAGCGGTGCAGCCTCAGAAAAATGGAAGAAAAGCTCCACTTAAAACGGCTCATTTCGGTTCCCAGCAACGAGCAGAGCTGCCTTTTCTTTGTGGCACTCGGCCAGCTGGAGGGGGCTCGGCAGAATGCATCAAATGGGGGGCGTTTGATGGGATCTGCAAGGAAGTGGAGCTAATTAAATTTAGCTTCGTTAACCAATTGCAGCTTGCAGTTGCAGCATAACCAAAAAAAAAAAAAAAATTCCAGGATCGCAGAATTTTTATTTCTTTTTTCTCTCTTTTTTTTTTTTTTTACGTGTTTTTAGAATTTTCGGCGTTGCTAAACCAAAATAAATACACATGGAGTAACCCCTCCGGTGTGGGATGTGCTGATCTGGGACCTTTATGGATAAATAATATTTTATTGTCACTTTCTTATTTATTTATAGTAAATTTATTTATTATTCATTTATTCTATTATTTTTATTATTATTTTGTTATATTATTTTGTTATTTTCACTTTGGATCTCCGAAAAAGAGCAAGGGGGCTTAAACAGTAAAATATTGTAACAAGAGCAGGATAGGGACATTTAGTAAAGGAAAATATTACAAGTATTGAGAAAGAGTGAGTCTGGCAGCTGCAAGTTGCTGAAATGATTCTTTTAATTTGAAAACAAATGGCTCTGATAGTTTGGTAATAGCTTTTGGAATTTAACAACGTACTGTGGAAGATTTCGGAGTCAAAGCACAAAAATGGATTGTACTTTACTGTGTGGATTAGATTAAAATATATACTCTCTATATTAAAATATAGAGGAGTTTTAATTGTAGTCCAGTTTTGACTTGCAGATTCATTAAACCATCCCAATTAAAACCACCAGGAAATTAAATATTTTACAGTTTTTCACAATTTAACCAACTTTCATGAGTGCAGTATCCACATAACGACTTCACAAGAATAAAAAATTTGGATTCATGTTTGAGTTGCAAGAGTTCAAACTGTTTCAGGTAAAATTTGTCCCCCAAAGCCTATAAATATCTTAAATTTGAGTGCATTGCTCCCTGAAAGAGTAGGGAAGTCTTTTATGGAGTTCAGATGTGCTCCAATTTTGGAGGTTTTCCTTTCTGAAAACTTGCCTGGTGTGCATAGAACCTTGTGATTCCAACTATATACATGTATAATTTGAATATATGGTTTGAATGTAGGTGTTTGAGCTGCCAGGACAAGAGGAAGTGCCCTCCAGCTGTGCCAGGGGAGGCTCAGGTTGGACAGGAGGAGGAATTTCCTGCTGGAAAGGGTGTTCAGGCCTTGGCAGGGGCTGCCCAGGGAGGTTTGGAGTGCCCAGCCCTGGAGGTGTCCCAGGAAGGCCTGGCCGTGGCACTCAGTGCTCTGGGCTGGGGGACAAGGTGGGGATGGGGCACAGGTTGGACTCCATGGGCTGGGAGGGCTTTTCCAGCCTCAGTAATTCTGGGATTCTGTGATGTAGCCTGATGAAAACCAAGGTGTTTTGAAGATAACTTTAGTATAGAAAAATAATGTGTAATAGTGTTCCAGTACTGAGCTGTGGTGGCCACATACTTTAGTTAGGCATGAAAAGAAAGGTAGAATCTCATGTTAGACCATCTATTCTTGAACTTCTTCCTGCATCCATCCCTTTTCCTGGGGGATGGCCACCAGCACTCTGCAATTTTAGGGTAGGAACTGTCTGTTGTTTTGGCTGTTGGGCAGCTTTTTCTCAGCTCTTGATTCATTGTCTTTATCTCTCTTTTTCTTTTGCAACTTAAAGTCTCTTTGAAAAAACATAATTGAATAAAACAATTCGACTATTTATAATAATGGCAAATTATCATAAGGCCCTGGCCCAGGTTACCCAGAGAAGCTGTGGCTGCCCCTGGATCCCTGGAAGTGTCCAAGGCCAGGTTGGACACGTGGAGCAACCTGGGCTAGTGGAAGGTGTCCCTGCCCATGGCAGGGGGGGTTGAAACAAGATGATCTTTAATGTCCTTTCCAACCCAAACCATTCTGTGACTCTGTGACTGTTGGTGTGTGAAAGAAACCAGCTTCAAACAAGAAATGGAAGATTTGTAATGAGCATTGTGTGAATATAAAATATACCTTTTCCAGCGACAGAGCGCGTAAAGATGTAAAAGTCACTCCTTAAATGCAATAAAATCGCTGCACAGATGAGTTCACTGGAAAGAAATCCATCAAGGGTTGTTATATGGAAAGACACTGCCTTTGATGTAGGAATTAAAATGTCTCCCTTTCCCCAGTCAGGACAGAGCCTGGTCCTTTAACTACCTTGTTACCGCCGGGCAACAAGATTCTGTAGGAAAATTTCCCCTCGGGGTTTCTTTTATTTTTATTTTTCTTTTTTCACAATGAATTATTGAAGAAAAAGAAAAGTCTCTCTGAATTTTGGAGAGATACTTCTGGAAGTTCATTTGCAGGTATCCACGCTGGCTTTGCCCACTGGCAGTTAAGAGCTGTTGGTTTTGCCTTGGTTTTGTCAGACAGCCCTCCTGGTAGAAAATTCACTGATGAACTGTAGCTGAAATTATTATTTAACGTGGCATTTTGACTCTGGAAGGTGTCTGCCAAGTACAGGATGATGCTCCAACAGGTGGCATGAGTTGGAGTGCCATAGTTTCATCTGGAATGCTCTTTGGAATCAGAGGCATTTTTCAATCTCCTCTTTGAACCCTGAGCCGTCCTTGCAGTGTCTGCCACTCCAGCCAGAGCCTGAATTTTTCCTTCCACCATTCCCTTCCTTTTATGTTTGTTCAGAAATCCTGCTTGAAGTCTGTTCTGTCTTTTTAACACTTCCAGGTTGTGGGATGTACCTTCTTTTAGCCTGGATCCAGCTGTTTCCCATCCCAAAAAGAATTACTGGCTGTATGGGGAGACTTGATTTGCCCTCTTGCCCAAACAGCAGGTGGCTTGAAGATACCTTTAATTGAGGTTTTGAGCACTTCCCAATTAGTGATTTTGGAAAAAGGGCGTGTCTGAGGAGATCTGAAACCCACTACAACACATAATTATCCTCCAGATGACCTGAGATTCAAGGGGCAGCTTTTTACCCTCATCCAGAAAAGGTGGAGAGATCATTCAACAGAACGGGAGTCCTGAGGAATAGGAACCGTTTCCTAAAGCTGAGTTGGGAAGTGGAAAGGGTATGAATGGAAGTTACTTGTTAAAAGGTGATTTATGTGCAACCTTAAACTACAGTTACTCAGAACTTCAGTAGTGATCATGGCATCCCATAAGCTGAAGAGGTTTATGGGGAAACTGAGGTAAAAATATTCCATGTTGGGAGTTGGGATATAAATGTGATAGAGAGCAGCTACTTAATCCAGTGGAAAACCTTGTACTGAAAGATGAATATTGTGATTTATCTGGATACTCTCAGTATGCTGAACACAGAGGGAGATATCCTTAATCTTAATTTAGGTTGAATATTTTAGTTACTTTTCTGAAGTAGAAATCATCTTGGAAGGAAAAAAAATCAAATAATAATGAAGTGAGGATGTATATTATGAACTTTTCAGTCCCATAAAACATGTGCAGCTTACATTTCATGTGCCCAAGTATTTGTTTCTGGTGGTATTTGTCATGCCAGTGAACCATGTGTAAAGATGTCTTTCCTCAAGCACTTTATGAAAACATTTCCTTACTGTTCTTACGATATTCTCACCTCTTTTTAAAGTAAACAAATATGTTTTTGCCCTCTCTCAGATTTTTCTAACGCAGCTACCTCGAAATTAAGGCTTCATCCAAGATGTAACCAATGGTGGGGGTGGAGGGGAAGAGAAATACAAGGACTGAATTGTCTGAAAATGCATTTTTTAACCGAGGGAAATGATTGTTTCCATTCATCACAGGTTTTTCACATTCTTTTGTCATATCTGATTGATAGTGTCTGGCACCAGAGGGTGCAGTCAAGCACTTTGCATAGGTAATTGTTTCTGTGTGTAATTATTTCCAATTGCTGCTTAATTGGAAATTAAGGAATAAGGAAGTGATTGGCAGGACGAGGGAAGTGGTTGTTCCTCTGTGCTCAGCACCTTGAGTGATGTGTCCAGTTTTGGGACTCCAGCAAGGACATGGAGGGGCTGGAGCGTGTGCAGGGAAGGGAACGGAGCTGGGAAGGGGCTGGAGCAGCAGGAGGGGCTGAGGGAGCTGGGGGGGCTCAGCCTGGAGAAAAGGAGGCTCAGGGGGGACCTTCTGGCTCTGCAACCCCCTGACAGGAGGGGGGAGCCGGGGGGGGATCGGGCTCTGCTGCCAGGGAACAAGGGACAGGAGGAGAGGGAACGGCCTCCAGCTGTGCCAGGGGAGGCTCAGGTTGGACAGGAGGAGGAATTTCTCCCTGGAAAGGGTGGTGAGGCCTTGGCAGGGGCTGCCCAGGGAGGTTTGGAGTGCCCATCCCTGGAGGTGCCCAAGGAAGGCCTGGCTGTGGCACTCAGTGCTCTGGGCTGGGGGACAAGGTGGGCATCAGGCACAGCGGGGACTCGATGACCTTGGAGCTCTTTTCCAACTTAATTCTGTGATTCTATAACAGGCCATACTGATGTGGATATTTTAAAACATTAGTAATTATTCTGTGATTCTCCATATGCTTCAGTTCTTAACATCCAGGTTAAGGCTGACAGATGCTGCCGTTGCTCCTCTGATGGGCTTCATACCAGGTCTTCAGGGAGCACCTCTTCAGGTGGGCAAAGTCATGGTCACCTGCAGAAATGGCAGCAGAGGTGTCAGGAATTTGTCAGGCAGCACCGAATGCTGCAATATTCCCATTGAATGGGGAGCAGGTCGTGTTTCAGTTGTATATTTTATAAGGTAACCTGTGCTCTCATTTGCCTTTTATAAGGTAACCTGTGCTACTTCCACCTGCGTGGAACATTAATTTTGAACATTACGAAGCCGCGCTCCTGAACACGTCCTAAAGATTCACCGACAAAACATCAAATCACTTTTAATAACCTGCTTTTTTCACTTTTAATAACCTGCTGTTCCCGCCCTCCCCCTTTGGCCGTGAAACTCTCTGAACAACCGAGTGACGTTTATTGATTTTCGAACCAAACCGCGGGGTTTTTTTTTTAAGCCTGGCCTAATAAAATATTTCTCGCGGAATTATCCGCCGATCATAATTTTGATTTTTCAGTCCTCTCCCCGGTGGTTTTCGGTTCTCCTTGCATTATCCAGCGCCGGCGTGGAAAATTAAGTCGATGCCAAAGTATACTCTGCTTTTTAAAAAGAGGTCACGAATAACCTTTCGCCACCAGTGTTCCTATTATGCTTCATTTGCGCGGTTGGGGGATTTGGGAGGACCAGCTGGGCCCCCTGTCTGCTCTCATCAAGAGTTAATTTCTGCAGGAGGTGCTGCTGGCATGAACAAGTGCACGAGGTTCTCTGGTGGTCCTGCCAAACAACGAGAGCTCTTAATTAGCAGCAATGTTCAATCAGCCTCCTTAACGTGCCGCGGAGCCGGGCAGGTCATGTTCCTTCCTGATGCGCTGCAAAGCACCCAAGAACCGACCCTAAATCTTGTTTTTTTTTTTAAAAAACATCCTTGGTTTCTAGAGGCAAGACATAATCTGCACTTGGGAGCTGTCGGTAGGGTAAAATTTAATTGTTTATTTTTTTTTGAAGGGGAATAGGTGTGTTTCCACTCCGTGGTTTTTTTTTTTTGAGGCAAAAATATTTCTCGTCGTGGCACTGAAGGATATGAAAATTCCTAGGCTTTCTGTGGCTTGAGTCGGATGTGGGAAAGGTTGTCCCAGTCGTTTTGTAGAAGATTTGCTCGTCTACAAAACTAAAAAGAGAAGCCAGTGATGCTTCGCGGTGCATTCTTTGTGCTCATCGTTGAGATATTTGAATATTTAACTGCTAATGCACATCCCCAGGTTGTTGGAGGGGAACTTTGGAGGCCAGGAGCTGTAACCCAGAGCTCAGGATGTAGAGTGCAAGCCGAGGGATTCCTTGAGAAGTTGCTAATTGTTACATTTAAATTATAAATATTCAATGGCTCCGTATGTAGTGAAGTGTTTTGTAGACAGAGGATAAATATCACATGCACAAGGAGCCCAGGATAAATAGCTGGTTGCTCAGACCAGCTCTGAGGGGTCCATCAAATAGACCAGATTTTTGAAATAAGACACAGCAAATGCCAGAATGTCTGTGAAAATAAATGTTATTAATGATGAAGCTCAAGAAAACTTGAAGTTCAAGACCACTTGAACTGCTGAAACTGCTTGTTTGCCATTTCAGTGGCAATCAGGAGCTGAAATGAAAATAAATAAAACAAACAAACAAAGTTGTGCTTGAGCCAGATCCCAAAGATCCACATATTTTGATTTATATTGAATATTTATATTTATATTTGGGTTAACTTAGTTGCATCTACAAGAGTCTTACAGTAATGGTGTTCATTTTGTTTTCTCTCTTTTCCTGTCATTGTAGGCTAGGACAATGTAATTAGGATAATAACCCTTCATGAAATACAGGATTTCAGATGTCAAGCCCAAAAACTGAAGTCTAGATTCAGTAGAAGGTGGCAAGAAAAAAGAGTTTATCATTTCCTGAGGGAGCGTAGTTTTCTTAATTATGTTCAATGTTCTGTGGGTTAACTAATCTACCAAAAAAAAGAAAAAAAAGGAAGGAGTAAGAAAAAAAAGTATTTTTAAAGTGCATCTTGTGATTTAAGATAAAAAATATTATATAAATTTGCGTGTAATATTTTGGGTGTTGTGACTGGACACGATGTTGAGTTTTGACACTTTTTCCTCTCCGTCTCTTGGAAAGTCTCTTCTGGCTTCGTTCCCCATTGGAAAATCTTTTCCAAATTCCTTGCTGTAAAGAGCAAGGTAATGCTGTGTTTTCCTGACAAAAAGCTGCTGTAGTTTGTTGCTGAGGTGATTTCATATAATCAGCAGAATTATGAAACTTTGTTTCCTAGTTTTGAATTCCGGTGCTTGCGCGGTTTTAAATCCACACCCTAAAATGGACTTTTGAAAATTAAGGTGCTGAATGTGCAGATTTCTCAATTTATTCCCTTAAAAAAAGTGAAATGCCTACATTTCTAAAATGAGTGAGGGTATTCCTTAAAGAGAAGCAGAGCCAGGGAAAGGTTCAGGATGGAACATGCCCATTACCATCATTAAATGCCATTTTTAGATAGGCAGAAAGTAATTGCACACTTGGCATTTAGCCAGGAACTTGGTATAACTGTCCTGTAATTCCATAATTCAATTATTTCATAGAATAAAAATAGAATAATCTGTATATTTCAATGCAGTTTAACACTAATTGCTTACAAATAGTATTTTCACTCTGTCATGCCGACGATTCACAAGCTAATTAAAACTTCGAGACCTGAATGTATCTTATAGCTCTGCACAGAGATATAAACCTCTGTTCAGTCGTGTCTGTCATTTCCCAGACTGGAGGGAGATTTAAGCATATTTTTGGGGGGGGGTTTTTTTGCACATGTTTTTTTCATCAGGATGTTGGGACTGGGTCGTGTGTCTTGGAATGCGCTTGGAATATCTGGGGTGGTTGCAGATGTGCTCGGTCTCATTTGCGTCACTGCGAGCAGAAGAAGTCAAAATAATCCTTCTGAAGCTGATTTGATGAGCATCAAGTTTTAAAAAGGAAAAGCTGTCTTGGAAGTTCACTGTTTTGGTCTTTCAGCCCGAAGGAAATGTTTGATACGTTTGTTCAGCAACCAGCTCCCAAATGCATTTAAAGGTGGGAAGGCACAACAGAGTCAATCATTTCTTTTGGGCTTGTAGGTCATTTACTGTCTATTTTAGCTTAAGTTGGTTTGCTGTGATCAGTCTTGGGTGTCTAATACAAGGATGTGAGATCTGGGTGTTGCAGAGGCATCACCTGCAGGTGAGAACCTTCCAAAATTCCCCGTGTACCTTGCTTTGGATTATGGGACATAATGCCCTCATTTCATGCCACTGTTGCACGACCAGTGAAACATTAATTGACACCCAGTAGATGGGCAGAAAATGAAAGCCCAGGTGGCAGAGGCGTAGAACAAGAGGTTGTAATTTGTGAGCACCCTGAAGTTGTTCCAACAGCGCTTCCAACGGGGAGCAGGAGATGAGTTTGTGGTTGGAGCCACTGTCAGACACTGTTTGTGCTCCAAGGCAAAGGCACGGCCTGTTCGGCTGCAGGGTCGGGTTTCTGGCACTTGATGCCTGTGGTTGGGGGGGAATGAGAGGTTTGACATAAAACCTCTTCCTATAATAATTTTGCAGCCATTTGCACATCTGCTGTTGGATTTGTTTCTCTGGCACCCTCGTGCTTTCACCCCCAGCCCTGGGGTGGGGGATAAATGTGGTTGTTACAACTCAGACCATTGTGATGTTTTCTCTGATTTTAGCAATATATGGTACTGAGCTGTGTCACTCATGGGATTAGAAATAATAATAATAATAATAATAATAATAATAATAATTCTAGTACCTAAAGGGGCTCCAAAAAGCTGGAGAGACTATTTACAAGGGCCTGGAATGACAGGACAAGGGGGAATGGCTTCAAACTGCCAGAGAGCAGGGTTAGATGGGATATTAGGAAGTAATTGTTCCCTGTGAGGGTGCTGAGGGGCTGGGATAGAATTCCCAGAGAAGCTGTGACTGCTCCTGGAAGTGTCCAAGGCCAGATTGGAGAGGGCTTGGAGCAACCTGGTCCAGTGGAAGGTGTCCCTGCCCATGGCAGGGGGTGGCACTGGATGATCTTTAATGTCCCTTCCAACCCAAACCATCCTGTGATTCTATGATTTTTTTGTGCTTTTATAGCGTCATCCCTCTGTGGATTTGGAAGTATTTTGCCAATAGTTACCATTTATCTTTCCAAAATATCTTATAAACACTGTAGAGAAATAGTGATGAGAAGTAGTTTCCTCCTACAGACATGGGGAAGCAGAACAACCAAAGTGATGATTTTTGCCTTGGATCACATAAAGGCACACGTGAAAAATCTTGTGTGGGAGGATCCCATTCTGTCAAAGGGTTGGATAGCAAGAAGTGACTGTCTAAACAAATCAAATTGAGTTTATCTAATATTGGTAGACTAAACCCAGTTTTAACCATTCCTTGCATGCAGGCTTGAATCCCAGAATCCCAGAATGGTTTGGTTTGGAAGGGGCCTTATAGATCATCTTATTTCAACCCCCTGCCACGCACAGAGAACCTTCCACTAGCCCAGGTTGCTCCAAGCCCCGTCCAACCTGCCCTTGGACACTTCCAGGGATGGGGCAGATTCCAAACTACTAGAAAAGGGGGACTTCAATCAAAATTTCAGTGGTGTTCCCCCCAAATTTGAGTGATATGAAGTTTTTCTTATCGAAATGCAGGCTGATAACTGATAGTTTATCCTATTCAGGTTCCTGCTTCTTTTCTGTGATTAAAATAATAATGAAAAAGCATTTCATTATTTTCTCTGCTTGTGTAAGTGATGTCTGAACCTGGTGTTTACCCCACGCCATCCTCGTAGGGTATCCCAATCCCCAGCCCTAACCCTGGGATCCAGGAATGCTCCTCAGGACTGCAGAGCTTGTGCAGCAGCAGAAATTTAATCCCAGTTTGTCTGGGAAAGGGGCAGCCATGGGAACAGCTGCGTTCCATGAGGCCTCGTGGCAAAGTGCCTTGCAGGGAGTGTTTGCCCTGAGCTGCAAGACAACCAAACCCATTAAAATATAGATTAAAATATAGTGCAGAGATGTTAGCCAGCCATCAGAGAGCTCTGTGTTTCTATGGGAAGGCACACTGTAATAGTGTTACTTCTTCCAAGTCCTTCACTTTCCAGTATTACACTGGATTATCACTTTTTTTTTTTTTTTCCCCTAGAAAAGGCTTGTGGGGTTTTATTGCACTGGCAGCAAAAGGGGGGGCTAAGGGAGTAATTTAATTTTGACTGTAAATATTTCTTTCAGTGGGTAGAATGAGTTAATTTTTGTGTGTTTAATATTACAAGCACCGTTTGGATTTGGACACACCTCACAGTGCCTGTTCTACCTGGAAGGAACTGCTGAAGTTATAGTGAATTTTGCTTAATGGGCAAAGAAATAAAGCATTTTTCTGCTGTCACATTTTATATTTTCTGATCTCCTTTCTCGAATTCGGTCATGTTTTCTTTTTGGAAGTATCCTAAAAGCTAATGAATACAAGGAAATTCAATTATAGGAACTCTTCAATAACAAAAAGAATTGTTCCTGTCAGAGGGAGAGATTGAGTTTGATAAAGAAACCAAGATGTATTTTATGTTAACTTCCGAGAAATTTTCTTGACAGTAGGGTTTAAAAATAGCATTTAAAATTGAGAACTTGACGATGCATTTCATGGTTTTGGAAACCACTTTGCTTTGTCTGATATTGCAATATAATAAGTTGGAATACTATATGTAAGTGAGAATAATAATAAGTTGGAATAATAATGATGTTATATAGAAGTTGGAATATTATATTGGAATTTAAGTTTTATAATAAAATGGGGGAAGAATTCTTTTTGCTGTTAGAAAGATTCTACTGTAGCTTTTCAAAATGGACAGTCAAATACGTAATTTATTTCAAAATAAAACCACACTAATAAGCAATAAGCAAATGCAACTCGACAGCATCCAACCATTCAGCTGCTCCATTGGGTGCAAAGGTTTTGGCTGATTAAAAAAATTACCTTTTCATCTTTTCTTGTTGCTAAACCACTGAGAATTCCCAGGTAGTGTCACCCTGTGAATATGTGCCAGTGCTGTGCTCCTTTCGTTGCCCTTGGCTTGTGTCACTTTGTGTCTCGGTTTTCAGGATCTGTGGAAGGAAAAACCCCACTGGAGAACTGGGTCCCACCCTGAGTATTGACAGAGGTCTAATTGATCGTGTCTGTGTTTGATTTTGGAGTGAATTTGCCATTTCTTGCTGCACAAGGGTGGAAAGTGCCCTGAGTTAAGCCCTCAGCAGATCTCTTGCCTGTTAGTAAAGCTGAGCTCTGCTTATGCTCTGATGTAGAGCCGTGGAATTAATGTAACACTCCTGCAACTCAATCCCTGACACAGAGCAGTCCCCAGACGTGGGAAATGCCGCCAGAATTCCCGAAAACCTGTGTGTTTGGGATCTGAACATGTTCGTGATAAGAATAACCTGTGTATTATCTGATAGTAAATTAATTTCCTGGTCTCTAAAGTCAGTTCTTGATGGGGAGAGAAGGCAGTGGAGGTGGGGAAGGGTCTGGAGAACATGTCCTGTGAGGAGCAGCTGAGGAAGCTGGGGGGGTTTATCTGGAGAAGAGGAGGCTCAGGGGGGACCTCATTGCTCTCCCCAACTCCCTGACAGGAGGGGGCAGGGAGGGGGGTCAGGCTCTGCTGCCATGTCCCGAGGGAAAGGACGAGAGGAAATGGCCTCAAACTGCACCAGGGCAGGTTCAGGTTGGAGATCAGAAACAATTTTTCCCTGCAGGAGTGGTCAGGCCTTGGAATAAGTGTCCCAGGGAGATGGTGGAGTCCCTGTGTCTGGGAGTGTCTGGATGTGTCCCTTGGGGCCATGGATTGGGGGTGACTGTGGTGGTGCTGGGCGAGGGTGGGACTGGATGATCCTGAAGGGCTCTTTCAACCTTGATGATTCTGTGATTCTGTCACTACTGGTGGGAATTTTGTGTGCAGGAGAATCATTTCCCTGTGGTGGATGTACTGAAGGAATAGAAGATGTGCCACTGCTGTCTGAAGTTTGTGTTTTCCCTGTGCTTGGCCTTGTCAAGCTAAACTCCAGCATCACTTGAATTTCTCTTCTTGAATCATTTGAGCCACCCCAGTGATGGTTCAGAGGCCAAAAGTTATAGAGACACAAACTGACCCAGAGTTTGCACACTGTGAGTGAGAAAAAGGCCTCCAGGGATAGGATGGCCATGGATGTGAAGAGGGTCTCAAAGGTGAACACAAGGAGCTTAGATTTGCTGCAGTGGAGAAGTTATCCCATAAAGGGAAACAAGGATGATAGGAAAATGAATTTTACAGCTAATAGAGTGCTCTTTTGTGGTAGTCTAATGTCCATGGTTGAAGAGTCAAAATTATTTATGGAGTGCTTGTTGAAAAAGACCTGAAAGGAAAAGTATTTCCTCACCTTACTCATTCCCAGTTATATTCAGTGCTAAATATATTGTGCAAGGTGGAGCAGAGAGACAGCTGCAAATACTTGACATTTACAACTTCAACTTTATTCATTCTGTGAAGACTTTCTTGTTAAAATTCTCTCAGTGGAGAAAATGGAAGGCGATCATTCTTTCTTAAGTGATCTTTCTCCTTTTAGATGTTTTAACTCTTCATGCCACAGCTGAAGTGCTTAAATGCCATCCTTAAATCTAAGATCCATGTGGAGTGAGCATTGCCAGAGATCTTCCAGCTCTTAAAGCGGGTTGTGACCTATTGGATCTGGTTTTATCCAAAATCCATGATTATTTACAGAATACAGTTGCCTGTTGGATTAGAACTTGGTAAATAAGTCTGACTTTTCCAAGTCAGACATTTCCAAATTCCAAGTGCTTTGCCTTGGAATGGTGTGTTTCCCACAGCTCTCAGAGAGTGTGAAAAGTAGTTCCCTAAAATCAGTTTATTCAGACTGCTGAAGCTTCGTATCTTCCACACCTTCAGCACAACTCAGTCATTTCCATTCATAATTTAGATCAGAGTATTGAGGGTTTCCTTATCAAAAACTACACACTGTAGGGAGAAATGATAAGTTTGTAAGAAGGTAGGTTTAAAACTTCATGAATCAAAGTGTGACCTTAAATAATCAGGATGCAGCTCTTCATGGGTAAGTGTGACACAGAGTAATAATCAGCTGTAAATCACTAAATGAAGTGGTTGGATATAATTTTTCGAGAGGTTCTGGAACTTTGAGTGAGAAATGGAATGCAGGTTAAAAATAAATTACTTTTGTAACAAAGGGAGTGAGGATTGAGACTGAAATTCATACAGAAGTGCTTAAAAATGTGCTGCATGTGAAATGTGCAGGGTAATCCTTCCAGTTCTACTCAACACTGGGAGGGCTTAACTGGAGTTATTGGTCCAGTTTTCAGCACCAGGCTTCAAAAGGTGTGGATTTGCTGGGCACGGGACAAAGCAGGGAAAAGGGAATAACTCAGGGTGTAGGAAACATGACTCCTTCGATGGGGAGAGTGGGATAGAAAAGAATTACGTTGCTTTCGTCGAAAGAAGACAAAAATGGTGTAAAGAAACCTGTGCTCTAGTCTGTGGTATGGGAAGAGAAGGAAGAACATTTCTCCATTTTCAGTGGGTATGGGACAATGTTTTAATGCAGAAATGCAGATACAGTAATTTTTTCCTGAAGGAAAATTTACCTGAAGGAGCCAACAGGAAAGATGGAGAGAGACTATTTCCAAGGGCCTGGAGTGACAGGACAAGGGGGAATGGATTCAGACTGACAAGAGAGCAGGGTTAGATGGGATATTGGGGAGGAATTCTTGGCTGTGAGGGTGGGGAGGCCCTGGCCCAGGTTGCCCAGAGAAGCTGTGACTGCCCCTGGATCCCTGGAAGTGTCCAAGGCCAGGTTGGACAGGGCTTGGAGCAACCTGGGCTAGTGGAAGGTGTCCCTGCCCATGGCAGGGGGTGGCATTGGATGATCTCTAATGCCCCTTCTGACCCAAACCATTCCATGACTCCATGGTTACCTATCCACCCACCTCTCATGGTGTGACCTATTTGTTCATATTTTATTGTTTTAAACTGGGCATTTTTCAGCTTTTCAGGAGTAGGAAGTTCCTGCTTTTCTTGCCCACGAAGAATTAGCAATAACAAGGTTACATCTGGGTTTTCTCCTGCTCTCCCCCGACAAAGAAAATCCAGTATTTGGGGGGTTGAGTATCAGCTACTTTTTGAGTTGAGTCTGGTAGTTCAAATCTACATTTTGATGACTGTTCTGGAGTTTACAGAGGATGCTGTGGCCAGCAGAAAGTCACTTCCTTATTTTGAAATCCATTCTTAATCACCCATGAAATGAACTATTGGAGTCTGCCTTCAAGTTGGCACGGCCAAGGGTTTTAAAAATATTTAGCAACATATTTGGAAACAGAACTTTTCTGTTCTTTATTTATGTGTGTTTGAATGTTGGCTCTTGCAGGAGAAAAGTGCTGTGGGCTTTAATACTGGATTTAGAAATCTTGTGGTTGCTGTTGGCACTGGGAGGGAGGGAGAGGGCTCTTGGTACTTGATGAGAGCATTTTTTGTGTTTTAATTATTGGGCACACGAATGTGGAGCCAGCTGAGTTCAGCTATTGTGTTTATTGCCTTTTTTAATCTGCCATAAAAAAAGCCATCATTTTTCTGGATTGCTATCTCTTAACATGATCTGCAACTTGAAATCAGAAAGTATCATCTTTCTTCACTCAGGGAGCAAGAAGTCACAGGGAAATTCTATTTAGGGATGTTGAAGTGTAACGTGCAGTTAAGTGTTTGAATGGAAAAATGACATTGTTTCAGATAAATTCATTCCTCCACTTAGAGAACAGTGAATTTCTGAATCTGTATTTTCTTTGAAAAATTACATATATGGTAAACATCTGATAATGCCTTTAAAAAATAATATTCTAAACTTGCTGAACAAAATATTTCAAATGATAACTGCCATTTTAGAGCTCAGTTATCATTTCCTAAGAAGTTATTTTAAAACTGGCTCTCGCTGAAACACTTTGAAACAAAAAAATACCTTTTTTGCCTCCATTTGCATTGAATTTATCCTTATGTATTAATCTCTTACGTTATACTTTACATTTACATGATTTACATGGCACACTAAGGAATTTCTCAGTGTTGCACACCTAATTTTTAAAAGAGAAGGAGAAAAAAAAAAATTGGTATTTTGTCTGTGGGAGTTTTTAAATTAAATTCCGGGCTTGTTGACAAGGAATGGGGCGTTTTGATTGCTTTTGCACAGCAAAACGTTAATAAATACTTTTTTTTCCCAAAGATTTCATGTATCCCGGTGCTTAATGGAAAAAAAGCCACGCAAGTGAAATAATTGTGCTTTACCTGCCACTTTATGGAGTCGGTTTATAATGGTTGTAACACCTGGGCAAAATTGGGAAGATTTGATTTAATGCCAAGTAACGTGTTAAATTCCCACCTTCGTGGTGATGTTTGTAACACACAGCGTAGCCCGTGGCGTAGAAATCAAGAGTATGAACAAATATTTGGAACTTACAGGAAGTTCTGTGTGTATTTTAAAATTCTATGGTGGGAGATGAAGATTTTAAAATTGGGACTCGCCCAAGGCAAACAGCGGAAATGAAGAAATTTGCCTGAAATTTTAGTCAAAACGTTTGAGTGTGTCTTCTGAAGGAGGAGAAAAATTAAAACTAAGAACTTAATTAAAAGTTTTTAAAATTAAAACTTGTTTTTCAGGTAGGATTAGATTAGAAAGGCTGGGTACTTATTGCATCCTTGGGTTTATAGCAACAGCCACATTGCCGTTGTCATAAACCACCGAGGCCTAAATTTGTTGCAGGCATAAAATAAAAGAAAATAAAGCAAATCGTAGAAGAAAATGCAAAGCCTTTTAGAGGATTTTCGTAACTATAAATTATTTCTGTGATTTTAAGTCTTGATGAAACTTTCAATGGTAATAGGATAAAGGAAAAAATTGTCAATGTGAGGAAAATAAATGTTATTGCTCATTTTTTAGGTCTTCTACGGTTGCTTATCAAGGAATGGATTTTTTTTTTTGTTGAAATGCTTTGATTTTTCCCATTTTGCAATGGAAAACTCTGTGAAGGATGTGGAAAGGGCACCTAATTCTGCTCACATGGAATTCTTTTTCGTGCTCCCTTTGATTTCCACGATAAGTCCCGTGTCTTTTGTCCGACATTAACCCTGTCTGAGTGGCTATTTGGGAATAACTCCATCACTTCTGTGGTGAAACACAGCAACTTTTTAACACCCTCTATGATTTAAGACAGGAAATGAAGTGATGTCTTAGTAAATTGCAGAGAAATTTTCATAAGGGAATGTAATTACCCAGAGTAGAAGTTGGCCCAAATATCCCGTTAAAATCGCTCTGTGTGTTAAAAGCTCTCGGTTTGCTTTTTCATCTGAGAGGGGACTGTAGGTAATATTGTATAAATTCACAATGACAATGGATTACTTTTGAGATCCTGATGTTTGTGGTGCCTCCATGTCCATGGGCAGGGACATCAACTAGACCAGGCTGCTCAGAGCCCCATCCAACCTGACCTTCAATGCTTCCAGGGATGGGGCATGTATGACATAGAATCATAGCTTGGATTGGAAGGGACCTTAAAGTTCATCCAGTTCCACCCCCTGCCGTGGCAGGGATACCTTCCACTATTCCAGGTTGCTCCAAGCTCCGTCCAACCTGGCCTTGGACACTTCCAGGGATCCAGGGGCAGCCACAGCTTCTCTGGGCAACCTGTGCCAGGGCCTCCCCACCCTCATCGTAAGAAATGTCTTCTTTATATCCAGTCTAAGTCTACCCTCTGTCAGTTTGAAGCCATTCCCCCTTGTCCTGTCACTCCAGGCCCTTGGAAATAGTCTCTCTCCATGTTTCTTACTGTCTCCTTCGGGTCCTGGAAGGCCACAATCAGCTCACCCCAAAGCTTCTCTTCTCCAGGCTGAACAATCCCAGCTCTCCCAGCCTTTCCTCCCAGCAGAGCTGCTCCAGCCCTGGGATCCTCTTGGTTCCTGCTCTGGCCTCTCTCCAGCAGCTCCATGTCCTTGCTGGGCTGTTCCCCAGGGCTGGAGCAGCTCTGCAGGGGGGTCTCCCCTGAGGGGCAGAGGGGCACAATCCCCCCCAGGGCACAGGGGGGTCTGGGCTGGGCCATGTCCAGCCTCTCCCCCACCAGCACCCCCAGGCTCTTCTCCCAAGGCTGTTCCATCTGCTCATCCCCAGCCTGGATTGATCCCAGGGTCAGGACCTTGCTCTTGGCCCAGTCCTGGGCTTGTGGCTCCAGTGAAGTGTGATGAGATCTCTGCTAAAAGTGGCACCACCACGACCTGCACCGATGGGCATGTTTGAAATCCTTCATAGCATCCTTACCGTGTTTCACTTTGGACAAGTGGGGTTAGATCTGCTTTTGATCAATATGTTTATAAATCTTAATTCCAGTCTGAAGATTCTGCTCTTACCGTGTTATGATAAATACGTTTCTCTGCATTCCCCGTAACTATTCTATTTCTTAAATCTTGGCTCTGGAGTCCTATTTCTTATCTCTTTCATTTCCATTTATCCCGTGTTAATTTTGGGGATGCTTCAGGTAGCTTTTTCAAGTAAAGAAAGGTCATGAATTGGAAGATTGCTTATCATAGGGGAAAAGATAAAATAAACTGTTCAAAACAGCACAAGTTTTTGCTTTTCAAAATACAAATTGAAACAACTTAAACTCCTAAACTCTCTTCACATCTTCCTTTGGAAACTCCCTTCTTTACTGTAACTTTGTGGTCTTGATGATATTCACAGAGAAGCTGATTTACTGAATAAAGAAGTTCTTTAAGTTTGCAGTTTTGGAACATTACCAGTGTGTCTGAACCCAGGTTTCAAATTTTACTGGCATTTTGTTGGCAAACTAATTTTTTGGAGTCCTTTCTTATTTGGATATGTTTCCTGACACCTTTGGCTGTATGGTACTGTGTTTTAAAATTCTCTTTTTTTCTTCCTTTTTTTTTAAAGAGGAAAAGCCTATAAACATACACAAAGGACTAATTATAAAATGTCTGGTATAAAAATAGAGAGACAAGAAAATTACCAGCTGAAAAATGCAGTGAGCAGAAAAAATGAGGGTTTAATGGTAGAGTTCTACTCTCCTGCCTGTGCAGGAGGCCTGATTGTCAAAGCAATTCCACAAGCAAAGCATGGACCAAATTCCAAGGCCAAAATATTGTGATTTAAGTCAAGCAGAAGTACGTGGGTGGGAAGAAAGAGGTGGTTTAGTCTTCCCTTCCATCCACTGGCATCTTTTAGTGTTGTTTCCCTTTTGCCAGCAGCAGAGTTCATTTATGGTAAGCCAGATCAGAGCATTGGTCCAGCTGAAAAATAACTCCCACGACTTTGCCCTCCTCACAGGCTTCCTACATCCTGCACTTTCCTTGGAACTGTGTTCTTATTACTGCAGTGCTCCCAGAGATTCAACCACCTAGAAGTTGCTCATCTGTAATTCCTTGCTGAGAATGTCGTGTCTAGTACAGGACAATCTTCTTTTTGTAGGATTTCTTGAAGGGAAAGTACAAGAAACCAGGTGTCCAAGGTTCCACTCCTTATTTTTATTTTTTTTTTAATTTTTTACTTTTCCCCACGGCTGGGACATTGTAATCCCTTAATGCTTTTTTCTCACTGATGCAGGACTTCGGCGTATCCAAGGAGTTCAAGGAGAATTTGACACTAAATGGCCCTTTCTGTACTAACATTGCTATAGGGGACCCCTCTAGAAAGTGTAAGGAAGCTCAGAATTTTTGCAATGGAACAGAAGAGTGCATTCATGGAACAGTGTGTTCTGGCATATATTTTTCCTGCTGGATATAGGCACGGTTTTAAGTGTGGAATGGGGAGACTCCTATCATTGAAATAAACCTCAGCAGGATTAACAGTTTAGGTGTTCTACTTGTCTCACCTGGGGGGGTCAATCTTCTGGGAGCCTTCAGGTTGCACCTGGGCGTGTATAAAACGCTTCATGGAAAGTGGAAGATGAATAAATTTAAATATTTAGACTAGTGAGAGAGTGTGAAAATGACTTCAGGATCCTGCCTGGGATATGGGATTCCAGTGAACAGCCTTGGGGCTAAATTGCTATTTTAGTAATTAGTAGTTAGTGGCTGGTTCTGGCTGGTTTCAACCAAACCTAAATGACTACTGGAAACACCAGAGATACCAAATTTCTGTACATTGTCTGGAACTAAAGGATCACTTGGATTGGAAAGGATCCCTGAAGGTCTCTAGACCAACCTCCTTCTTTTTAAGCAGGGTCAACAATTAATTCAAACCAACTTGCTCAGGGCTTTTTCCAGTCAGATCTTTAGAACCTCCACAGCCTCTCTGGGCATCCTCTTCCAGTGTCTAGTTATCCTCATAGTTCAGTGTTATTCACAAATTTGATTGAAGTTCATGCCATTTCCTCCTATATTTCCTCATTTCCTTTTGTCCTCATTTCCTTTTTATCCTAATCAAGACAAGCCTTAGGGTAAACCCCTGAGGAACTGCAGTTGTCTCCAGCCTAGAGGTGGAGCACAGGCCATTGCTTTTCAATCCCAGAATCCAAACACTCTTTGCCCATCTGGTGGTTCATCCATCTGGACCACAATGCCTGGACTGGGATACAAGCGTGCTCTGAAAGAACATCTTGAAGATGTTGCCCCTTCTCTGTTCATGTGGGACTTCCCCTGATGTCCATGACCCTGGTGATGGAAGAGCTTGATGTGCCCTCAGCCAGCACTCCCAGATCCATCCCATCTGCTCTCATGGACTTGAATGAGCCAAGATTTCCCTTGAAAGGAGATTTATGGGATCGGTCCTTTCCTGCTGTTGGTGTTTCCTCTTCTCCCTGAACCCTGTCTGTGCGTGGAAAGGCCTGGAAGACCTTGTTGATGAAGACCAGGGCAAAGAAAGCCTTGAGTAACTCAACCTGTGATTTGACTAAATATTGAAAGGATTTTTGTGTGTGTGTGTGTGTGTGTGTTGCTTTTATAATATTCTATAAACAAGGTATTTGAGAGTGAGATTTTCAGACAAGGAACTTGAAGGGGAGGGAGAAATCTGGTCATAACTCCCCCCTCTGGTGCCCAGGTATTTGAGCATCTGGAATGCAATGCTGCCTGTTGGAATACCTCTGCAATCCTGTAACACAGCAGGATGCATTAATGAGAGTTTCAATCTTAAACCCACAACATCAATGAAATTTATGCTTGTCAGGCCGTTAACATTATTCAAACATAGGTTTTTGTGGTTTCAATTCCCACTTTACGTTCTTGTAGGATGAAAGTTCATTGTGTTGACTGGCCAGGAGTCCTCCTTACACTTGAAATGTGTATAAAACAATTAACTATTGTTTATTGCTCTTGACAGCATTCTCAGTGTGCACTACAGGGTGGGGAGGAGGGTATTTGTTTGAAAAATTAGAATCTCTCTCTTAATATTTCAGCTGGTTTAATATCCTTGAATACCGAAAGTGCCTTGCTCACATTTTGGAAAATACCACAAAAATGTTCAAAGCAGAAAAGAAGAATTTTCATAAAATTCCAGTATCATCTTCAACCATCATATAAGTGCCATCTGATATTCTTCCTGATGGGTAAATCCGCCTTCAGATATTTCATGTTTCCCTACTCTTGTGTCTCAGTGTGGTCTTTTGACTTAATATGTAGAGCAAGATAATGAGCACAAAAAAAAACAAACAAGAAAAAAAAAAATCAGAGAGTTTCTCGAAGGGAAAAGTTTTTGGGGAGAAAATGTGGTGAGCACTGTGATTAAGTCACTGCAGAAAAACTAAATTGTTAAAGCTGCAACTGATTAAGTTGAAAGAGAAGAAGGGAAGTCAATATGTAAAAAAGTGCACGTACAGTTAATCTTTCTGGTAAGGGAAATCTAAGTTGTTTCTCCCCCCAAAAAAAAACTAACAAGCACACACACAGTTTCCAAAGCTCTGAAGTTTGGGGGGAGCAGAGGGTGGTCGTGTGGAGATTTTTATTATCAGAGGCTTCACAGTAATTCCAGCACAATCTCAGGAAGTAGTAAAACTAAATCTATCTGTCTCTTGCTGTATCACTCTGGGTATTAACAACTTCCCCATGTTGTGTCCTTCAAAGAATTTCTTCGTGGCCCTTGAAAGTACAACCTTGGTCTCTCCATTTAATATGTTGTTACCTGCTGCCAAGCCTTTAATAGCTGCATTCATGTGTTCTGTTAATCATATCTCTTTGGTGTAGAGCCTGTGTTTTGGATTCCTAATTAACTTTTTTCCTGCTCTGTTTGTTTTCCTCCCATCGTGGCAGCACATGGCTTTTTCTTTTTTTTTCCCTCCTATTTAAAGACAGATATGTGAATGGAAAAGTAACAGACATCAGTATGTTTCAACAAAGCCTGTAATCTCTTCCTAACTGGGCTTCCAAATTTAAATCAGATTTTCATGTTGCAAAACCATGAACTTGGTGTTGTGACTGAAATCAGGCTGTTCCCAGAAGACAGGGATGAAGCCTCCTGAGCTTTGGGGGATTTTCTCCTTGAGGTGCTGGAGCATGTCCAGGGAAAGGCAACGGAGCTGGGGAAGGTTTTGGAGAACATGTCCTGTGAGGAGCAGCTGAGGGAGCTGGGGGGGTTTATCTGGAGAAGAGGAGGCTCAGGGGGGACCTCATTGCTCTCCCCAACTCCCTGACAGGAGGGGGCAGGGAGGGGAGTCGGGCTCTGCTGCCATGTCCCGAGGGAAAGGAGGAGAGGAAATGGCCTCAAACTGCACCAGGGCAGGTTCAGATCAGGGATTAGAAACAATTTTTGCCTGCAGGAGTGTTCAGGCCTTGGAATAAGTGTCCCAGGGAGGTGGTGGAGTCCCTGTGTCTGGGAGTGTCCCAGAGGTGTCTGGATGTGTCCCTTGGGGCCATGGATTGGGGGTGATTGTGGTGGTGCTGGGTGAGGGTGGCACTGGATGATCCTGAAGGGCTCTTTCAACCTTGATGATTCTGTGATTCTTTCACTACTGGTGGGAATTTTGTGTGCAGGAGAATCATTTCCCTGTGGTGAATGTACTGAAGGAATAGAAGATGTGCCACTGCTGTCTGAAGTTTGTGTTTTACCTGTGCTTGGCCTTGTCAAGCTGAACTCCAGCGTCGTTTGAATTTCTCTTCTTGAGTCATTTGAGCCACCCCAGTGATGGTTCAGAGGCCAAAAGTTATAGAGACACAACATTGTAGAGCCTGTCACAGCTTCTGTTGGTTTGTGTGTCCCTGCCCACGGCAGGGTGTGGCAACGAGATGATCTTTAAGGTCCCTTCCAACCCAAACCATCCCACGGTTCTGTGATTTGTGATTAGCAAAGGCATTTGTGGTCCAGGCTTTGCTTGGGCCCTCCAATAACTGCTTTGATCATCGTGCAGACAAGTCAGTCCTTTGAAAGATATTCTGAAACCTTGGGGTTTCTTGTGTTTTGGCACCTCCACGAGTTGCTGATGCCCCATTTTAGAACGTGGGGAGCAGGAGGAGTGGATGGATCCTCAACTTGTCACCTGCACATGTCTGTGGGCAGTGGGGGGACACTTCTGCTCACAGCAGGTCCCTGCTTGATTCCAGACCCTAAAACACCTCTCATACGGATCAGAAATTAAGAGGGAATATGTTGAATACGCTTTATCTGTTAAATAACCCTTCCTGAAAATGTGAAATGGAGGAGGATCGTGGGTGCAGTTCAGATGTGGTTTAAAGTGGCTTGAATGAAGTTCTCACAGTAGGGTTTTTTCTTCTTTTCTTTTTTTTTCAAGTCTAGCATTGACTCATTTGGTGGTGTTAAAGTGCACTTTCTGCTTATCCCCAGAGGAAAGTTAGTATTCTTTTAAGTGAAACTATTTTAAAAGCAGAACACAAGCCTAAAATAAGCCAGTGTTCTCTAGAGTTCTCAGAAGGTGTAGATTTATTTACTGTAGTTAAATCATAATTAGTTCTCAGGGGATAGTGTATCTTTTAAACTGCTTTATTGCCACCATATTGGTTTTCTAAATAATCAGAAACTGCTGCTCTTATATTTTGTAGTATGAACAAAAATTTGCTGTAAGTAGAAACAAATGTCTGGAATTGCTGGTTGTCACTTCCTGAAGATACGACAGAAAAAAAAAAAAGAGCGCTCCAGGAAAATGTGAAGAAATACAAAACGTGTGTTATCAGAAGGCACCTTAAGTGAACTATGGCTCTGAAGTGTGATGCTTTACATTATCATTTTTCAGTTAATCAATTTTTAATATTCTAATGGGTTTTGGTCGAGAGTAGACGTTAACCGAAAGCGGATAAATGGTGGAGCAATGTTAACATAAAATGTTACCTGATATTTAAACCTAAGATTTTCATGACTGTAGCTTAGTGTTGCAGCTGATAAGCACATGGGTGTGTTTTTTTTTTCCTAATTGGCAGGTTAATGTTGGACTTGCCTGAGGAGATGGGTTTAATAGCAGTTGCTGTTCGACAAACACAAGGGAAAGGTAAGTTCCTTTCTACTGCTAAAAAATGTATATTAAAAAGATGAAATAGGGAATCTTAATGTCATCTAACTGCCTCAAAGATTATTTTTGATAATGTAATCTACAGAATAATCGTGTCTTCTTCTCCTCCTGCTTGAACTGAGGATTCAAACTCAAAACCTAAGTACACAGAGACCAAAATAAACATTTTCAGGATGCTTGGTGGCTTCTGCAGAGATGATTTAGTGGTCTCCTAGTTGCTGCCAAAAAGTCTCCCCAGTCATGGAAACTGCCATCAGTGTATTTAGTGTAATCCAAGTCAGAGTTCCATAGCAGAACTCCTTTTTGACTTAACTGGAACAAGACTTGGTCTTGACTTGCTCTGAGAGGTTTCTTGAGTCTGCAGGACCTACCTGAACAGTCTTTTGCAGATAAATGTGAGCAAGTCCTGTTTCTTGCCCAGAAAGCTTCTAGCATTTCTTTAAAAGCCGCGTTTATTTTATCAGAAGACCACAGTTTCTGGCCTGATAAGCTTTTCTGAGCACAGATCCATGTCAAGATGTTCACCTGACTCTCAGGGCGGGTCTGGCTCGTGTCGAGTTCATTCCCAGTGTGGGTGGGTTTCTAGGGGCCCTCAGAGCTGCTTCACAAATGCTTCTTCACTTCCACAAGGCAAGATTTTATTAAAGGTGTGTGGCACCAGAGACCAAGGAAACCCTGGAAGCAAGTAATTTAGGACATACTGGGAAATGGAGCAGCAACTTGTACATTAGAATCATAGGAGAGAACCCTGGAATGGCCTGAGTTGGAACAGGCCTTAAAGATCATCTTGTTCCACCCCTGCCATGGGCAGGGGACACCTTCCACTAGCCCAGGTTGCTCAGAACTCCGTCCAAGCTGGCCTTGGACACTTCCAAGGATGAGAACATTAAACAAACTGCTGGGTTTTTGAAGAAAAAGCTTTGCACTTTAACCCTTCTTTCAAAATTAGTTTGTAAACTCATTGCAGGACTTATGGGAGATTCTTGGGTGGATACTGTTGAATCCTTCCCTACATTCACAGAGTGATGGGTCTTTTTAAAATACTCTTTTCTTGAGTTGAAGTTCCCTTTTTCTCTCTCCCTCCTCAGGTCGTGGTGGGAATGTTTGGCTCAGTCCCGTGGGCTGTGCTCTGTCCACTCTGCATATCACCATTCCCCTGCATTCCAACCTAGGCCAGAGAATTCCTTTTATTCAGCACCTGGTGTCTCTGGCAGTGGTGGAGTCAGTTAGATCAATACCAGGATATGAGGTATGTCATTCTAATTTATCCCAAAATTCCTGTTTCCACTGAATTCAGGTTTTAACTGTGTCTTCTATGTGTAGAATAGATTGAATGCAGAGTATAGTTCTTCAGCACTAATATAGTGATAAACTTAACCTTGATAACATTTGATTTTTTATGTTTTCAGAAATCTAGTGTACATATGTCTTTTGCTGAGCTGATTAAGTGCACTCCACTCATTTCACTCATAATCTTATGAAACTTAAGCCTCAGTCCTTAACAATAAAGAAAAAAATCCATTTTGTTTGCCCAACAATTTCGAGTTAATTTGGTTTGATTTTGAAGGGGTTGGGGAAGAAGGAGGAGGGAAAAATGAATAAAACTGACAAATCCTTTGCTGCCTTTTTTTGTTTGTGCTGTTTCAGTGGTCACTTTATCCCTTTTAAAGGATTTTTCCAACCCTTGTTTAAGGTTGAAAACTGATTTCTAAGGCAAGAACTTAGGAGTATTGCCCTCGAGAGGGAATCAAGTGTCCTGTCATCAGTATTAAAATGAAGAACCAGTCTTCTTCATCACCTCATATATCTCCTTTTTAATGTTACCATTTCCTAATATTTGCTAACTATAAAACTTTGGTATTTTACAGAAGTAGTTAACTAAAGCATATGTTTCCTATATTACAGAAAATCAATGACTTATACACATTTACACATGAACTTTATTATAGTGGCACCCAGTAGCTTTGCTGTAGTTTAGGGTCTGTCAGCCTTTCTATTAAAACCTTCTAACTTCAGTGCTTCATAACCTGACCATAAAAACAAAATGCTTCAGGCTAAAATTTGCAATATAAAATATTTGCTTAGAGTGAACACTTTAGCCATTTAAAATAGGAGGGACAAGAGTTAGTTTTATAAAGCATGAGGCTGGCTGGGGAAGGAGCTAATTTATGAATGGAGGTGGTTTTGCTTCTGTGTGCCTACCCTGGTATGCTGTGGCATTTTTAACTTTGTTCCATTCAAGAGGAGAAAGGTGACTGAAGTACTAAATATGGATGTAAAAATAGTATGTGGCAGTAATGCATGTGTTGAACCTACAATGTGGGCACAGCAAGAGCCGTGACCAGGAGAGAAGTACTGAACTTGAAAGGACATCAGCAATGGGTGAAACTAATGTTAAGGGACAGGACTCAAATTAATGCAAGGAAATTCAAAAATTTATCAGGATCTCAATGCTTAAATTCCCTCTTTGGGTGTAGGTTGGACAGGGCTTTTCTTTGTGCCCATGTCGTGCCAACTGCAGTCGCTGCAAAAAATGAGCTGATCCACAGAGTTGTGGAATCATAGAGTGGTTTGGGTTGGAAAGGACCTTAAAGATCATCCAGTTCCATCCCCTTCCACTAGACCAGGTTGCTCAGAGTTCCAGCCAGCCAGACACTTTTGAGGATCCAGGGGCAGCCACAGCTTCTCTGGGCAACCTGGGCCAGGGCCTCACCACCCTCACAGCCAAGAATTCCTTCCCAATATCCCATCTAACCCTACTCTCTGTCAGTGTAAAGCCATTCCCCCTCATCCTGTCACTCCAGGCCTTTGGAAATAGTCTCTCTCCATCTTTCCTGTAGCTCCTTCAGACCCTGCAAGGTCACAATCAGGTCACCCCAAAGCCTTCTCTTCTGCAGGCTGAACAATCCCAGCTCCCCCAGCCTTTCTTCCCAGCAGAGCTGCTCCAGCCCTCTGATCATCCTGATGCCTCCTCTGAACTCTCTCCAACATCTCCACGTCCATCCTGTGCTGAGGACCCCAGAGGCTTCATTCTCTCCTCCAAATTTCCACCCCTCTGCGGGAGTATGTCAGAGTCTTAATAACACATTAACACACTTCAATGTCCTTCGCTCTCCTCAAAGTCCATTTGAGGATTTCCATTCAAAAACCCGAGTTACCACATCTCAGTTTATCAACCAGGCATCATTTTTAGGATTGCCAGGATTATTGACTCTGCTAAGGAAGCAGCACCTGAGGCCTTTGTTCTGTGTCCTCACAGAGCATTTCTGATGGCTCGGTTGGAAGTTTCACTGTGGGATGTTGATGCTGCAGGTCCAAATGGGCCTTATATCAACTTTGCTTTCCCATTCTGAGGACAGCAGACATCTCTCTAGTAAGTGAAGATAAGAACATGCTCCGTTTCCAGCGTATTTTGTGACATCCATCATTTCTTTACCACCTTGTGAATCCATTCTGGGGTGAAGTCTCTGCTGTGTGACGGACACCCTGAGAACACCCGCCTGACTTGGCTCTTCTTCCTGCTTGTTGTCACTTCAGTCACAGAGCTACTGCCTGGCGTCTTACAGGTGTTATGTTTTCCTCGAGTCAGATCTACTGGGTAGCTCTGCAGAAGACCTTTTATCACTGATAATACCATTTAACTGTGTCATACTTCACGTGTCTCAGGAGTCTTCTATAAACCTTTTCCCAGGGCGAGGAGTCAAGTCGTTTTCCACAGTGAACCTGAGACTGCTTTGATAGCAAAATCAGGTAGTATTTCCTGTCAATGAACGTGTAATGGACTCCTCTCTGGCCTTTAAATCTGTCAGGAAAGTAGACATGGACCCAGGTGCAGTTTTCACACATCCTGTAAAGGGATTTCATAATCTACAATAGGAGGGAACGCGACTCTTGTAGTCCTGGAGCACCTCCCATAATTTGCCCCTGGGGACACAGTCATGTGCAGTTTTTCAAGCTGCAGGAAGCACATTTGCTTTCTTTCTGTGTTTAAGTAGCCAGTGCAAAGTTCAGCTCAGTTTCTGTGGTTTCAACAAAACCTTCTCTATTGGGCTGGAACGGTGTCACACAGCACGGTTTGTGTTTCCAGCTCGAGCATCGCTGCCGAAAGCCTGAATATACTTAGGACATTAGTGGAGTTATTTATCCGGTTGTGAACTGGAATTTCTCCTGTCTGCTAAATTTCCTTTCGGAAATTCAGGATGTCATTGTCTCTTTGGAGTCTGGAAGGGTCCTCAAGGAGAGTGGGGATGTTATGTGGGGCTTCCCCTGGTTGTTTGTCAGCACTGAGCCTCAGTTTGCATCTTTCTTGAGTAAATCTTTTAAATCTTTAATAAGCTCTCATGAATGAAGGAAATTATTCTATAAAACCTCACCATTTTGAGACTGACAGCCTTTAGTATCTTTAGTCCCCCTTTTGGTCACTCTTAGTGTTTTTTTATCTTATATATATTTTTTTTTTATTTTTTTAATAAAACTTTTCCCTGACAGCTGCCGTCCTCCTTTGTCACCATGTTACTATGATGTTTTCAGTAACATTTGTGGAGCACTTAAATAGATTCTCATTGTGAAGAGCAGTTCACAGTATCACATTTGGTGTGGCAAAGAGGTAGAGAAAATTCTGCCCCTCTGCCCCCTCAGGTGAGACTCCCCTGCAGAGCTGCTCCAGCCCTGGGGGACAGCACAGCAAGGACATGGAGCTGCTGGAGAGAGTCCAGAGGAGGCACTCAGAGGATCCCAGGGCTGGAGCAGCTCTGCTGGGAAGAAAGGCTGGGAGAGCTGGGATTGTTCAGCTGGAGAAGAGAAGCTTTGGGGTGACCTGATTGTGACCTTGCAGGACCTGAAGGAGCTCCAGGAAAGATGGAGAGAGACTATTTCCAAGGGATGGAGTGACAGGACAAGGGGCAATGGCTTCAAACTGAAAGCCAGTAGGGTTAGATGGGATATTGGGAAGGAATTGTTGGCTGTGAGGGTGGGGAGGCCTTGGCCCAGGTTGCCCAGAGAAGCTGTGGTTGCCCCTGGATCCCTGGAAGTGTCCAAGGCCAACTTGGATGGGGCTTGGAGCAACGTGGGCTAGTGGAAGGTGTCCCTGCCCATGGCAGGGGGTGGGACTGGATGATCTTCAAGGTCCCTCCCAACCCAAACCATTCTGTGATTCCATATAAACTATGGAATGATGAATGAGCCGTGTCCTTATGATGAGTATTGAAGAGCAAAATGTTTCTAAATGTATGTTTTTGGTTTTTTAGGATATTGAGCTGCGAGTAAAATGGCCAAATGATATTTACTACAGTGACCTTATGAAGCTTGGTGGAGTTCTGGTAAACTCAACACTTATTGAAACAACATTTCATATACTGATTGGTAAATGTCTATTTTCAAGCTTTTCAAGCTTTTCTGTTCTGCTTTTTTTTCTGAAGAAATTTGTTATTAATGTCTGTATAAGGTCACATGGTAACGACAAGAACAAATAATGACAGCAGGCATTAGGAAATAAAGCACAATATTAAATCAAAAGGAAGCAGAAAAAGTAAATGTTTTCATTCTTCTTAATAATTCCATATGCTTGACAAGGAAAACATAAATACAAGCATTTGAGCTGATGTAGTAGAGTTCAAAGAAAGAGCATTACAGGACAGAGGGAAATTGTCCTTGATTTATTGCAAAACTAGTAGAATATGCTAAAAACTGTATCCTTTTTTTTTCTATTTGCTTTTTTTTATAACATGACAGATAGTTAAATAAAGAACATGCCTTTTAAATCAGGAGAGAAAGAGCTATGTACACATAGTAATGTTTTCATTTTTTTAACCATTGAGATGTTTTTGTCATCTCAAGTCTGATAATCATCCTGCTGTTTGCCAAGGAAGTTTTCCCCCTCACCAGCAGCATCACAGATCTGTCAGACGTGCTTAGAAACCTGCCAGCAGAGCTCCAGGTCCTGGTTCCAAAAATAATTGTCTCTGCTATGTCTGAAAAATTCCTTAGCAAGTCTAAAAGGTTAAAGAATATGGTAACATTTGGGTTGTATTTGAATGTAACATAAGGAAAATGTCTTGGAAAGGGAGTGTGGTCATGATATCTGTGGTTTTTATCAAGCTGCTGTAATTTTAGAGGTGCAAACAAGCAAAACAGTTGAAGTGATCACCTCCTTCTGTGAAACATGCCCAGGCATTATATTTTCTATTCAATTATATCCTCATTTTGTAAATAATCCACATGAACAGAATGAAAGTTACACCAAGACACTTAAGAAGTCTCTCTGTGCCCTGTTAATCATTTATTGCTTCCATGTTTTTCTAGAGCCTGTTCTGGTTAACAGAGGAAAAGCAGAAATGGATCAAAAAATATTTCATTATATCGAATATCTCTTATGCAAATATTTGGTTTGGACCTTTTATTTCTTACCCTAAACACCAAACCATTAAATTAAAATTAAAACCTTCTGCATCTGTTCTCTCCCATATCCATAGGAGTTATCTTGGGGGTTATAGACAAAAGATGTACCTGTTCATCACTTTACTTTCACCTAGAAGCTTCTAAAATTAAAACTTAGTTGCTACATATGAATCCAAGGAGCTTTTCCATCATTTCAGTGATGTGTCATTGAGAGCAGCTGGGGAGATTCATGGCATCTAAGTTCTTATGTTAGTAGTGGTGGTAGATCCAACTTCCACAACAGGAACAAACCAGATGCATCATCCCTTTTCTACAGTCATGCAGATTCCTTACCTAGACAGAATCACTGAATCATTGAGGCTGGAAAAGATCTCCAAGACTATCAAGTCCAACCTTGTGCCCGATCCCCACCTTGTCACCCAGCACAGAGACTCACCGAGTGAGTCGTTGAACTCACTCTTTCCATGGCATTCATGTAGAATATCCCACACGTGTGAGGATCATGACAAAAATCAAAGCTCTTCAAATCTTCACTTGTCTGAGAATTACCTCAGAAGAGCAAGGCCAAAGACAAACCTGCCTTCACAGCTGTACCGGCACTCAAGGCCTCGCAGAGGACGCGCTTCACGTTCGTACTTTTAAACCTGGTTTAAAAAAAAAGAAAAAGCCAAAAAATTGAACCAAACCAAACCATTTTTTTTTTTTTAAATTGGAAATTTAAAAATTAAGAACTTTAAGGGTGGCAGGACTTTTCAGGAGGAGAGTTGTGCAGAACAATATACTCCATGAATGCGAGGGCCAGACTGGGAGCAGGCGCAGGCAGCCAAGCACAAGTGGAATGCAAGGGGCGGCCAACGTGCGTGGCCTGCAGACACTCCTCTGTCTGCCTCTGCCTCAGCTAAGGCATGTCCAAACAGTGCACAGATGCTGATGGTTCGAGCACTGGAAGATATATCAGCCACATCAGCACACTGCTGGGTGGTGCTGAATGGTTATTTTTCCCTCTTCTCGCTTGAACACTGCAGAGACGCCCCTAAGGGCCCTGAACGCCTCATATGCCTCAAATTATCTGACTGTGTTTTGCCACCATGTTTTGCCACCAGGTGCTTGTGCCTCAGCTGAGCTTGTCACCTCAAGGTGTCTCTTGTGTCTCAGTTTTTGAGTTGCTGAGCGGTGGTTGAAGCCTGACCTGCTGACGGACCCCAAAACCCCGTGATGCCCCCTCACCACACCAATCACAGCCAAAGGACCACGGGCACTCTCTTCCCTCGTGCTGTAGTTGAGTGGAAACAGCTGAGTTGGGATTTGCTGCCATGGCACAAAGTATTTTCGAGTTCATTTTCCTTTATCTCTTTCCAATAATACATTTCAGCTCATTTCCACGGGATCAGTGTGTTGGTGCTGGTATCACTGGGCCCTGTTTGTGTGCATTCTCTGAACTAGTTAAAAATCAAAAACTCCTTTTAACTGAAGAGATCCTTCTCCTCACAGTGAACACAAATTACTTCCATATATGAGTGGTCTCATTTATAGCAAATTTACAAAACAAGGCCGTCTGCACCTTCTTGCAGATGGAGGAGCATCGTGTCTAAAACTGATTGACAGACAGTGGGTTTTATCCCAAATGTCTGAGGAGAGAAAAAAAACCCAAATTATTAGGAGAAAAAAATAAACAGGTAATACAATATATTTCTCTACATCCCTCGAAGCCTGTTCCAGCAGGCAGCAGAAAAGGCCCCAAGAGCCATATTTAAACAAGAAAGGCGTTCTGCCAACATTATTCCAGCTGGAGAAATCTCAGCGAGACACTTGAGGCTTCTAAAGGATATGCTGTGGTGAGATAGATTAAGCAAACTGGAGTCTTACAATGTTAAAGTTAAATCTTTTGGGCTTCCCAGAGCAAGCCAAACAAGGCTTATCAGCTGAGTGAAAAAGGTTTGGTTTTCAGAAAATGCAGTCAACCAACTGTAGTAAACACAGAGGTCTCTGAATTATGTTTTAGGCTGAAAGATGAAACTCCATCTCAGAGTATGATCAGGAGTTCACTGTGAGTTGGCTGATGACATGAAAGAATTTCTCACTTTGATGTTACTGTAACCAAGGTGCCAGTTACCATCTTCCCACCCCTCACTGATAGGATGGTGTGGTGTTGAAAGACTGTGCTGGATTCGCTTTGTAATTCTAAAGAGCATTTTGAGGGCAAGGAACAAGTAAAATCTGAACTGAGAATTGGAACTACAAGAGTAAGAAGACTTAAAGGTGTAAGAGACTGAAAAAAGCCCCAGCTACTGGAAACATCCCTAGGGATAATTGTATTGAGTAGCTGAATAAAGTAGTGACTCTGGTGGTAACAAAGGGTTCATCCCTTTGATCCTTCTCGTTTGTCTTCTTCAGGCTTTGGATTTAATGTGAATAACAGCAACCCCACCATATGCATCAATGATCTCATCACAAAATTTAATAAGGAAGAGGGGACAAAGCTGAAGCCTTTAACTGCAGACTGTCTCATTGCAAGGACTGTCACTGTGCTGGAGAGGCTCATAGATATTTTTCAGGAGAAGGGGCCCAATGGAATTCTTCCCCGTTACTACAAGTACTGGGTACACAGGTAAGAATTATGTTCTTCTCAGACTTTCTTTTAAGCAAGTTGGTAGAAGAACTCCTGGATATTTTGTCTTTTTCTGCTTTTTCTACTAAATTTCCTTTAATACAAGTAAATTAATTAAAGTATACTCCCAAGCAGGATGTACATTTTTAAGGGCAAATAAAAGTAGCACCCCAAAAATCAATGGACTAGCATGAGTTAAAGAATGCTCCCAGGTATTTTACTTGTATCATCTCCAAACAAAGGGAGTTGAAAATTATTTGTTTTAAGATTGATGAAGCTGCTGTGCTTATATAAAAAAAATAGACTGTTTGGATTAACTCCAACTCTGTTCATTCCACAAAAGGAAATTAAAGCAGATAGAAAATGCTGCTGAAAATCATTTTCTGTAAAGAACCAGTGAAGTGGGAAATAAAAATAATCTGTTGGAGGGTGAAGCCTTCTCTGTGAGGGTGGGGAGGCCCTGGCACAGGTTGCCCAGAGAAACTGTGGCTACCCCTGGATCCCTGGAAGCGTCCATGGCCAGACTGGATGGAGCTCTGAGCAACCTGGTGTGGTGGAAGGTGTCCCTGCAGGGGCAGGGGTTTGGAATGGGATGATCTCTAAGATCCCAACCCATTCTGTGATTCATTGTATGATTAGTCCTCTGAGGTGTTTTGAATTGTGCAGTGCCCACCATCCATCACTGACAGCCTGGTTCTCCCTGTTCCCAGCGGGAAGCAGGTCCGTCTGCACAGCGAGGACGGGCCGACCGCCTGGATCGTCGGGATAGACGACTATGGATACCTACAAGTCCACCAAGAAGGCAAAGGGATCGATTCTGTGCACCCAGATGGCAACTCCTTTGACATGCTGAGAAACCTGATAGTCCCAAAGCATTAACTGTCCCCCGAGCTCACAGCACCAGGGGAGACTCTTTAGTGTTTGGCACCGTCAACTAGACTCGCTCAGAGGTGGGAAGGGAAGTTGGCAGCTTGATTTTTTTTTTTCCCTTCTGATTTTCTGCTGTCTTTGGTTTTTGAAGTGGATGACTTCAACAGTTCAAAAAGAGGTGGTGATCTCATAGCTGAAGGCCTTTATTCTTTTGTATTAACTTTAAAACACACCGACGTTGCCATTCTTTGTAAGTGTCTATTCTTTGTGAGGAGTCTGGTTGCAAAGGAACCCTTTGCAATGAACAGAACTTTCTCTTCACTTAGACACTGTATTGGAGAAACTGAAGTGGCTGAATAGTTCCTTTTTGTGTCTCTCTGTTTTTATTGTACTTTAGCAAAGTGCAGGACAACGTTTACTTTTTTTTTTTTACTCTGTTTTTTTAAACTACATTTTGGTTTATGTGTTGTCTGCACTAAAAACAGCTGGAACATCATATATTTCTGACTTACTGGGATTATCACTGTGCTTAACTTCAGGTCTAAGTGGAGATCCTTGCTGATTTGGTTCTTCTCCATGTGGGCCTGTGCAACAATTTACCAGCCTGTGCTTTGGTCTCAGGTCTACAACTCTAGTGGCTGCCTTGAGTTTTTTGGAGAGTATTCCATCAGCACTTAAGAACTGGGGTTGGTTATCCAACTTCCTGGCACTCTGCTCTTCTTAGGTAATTGGATCTGAGTAAATCATCTGATGTGTCCTTTGAATCATGGTTTTCCAAGAGGATTTAGCCCCTGTGAGAAAAACCCACTGGAGTAGTGTCTCACCAAGGTTATTGTGGAATCCCAGTCAGGAGAGGGAACCTCTGATTAGTTTAAAATTTGAGAGTAGTTATATTGTGAAGTGAATAAATAAGAGATTCCCTGCTGTAAACAACTACTCCAGTGAGAAAGAGAAAACACACCATCCACCCGTGTCCGAATTCTCTTCCACAGCTTCTGTGGTCACCCCCTTTCCCAAAGCAGAGCGTCTGGGTTTGCTGCTAACCATTAAAAGCAGGAGCTGACCTGAAAGTAGCTCGTTTTGGGGGCTGCTTGCCCAGTTCCAGGTGGGATGCAACACCTTGCTCATGACTGGGAAGCATCCTGGAGCATCCCTGTGGGAGTTTCCGTGCGACGGCGGCGGCTCGGCGGGTTTTTCTCCCGGGCCTTCACACCAAGACTTGGCCACCGCAGCTCTTCAGACAACTCTGTGCAAAATAAGTTTGTCTCCTAGGTGTGATGTTTCCTCAAGCCTCATTTCCTCAAGTAGGCAGCGCTGCTCGTTCCATTCCCTCGTCCCTGCTGGAGGTGGATCAGCCAAATTGGTTTCCACAAAGGAAATTGCGGCCTACACGCCAGAAACGGAGGTTTGGGGTTAAAGTTCACCTCATAAACAACCTGAACATGTTAGGAGATTGTTTCAGTTACAAAGCCAAGAAGTCTTAAAATCAGGAAACTGGTCTGTAATGGTAGTTTTGACCAATCCTCACATATTAGGGTTTCGGTGGTTTGGCAGCAAGTGCAAGAAATTAAGTTGTCCCTGTTACATTTAGGATTTTACGCTCCACATCACAGTAGATTTGTCCTGTGTCCCTGCTGGTTTGTTTTCCCCCATGATCCAGATCATGTGAGGCTGCACACCAGTATTGCCTGGAACTGTCCAGTGGAGTGTAGACAGCTGTTAATTGGCATAACTAAAATGATACACACCAACACCAGGTTTTGCTTTTTCCCCACCAGAGGCTTTCAAAACTGCTTTGGGCTGGGAATTTTCTGGCAATTACCTTTATTTCAGAATTAAATATTGATGAATGTCGTAATCAGCTGAAACTCGAGTCTGACTTAATACAGTTTAAATAAAAAAGAAGAAACAACATATATGCACATACGTAAAAAGTGTGTGTGTTCACATACACACTCACATCCTGTGCATCTTCACTAATTTTCTGCCTTTTCCTTCAAGCAGCTTGTGAGCAATGTCATCTGGGGAAAGCAGAGCTTTGGTACTGGTTTTCCAACCACACAGGTTTACAAAACTTTACCTTAATCTGATATTTGTAGCTAAAACACTGTCTCTGCTTTGGCTCTGGCACTGCAGGATGTGCCTGTGGGAAGCACCTTGGATTTTGCTCGTGTTCCAGGGAGACTGAGAAGTGCCTGTAGAGGCACAGGTCGTGCTTGCATGGCTTCCTTAAAACATGTTCTCCCTTCACAAGGGGCAAAGAATGATGGGGGAAAAGGATAAAACATGTTCCTGCGTGGAGGGAAGAATGGGCTTGCAAACCTTCAGTGGCTGAGGGACTTTTTAAGAGCAAAATGCTGCAGCATTTCCTGGTTGCTGTTGTTCCTTTTTGGATTCCTTTCTGGCTGCCTTAATGGTGAGCTGGTTCTATTCTCACTTTGAGTTTTAAGGTTATTCCAAAAATTTTTGCCTTGGGAAGACACTTAGCATTGAACTTCCTTTCCACAAGCAAGATCTTTTGAGTCTGGATGTGCCAGAGCACAGGTTGGGTGCTCTGGGAATATCACTTGGCCTCTTTAGTGGCCTGTTCTGGTGTCTAAAACTTACCCGTGGTTCTTGAGGAAACTGCCTGGACTTTGGATGAAGGATTTGGTTGCTTCCCCTTCAGAAGAACCACAGACAGGGAGAATTCCTGGAGTAAGGTCCTTGTGAGGAGCTGTGGAGAAGCCCAGGAGCCTCTGTCAGGTAGATGGGAAGCCCAGCCGGGAGTCTGACTCCTCCTGTGCCAAACTTGGCACACCCAGAAAGCCACAGCATTTTTGTAGGAAAATGGTTGTTATTCTTGTTCTCAGACAAATGTGGTGCAGAGTGTCTCTGGACATCGGTATGGAGAGAATCAGACAACTCCAGACCCAGGAGTAATGCACTGAAAATGTTTCATTTCGTTCAACTGTCTGGATTAGTAAAACACCTCTTCCATTGTGGGGCTGATGTCATATCTTAAACTATTTTCTTGATGAAGTGCTTTCAAAAAAACCCCATTTATTACGACGTCCATATTTCTGTGACTTCATTTTTTTTTTTTCTCCCTCCTGGACTCTGTTATAACATTTCTCATTGTGAAAACATTTGTGGAGGTTGTTTATTGATAGGAAAACTTCTGCTGGGCGTGTTGGCACGTGTGTGTGTTCAGAGGGAGGCGAGCAGGTTGTGCCCAGTCAGCAACAAAGCTGCTTCCAAAGGTTTGAAAAAGCAATAATGTGCTTAACATTTAAGAGCTCAAGCAGCACATCTCGCTTCTAGTAAAAGGTTTATAAGACTTCAGAGCTTTTTTATTTTTTAAATATATCCAACAAATCAAGGGGCTATTACCTGAAAATAATATTAAAGCATTTAATCCTTTATGCTGCTGCTTCATTGTACAAAAATTTATTTCTTTGTTTTTTCCTGATTCAGCTGCATCTGCAGTTTAAAAAATTACTCTGTGCAACTCCTTTGGAACATGCAGGAGCTTTATATGTATAAAAAATGTCTGTCATTGTGCTGCAAAGAGCTGATTCCTGGGGGCAACTGGTTTAATAAAAGCATTTGCATGTGTAAGTGGCAGCAGTGATGCACTGCCCTGATCAGACACCAAAGAAATTAAATCTGGGCTGAGGAAGGACCAGAGGTCAAAAAATGATGGAGAAAAGAGAACTGCAGGGAAGAATTGCAAACTGATGTCGTGCTTGAGTAGCTCATTAGTGATTCTGTGTTATTTGCAGTCCCCCAAGTGTCTTCCTTTGAAACACAACGTGGCTAAAATACAATAAATTTAAATTAAAAAAAAATCCTTGTATTTTATAGTACGTTAATTGTCAAATATAAACCACGATGGGAATAAATTTTCAAATATGCACCATTATTTGTGAAACCCTGTGTTTTGTGGTTAAAAAGAAAAAGAGGACTCCAACTTGATTTTCCTTTGGCTACAGGATTTTTATTAACATTTTAACGGTTTTGTTTTACATAATAAATAAGCAAAAATGCTTTACATTTTTTTAGGGAATACATATATAATTCTGAGCATTAATAGGTTGTTTGGTTTGCGTGCTTCTTCACCTACACTTGCCAAATAGCTTTTTACCTGCATCATATAAAAAAAAAAAAAAAAAAAAAAGCAAAATCTAAAGTTCAGGAAAAGAAATGGAATAATAACATTTTCTCTGTGTTGTTTCTGAAGCGTGACTGAAGTGTTGAGAAAACCATTTGTGTCCTGTTTTGAGATTTTTACAGAAATTCTGGCAGATTTCCCATTCGTTTGCACTTTCAGCGATATATTCTCCAATTTTACATCCACTGTGCTTAATTCCCTTAAATTACTTTTATGCCCTTTTTCAAATCACAGGGCTGCAGAGACCTGGAGATGAGTCTGTTCCCTTATCACCTTATTTACATTGCACTCTTTCAATTAAGAGGGTAAAAACTTCACATGGGATTGACTTTTCCGACTTTACACTGGTCTGGTGGAAGGTTCCCTGTCCATGGGGGTTGGAAGTGGATGATCTTTAAATTCCCTTCCAACCCAAACCGTTCTATGATTCCTTGATTTTGATGGAATATTCCCTCTCTCACTCTCCATATCATTTTCTTGCCAGATCTGAACCCCCCCCCAAAGGGTTAAAATCCTGTGAAGCCTCACAACAAAGGCGTCTGCAGTGGCTCAAAGGGAGAAATGAGGTGGTTTTTCATAATATATTCCAATTCACACTCCACTTCAGTGTCATAATTTTTTCCCATTATTAAAACCACTGCCACTGTGGTGGCTGTGCCCTGTTCTGCACCTTGAGTGTGCTGAGAACATCTGTAGTTTAACTGATTAAAAGTCGTGGTTTTCTCTCAATATAATTGACTCCCGTCCCAACTGTGAACACAAAAACGCTGTTTCCTGGTTTTGGAATGGCAGGAAAAAAACATTCCACACGTTTGCTTTTGTAATCACGGGTCTTTCCTAAAAACCTTCCCCCCCTGTTATCATCTGTGAATGTGTAATTGGTTCGTTATTGCCTAATAGGGGAAAGTTCCGGTGCCAGAGTGTCGCGTCCCATAAAACATCTGGAGGAGAATGATGGAACACCTCCTCTGCTCAGGCTCCCTGAATAAAGCCTGGAAGTGTGAATGACAGGGTAGAGGCTGGAGAAATATTTTGTGGTGTTTTGCTGAGAAACATCAATGGTGTTTTTTAACCAAAGCCTAATTTGTACGTTCCCAAAACCGTGTTTTTATAGTGAGAAGGACTCGGAAGAACGGCAAAAACGCAGCAGATTTTGGGTGCAGCAATGCCATTAATGAGGTATGAAGTGCAGTGTGAGAGTTGTGCATCAGGTTTCTTTTTAATGATGCAAACAATGCCAGTTCCTCCTTTCCAGGGCATGGGTTTATTTTAACAAAACTAACGTTTGCATAATTGAGTCTTTTAAGGAGTTGGGGTCATTTATCAGCACCACTGGCTAGGAAGGCTCTTAACCACAGCCACTGTAAAACCAACTTGTGTCTCATCCCTTTGATTTATAAAATCAGTGATAATAATCTACATTTTTACAGCTTTTCTGGAGACTTGCAACTTCTCCAGCATTAAACAAACCGAGGAGCACAGTTACACTGATTTATGCTGGTTTGGTTCTGCTTTTGGTTGTGGGGTTTTTTTAAGTCACTGTTCTGGAAATCACTGATTAGGTATTTTTTGTTATATTTAACACGAAGTATAATTTTCATGCAACTGAAAACATCAGACAACTGAGAGCTCCCAAGTGAACATCACTTTATAATAAAACCTCCTCTGACAACCTTTTAATTTTCAAGCAATGCAAATACTAAAAATTGTTTTCAAACCTGTGATTTAAAAATATTTTTTGTGTACTCGTGGCAATAAGTATTCATACCTAGAAGGAAGTGACTTTATTGTTGTATCTGGTGGAAGGTTCACTGTCTGTGGCAGGGGGTTGGAACAGGATGATCTTTAAGGTCCCTTCCAACCCAAACCCTTCTGAGATCCTTTGAGAAAATGCTTACTTGGCTGGTGCAATATGGAAAAAACTCTTGCTCATGGCTTGCACCTTGTCAGATAAAACCATAAGGGAATAAACACTTTAAAAAATTACGTGTTCTCCATCCTTTATGTGCAGCAATAGAATCACAGAATGGTTTGGGTTGGAGGGGACCTTAAAGATCACCCAGTTCCACCCCCTGCCATGGGCAGGGCCACCTTCCACTAGACCAGGTTGTTTCCTTCAGTGAAGGTCTCTTTAGAGAGATAAGAGAGAGACTTTGAAAAGTCTGAATTAGCCTTGAATTGGGCTAAAAAGCAGAGCTGACTCAGATCTGCAGCAACATTTGTTGTTATTTTTTACGGCTCTTGTTTAGGGAGTCGTTCGTTGTTTTATCAAGAGAAGAATTGAGGAAGTTTGGGGAAGTGGTTCAAAACCACAGTGGACTGACTGTTGTCAATTAAACACACACAAACCCACGTCTCCTCGTTTGTAAACTACAGAAAGAAGTAAAAATAAAGAGGGTGAAAATCTCTTCCTAACTGGCTGGACAAAATGGGAACGTTTGTGCAATTTGGGATTTGTGAAGTGCACGAGTCAGTCAGACCCCGGTCCTACCTTTGTGCTGACAACAAGATTTATCCTTAAGGAAGTTCAGTGTGTTGAAAGCTGAACTGTTTCAAAGTTCACAATTCTGGCAAGTTTAAAATAAAGCATAAACGTTCTTTATTCTCTTGACTATAAAGAAAACATTTCTGGTGCTGCTTTTGAGATGCATTTTTGAGTAGCTGGGGTTAAAATCTGCACAGTTCTCCCGGAATTCCCAGTGAAACACAAGATTGAGAAGTTTCTTTTTCTTATTACAACACTTTATGGGGAATAGTTGTTAGTTCCTGCTACATAATTTGTCCCAATTTGCCATGACAAGACCTGTAACCCTGTAATACGTATTAATTTGTTGTATTGTCCCTTGTCAAGATGAATGGTGGTGGTAACAATCTCAGAACAGTGAAATCTAGGTTAAATAAATCAAATTTAGGTTTGATTTATTTAGTTTAAAACATTTTGGATAATTAATAAATAAGCTTTTTTTTTTTTTTCCCAAACACAGGTTCTGTTTGGTTAGTACAGCTGTATTGTGGCCACTAAAAATCACCAATCTCTCAACAAAGTTCATTTGTCAGGGTGTGGGATGGACAGCTGATGTAAAGTTTTCACACAATTTGTCCAAAAAAACCCCTAAACTAGAGTGTATAGTTAATGATTAAAAAAAAAAAAAAAAAAATCTTGAATGTATTTTGAGAAGGAGGGGGTTAAGGAAAAAAAAAAAAATGTTCTTCATATAAATCTCTGCATATAACACCTATCATTTCTTTTTGTTGCACACTATAAAATAACAAAAATAAGATCTGTAACGTGTCTTCCCACTGGCACCAGAGCTCAGTCTGGGACAACAAAGCACGGGAAGCTGGATGGAGGGGGTTTTTCCTGACCACTGTCACACGAGCCTGTCCCTCACCGACCCTCAGCTGCTCTCAGTAAATGTAACCGTGTTTTCTCATGCTTTTTTTTTTTTTTTTTTGGCAAATCATTACAGTTTGGCTTCTTAATTAAACGTAAATACTCCTCTGTTACCGTCACCTCCCGTTGGCAATTATTACAGAAGTTCCGATATAATGGGGTAGTGCAGATTCCTTGTGGGTTTCTGGAGAAGAAGCCGAGGAGGGGCTTTGGTTTTTGTAAATAAACGTGTTTACTTCCTCGGAATTGTATCCATAGCTTTCCCCTACGTGGCCCGTGGCCGTGCAGGACGAGGTTTGGAACGCGCCGTGTTTGGCCAGAACGTGGTGGTAATTCAGGAGCACAAAGGGGACTTGTCCCGAGGGTCTCACATCCATCACGCGCTCGCTCTCGGAGTCGTGGTCGAGCTTTACAGTCATTCTCTCCTCGCCGTCCAGTTCCTCCAGGTTTGCAGGGTGGTGACCAATGTGCCCATACTTGGGTTCTTTCACACAAATCCTTCTTGTTTGCTCGTACACCGAGGGCATTGGCAGGAGGTGACTTAGTTGTCCTATAGCTTTGGACTGGAAACATTCCGATTTTGGCAGCAGGGAGCTGGCAATGGAGTTTGAAAAAGAGCTGTCGTTAATGCTCATTTTTTCTTGGAGGTCTCTGTTGAAGGCCAACTTGTTCTCCTCTTTAATGAGGTGGGGAGGTGGCTGGATCCTGGGTTCTATTTTGTTGTGTTTCATGATGGTGGAATCATAAATCTCTTCTTTGTACCTGCTGCCTGCCATGGGCGCGGTGCAGCTCGTGAAGTTGTCGGGGAGAGCATCTTGGCTGTATCTCCTGTTGGATATGGGGACTTGCAGGAAAGAGAAAACACATTAGTTACTGACCACAACCCCTGTAAGAGTCAGACTCAACACTTTATGCCTGAACTTTAATACCCATTTGGTTTGGGCCAGATCCAGGTCCCAGTGAAGACATTAGAGACCTTTCCATTTGCCTCAGTGGCTTTGGATAAATCTCTTTAAGACAGTGCTGGAAAGTTAAAAAAAACAAACCACCCAACCTCTTCAGAAGAGTTGAACCATCCTGAAAAGCTTTTCCATGTGAAATGCCCATTTATTTGCTTGACTGAATAATTGTATCATTGACAGTATTAATATAGTTAAATCTGGGAAATTAAACCAGAGAAACACTTTGGAAATGTGACCTGTCAAAAATCTTGACCTTAAGGAAGTTCTTTGCAGAGATTAATCAAAGGATTTACCAAAGGCTGGGTGACATTATTACAGATCAATGATCCCATGGTTAAACAGAATTTATTCTTCCTGTCGCTGTGGGAGCGTACTGGACACTTGTCCTTGTGAGGAGAACATCTAATTCATGATATCTATTCGTGGTATATGTAATATCTAGGTAGATATTAGAAGGTGATGTGTCAGTGTCTAATTTGTGATACCTCTTTGTGGTATATGTGATATCTGGATTGTGTCACGTTAAAGACTTTGCTCTTTCTCTTTGAAAAACTAATATCAGGTATTAAAAACATCTATAGAAAAGCAACCTAAATGCCCCTTGAGTAATGCTGTATTTCTGCTTTTAAGATACTATCATGTAACAATATTTATATTAATATTATATCTATAATATATAATTATATATAACCACATATATATTATATAATATATAATTATATATAAGCATATATAATTATATATTATATATTATATCTTTTTATATATTATTATTTTATATATATTATTATATAACATTATAAATGAAGGTTACAACATTGTCATTTAAACTACTCCTCCAAGGCATATTTGGAAGTTTTATGTTAAAGGAAAAACAAGACCCTGAGCAAATTTCTCAAGTTAAACCTAAACTCTATTTTGTGTTACCTTCACTGAAAGCCCTGGACACTTAAGTGCCTTTTGTAAAAGGGATTTGCTGTTTTTCTAAGAATTTTATTCAACATCCTAAAGGTTTTTGGAGTTCCCCTGTAGTGGTTGGTGATGTAACTGTAGCCTCTAATAATTAAATATTCCCTGTGCTGTAGTAGACTGGCAAAGCCTTCATGTATAACAGAGGAAGCAGAAACAGCTCAATTGTCCCCCTTTTTTTTTTATATGCAGAACTCTATTAATTTCAGAGGGAGTTGCACCACATAATTAACACCAGAATTTAAACAGAAATCTGGTTCCAATTTCTTCTTGATCAACACACCACCCTCCTAGAAACAATAACCTTTCAAGTTATTCTTTTTCGTTTCCATGGATATATTTTTTACCAAGAAGTACATGCTGAACTAAACTGAAATACTCAGCAGCTGTTGAAAAATGGCCTTTTTAGATCACAAATCAAACCAAGATTCAGCCACGTGCTTGAGTATAACTTGGAAATTTCACCTGCGTAGCGACACTGATTTTAACTCCACATTTGGTATCTTTACTGTGAATAAATGTAGATGCTGAGAACTACTGACATGTAATTAATCTGGTGTAACTAATCCAATATTCCGGTTTTGGCTTCCCCAGGAGCGATGGGTTTGTCTCCTTACTACAGTGTGGAGTATTCTCACTTTATGGCTCTCCTCTAATCTCTGAACAAAATGTTGTCCTTTTCCATTTTTACAGCCCAAGAGAACTTGGAAGAAGCTGGAGCAACACAGCAACCAGTTGGCCCCTGTCTTGTTATCTTCCTTTCTGTAATCTCAGGTTCTGCTGGGCTCGTGGCCGCCTTTTTGGCTCCAATAAGTAGTTTACATACTTGGGAGATGTGCAGGATACAATCCATTCTGTTCTATCCTGTCTCCCAAATGTGGTTTTCATCTCTTTTCTTGAGGAAGAAGGTAAAAGTCTGATTAATTGTTTGCAGGCTTCCACTGAAGTTGTCAGCACATTTGTGGAGTCAGAGCAGAGAGAGAGGAGCGAGTCAGGCCCCGACCTCTGCTTGGTGTGAGCAGGGACAGGAGCCAGGGAAGGGCTGGAGCTGGGACAGGGCAGGCTCAGGGTGGATCTCAGCACAAGGTTCTTCCCCCACAGGGTGGTGGGCACTGCCCAGGCTCCCCAGGGCAGTGGGCACGGCCCCAAGGCTGCCAGAGCTCCAGGAGGGTTTGGGCAATGCTCTGAGGGACAGGGGGGAGTGTTGGGGTGTCCTGGGCAGGGCCAGGGCTTGGACTGGATGATCCTTGGGGGTCCTTCCAGCTCAGGATATTCTGTGATTCTGTTACATGATTTTAAGTCGTGTCTGCAGTGCAAGACAACGGGCCTTTTTGTCTGCTCACGTTCAGAAGGGTTACTGGACTTAAATCTGCTTTTGCCTTCCTTTGCAGGCAAAATCCTGAGGATGCCCTGGGACATCCTGGGACTCCTCCTGGGCAGCTTTTCGTACAGAGGTTCACAGAAAGCTGAGCAGCTGCTTTGTGTTGCTGTGGAAGGGCAGCACCCCTGGGGTCACTTCCACGTGAGCAGTTGCCGGAGAACCTGCCCTGGCAGGTGCACAGGGATCCCTCACACCCTGCACATCTCTGGGATTGTTCCAGATGTGACTTCGTGTAGCCTTTGGGGCCATGGATTAGGGGTGATTGTGGTGCTGGTGTTGGATGAGGATGGCACTGGATGATCCTGAAGGTTTCTTCCAACCTTGGTGATTCTGTGATTCTATGGGTATAAACACTTTATGGTCACTGAAGTCAGTGCATGACTTCAGGATGCTTTTCAGACCACTCTTGTGCCAGAGCAACTCAGCTGTGTCAGGTGAGGTGGATACACTCCACACCTAAGGTTCTATATCATAGAATCATGGAAAGATTTGGGTTGGAAGGGACCCTAAAGATCAACCAGTACCACCCCCTGCCATGGGCAGGGACACCTTCCACCAACCCAGGTTGCTCCAAGCCCTGTCCAGCCTGGCCTTGGACACTTCCAGTGATCCAGAGGCAGCCACAGCTTCTCTGGGCAACCTGGGCCAGGGCCTCCCCACCCTCACAGGGAAGGATTTCTTCTCAGTATCTAATCCAAGCCTACCCTCTCTCAGTTTAAAACCATTTCCCCTTGTTCTGTCATTATCTGCCCCTATAAAAAGTCCCTCTCCCTCTTTTTTATCCCTCTGTGTCAAACAAAGCAAAGATACAACAGATCTTAATACTGTCTATGCCCATGAAGAAGACACATTTTAGATTAACTCAATATCTGTGCTGTGTCTAAATCCTACTTGCAAGTCATCCAAGACATGGGTTGATGTTCTCTGTTACTCTCCCTCCAAAACCAAAGATAAGACAACATGGTCTTCCAGACCTCTTTGTCTCTAGTGAAGTACACTTTGCAAAAATATCATTTATTTCTCTCAGGAGAAAGATCAACCCGAGCTTTTTCATGGGTTTTCTCAGTGTTCTTCCTATTTCCCTGAGTTTGGACATGATTAATAGCACTGAGCCTCCCACAGAGAGCACAGGCTGGCCAACAGCACAAACTGAAGGAGAAGTGGGTCCTGTGGTATCCACAGTAGCAATTTATCTATTTGAGTGTGCAAAGGAAACTTCCCTCACTAAGAATATGGTTGCCTTCACTGAAATGAGCTTCTTTTCTGATGACTAGGCCAGCTGGGGGAAAAAAAAAAAAGAAAAAAAAAGTGGAAGAAGCTTCAAAACCAGATTCTGAGGCAGAAACATCTGATTTGCAGGCACTTGTATCTGCTACGTGCCTTTTCAGAGCTTTGATGGCTTGGCATGATCGTCTTCCAATCTCTGATCTCTCCCAAAGAAGCTATTTTCCATGGAGAAAAATGTCTTTGGCCCACGGCGCTCTTGGCAGGCGCTCCCGTGGATGTGATGTGGAATAGCCCTCGCATCCAACCCGGTTGCCAGATGTCATATTTGGCATTGCCTTTGGATGGATGGGAGACAATGATGCTGAGCAGATCCTCCCTTGCTTTGAAGCTCCCTGGCTGTCAGCTTTTCAGGGAGCCACTGGAAAAAGCGGCAGCTGACAGGGTAAGGGAGATCAGACGCCCCCTTTTACAGCAAAAAAAAAAGTGGCTCCCAAAGGTTCGGATTTCGCTTCTGCCACCAGCCTCAAAAGTGCAGCAGCACTGACTCAACTTCAGGAGGAAACAAGGCTGGAACAATTAGATATAAATCCTGTCTGCAGTGGAGCCTCTGTTTTTCTTTTGCTTCTTACAACACTATGTGTCAAGCCATGATCTCAGACCAGGCCCATGTTGGACCATATTCTTCTTTTTTCCCCTCCTAAACAGCACAACTGTCAGTGCTTCTGCAGGGAATTAATTGTACCAAGTCAGTTTTCATCAAATGGCTAACAAATATCTGCTAAAATACATCTGTGCTCAAAAAAGAACCCACACATTCCAACTTAAGCAAGGAAACCTTAAGTAGAAATGGAACCAGAAATGAGAGCCACTGGTAGAGCAGCTCCATTTTCCTCATCACGAGGAAAATGTGTTTCCTCATCTTGAGAAAAATGTTTCCTCATCATGAGAAAAATGTGTTTCCTCATCATGAGGCAAGTGTGATGAGGCTGACAAATACCAGGAGTTGCTCGCAGGTTTTTTGAGGGGGATTTTTTTTTTTTTTTTAACAGTATTCCTGTGGAATCCTTCTGATGGAATATATTTACTAGGAGCTACCTGCCCACACCAATTGCTCGTCTCCTGCTCTGCTTGCTGGGCTTTGCTGACAATGTTATGGCCAGTTTTAGAGTCTGTTCTCTGAACAAGCTCTTCTTTCCATATCCTTTCTCAGTGTTGGCCTGGGAGCAGAGAAGAAGAACTGGGCTGATTTCTCTACACCTAAAGTAGCTCTATTCTATCCTTACTGCAGGATTCACTTTGATCTTTACCCTTATCCTCAAAAACTGTAACTTTTTCTTTTTCTTTTCTTTTTTTTTTTTTTTTTTAAACACAAAGCCATTTCTTATTTTGGTCTAAAATCCCTCCTTTTCCCACACAGTCCACGACAGCAACCAAAGGAAACCAGCAAATTAGAGGAGCATGAGCTCAGGAAAGGCATTTAACCTGCTCTTGGCTGTAAGAAGAGCTTCAGCCTTGCTCATTTTCAACCTAAACACAGAAGAGTGAAGTGAAATACCACGGTCAGTGAGGTGAGGTCCATCAGCTGGGTGAGGTCAAACAGTCCTGTGAAGGACAAAGCCTTGGGGAGAAGTTATTTACTCCTCTGTGGGGGACACATTCAATGTCTGATACTGTCTGATGAGGAAGCTCAGCCCTTAAACATCTGCTGATATTCAAGACCTTGGCTATCTGATGTCGTGTCCCTGAGTGAATAAATTCTTGTTTCTGGTACTCAAAAAACTGTCTTGAGCCTACCTTTTCTAATTTTTTTTATATTAAATTTTTACTACTTCTTTCATTCCAATCTCACCATGCAGGAAGAAAAGAGTGTTTCCACCCAACTTCATAACAGATGTCCACCAGTCCATCCTCATCAGTGATTTTAAACTGATCAAAATAGGTGCAGGTGAGATCCAAGGGTTGGCTCTGGATTGGGAAGGGATAAACCAGAGTGCTGCTTAAAGGAATTCTTCTAAATTCAGCAGGTTTCCAGCCCTGTGCATTCTGTTACAGAGCTGATCTGAATTCCGCACTTGCTGATGTTCTCTGACAGTTTCAGATACATCTTAACTCATGAAAAGTAGTTAATGTGACTGTCCAAACTAGTATGTGATGGGATTTTATATTTAATTTTACTTTGCATCTTTCTGTAACAGGTTTTTGTGCAAATCACAGTTACTGAAAGTAAAGTCTGGGGGGGGGGAAATCTAGGCCAACTAAGGCTATTTTTGCTAGAATGAGCAGCAACCTGAAATCTCAGCAGAACTTGGCTTTGAGGCTCATTCATGAAAGCAATTATTTCATCAAAGCAATTATATTCAGAGTTGTGTGAGAGGAAGGTGAATGAGGGGAGTATTTAATGCTGTTACTTGAGCTGAAGACACTCTTGACACCATCCTGAACAGTCTAATTTACCAGGGTCTGGTTTGTCCTACTATTTTTGTTTCTTTAGTTGATTAACATTGTTCCTTGCCTACACTGGAGAAGAAAACATCACAGCTTGACTCAGCTTTCATTTTCCAGTTGGCCCAGCTGTGAACCCAGGAGTGTTTATAATGAGAGATCAAGCTCTGCCAAAACCACTGCAACAAACCCTATTATTGTTGAATACAGGGAAAAAAATTAATGGCTTGGACTAGATGATCTCCAGAGGTCCCTTCTGTGATTCTGTGATTAGAGTGTGTTTTGAGCTGCTTTACATTTGGTTACTTCATAACTTTTCAAGGTTATTTTTACAGGTTGCCACCTCAAAGAAGTCAATGTCTTCAGTGCTTCCTTCAAAGCATTTGAGCTGGCCGTCTGTACAGGGAGATAGATAGTGGGGAGGAGCACTAAAGACATTTTCAAGTTCAGAATTATTATCAAATAAAGCAGAATTATTGCCCTGTAGTAACTGTAAGGTGAAGACATTCCTAATGGCTTTTTGCTCAGAAAGGACAAGCTTCAATTTTTATGGAAATAGATTGTGTTTATTTTAATTGCTATATGTGAGCTGAAGTACATTTTGGTTCAATCTGACTTCAGCAATGACTTACCTGAGCAATTCCCCTAAAGAACTCTGAGAGTGCAAAACATGAGGGTGAACTGTGCCAGTATTGAAGGAGGTGATGTCTCTGTGCTTTTCTAAAAGCGATCCTGGTGAATCCATTCCACCAGGTGAATTGGTGAATATTGATAATATTCCCAATCAAGTGCTGATGGTAATGGGAAGAAGGATCAACATGTGAACGCTGTAAACACAGTGGTTGTTACCTTTCACTGTCTCTGATTTTCTCTGTTCCCTAAACCCCTGCTTTCAAGACACGAATCATTCCCAGACACCCCCACAGCCTTTTATCTTTCCTCGAAGCGACACCCACCTTCATAACTCTGTGCAAGGTTATGCCTGATGATGTTCACTGGCTGCTCAGGAAGGTTTTTGGACGGTGACTGGCTGCTGGGTACCAGGGGGTTGGTGTAGTGCCACTGACACTCCCCGTTGGTCTGCAGCGTGCTCAGGAAGAGCCGCGCCACTTCACAAGGTGCTCCTTGAGCCTGCCCGAACTTTGCAGGCAGCATTTGTTTTTTGCCACTGAAGACGTGGGAATCCACAGGGAAGTGTCCATAATGGTAGGAGAAGGGCAGGCTGTACGGTGGGGCGTATAAAAGTTCGCTGTTTTCTGAATGGAAGTTTTGTTCCTGAATGGCGGCGGCGTTCACGGCGGGGCTGGATCGCCAGCTTCCCACCTGGCTGCATTCCAGTTTGTCTGTTTGGAACGAGCTGTATTGCTGGGGGAAAGAGAAAGAGAAAAAAAAAAGGGGGGGAGGAGGGGAAGAGAGTTAAATTTTTATATGGAACTGTAGAATGTATCATACAGGCAGCCGGGGCTGGGCCTCCTTCGCCTGCGATCTCAGGGGCTACAGGGACTGACTCACCAGGGAGGGTAAAGTTCCTTGTCTTCATGATGACTTTGCTTTCACTTAACGTGGGGACAAAAAAACTGCTTTGTCCTCCTGATGTTAAGTGTTTACTTGACAATTTTGGCTTCACAGAATCCCAGAATCATTGAGGTTGAAAAAAAGCTCCAGGATCATCAAGTCCACCCTGTGCCCAATGCCCACCCAGAGCACTGAGTACCACAGCCAGGCCTTCCTTGGACACCTCCAGGGATGGGCACTCCAAACCTCCCTGGGCAGCCCCTACCAAGGCCTCACCACCCTTTCCAGCAACAAATTCCTCCTCCTGTCCAACCTGAGCCTCCCCTGGCACAGCTGGAGGCCGTTCCCTCGCCTCCTGTCCCTTGTTCCCTGGCAGCAGAGCCTGACCCTCCCCTGGCTCCCCCCTCCTGTCAGGGGGTTGCAGAGCCAGAAGGTCCCCCCTGAGCCTCCTTTTCTCCAGGTTGAGCCCCCCCAGCTCCCTCAGCCCCTCCTGCTGCTCCAGCCCCTTCCCAGCTCCGTTCCCTTCCCTGCACACACTCCAGCCCCTCCATGTCTCTCTCCCATGAGGTTCCAGACCTGGACACAGCCAAACTGAGCGTAGGCATTTGTAAGTACCAGAGGGCAGAAGTTTGTTCTAAAGTACTGGCAGTAGTAGACCATGAAAAAGGTTTAGCATGTCAAGCTTTAGAATGGTGGAAAGACCAAATCTGTCCTTTGCATCAGCTTCTTTCACAATATTTTTCTCTTCCCACTCTCTCCCTCATCTTTCTCTCCAGCCTCCTAATGCTTTTTGGGATCTCACTGTTGGGAATGAAGTAATATCTATGTGACATCAAAGACTCCATGTGGCAGCAGGGAACGAGACTCATTCTACACCAGCACAGATTTTCACAACACAGCTATTCTTAGTAGGGTTTTTTCCTCTTTTTGCCAAGAAAAGACATTGGGTTTTTTTCAGTACTTTACAGATGTCACATCTAAAAGCTTTTGCATCACTTGCCAGAGTTGGTTTGTACTACCCGTGCTGTCCACCCCAAGAACAAAAGGATCTAATTGTAATCTGATTTATGAGGGATTTCATGAGGCAGAACATGGCAGTGTCATAGTAAATTCAGTCCTGGATGATCTTTATCCTGCCCCAAGCACTCTTTGACAAAAACTGGTCAATAAATGTTGCTGGAAAAATTACCTGTTGTGGGTAAGGTGTTGTTCTGAGTTTTGCCTTCATTTTATTACTTTTGGGTTTGACTATTTTCCTTGTTTCCTGCGAGGTAGGTACTGAGTTTCTGCATGAAAACTGTGACTTGGAAATGGTAACCTGGTCCAGTGACAGCTGAAGTTCCTTATACTCAATATCTCTGCAAAAGAACAGTCCAAGGAATTACATCCTCAAACAGGCCACACGAAACCAAAAGAGCTCATGTGAAAACACATATTAGATTTCACAGTATTTTAATTTTCATTCTTCCAAGCTTTTTCCTGAGTCTGGGAATGTCAGCAGGCAGGGAATCTTATGGTCTGACCTCATCCCCACGCCAGTCTGTCACAAACATTCTGACAAAATCTAAACACTGAGAACCACGTTAACACCTTTGTTTCTGAACCCAAGCTGTGCCAACTTCTCTCAGCCCCCCGTGGGCACCCTGAGGTTTGGAATCAGCAGATAGGAAGACACAGATCAATTAATTTGTCTCCTGCTCAATCAGGAATTGGTCTCTGCCCTGGCTCTCACAATCAGTCCCGAGGAAGGGAAAACGAGCAACGTTCCTCTCCTGTCAGTGTCGTGGTCTTGTGACTACACCACGTGAGGTGCAATGTTTTTTACCTTCTGATCACAGAATCACAGGATCATCAAGGCTGCAAAAGACTTTCAGGATCATCCAGCCCCACCCTCACCCAGCACCACCACCAGAATCACCCCCAATCCATGTCCCCAGGGGACACATCCAGACACCTCTGGAACACTCCCACAGACAGGGACTCCACCACCTCCCTGAGACACTTATTCCAAGGTCTGACTATTCTTTCAGAGAAAAAAAATAATTCTAATCTCCAATCTGAACCTAACCTGGTGCAATTTGAGGCCATTTCCTCTCCTCCTTTCCCTCGGGACATGGCAGCAGAGCCCGACCCCCCTCCCTGCCCCCTCCTGTCAGGGAGTTGGGGAGAGCAATGAGGTCCCCCCTGAGCCTCCTCTTCTCCAGATAAACCCCCCCAGCTCCCTCATAAGACATGATTTCTAGACCCATCCCCAGCTCCACTGCCCCTCCCCGCACACGATGAGGATTTATACAGCAGTGAGGAACATTAACTCCTTTTAGCTGATTGCACCTAAAAAGGGGGGATGTGAACAGAGAAAGGGGCTGCAACAGGCAAGCACAGAAAGATACAAAGAAAACCACAAGTATTTAACCAGTAATGAATCGATTACTGACGACATGGAATGGTACAAAGTATTTTGACTTACGTAAGGACATAATTGACACTCACTATGCAGTGAGGCCGTGACGAACGGCTGTTGTGCACAATGGTGGCATAGCTCTGCACCCACACCCAGCCTCCGTGCTTGGACAGCAGCCTGTAGTACTTGGTTGTGACTTGGCCTTTCACCAACACTGTAAATACAATAATAACAACAACAACAAAAAAAATTAAAACAAAAAAATTCCCGTTTCTTGGACTCGCGAGCGCTTCCTGGAAAGACTTATTTGCAAGGCAAGGGCTTTTTTTTCCTCCTTTGCTTCCCTGAAAACTCCTTCTCCTCCCACCAAACCCCCTGCAAATGGATCTGTGCAGCTCCTTTATGGAGATTCATAACATCACGTTATTATTTCCATACAATATGTTGAAAACTCCTCCTTCTCTTCTGGCAAAAGAAAAGCTCAAGGCAGCAAAAGTATTTCGAAGGGGACACGGCAAGTTTGGAAGGAGGAGAGGAAATGGGCTTAAGTTAAGGTTCAAATGAGATATTAGGGAAAAAAATTTCTCCTTCAAGAACGGTCAGGACTTGGAATAAGTGTCCCAGGGAAGTGGTGGAGTCCCTGTGCCTGGGAGTGTTCCAGAGGTATCTGGATGTGGCCCTTGGGGGCAGGGATTTGGAGAGATTCTGCTGCTGCTAGGAGAAGGTGGGACTGGATGATCCTGAAGGTCTCTTCCAGCCTTGATGATCCTGTGATTCTGTGATTTTTTTCCAGTGTATTTGGAAGCACTTCTGTCATTCATAGCTTGATAGGTTATGGTGTATTTTACAATGTATTTTATGCTATGATTGTTTTTTTTTTTCCTCTGTAAGCTCTACATCTTCAAGGGTGATTTAAAAGGCTAAAATTAAAATGTTAATTGGTTGTGAAGCATCCAAATAAAGACAAAGACAGAGAGGTGAATCAGTTATCTGATATCTTTCACTACACATGTAATCCTCTCTAAACTATTTTGGATCCTCCGTGGACAAGGATGTTTTGACATGAGGCTGTGCTATAACAGGAGTTGTGCAACATCTCTAAACATTTGATCCAGCCACAAATATTTCTGGTTCAGTGCCAGGTATTTATCTAATGATTCACTAGAAGATGATGCCCAGCCTTCTAAGGTGGTTTCTTTTCTTGTGTGGCTCTGCATCATTCCTTCAGGAAACTCCCCCTTCTTACTCTTCCATACAATCACTTATTTATTGTAAATTAGGAAACCACGGGCTGTTCAAAAAAAGTGACCAATAGCAGCAATTCCTTTATACAATAAATGATTAAGAAATGGAATTACTGCTTGCAAATGCAGGGCTCGGACTTGACTGAACACAATAGCAAAGCTCAGTGTCATTTTGTGCTCTCCTTGCACATGTTTGGTGCAGGAGCAGATAAATGATAAGGAAGCTGAGAAGCAGCTTTGTCTTTCAGACAGCTCTAGGAGAGCAAATCCCTGATAGAAAGGAAAATACTTGGCCTTACAATTTGTATTCATCGAGGATTTTTCTGTCAAGCAGAGCATTTAATATTAAATTGGGAACTAAAGAGTTAATAAGAGTTAAAGAGATAGTATTTGGGGAGTTGATTGCTGTTTGGTAATTAATTAGGCTGCTATCAGTAATTGCTGGGGTTGGCTTTTTCGGTTCAGTTGTTACATGAGGGAGTAGGGGGTTGTAATTTCAGTACCAAACAGGGACCACATTAATGTGAATAATGTGAATATTCTGATGTAAGACTGACAGAAATAGAAGAGCAAGGGGTTCTTGTTCTGGCTAATATGTCCTCTAAGTCCATTATAGTTCATAGATGGTTTGGGTTGGAAGGGACCTCAAAGATCACCCAGTTCCTACCCCCTGCCATGGACAGTGATGGAATCCCATCCAACCTGGCCTTGGATACTCCCAGGGATCCAGGGGCAGCCACAGTTTCTCTGGACAACCTGTGTCAGGGCCTCACCACCCTCACAGGGAAGGATTTCTTCTCAATATCTAATCCAAACCTACCCTCTCTCAGTTTAAATCACTGCCTCTTATTCTGTCATTGTCTGCCCAGACAAAAAGTCCCTCTCCCTCCTTTTTATAAGCCCCCTTAAGGTACTGGAAAGCCTCCGTGAGGTCTCCCCAAAGCCTGGAGTGTATAAACCATCTCTTCGGACTTCTGACTCGCCCATCCATCCTCACAAGTGACAACATATAGAAACTTTCTTCCAAATCCGGATAATCTCCCTTAGAAAATCGGGCTCTTAGAAAATGCCTGTAGACAGGTCTTTCTGGAAAGTGTCATTTCAGGATAAGGTATCCATTTGTTCAGGAAGCAACAAGATGAACAACAACATCTACAATTTCCTCCCGAGGGGCAGCTCCGACCTCTGGGAGCAGGGACAGGACCCAGGGAAGGGCTGGAGCTGGGACAGGGCAGGCTCAGGGTGGATCTCAGCACAAGGTTCTTCCCCCACAGGGTGGTGGGCACTGCCCAGGCTCCCCAGGGCAGTGGGCACGGCCCCAAGGCTGCCAGAGCTCCAGGAGGGTTTGGACAACGCTCTGAGGGACAGGGGGGAGTGTTGGAGTGTCCTGGGCAGGGCCAGGGCTTGGACTGGATGATCCTTTTGGGTTCCTCCCAGCTCAGGATACTCCATGATTCTGTGATCTTGCAGGATATTCAAAACCCCACCCTCACTGGTATCAGGCCACTGTTATTTATGGTTTGAAGTCTCTCTCAGCTTTTTGCCTCATCCTTGACAGTGTCCTTCCTCACTCCTGCATTTCTGCATAGAATGCTCTGTAGGGTAGAGGTGTGCAGATGTGAGACATTTAAGACAATCATGAGGACTGCATGTGTAAGTGTGAAAACACACCCACAAAATATAAAGACTTGTAATCTTTAAGTGTAATTTTTCGCCCCAAGGTAAAGGTCCTGTAGCTGCTGCTCAAAGATTCAGTCTAACAGTGCCAAGTAAGTCTGTTCTAAAAAATATATGTTAATAATCAGCTGTATGCCATGGGTTCACTATTTCTTGTTTTTCTATTAATTGTGGATGATGTTCTATAGTTGTCCCATCCCTGGAAGTGTCCAAGGCCAGGTTGGAGCAACCTGAGACAGTAGAAGTTGTCCCTGCCCATGGCAGGAGGGTTGGAACAGGATGATCTCTAAGGTCCCTCCCAACCCAAGCCATTCTGTGATTCTATGATTTTGTGATTCATTCTATAATCCAGATGGTCCCATTCCAGGAAATGATGCTTACACATTATCCCAGATCATCTAACAGATAGTTTTTGGCGTGTGGTCGAGGCTTTTCAGAACTAAGTCTTTGTGCTAGTTTAATGGGCACGTTTTCCTTGAGTTCAAAATGCCTTGCTACTCAGTCTGCTGAAAGAGAAATTAATGCTGTCACGGATCACTAGTTATAACAAAGTTCTTTCCTGTGCTTTGGGACTAGTTTTGGCTTCCTTTCTCTCTCACTGATACTTTTTTCTAAATCCCTGTTTTAGCTCTGCAGTTAAGACAGTATTTTAAAAGATGTGAAAACCACTGAGGACAACAGTGTTCAGCTTTCCTTCGTAATTATATGGATAAACCAATATTTCTCCTGGGATGGGGGGAGGACTCCATGCCTCCTGCATTTTTAGCAATCTGGGGAAAGTCTGACCTTGGCTGGGGGACAGTAGCTGTGGTTCTGAGACAGTAAATGAGGTCATCTTCCATCTGGCTCTGTGTTAAATTGCCCTGTTTGATGCTGAATGGGAAACCTCAGAAATGGGAGCGAGGTCAATCCACTACTAAGACAATCTGTGCAGGCTCAGACTCCTTGGTGGCCTCCGCTGCAACCCAACAGGGAGGATTCCGTGGCTTCAGCCCTGGCTCTGGGATGTGCCATTTGGAACTGGGTGTTCCACTGTTGTGGCTCCCTCCTGGTTTAGCAGAGGAGCTGAAAAAGGCACTGGGCTGGTCCTTCTGGCCTGTCAGAGACGACTATTTTAAAAGGTTCCATCGGGCTCCCGGGTGTGTGGCTGGGAGTTCCCAGCCTGCCCTTCACGATGCCACCAAGAGAAATGGGTTGCTTGGTTCCACGCTGGGAGCAGGTCCTGTTTTGTCTTCCCCTGGGCAGCGTGGGCAGGGGATGGTGCCCAGCAGACTCTGCAGTCCTTCGGACCTCTTAAAACCCAGTGCTGCTCTGCCAGGAGGTTTGGTTGCTGAGGGAGCAGAGACAGTGAAACTGTGCTCTGCTGCAACATAAGTTCTATAAATACAAAGTTTGACTTCCAGGAGGCAGGAGAATTGTTTGGTGACGACATCAGCTGGGGCAGATGCCCTGCCAAGGGACAGAGATGTGAATCCTCTTAAAGTTTACGTGGGAAGAGCAATGATGTCACAACACGGGGGATGCACAGAATCCCCCTCACAGGCACAAGTGAAGGGATTTCTCTGAGGGCACAAAGATATTTTGTCTGGGCTGGAACAGCCTCTCCATCCCATGTTTTAGGAAGCAAGATCCTCGTTATTTGTGTGGCCACACTTCCCTGGTTGCAGGGAACACTGTGGGTATTAATGGGGCTACAGAAATAAATAACACCAGTTCAAAGGCCACGAGTGTTTTCATGTAGCTGGAAGCCAATCAAGAGTTTAAAACAGGAAACCCTGTTTGCTGCCAGCACACCTTAGGCAAATATCCACATCTCCACTTCCCTCTCAGCTTGATGTTCTTGTTACATCCCTTCTAACTTGTTCTCCTCACTGTTCCCTTTGTTTTATTCTCTGTGCTGCCTGACTTGGAGTTCAGTTTCTTTAAGTCTGCAGTTTGGGATATTTTTTTTTTTCCTCTCTGAAAAAGCAAATGATCACCCCAGCTTAGGGTTACTTTTTCTTTTCTTAATACCCTTATTAGGTGTAAGATGTTTCTCTCTGGCTTTCTTCATCAGATGACACTTCATCATCAGATTGCTTTAGAGAATGGTACCTCAAACCTGCCAACCTTCTGCTGTTCATGTTCCTAAGACATTTACTGATGGATTGTGGGGGAGCTCTAACCATGCTCCCCAGGGGGAGTTTGTACACTTTACATCTGTTTTAATAATTCCCATTACTTGGTATTCTAACAATGATCCTGTACTGTTGCCCAAGAATTTGTCATTGTTTTTTGCTTCTTGGGATTCATTTGCTTCGAAACTTTCATAAATTCCTGCGCATGTCTCACATTTTTCTTCTGGTTTTAAACTTTACAATAACTTATCTTCAATCTACAGAACTGCTCTTGGTATTCTGTTTGTCTGAGGTTTGGGTTGGTTTTTTTTTCCTTGTGGAGGATGTGGTGGGTAATTCAGTAATGATTTGTCTCTTCATTTCAAACTCCAGGCATACACAGATCAAACTGGCAGCCAAAGTACAAATCTACCACGCACACAGAATTATCCATCACTCTGCTCTGAGGGGGAAAACTGTTTTTTAGAGGTGATTGTGGCTACTGTGGTGTCATCTCCACACTGGTTGATAAAAGTATTTCAAACTGTCTCATGGAAATAAGGAGGGATGTTTTGTGCAGGTCAACAGTCACCTCCAGATGGTAACTCTGCAAAGAAGATGATGCCCTGACAGGACTTTTCCACGTACCCTGGTCATTCTAGTTTTTAACTTTCAATGGCCCAGAGTATTCAATAGTGTTTTGGTAAATATGACCTTGCTGTAAAGATCAGCTGGAGCTTTCCCTGCCACCAACAGAACTCAGCACTTGGAATTTCAGTGCTGACTTGCCAAGCACCCTTACAACATCCTTCATATTCCAGATCCTCATGAATAGCAGATATTAATGGGAAGAATTGACTAGTTTCTCCTTCAGGAAGCCTAAAAGAAGGGTTTGACTCTGGCTGCTTCCAGCCTACAGGAGCAATCTGGAAAAAAATTCACTGCCATTGGTTTTTGGATGTCATCTTTGCATCGTATGGGTTGTAGCAGACTGAGCCAAATCCAGAGTTCAGCTATTCCCTCAATTTGCTTTTCAAATTAATGTGCTACTGAATGAACTAATTCCCAGATCCAGATGTTTGAAGATATGAGTGCTGTCTCTGTTGGAAGATGGGAAAATTATTAAATGCAATTTTTTTTTTTCCTGACAATCCATTCCCCAAACCTCATCCACATGCTAATAATGAATGTTCCTCTAAGGACTTTTTTGGGTTTGCATTCACTTCAAACATGGGATGATTATTAATAACATATTTCAGAGGAACGGGGAGCTGTTGCAGAGTTTTTATTTTAACAACAGAAGCTAGTAAAGTTCAGATTCTGCCCTCTCACTCACTCACTTGCTCTTTTGGTTTTTTTTTTTCCTTCAGCCATGCAGAACCAAGTGCAAATTTTCAAAAGAGCCCAGACCTCCTAAGTACAAAGATAAAACTGGCCAGATAAGTATTTTTTTCAGAAGCAGGGCAGAATGAGTATTGAGCTTATTTGCAGAATTAATGGTTTCCTTAAGTGATAGCCAAGTACTTTTGAAAATCTGTCTCCAATCAAGACTTGGAAAGTTTTTTTCTTCTTTCCATCACAGTGTTTCTTGTCTGCAGAATTTCTCACTCTACTCCATGTATTTCATAGAAATGTGGAATCACAGAATGGTCTGGGTTGGAAGGGGCCTTGGAGATCATCTCATTCCACCCTCTGCCATGGGCAGGGACACCTTCCACCAGCCCAGGTTGCTCCAAGCCCCGTCCAACCTGGCCTTGGACACTTCCAGGGATCCAGGGGCAGCCACAGTTTCTCTGGGCAACCTGGGCCAGGGCCTCACCACTCTCACAACCAAGAATTTCTTCCCAATATCCCATCTAACCCTGCTCTCTTGTCAGTCTGAATCTGTTCCCCCTTGTCCTGTCCCTCCAGCCCTTGGAAATAGTCTCTTTCCATCTTTCCTGTAGTCCCTTCAGGTCCTTCAAGGCCACAATCAGGTCACCCCAAAGCTTCTCTTTTCCAGGCTGAACAATCCCAGCTCCCCCAGCCTTTCCTCCCAGCAGAGCTGCTCCAGCACCGGGATTCTCTTGGTGCCTCCTCTGGACTCTCTCCAACAGGTCTAAGTCCTTCCTGTGCTTCCAGCCCCCATTCCCTGTACTTACACAGGTGATGAGCGTATCGGAGGTGGAACACGTCACAGCCATGGACATGGTGGTAGAGGGTTTTTTCTATCAGATCTTGGGGTTCATATCCGGTTAATTCAGTGACCCTGGAAAAGGAACAACCCACAATAAACAAAAAACTCCAGGAATATTCCATTTCATTAACCTAACATTCGATTGTGCCAACAAATCAGGTGCCTAAAAGCTGCGGGACAAAAATGTTAGTTTTGGAAACAGAATCCTCACCTTTATAAGAAAATAAACCCTCTCAACCCTGCCAAAGCAAGGTGCAGCTGTTCCCTGGTACACACAAGCAGGAAAAAGAGCTCTTTTACTTATTTCCACCTCGAGATTTTGCCATTGCCATGCAAGACCCTTTACACAAAGTCCTGGTCGAGGAGCTGTTCATGAAACAATAAAACCACTCTGGTGGGCTGCTGAGACATTTCCATTTGCCTTTGCAAACATGCAAGTGTAACACGTGTGTTAGTCCACAGGAGCTGTGACCATGGTCTGTGAATTAATTCAGACTGGTGCCCAACAGGAGGAGGAAGCAGGAGCTTATTCCAGCTGAGAACGTGGAAACACAAGGAGGTGTGAAGACCACAAGGTAAAGGAAAGGAAGGCTGAAGCTTGACTTCAGAAAAACACCCTCACGTGATGAGAAGTAGAAAAAAAGGGAAGGAATTTGAAACAGCAGCGTCTCTGCAGATGTTAAAGAACCAAGTGCACAGGTCAGACATTGGGTCAGGCCTGAAGAGTCAAACTTCGTGTTTCAGAGAGTAAAACTGTTATTGATGAGGATCTGCTGCACCAGCAGATGCAACTGCACGTTTAATTTCAGGACTTTTACTTAGGACTAGCTCTAGTCTAGGCCTGTGGACTGAAAGCTTCGTAACAGCTGGAGTGCCCTGGGCTTGCCCTTGGAGGTTGTCCTCCAGTTTGGACTGAAGGAATCCAGTTTAAATGCCTAAGGCCTCTTCGTGGTGTGAACTGCAGTGTTCTTTGGCTTCAGAAGGATGTCTCTGGTCTGAACTCAAGCACTGATGAGGATGCACTGCAGCAAAGTAACACGGTAACACCCACAGAAATGAATACAGGCTCTCAAGCACTATTTGTCAATGGGGGATTGCAGGTAATGCAAATTTTTATAAGTTTTTTTTTTCTTTTGTAACTATTATGCACCTTCTCTACTCATATTCTGCCTCTAACCAGCCCTGTGGACCCCACAGAGACTGGGCACTTGACATTCTGCTTGGGAAAGTGTTGGGTGTTCGGGTTCTTCTGAAGGAAATCAGAAAAACGACAACATAAAAATGCCTTTGAGTACTGATTTATTATAAATAGGGTACAAATACATCCATACCTCCCTAGCTATGCCTTCCTCTGGGAAACTCCTGCATGCCTTTGCCTCAGCCAGGGGCTGCCAACGAGCAGTGAGCACGTGTGGTGTCTTTCTGCAGGACGATATGGGAATTTTTGCCTGTGTTTCTCCTCTGCGGTGTGTTCTGGTCCCAAATTCTCACTTAACCCTACCAGCACCATGAAGTGCTGGTGAAAGATCCTGCTCAGGTCCTCAGTGCTCCTTCTGACTCCAGTGCAGTTGAAACGAGGGTGGCTTGGTGAGCTCAGAAGCAGCTCAACCAAACCCAAACAAGACACCACCAACCTAAGCCAGGTGTTCGTTTTTCCAAAGGGCCCTGTCTCACTTTGAAGTTTTAAAAAGTTTGGGTCTGGATACAAACTCATCTGTTTTATTTCCTCGACATGAAATCCACCCCTCAACAGGGCACCGTAGGGAGCCTGGGCTCTCCAGGTTGTTCTCTGCACGTGACAGAGCACAAAGAGGGAAGGAGGGTTCGCCACAAGGATCAGTTTTGGCCTCTAGAATTCTTTAAAGCCTTGTTAACCACACAGCAGTGATCCTCTCAGGCACATGGTGTGACTCCTGGGGATGGTCCTGTGCAGGGTTAAGAGTTGGACTCCATGATCCTTGTGGGTCCCTTCCAACTTGGCATATTCTGGGATTCTGTGAATGCATGAGTTGCACCACGAAAATCAGAAGGAGCAGCTCACTTTGGAGGGAAATGACTGTCTCCTTTTTCCAGTGCCCTCAATGAATGGACTCTTGGGTGTTTCAGGTTATATCAGTGCCTACAAAAGGTTACTGAGCTGCTCCTTCCCATGGCTTTCACACTCTCTGCTGTGACTGTTACCTCTGAAGATCCAGCAACACTTTCCCTCGCGTTGATACCACCAGAACCAAGCCTGAAAACAGTTTAGTCTTGTTCCAGATATGTCCCTGCTCTGAGCAAACAGAGCTTGGTTTGCTCAGCTGGGAGAGTAGGAGGTTTTGGCAATGCTTAATACCCCCGATTGCCCCGTGTGTGGATGACACCCATCTGCTCTTTGGCAAACACAGCTCGGGGTCTCTCCTTGCTCCTGTCAACACCTCTGGTTGTTCTGTCTCCTTTGAAGACACTTATGTCTCCAGGCAGTTCCTCTCAGGCACATCATTTCCTTTTTTTCTTTTTTCCACATGCAAAGACATGTTGCTAAACCCCCTCGCGCTTCTTCGTAGCTGTTACGTTAACTAACATGCGCCAAAAAAATAGGAATTATCCCAGAAACAAGAAGTTCTTTGTATTTTAGCAGCTGATGGCCCACTGTCCCATGGACTTGGCACAGAGAAGGAGCATGTTCCTGCATGGTTGGCCTGCCATGCCAGACTTCCCCACTGTCTTAGATACAGATTCTTTGTCACTGCTGCACATGAATATAATTTCTGCTTCTTGCAAATCCAGCATGCCAGGGAAATATGGGACACACGCTCCACAGGCAGGGATTTTTGAAGGATAATCATCTTGTCAATATTGTGTGTATTGGGCTTTTCCCCTCAGGTATCTTGAACTGCACTGTACAAAGTACCATTGTGTGTTACGAATTACTCTGCTTCAAAGCCAGAGAAATCAATCATTTTAGTTCTGGTTCTGGGCTCTTCTCCTACCAGCTGAGAGTGAAGGCAGGGTTATCTTTCCTCAGCAATAGCTGTTTTCCCCAAATTTTGTTTGAGAAGGCCGTGTTTCCATGCAGTAGAAAATGGAATTAATTGTCATGCCCACAACCCCATCAAGAGCACTGGTTTCATGATTAAGGCACAGTAAAGTGCAAAAAACTCTCTTTTCTTACTACTCTGTCAAAAACTTTCTGAGTGACCCCAGCAGCCATTTGATCTCAGTGTTCCAGTCGTGGGGTGGTTTTTCTGGTACATCCTCATTCCCTCTGCCACCTTTGTATGTTAAAATCTGTGTCATTTAAGGTAAAAATGTGTCACTGCTCATGTGATGAAAACCTGCTGCAAGAAGGCTTCAGACTCTCTGCAACCGTAGGTAACCCCAGGTTAAATTGTCCAGGCTCCTATTTCTTGGCATTCAAGACAAAGAATGGTCTATCCAGCTGCCTGAAAGGCTTTGAAGACTCACATGGCCTTTGAGTTCCAGATCTATTTTGGCCTGCTTTATTTTTTCATGGATGTTTTGACGTGTTTGGAAACCACCGTGGCCCGCGTTAACGCTCGACCTTGAAAAGGTTTTGATGCTCGAAACGGAAGAGCTGCTTACCTGGAATCCAGGAATATCAACTTTAAGTCCAAGCTTGCTCTGAACATAAACATGTTGCTGTGAAGTTTGATCTCGGTGATTGCACTGGGAGGTAAAGACTGACCCACAGCCACCAGCCCAACGATTTGGTAGCAGGAGTCGTACAGAGACATATCGAGCATGTACTGGCGGATCTTCAAGTAGCCACTGCAGTGGATCACCTGGAAGGGGAAGAAATCGCAGTTTCTGATGGCAAGGCAGCCAACAACTCATTTTTAATGATTTCATAAAGCCACACACCCTTAAAACATTAAATTCTGATTAGTCTGTTAAAGCTTCGGGGTTGCGGTGGGTTCGTAAATGGAGATCCAAACATAGCAAACACAAAATCTGTGCTTACTGCCCACATGATTAATCCAGTGCTAAAGCACATGCTTTTGGGGGACTATCTAACTGATTTCTAGTTAATGTTTTCTTGTAGATACAGACAGAACTCGTGTTCATTGATAAAAAATCTGGAAGCTGCTTTTTTGCAACGACCATCTCTCACACACACATAAAAACATTTACATTCTGAGGAGTTATTCTCGTGAAAACCAGACACTTTAAAAATCCAGTGGATACTAATGCATCCCATTTATGAGGTTTGACTGCTGTATGTGTAAATGCACAAGAAATGAGTTTTAAGTTCTGTGGTCAAGTTCAGATGATATTCTCCTGACACACGCCCAAGCCCTGAGATCAGATTTCGGAATCCCTGTATACAATTCCTAATCACAGAGGTGATAATGGCAGTGTTAGGCTGTAAAAATGCACGATGCCAGCTAAAGAGGAGGGGAAAATGTAACCTGGGGACTCTTCCAGAACATAAGATGGAGTTAATGTAGTGCTGGTGTTTGGAAATCATTGGTGCTCCTGGAAATTTTCTACTGCAAGCATCAGGCATACACACACATCCTTTAGCTTAATTTATCTGTTTGTTAGGCTTTTAACTGTGTCTAATAGAAAGAAATTAATTTTCACTGTATTTACTATTCCTGAACAACCCATTAAACCTGTAAATAGGCTCCTCCTCTATAACCTGCCTTTCTCCTTTCCAATCACTAAGTGATTAATATATTTAGCAAAAGTACAATAACAAGAAGAGCTTCTTTAAGATCTCTCAACAGATCTGAATTCCCAGATCACTTAGTCCATGAGTTTTTCCTGTGCTTTACCTAATAAAGTAATTTTTTTAAAAAATTAAGTCCTGACTCTAAGTACAGTCAAAGGGAATAAATTTAGACCAACAACTCTCTAGATTAAATGAATCCTTTAATGTTTCACTGTGCAAACTTTTAATAGAGAGCAAAAGAAGGTGATGTCTCTGACTAGAAGAGGTAAATGGGAAATAAAATACAGAGATACCACCACTACAAGCTCTACTCTTTTACCTGATTTCACATTCAGCTCTGGGACAGGATCATTTTTGCTGGGAAGCAGCTGAGCAAACAGGGTTCATGTAATGAAGAATTATCAGTCCAACCAGGTAGGTAAATAAACAGACATATGGCTGCACTTTGAACACATTCCTTTAAGGAGCTCTGCTTCTCTTGCAAGCTTTTCTTTTTGGTTTGGAATAACTCAAACAAAAAGAATGCTCGCCAGGCTGCACGTGAATTACCCTCCCTGATGGAGATAGAATTGTTCTGTGTGGCTCCAAGAGCAGCAAATACACACTGCAAAGCTGAGGATAAAAACTACCTGCGAAGCTGAAAATAAAAACTACCTGAGGGGCAGCTGCTCTCCCAAAACCTCAGCATTCGCTGTGGCCTCTGATTTCATGTCATAAAGAGAATAAATAATACAAACAGCCAGATTTCCAAACAGACTTAGTGGTTTAGTACAATTCAGCCCTGGGGTGGTTGTTTGGAATAACATTCATGTGGAGGCCAACGAGGTGACTTGTGCAACTGGGTGGCGGCTCAGCCAGAGGCTGAGGGATGTGGAAAGGCTCCAAATTCCTGTGTCTGGGTTCCTGCCTCACCTGCCTGCAGTTCCACAGGGGAATAAGACCTAGCTGTGTGCTCTCCTTGCAGCTCCGTGGCGGGGCTCCAGCTAATTCCCCAGCCTGGAAGAGCAGGGATCAAGACGTGGGAATGTGCCACAGAGCAAACTCCAGCTCGCTGTGAGAGAGTTTAGACTCGCATTACTAAAGGGATCTGCAATCAGGAGTGGGATTTTTTGGATCTTTACTGGCTCTTTTCATCACAGACTTTGCTCTCAGCTACACATGTGTAAAAAAAAACCCCATCTAAATAAATAAACTCGTCAGTTGTTGAACAATTGAAGGCTGGAACAAAAATATATACAATACCTTGTATCCACTGCATGTCAATCCTGCATTCCTCTTGGCTAGGACACACTTCATCCTCAGGAAAAATGATCTCTCAATTTCATATTCTGAAAGGATAAACCACACTGCTTATTTGTTACTGGAGATTTCCAAACTGCCCATAACATTCCCCTCGATGAGTTCACTGAGGTGTTTATGTCTCAGCCTCAGCCCTTCTGCTTCCCCACTCCATCTCTGCCCTCAGGATTTATTTCACCTTTGTGTTAGAATTCCCTGGGAAAGTTGGAAAAGTCAACACGATAACGTCCCCAAAATTCTGGTTTTGCCACCCTTCACAAGGCAATCACCTTGTTTTTGAACAGCTAATACCAGTCCCTGTTGGTAAAGGGAAGGAGGAGTGTCCTTTGGAGTGCAGATAAATGAAGATACTCTCCAAAATAATAACAGAGTGGGAAACAAGACAATTCAGTGGATCTGGAATAAATTGAGTGTACGTAGCTGGTCATGCCCAGACCTTCTGGCCTCCATATGCAACGTTATTACCTGTTTCACTGACTTCCAAAACCATCTAGGTAAGTTATTTTTAAACTTATATCTTAATGGATAACCTCCAGAAATGTTTTAGTATTTTTTATAGCTCAGCTACACACATATTTTCTGGTAGGAATGTGTTACTATTATCTTTAATGTTAAAGATGTTATTCCCCTTAATAGTTCAGACACCATAAATAGTTCTGACTTTTTTTTTTTACTGAAAATGCAGTTTGGCAGAGCACAACTATATAAAGACAAGAAAGAGAACTCATCTGGTACATCTGTGAGTAGGAAAATCCGGGAAGCAGAAGAGTTCCCAGCTTTGTTGCAGTGTGTGTTTCCTCCTAACTCCCCATAAAGTTTCCACTGTCATCAGCTGGAGCCTTGCTGTGATTTAACTGCTCAGTTGTATTCCTGATTTTTGTGCATCCATCACCCAGTGAACCCCTCTTGGCCACACACCTGCACTGGTTTGAGCCTCACACCACTACTTGGAAACCAGCTCCCTCTCTATAACAAGTTCTGAGTTTAAAGGTCTGAAGATACAACCACAGAAAATGGATTTAGAGAGGAGGAAAAAGAAACACTTCCTGAGTATTTGAATTTTCCATTTATCTCCCTAATTCAAATTAGATCCTTATGGGGAAAAACAGGCACTTGAATGAACTGACACACCTGATGTAGAGTTTTAAATATAAACTTAGACTGTTTGATGGGAGGAAGGCATAGAGTACAGATTGCTATTGCTGACACCTGATCTCATGAGGAAAGAGTGGATCTGGACATTGGGAACACCAGTGAAGTTCATGGCTTCAATAGGGATGACCTCACATCAGGACAGGAGGGATAGGAGCTCCTGGAGCGGGTCCAGTGGAGGCTGCGGAGATGCTGAAGGGATGGAGCATCTCTGGGAGCAGGAAAGGCTGAGGGAGCTGGGGCTGTTCAGCCTCCAGAGCAGACACTGAGAGGGGACCTCCCCCAGGTCTGTAGGGTCTGCAGGGAGGGGCAGAGGATGGACCAGGCTCTGCTCGGGGGGGCCCAGCAATGGCACAGGAGGAACGGGCAGGAACTGATGCCCAGGAAGTTCCAGCTGGACAGGAGGAAGAACTTCTTTGCTGGGCAGTGACCCAGCACTGAACAGAGACCAGAGAGGGTGTGGAGTCTCCTCCCTGGGGATATTCCAGAACCATCTGGACACAATCCTGTGCCATGTGCTCTGGGATGATCCTGCTGGAGCAGGGAGGTTGGACCAGGTGGGACACTGTGGGCCCTTCCAACCCTCCCCATTCTGTGATTCTGTGTCAAGGAGCCCAGTGAATAATGGGCAGGTGCTCCATGGAACCTGACATCTGGTTTGCAGGATTGGAGCTGGAGAACACAAAAGCCACCACAGTGAGATCCTTGTGAGTGTGTTTGTGTGAGGGCATAAAATCTACGGCCAAACTTTGAGACTGACTCGCTGGCAAGGGAAAGCAGAATCCCAAAATCATTTGGGTTGAAAAAGCCCTCCCAGCCCATGGATCCACTCTGTGCCCCATCCCCACCTTGTCCCCCAGCCCAGAGCACTGAGTGCCATGTCCAGTCCTTCTTTGGACACCTCCAGGGCTGGGCACTCCAAACCTCCCTGGGCAGCCCCTGCCAAGGCCTCACCACCCTTTCCATGAGGAAATTCCTCCTGATGTCCAACCTGACCCTACCCTGGCACAACTTGAGGCCATTTCCTGGAAGAAGAGGCTGACCCCCAGCTGGCTACAAGCAGGATCAGGACATGGATGCTGTCCCTGGTGATCTGAGAGCTGTCAGTGTGTTTGTGGTGGCTGTCAAAGCTCTGCTGTCCGTGGTGATCTGTCCCTGGTGGGCTCTGTGTACCTGTGTGTGCCTACTGGGAATAAAACCATCTCCAGGATTGATGGAGAGGTTGCAAAATATGAAGGAGCAATAAGACCAAACCCCTCACATAAAAAATTGGATGTGCAAGACTGTGAACGGTGTGAATTAGTGTTCATATCAAATTAGTCTTCATATTAACTGGTACCATCACCAGTGTGACTCCTTCAGTACTCTCAAAAGTAAAAGGAGTGGGCAGCAAAGTAAAAAAGAACCAAATTAAATTTGCAGTTGTAAAGCTGAGAAATAAAAGCCCTGGTATCCTGCTGGATGATAACACAGCCACCAGCATAATGCAGAACTTCAAATATCACATCCAGGCTGTACCTGATGTAATTAAGATCATCTGCTCTGATGAAGAGGATGTGGAAAGAAAATGAGGTACTTAAAGGTTTGGCCAGCAAAGAGGGAGACACTGAATATTCAAACAGGAGAAATCAGATGAGTTCTGAGCAGAGTGATTACTGAGGCAGCTGTCCTGCTGCAGAGGTTAATCACGAAATTGTGAGGAATGGGAGACATGGAAACTCAGGATAAAGCAGGGGAAAGAAAGCCTGTGGCCCAAATAGTGAGCACCTGCTTAAACACAGAACAGAGATGTCATGGGATGGAGCAAAATTCTCAAATTCAGGAAGACACAAAACTGGCAAATATAAAATAAGCACTTCAGGCTTAAATAAGAGGTGAATGTAATCAATTATTCTGAAAAGTTGTGAGTTTGTCAATCGGAATGAAGTTTTGAAAAAATTGGGAAAAAACAACAGCATAAAGCATCTTTGCCTAGTAATGTAATTATTGATATCACTGGTGTTTTTTCAAGCAAAGGTGTGAGCACAGAGAGAATCCTTGGGCTATCAAGAAGGTTTGAAACAGAAAAGATACCAGTGAAGTGCTGCCAGTTCTTAAGTAATTAAAGATCAAGGGATCTGTGGTTTAAGCACATAGATATGAAACTTAAGAGAGAGAATAATGACTAGGAAAATGTTATGATTAATAAAATGTCATGACTGAGACAGAATATAAATAATACTGAAGGAAAATAACCTTCTTAACTAGTAGAGAATGTTCATACCATATAATAACTGAAGTTTAACCACTGCATTTAATTATTTGTACATATTAACCATGTAAATGTGTTAGTGTAAGGGATATGAACACCTTATCTTTAAGTGTTAAGAAGATGTTCAAAAATCAATGTCTAAACTATTTCTGTTCATCACAGAGAAAAGGTGAGACCAACAGGTTGCAGACACCCTTAAGGTCCTTTCCAACCCAACTGTTCTATGATTCCTTGATTCTGTGGAGTCAGAATCCATACCCATGTCCAAGATGTCCAATTCAAATCCACAACTGTTGATTTTTTTTACCAAACTCCACGTTTCCCACATCAGGTTCATAGGAGTATTTCTATTCTACTAATTATTCCTATATTTCCTGGCCAGCTCACAGAGCTCCCTCCCTCAAGCTCTGTTACGATGGAGTTTAGTAGATCCAATAAAAGCCATAAATGAGGCAGAAAATAAATGGCTTCATTCAAATCCCAGCCCAAATTTGTCCCTACATCCCCACAGAGCTGAAACACAGCAAACCATGAATGAGAACATAGAAAAACCCTGCTAGCTGTGGACAAACAGAAGATGTATTTCTTTCTCAGGGCACAAAGTCCCATTTCTACAAAGTGTGTCCTCTCCAATAATTGCTTTTTTTTTTTTCTTAGCTCGTCCATCTTACAACACAGTTTGACTTCAAGCACTGGGCAAGAATAAAACAGTCTGTTTATATTCTACAGATTTGTATTTTCACGCTCTCATAAACAGAATAAATGTCGTTGTAAAGGAAATGAGCCTTTGCTATTTTGGATGAAGAATCCGTGCATTTGTTCACTCCTATTGCACCACTGCCAAGCAGGATTCTCCAAGCCTCTCTGTGAAATTATGGTTAGCTTTATGGAAGCCAGAACTGTCCATCCCTAGAGGAGCAACTATGAAATTCATCTTTGCTTTCAACTCCATCTTTCATCTATTTTGAAAGAAAGCAGTCACAGAATTCTGTGGTTGCACAGTGGACTGAGAAAACAGTTCCTCCTGACTTTTTCCCACAGTTTCACCTCTCGTGCCTTTATTTTCCCTAAGGTAAAAGCTGCTATTTTACACCCCCGTTTCCAAAGCTCCCAAGTTTTGACATTAGCAAAACATGACATTGTTTTGTTGCAGAAGCACTCTGTAAATGAATATGAACGGGGATGCAAAGTGCACAGTGCTGCACCAAGAGCTGTTTTGGGAATGTGCATCTCATCTGTCACTCCAAAAAAAACCCATGAAGCAGCATTAAAATTGGGAACTCCAAACACAACTGATGGGTCAGATTTCAGCTCCAGTGCAGGAGGTGGAAACTGTTCTCAAGGGGTACTTTTAGAGCAGGTCACCTGATTCTACCTTCCCTCATGTCCACCTCATGTGGAGACACACACCTGCATCCTCTGGAGACAAGGCACAGGTGGGATAAGCTCCATCCATGCCCCTTCTGGACTGTTCTACAGGTGGAAACACAGATACCACAAGTTCATGCGTGGATGACACTTTTCTGCCCATCCTCCAAGCACTCTGCATATTTTTTTTCCCTTTTGGTTGTTATTCAGTGGTTATTTCCATCTTACCTCCTCTGTTCTCTAAAGTCACACGTGTTCTACTCTTATTCTTGTGTGGTCTGCAAGGCATCTGGGTCCCACACAGCACAGTGCTGACAAAAGAGGATGTGAGGATCTTGGCTTGACCCTTGTGAGCACAACAAGGCTCTAGATTTGTGTGAGACACAGAATCACAGAATGGTTTGGGTTGGAAGGGACCTCAAAGATCATCCAGTGCCATGGGCAGGGACACCTTCCACCAGCCCAGGTTGCTCCAAGGCCCGTCCAATCTGGCCTTGGACACTTCCAGGGATCCAGGGGCAGCCACAGCTTCTCTGGGCAACCTGTGCCAGAGCCTCCCCACCCTCACAGGGAAGGATTTCTTCCCAATATCCCATCCAACCCTGCCCTCCTTCAACTTAAAACCATTCCCCCTTGTCCTTTCCCTTGTCCAAAGCCCCTCTCCAGCTTTCCTGGAGCCCCTTTAGGTACTGGAAGAGGCTCTAAGATCTCCCTGGAGCCTTCTCTTCTCCAGGCTGAACAGGAGACAGAATGCCACAACCTGTATCCCTTAATCCTGGATGAGGGTGACACCAACTTCTAAACCAAAAAAGAGGTGAAAACACTGTGGGCACCCAGAGAAAAGATGCTTCCATAGCAGCACACACAGTTTTAAGACAGTCCTCAAGCTGGGAATCCGGGATTGGCCAACAGAAGGGGGTTGGTTTTCCCTGATTTTCCCTTGGTTTTCCCTGGTAATGCTCCAGCTGTGGTAGGAAAGGGATCAGTTCTGCTGTTGGCCTGTCCTAGAGTTCCAAACTTGCACGAACTACCCAGATCTCCTCCCCTTTTAGACAGTTTGTTCTGTGTCCTGATTATATTCAGAAGCCTGGCAGTGCTGCAGAGGGTAAATTGTCTCTGTTACCATTCCTGCCATCCTAACTCAGCCCTTTACTTGCATTTACCCAAATTTTCCCTTTTTCCTGTAAGCGATGCTTCCAAACTTTCCTTGGAGAAAAATCTCAACAGAGCACTAGGCAGAAAGGAAAACAACAGGATTTACAGTGAGACACTCTGCTCTTTTTGGTATATTTTACTCTTTTTATATTAAAATGATGTTTTAGTGCCTTGTCAGCAACCTTCTTTTCCACTTGTGTCCATCAAAAATTCTATTTTCTATGTTCCTCAAGTTTAAAGTAACCCTAACAAACAGTGGCAATAGGATCATGTTAAACCATTATCATTCAGTAATGGTTCTCCCCTAAAATATTTTTAAATTAATGGAAACTAAAATTCCCTGCCAGTGTTTGTCTTTTGCATACGTGCTGCTAGAAAAAAAGAAATTCTTTAAAACTCAGTGTAAAAGAGATGCCAAATTTTCTATTCCTGTCTTTTGATGTCAAACTTTATGTGTGGAGGGAAGAAGCTCTTCCCTGAGAGGAAAAGTGTGGGATTTGCTTCTGGGCTGAGTGAAATGGTGCCCTTAAAGCATCAGCTGGGGTGGAGAAAGCCTGACCTAATGTGTTCCACATTCCTTGTAGAACTCACAGTAGGCTTCTAACTAATCATACAGGAATTATCCAGTTGTTAGCAGACAACTAGAATGTCTGCAGCAACTACCACATTTCTTTTTCCCTTTCCCTGCTCTGGGGAATGTTAATAAACAGCTTTTTAAACACCGTGCCTTGGTGTGAGTCAGCAAAACTTGGGGAGATATAGATGTTTCAGAGGTTTAAAATCTCAGAAAAAGCAATTGAAACCAATAAGAGACACAAAATGCCTGGCTGGAAACACACACTGAAGAGCAGCACAAAATGCTGAAACCTTCTCAGCACTGATTAATTCCTTAAATCCCTCTCAGCATTGTTTAATTCCCTGTCTTGGTAAAGCTGCAAATATCTTTTATTTTACTTGTTTTCTTGCTTGTGTCAGCTGCAATCTCAAGAGATGGATGGTTTGGTGTTACTGCCCTGCTACAGGCCCTCCACTCTGTGCTGTGAACTGTGAGAGAAAATTTCCTGCAGACACAGTGAGTAGAGACAGTTCAGCAGCAAAAATATTTTAAAAGTAACGTCATTTGGGGGCATAAGGTCCTGATTGCACCTCAGCTTGTGTTGGCACATTGTTCCCTCCAAAGGTTGTGCTGGTGGGAGCTGGCTGTGGTCAATAACCCTGGAGGAATCCTCAGCAATCAGTCCCTGATATCCAGCCACTGTTTTGAACACGTTATCGCCTCTGGAGAGGGCACCTGGTAACATCACCTCCAAATCTCTGCCAGCACTGTCCCCTCATCCTGCCAGTACCAAAATGCTGTGCTGCTGAGCTGTGACTACTTAGATTTACTGGCCAGGTGGACATTTAGTTTTAAGCTCCAAGTGAGGTGAGGAAAGGGGTAAACTCCTCCCCTGCCTGCGGGAAGTTCTGGAGCTGCTGTTCTGCTCTGGGCTGGGGTGGCCTCACCTCAAGCCTGGGGGCAGTTTTGGGTGCCACAGTGTAAGATCTAAAGCTCTTAGAGAGTGTCCAAAGGATGGACACAAAGATGGTGAAGGGTTTAGAGGGACTGCAGGAGCAGAGGAGCCCCAGGGCAGAGCTCAGCGGGGGCTGCGGCTCCTCCCGAGGGGCAGCTCCGACCTCTGGGAGCAGGGACAGGACCCAGGGAAGGGCTGGAGCTGGGACAGGGCAGGCTCAGGGTGGATCTCAGCACAAGGTTCTTCCCCCACAGGGTGGTGAGCACTGCCCAGGCTCCCCAGGGCAGTGGGCATGGCCCCAAGGCTGCCAGAGCTCCAGGAGGGTTTGGACAACGCTCTGAGGGACAGGGGGGAGTGTTGGGGTGTCCTGGGCAGGGCCAGGGCTTGGACTGGAGGATCCTGGTGGGTCTCTTCTAACTCAGGATATTCTGGGATTCGATGACTAGGCAGAATTTGGCCTGGCACCACAACCACCACCTAATAGTTCTCCTGCACTCAGGAGGGGAGATCTGCAACATGCACCAAGTCTCTACAGTCAGTCTGAAACATAACTTTGCACTTATCCAGGACTCAAAAACTACTATTGCCCTGTCATATCCTGGGAGAGAGGCCCAGGAATCTTGATACCAGCCTTTACAACAAATACAGGTGCCACAGGGAGTGCAAAACTGAGGTGCAAGCCTTCACAGGTACAAAACCAAGCCAAAGCTCACTACGGTGCTGCAGACCAGCAACACAGTCAGCAATATCTGCAGAGGTGTGAAGAGCCAGAGGAGTCATCTGAGATCTGAGCACAGCCAGGACACATAATTTGGAATTGATATCAAACTATTTTTTCCTCTTTTATTTCTTTCTTTCTCTTTCTGCTAACCCACCCCAGTCAGATATAATGGATTTATTTCGTTACAGCTGGCCTGAAGACTCGCACGTGAGGCGATTCACTGAGCCATATTCTGCTTTTGACACGTATGTGAGGGAGATTATTCCTTTTCTCCCACCCCAGCCACCCTCAGAAAGAGAGTCCAGCTGTTGGCTTCTCTCATAGCAAAGTTCATATTGCTTTACATTTTCGCCCCTGGCCACGCAAGCAAAAAGGCAGCTCAAAGACTTTGTTAAGTCAGAGCTGAAATTCTCCAAAGCCCCCCCAGATCATGGGGCTTATGGCTTTCATTGAGTCATGGCTTGTAGACTTAAAGAAAGGAGCATGAGCTCTTAGTTGTGACCTGGGCAGTACAGGTCATTAAAATTCAGCCTCTTACCCCCGTGCTGAGCTTCTTTTTGCCTGAACTCTGCCTTCTCTAACACACAGCCTTGAGCTGAAGGCATCAAAACTGGAAGAAATCACTGCTTCCCTCAGTGTTTTCTTCTTGTGGTTAATCAGACTCCCAGTTATGAATGAATGCATTATTCCAACTCGAGTTTTTGTGGTTTCAGTGCACGGACATTGCTCCTCGATACGTTTTTACTTCTAAACCAGCCCTTTATTTCCCAGTATTTTTTTTCCCTCGGAAATATGTACACACAGTAATCAAGTCACCTCCCAGTTTTCTTTCTGATAAACCAAACAGATCATGGAATAATTGAATGGTTCGGGTTGGAAGGGACCTTAAAGATCATCCAGTTCCAACCCCCTGCCATGGGCAGGGACACCTTCCACCAGCCCAGGTTGCTCCAAGCCCTGTTCAACCTGGCCTTGGGCACTTCCAGGGATCCAGGAGCAGCCACAGCTTCTCTGGGAAACCTATTCCAGGCCCTCACCATCCTCACAGTTCACCAGCATCCATATTTCCAGAACTTATTACCTTTAATCTTGCTATGAAGTCCCAGCTTCTGGAAGTATGTGATTATTCAAGTCTTTTAGAAAAACAAAATTATGTACCTGCTATATTTGGGGTGTGCCTTGTTCTACCTGAAACATGAGGAAGCCCAGGGCGAACTTAAAATGTAATAATTTAAGAAGGTTTACGCCTTTTAAACTACTATATAATTTTTTCTTACACCAGGCTGAGTTATCTGAAGAAAAACAATGTGACAGGGTTATATAAAGAACTTCCTACTACCTTTGATTTTATGCAGTAATTTGAATTTCCCTGTAAAATAAATAGAGGTCAAATCCAAATTTACAAAGACCATAAAACTGGAGGTCAAAAATTATCTGTACTTGGGGTTATTTAACACCAGTAACAGAATACCACAAAGTGTAGATATGTCTGTTGACATTTGTGATTTTATTCCTCTCAGACAAGATCTTATCCAGCTACAACTGCTGAAATAACACCTGAACTAAACATGTATCTAAATACTCAGGCACTTTATGTGAGCCAAGCTGTAAATTTCTGATATAAAAATCCGTGCCTGCAGTGGAATATTGATTTTACACCTAAGCAATGCCCCAGATTGGAGCAATCTATAATGTAATAAAGTTATAAAAGGAATGTTTTTATTTGACTCGATGATTCAGTCGTGTTTTAGAAGATTAAAAGATACAAAAAGAAACTGAAATGACAAAAAATTCTCTTTAAAAAGTCTGTTTTCCTCCTTTTTTTTTTTTTTAAGAAAATAAAGCCATTTCCACTCAACTGCCCTCTGTCCTAAGTTGTTGGTGGAACTCCATGTTTTACCTAAATATTGAAAATATCTACTCAGATACAGATGGAAGTTACTTCATTCCTACCATTTATTAAATAGGTTTCAGGCCTTCAGTGGATTAAAATAGGAAACCTGATTTGATTTTTGTAGTTTAAAAATTATAGTAGCATTTTGTAGTTTAAAATTATATCTTAAAGATATAATTAAGATTTAAGCTTATATCTCAAGATATATATGTATAAAACACTGCAGAAAAGGGAATTACTGGCACAGGGGAGGTAAAAAAATATAAATATTTGTTCACTTTGTCAATTTTAGAAAGATTTAACTGTAGATTCTGGTTTTTTTTAATACACCCACTCCATGCATTTTATAGGGAAGAGATTTCCATAAAAAATTCCATATTTCCATAAAATAATCCCTGTACAAACCAGGACACAGTTGAATTTCCTTATTTATCTTCTCCAGGTCTAAGAATCCAAATAAGATCCTGTTGTTTGGAGGCTTTTATCAACCTCCTCTGCTACACAAAATTTTATAGCAAATATACCCAAAAGGGATCACAATTCCAAGGGAATTTTTCCTTTAACTTTGCACTAATGAGAAACCAGAGCCTGATTTTGATAACTAACAGCATCTATACAGGGGGAGGAAAAGAAAGGTACAGAGAATTAAGGATATATTTGGAAAGAACAGGAAGAGCTGTGGGATTATTTGCTTTTGGCGTGGAAATTCATTCCAATCAGGCCCTTGTGACTTTAAATCTGTAAAAAATCTCCAATAATAAATTAATATATATGTGTGTATTTTAAGAAAAACAGGTGGTTATCAGCATTGGCAAGACAGTAGGTATAAGAATATCCTACCAGCAATTTTGGATACCAGAAAAACTGCATGAAAATCATGGATTTCACAGGATCAGCAAGGTTGGGAGAGACCTTCAAGATCATCCAGTTCCACCACCAACCCAACACCACCAAAATCACCCCTAAACCATTTATATCAGGGGGTATCTCCGCTGCTTATCAGTAAGGTAGGAAAAAAGGGGAAAAAATCTTATTTTAAAAAATGCCAACATTAAAAAATATCCTGAGCAAACTATGAAATAGTCAAGTAACTATGAAATAGTCAAGCTAGAAGAGGCCCAGAAAAATAAGAGTTTGTTTTCCAAGACCCCCCAAGGGAGTTTGTTTTTCTGGGGTTTTTCTGTTTGTTTGTCTGGGGAGGAAGAAAAGAGGAGGAGGCTGAGGTAATTCTTCCATTAGCACCACTCAGAGCAGTAGATGTGCTTCCAGGCACACCAGCCTTCCCTGAATCCAGAGGGAACGTGGCTCTGCCCTGATGGAATCACAGGAGTCAGAACCAAGCACAGAAAATGCAGAGGCACCAGAACTGTGGGGAAAAAAAATGCCTGATCCTGAATAGAATTGAGGGTGTGAACCCAAAATTCCTCGTGTTTTTAGACTGGGATAAACCATCAGGGTGGGGAGCTCTAAGTGATTCAGCAATTATGAAATACATGGGAAAGCACATTGGTTGGAGCCAGATTATGGTTGATATTTTAAAATTCAAAGAATTTCTCCCAGTGAAACAAAAGCTACTGAAGAAGGTGGTGCAAAGATGAGAATGACTTATTATTATAGTTCTATAGCAGTTAGATATAGTAGTTATTGCACTGAAGTAACAGCACAAAAAGGGTTGTGTCCATATTTATGAGCACAGCCAGGGTGACAGCAAGGCAAGAGAACTTCATTCTCCTGGAGAAAACTCTTTTTAAAATGAGTTTCTAAATCCAAATCTTTTACAAAACCCAGTTCTGCCCTCCCCACGGTGGGGAGCATTATGTCTGGCTTTTTGTCCAAGCTTCAAATTTAACAGTTGTTTCAAAAATATTAAAAACATCCTCCTATTACTGGGGGTTTTTTCCACTAAGACCATGTAGCTTCAGCTGTGCCCAGTTAGGCCAACAGCATTTCTGCAACCTCAGCAGTGATGACAAAACAACAGAGACGAAACGGCCACTGGGCAAAATCTAAAAAGCTGTTTAAAACTGCATGGGCTGCATGGCATGAGAGGCATTATTTAATCTGGGGCAGCTGATTCCTTTCAGTGCAGCAACCCAAAATCCTGCATCGTGGTTTCAGGCTCGTGTTCCTCCTCCTCCTCCCTTTGTGGACATCTTCAAACAGGATAAACACGAACTTAGGGAATCATAGAATGCTTTGGGTTGGAATCAGCAACCTTTTTTTTTTTTTTTTTTTTTTTTACATTTTTCACTTGTGGTTTGATCACAGGTACCTTGCAAGAGGTGAGGATGGAGAGGCTGGTGAGCAGTAAGGACAGCTGTCATCTCATCGTGATCAGAGGGGTGGATGTACTCGTAAATGCTGTTTCCAGTGAGCTCCACCTGTGAGGGGACACGTAACACAAGCAGCTGGTTCATGTTTTTTTTTGTCCTTAAGCAACCCAAGCCCTGCAGCTGGGTGACCACACACCGCTTTTAGAGCAGGAGGTTGATGTATCAAACCCATCTTCCAAATTACACCCGTTAAACTCAATTCATCCCTTCTTCAGCACTAGTTAATATTATTGTGGGAGTTCCTGGTGGTGCTTCAGAGACAGAAGAGCTGCTGTTGGAGAGAGCTGGGAATGAAGTGATAAACTGGAGCAGCTGTAGAAGTGTTTGATCGCCACGAAACGGGGTAAAAACCTCCCGGGACGGCCTTAATGTCCCTCGAGGGGGCAGATGTTTAAAAAATAACGTTTCTCCAGGTTCCCAGAAACCCTCACCTGCGCTCAGCTGGCAGCTGAGCTCTCTGAGCCAAAACCACCCCACTCACACAATCCCTTTGTGCCTTTTCAAAGCCCATCCGCCGCGCTCCATCCGCGGCCGCAGAACGGCAGCCAGGGAATTCTAAAGGCAGACTTCCACGGATTTTCACTGCTCTAAGCAAACATGAGGGGTAAAGACTAGATCTGCCCGAAATATTCCCTCTTCTCCCTCGAACTTTGCTGGGGCAGGGATGGATTTCTGCCTTTCCCACCTAAGAGCTGTCGCACACTCGATCAAACGAGCGGCGGGCGCGTCCTCTCCGCCGACTCCTGTTTGCCACGTCTAAAACCCACCCACAAAAGTCTCCAGATAGATGCAGTAATTGATTTAAGGAGCCAACCAATACTTTGAGCCTGTGTTTTAAATTAGTGTCAGGCTGCCCAATTGTTCTGAGTGGCCTGATGTGCCTTGGGCCCCCAAGATCAGAGACAGCTGAGAGGTGAAGTAATTTAACCCATTATTCTGAGCCAATCCTGCTGCTTTGCTGAGATGTGTGAGTTGCCTTTTCTTCGGAATAAATGAAGTTGTCTGCCCCACAAAGCAATCTTTTTCTGAAAATGTTTCTCATCCTTCCATTTTCTGCATTATTCATGGAATGTCTCTTCCCAGGACTATGCAAACTAACTTTTTTTTATTCCCCACTGCTCCTTTCCAACAGCTCCTCCCTGCAAAAACAAAAACATCAACTCTGATTTGATGTTCTAACCAGACTAAAGCTTCACTGAGCAAGGGGGAAAAAAAAGGGGAAAGGAAAGAGAAAGGAAAGAGAAAAAGAAAGAGAAAAGAAAGATAAAAGAAGAAAGAAAGAGAAAAGAGAAAAGGAAAGAGAGAAAAAGGAAGAGAAAAAGAAAAGGGAGAAAGAAAAGAAAGAAAGAGAGAAAGTAGAAAGAAGAAAGGAAAGAAAGAAAGGGGAAAAAAAAGACCAGCAAGAGGGAAGAGAGAGAGAAGAATAAAGAAAGAAAAAGAAAGAAGAAGGAGGATAAAAGCCAAGAACGAAAGGAAAACCCCAAAGAAGGAAAGAAGGAAAGAAAGAAGAAAGAAAGAAGAAAGAAGAAAGAAAGAAAGAAAGAAAGAAAGAAAGAAAGAGGAAGGAGGGAGAGGGGAAGGGGAAAGAAAAGAGGGAAAAGGATATTATCTATGTGCTCCATTTATAATTTTCTCTAAAAGTTCTCCTTAAAAAGCCTGGCTGCCCTTTTCAGGACAGAAACATGTGGGGGACTTGTTACAGTGACAACCCATATCGAGTTTTAGTGACAGGGGAGGAAGGAGAACACACACATCTCACTGTGAATCATTCTTGGCAATGCTTCTCTTTCTTTATAATTACAAGGGGGAAAATATACTGCAAAAGGCCATTCTTTAACCTACAGACACGTTAAAAAATTCGAATAATTCTTAGGGTGATGGACACTTCACTGGTCAAAGCATGAAAAAAAATACCATTAAAAAAATGCACAGCTGAGGTTGGTGTTTAAACCAAAGGGAGCATCACTTACGACCCTGCTCTTATCATTTTATCTTCGGCTGATAGTGATTTTTCTTCTGAATGTTTTACCCTTGAAATTAAAACCCTTCTGTCGAAGAGAATTTACCTTCCAAAAAGCAAAAATTCGTGGGTGGCTCTGTCTAAACAATCTCTCCCTTCAATATAAAGACTTTTTTTACCCGAAAAACCACCAATCAACCTGACCAGACGCATCAACCGCAGCCAACCCAAAAGATCCTGTTGCATCTCTGCTGTTACCAACTATAATCACGACCACACCAACTCTTAGAAACTGTAACTCACGGGCATCTCTTGCTTTCCCCCAAAATCATCACCTAATTTGAAAAGGAATCCTCACGGGATTCGAAGGTCGCGGTTTTATCCGAAAGCGTAATTTATATCCCGGGATAATTTCATATTCAAAATTCGAACCCGGAACGTTTCGTCGGAGTAAACGACCGTTTTTTCCTCGTTGCACACACAGAGGAATATTTTTGGCTCGAGGGGAGTGTTTGGAACCCCCGGGAGGGGGGGGGGAAACCAGCGGGAGGCGAAACGTTCGACGCCCGAAACCCAAAATTGACCGTAAAAAAATCGCGAGTGGAAACACAAAAAGCCACCAGCGAGGAGATGGGGGGGGGGTGGGCGGGGAGGAGGGGGACCGTGTGAGAGTCGAATAACCCAAATATGGATCCATAATTTGGAAACTCACCACAGGCTCCCGCTCTGCAAGAGCACGTTTCAGGCCGTTTTAAAGCCTGCGGTGAAACGCTGAGAACTTTACCAAAAAAAAAAAAATATAAATACACAAATTATATGGTTCGATTCATAAACCTTCTCAAAACCCATGCCTTGGGCTTATTAAACCTTGATGCAGCTTTTTAATGTCTGTAAATACCTGCTTACTACCAAATATCACCATTTCCTACTAAGAGGGTTTTTATGTGTAACTCAGCTGCACTTCTTTTTTTTTCCTGCCCAGGAATGATCCATAATAAACAGAGAGGACTAAGTGGGTGGATTCTAGAGCAAATAATTACATGTTTTGCCTTTCATATAGTGATTTGATGGAGGTAAAACAAACCCCTGGAAAAGTTCAGATGTTTGTGGTTAAATATTTCGAGATTTATCAAAAAGGCAAAGATAAGCTTGGCTCCCTCATGGGTCCAGAAAATGGGTGGAATAAACTCCAGACCTTCAAAATAAAATAAAATAAAAATACATCGTTCACCATCGTTTCCTAAGAGGATTTTCCTCTCCATTTTGTGTCTTTGGACTCTAAGGGGAAAAAATATTTGGGGAATTTGAGTCCTAGTTGTTATCCATGGAAAAAAAGAGGCAAGGAATTGGCTGCCTCAACCATCACAAAGTCAGTTCATCACTGGTCTGAGGCCAACTGGAATTAGATGGAGGAGGGGGGGTCCTAATCATCAGTATTTACGATATTTACTGTTACACTCGAGGGCAAATCAAAATCCAAAGCCACAAGCTAAGTGGCAGGCCCCCCAAAATGAAGACGTAGGTTTTTCAGAAATCCTGTTTCTGATCATCTGCAGGCAGAAAACTGAGCAAGGTCCTGCTGTGAAACAATCCTCAGTGTTGTTTTGAAAGGTATAACCAGTTTCACCACACCAGCCAGCGAAGCTCTAGTTTTTCAGAAACTCTTAATTTCTCTCCCCTGGAGAAAAAAAATTCAAGATCAACCAGAAGATAAAGGCGGCTGTCACAGGCCTCCAAAAATATCCTGCAAAAATATTTTGAAATGGCCTCTTTTATTTGTTTTGAATATACATATATTTTAAACGAATTGCAATTTAACTGGAAATCAGATGTGTGGACTAGTTAATTGTCAAATTATTCAATAAAAAGGCCTCTCTGTGCCCACTCTAAAAGATTTTCTACAATCACCATCACTCTGCTCTCAGCTTGTATTGGCTGGAGCTCTGTAAGAGCACTTGTTGAAAATACAGTGTGGGATTATAACTCGCAGAATTTACTTCTCCCTGACCAATCTCATTCTTGTTGATGTCAGTGGCAAAATTCCCAGTGATTTCCAGAGGAGCAGGAACAAGAACTCATTTAGAGCCCTGGGAAGCTTGCAGGAATATCCCAGTGTTAATGTATTCATATCCTAGTGAGTTAATATTAATGTTAATGCTACTTAGAGCAAAATTATCCCCTCAAAAATAGAATATTGACACACAGCAAGAACAGATTAGATGATAAATCAGTATGAGGAAAGAGGAGGGAGGGGGAATCACTGCCTTTTTTAGCTGAGGGGGTCCTATTTATATAAATAAAATCCTGTGCCCTGTGAAATTTTGTGTTTTGAGAGTCTAAAACATGCCCTTAAATTTCACATCCCTCAATCCTTCCAAGGATGCAGCTCATTTATTTACAAATGCCAAACTTTCAAGGATGCAGCTCGTTTGTTTATAAGTGTCTACTAAAGGGAAAGGTTTGGGATTTTGCTCGTTAAACTGGAACTTCCAAGAGCAACGTGACCGAATCCTCCAGTTTTCCTCTTGGAACTGAGGGGTTACGGATATTTCCATGCCCGTGGAATCCAGTCAGTGCAGATGGCCAGGAGGGATAAACAGGACCAAAGCCTGTGTGATGCTCTCAGTCCTCCCTCCTTGAGTGTGGCAAAGTCTCTTTAGTGTCCCACTGACCCCATAGTTCTTTAATTTCACTGGATCACGGGATAATTCTGAGCCCCACGAGATCTGATGACTTGATATTCCCCCGAAGGAAAGAACTGAGGAAGTTTCCTCCTCACATTTTTAAAGCTGGCATGAAAAAAAAAAAAAAGCACCTACACTGACTATTTATTTTCAAAACTACTTTTTCTGAAGATGTTAGAGAAAAGGGAACTCAGAAGTGGTGTTTATGAGTTTATATATTTGCTTTTTCTCGCTCTTCAGAGTTCTATTTTCTCTCCCGGCTACTAATTCAAATATCACGGTTGTAAACACGCATTCAAAGAGCTCCACATTTTTTCAATTAAAAATATTAGTTACTACCAAGGTTAAGCACACATATAATCCCCACCAGTCAAGCCCCCTCCCTGTTTATTGAAATAACCACAGGGCATATTCCCCAGGTATCTTCAGAACATCCTGCTCTCCCTCACCTTCATCTCCTCATTCTTCTTCCCTCTTCTATTTAGTCTTTATTTCACCCTGCTTAACTCTGATGAGTGTTTGACACACTGAATTTGTGATGAAACACTTCTGTTTCTTGCAAGTCTCATGCAGGGCCGGGTGAAATTAATTGGGGATTTTTCTGTTGGCTTTCAGCAAGCTTTGGGTCAGGTGCTACCAAGGAATTTCTGTAATACATTTACAGACAAAGGTATGGAAACTTGCCTTCTGCAATAAATTCGGGCTCTTTGCCCTTGTGCCTATCCCAAGAAGGCCAAAAAAAAAAAAAAAAAGAAAAAAATTAGAAATGTCCATCTAAGAAAAAAAAAAACAATAAAAAACCCCTTATGCTCCTTGTGCAGAACAGTAGTAAACCAAGTTTTATGAGTTCTATCACGACCATATAAAACGCTTTACTGAAAAGACCACTGAGCTGGAAAAACTCAGGCAAAACTACCCTGAATTCCATGTGAACACTCATAAATCTGCCCCCCTTTTTCTTTCCTTTTTTTTTTTTTTATTTTTTTTTCTTTTTCCTAAAGCACATTTACCATAAAACTCGTGTTCCACATCAGATTTCCTCTCCATTTCATAGCGAGCCTCGATATCTTACACAATCTAAAACTCACAGACTCGAGTTCTGAGCTTTATTTCAGAGTGATTGAGTTACCACGCAGGCAGGAGGCTTGGGTTTCAAGCCCTGTATAGATCTGCAATTTGCAATATCATATTATTTATTGCCCTCCTTAAAAGGTAATGAGGAGTAAAATACAATGAACAAGAGAAGATATAAAGACAGTCATGATGTGGCTGTGAGGAAAGGGAGCTTGGATATTTTACTAAGGGCACTTTCAGAGGAAAAAAGTCAAACCTTGAAATACCCCTAAAAAAAAATGATATTATATAATGGCAAGATACCAGTGCTAGGTTCAAAATTTTTATTTAACATCTGATTTAACACATCACTCGTACCTGAGACAAGCCAAGATGCACAGATGCTGTTTCAGAGATGTACATTATTTTGCCATCTGATGCTACCACGAAAACAAAGCCATCCAAAGTCTGAAATAAAGGGAAAGGTGGAGGGTAAGAGACAAGCACTCTGGTTAAAGCATTTCCAGCAAAAATAAAAGAAAACAAAAGGAAGATTTCCATCAGGAGCAGCAAAATGAAAGGAATGGAAACGTTTCTCTGATGCTGCTCCTTCAAACATTGGTTGTGAAACCCAACTCATTCCCCCGCAGCCGCAGCTTTACTGCTGCACTTTCAGTGAACATTCTCCTGTTGATTCAGGCTATTTTAGTGCTTAGCCCAAATCCTGAGCTATGTGGTGCTTAGGGGGAAGTCTAACACTACGTGGGCCATTTTTTATGGCATAATTGGCAGACACAGCCCGCTGCTGTTTGCAGTATATTTCGTGGTGCTGCAAGCAAAGCTTTAAGTCTGACCGTATTTTCCAAAGTGTGTTTCTGAACAAGAGCTGTCTGCTCTCTGACTGTGTGAACTTCCAAAAAGGAAGCAGAGTAAATCAGCTTTCAAAACTTTATCACACTTGAAGAGAGGCATTTGTGCTGATGAAGTTACACCCTTGCAGTCTGGGCAACCTTGACCAATGGAATACTCAATTAATCCAATCCAATCCTACAAATTCTTATTGACAGGATATTGGCTGGAAAGTAAATATTACTTGTGTGAGTAAAAAGTGAAGTTTAATTTAGCCATGTATCATTCATATAAGAGAAAGAAAAGTGATGGCAAGTGGTGCAGCTCATCCAAAATGACCATGATTTGGACACATTAACTCTCAGTTTGGGGAGACTTTGATTTTTTTAGTGCCCAATTTGAGACATTTTTTCAAAAGTATCTGATATTCTCAGTCGAACAGTCTCCATTAGTGTAGAAAGTTTTGATCAGCACATACATATGAACATCACAGGAAAATACATTTGGAAGAGAAAAATCATTTTTACAACACACAGATAAGAGAACAAGCTATTTTAATTCATTTGAAGTTACTGAACCAGAAGAGAAAGCAATAAAACCCTGTATGCTTCATGCTCTTATAATGCCACCCCAATAAGAAAATATCCCAAATTATTCCCTGGCCTACTAACGATTCTGCAGCATGTAATTGAAACCAGATTACTCTTTGCCTTTATTTTCCCTCCCCCTTTTTTTTTTTTTTAACATAAATTGAATTTTGTTGAAGCATCATAATGGGAAACAAATCATTGCACCCTTAGCCCTAACTTTGTTTTTAAACACTGTCATCCTGCAATGGCACAACTAAACCAGTGTCAGTGCTGCTGTCACTGCACCGTGTGGTGCAGCAGGTCCCAAAATTTCCTGAGCAGAAAAGCACATTGAAGCTGAAACTTCACGTGGAAGGTTTCATTCTAAGAACGAAATGAAAAAGTTATGAAATAAAATAAAAAGGCTTACGGTAAATGTGGGTTTATTAAAACGTGAAGAATACGTCATCCAGCAATAACTGAACTGTAAAATGAGTATCGCAAGTGAACAGTACATAACTAATTATAAGTTCATTAAATGCCAGGCAAAACGTGGAATAGCCAGCAGGGAGGAGGAGCAAGTGTAACAATGGTTTGTATGACTAGGTATGTATTTTAACCTATATGTTATATTATGCATATATAATACTATACATAACTAGATATATATTTCCTAGGTGGACTGGTGATGCTGGAACACCTGGGAGGGCATCACCTGCTTAGAACAAAATTTCCAAGGCTAGAAATGCCTCCCCAGGAGATCATTCTGAGCTCTGTCCATCCCCATTCCCTGTACGTGGTCAGCACCTCACCCTTCCAATCAGCCTCCCCCAAACGCTCTCCCTCTTCCCCGCAGGAGAGATGTTTTGCAGGGGCTGGGGTAGCAAATAAATAACCCTGCACGTCATTTCCAAGGTCGGGGGACCTGGCGCAGCATTCCCAGCTCTCCCACCCTGGGGACAAGGACACAACGGGGTGGGCAAACCCCGCCGGCGGCACCGCGGGGGGAAGCGGCCGAACAGAGCCCGAACAGAGTTTTTTCTGTTGAGGTTTTTTTTATCCCCCAGCCGAGCGAAAAGTTAAAACAGCTCCAGCACTGCGACCAGGAATTAACCTCCCGCAATAAAACCGGCCGTTAAATGATTACGGTTTGCCGGCTCTTTAAAATCGGGGCAGGAAAAAAAACAAAAAACAAAAAACAAAAAAAAACAAAAAACCCACGCTGCATTAAGTTCACATATATTAAAAAAAAATAGTAAAAAAAAATAATTAAAAAAAAATAAAAAATAAAAAATATGGAGCTAAACGCAATTTATTTTTTTTTTCCTCCTCCCTCCTGCTGGAACGCTCGCCCCAGCTACGACTTCCTAAACTCTCCTGGAGTTCAGAGGAATTCTAGAGCGGATCACCGGGATTGTGAACAACGGTATTTTCAGGTGCTAACGTCCACGGGAGATCCGATCCAGGTGTTTCCCTCCCTCGGGAGCCCTGCGCTCCCTTCCAGGTTTCCCCTCCCGAAATTCCCGGTGTCCGGCGCCTCTCCAGACAAACCCCGTCGGCGCTGGCCGGGACCCGCCTGGGGACATTCCCAGCAGATTTGAGGTGCCTGATTAACGCTTTTAGGGCTGGGAGACACTTTGCTTTCACAGAGGCGTGGGTTCTGCTAACATCAAAAGTAGTAGTAGTAGTAGTAGTAGTAGTATAGTAGTAGTAGTAGTAGTAGTAGTAGTAATAATAATAATAATAATAATAATAATATTAATATAAGTGGACGGTTTTCGTCTCCCCCCAGCCTAGCGAAGCTCGGGAATAAGATGGAGGCTTCACCCAGGCTCCTGTGGCGGTGCGGGGGTGAGGAATAAGCGGAGGAGGAGGAGGAGGAGGGGCGGGAGGCAGACCCCACCACCACACCAGATTCCCGGTGCGCGGCGCGTACGGGAGGAGGAGGCGTCCACTACCTGAAGCAAGTGGGATCCGAGCTCCATGGCCACGTTATCCAAGGGCCCTATCCTGCTCGGCTGTCCCCAGGCGTCGCCCAGACCTGCAAGGGAAGCAAGGAGCTGGTTAGAGCAGGGAACCTGTCCCTCAGCCCCGCTGCCCCCAATCCGCCAGCTCCCCCCGTTCCCCCGCCGTCCAGGCCGCGACGGGGGGATTAAGAAGGTTGGTAGGGCTGAATCTCTTCTACACACACGCGTGGGAAGGGAATTGCTCCTTTTCCGGGCAAGGGAACCCCTTCGGACTCCCTTTCTCCCTCCCCGGAGAGCCCTCGGTCCCCAGGGAGGCGACGGCCCCCATCGCTTCCCATCGTCCTTCCAGCAGCACCGTACCCGTCCCTCCTCCCCGCGGCGTTATGACCGGCGACCCCCACGCTGGCCAAGGCGAGTCCCGGCTGGGGAAGGGGCTGAGGAGATCAAAGGGGTCGGAGAGAAACTGCCCCGACGGGCCCTTCACCTGCGCACAGACGGGACCGACCCATCGGCACAACTTCGCCCCCACGGCCCCGTCGAGCCCCGGCCCCTCTGACCCCACAGCCCGACCCCATTAGGGGGAGCCCGGGCGCCCGACATTGCTTCGGTGACAGCGAAAAGTCACTGATGGAGCTGGTTTGGGAGCGCTTGGGGCGAGGAGAGGGGCTGGGACGGGGTTGGGGTTTTTTTGTTGGTTGGCCGGGTTTTGTTTGTTTTTCATTTCCTCCGTGCAAAGAAGGCTTACACCAGCTCCCCGCTGGAGCTGAGACCACCACCCAGCCAAATGAATTAAGTAGTTTAGGAGGTTCGCAGAGTGCCAGTCGAAGCGCTGGGCACTCACGTTGGCACCTGATGGCAGATGGAGGGGAAGGGAGGGACGCGACCGCATCCTTTCAATGCCTCCTTTTTGGGGAGAAAGAACAGCGCGGCTGCTGCGAGGCCACGGAGCCCTCACGGCGCTGCGGAATAGGGTGAGAGAGAGAGATTCGGCGCTGCCAGCCCGGCGGGACCGTGAATTCCACGATCTCCCGGGGGGTCCCGTCTGGAGCGCACACGCGTGCGGTGGATGCGCAGCCCTGCGCCCCTCAGCCCTGCGCCCCTCAGCCTTCAGGGTCGCTTCAAACCCATCTGTCGCCGCGAAACGGAGCGCCGTGTTTTCCTCCGGTGCCCTCTCACCGCCCGGGGGCTTCCAAAGAAGCCTCCCCTCCGACGTTGGAGGGGGCAAAGGCGGCTATGGCGGGATCCCAGCAGAATTTGGCACCCGGGCAGAAATCCCTGCGTGATTCTGAACGCGCCTCCTGAAGCCCTCGCGTGTGCTTTGGTCACTTAGACCTGGTCTAGAAATGATGGGAGGCTTTCTCTCCGCTCTCGGGGCGTCCCTTGGGATGGACAGGATCTCCCGCTGGAGGAGCATGGGGAGGATGCGCCGCAAAGCTGTGCTTCCCCCCGAGCTTTACCTCCCAGCCCCGTGTCCCACTCCCTCCGGGCAAGCACAAAGGAGCCTCTGAAGCCACGCAGGGAACCCCAGGGGACCTTGGCCGGCCCTGACACCTCCACTCCGCCGTCTCAAGGCAGTAGCAGCACCCAGGGTCATTCCCAAGAAGTGGCGTCTGCATCCCTATCCCGTGTCGCCGGATCTCTCCAAACCCCCGGAGTTCTCAGTGTGTGGCTGCGCTTCCCTGTGGGCAGGGGAAGGACACCTTCCCTCCGCACTGGGAAATTTGCTTGGAAGAGCCAAACGAAAACTCGCGCTTTTCTACGGCGCTTCCCAATCCTCCTTCAGGAGAAGGCTCCTGAATTTCCAGAGACGCGTCAAAACGTTCTTTGTGCTGAAAAGCTGCTTCCTCTGGGGAGGAAAGTTTGGGGATCGCAGAGTCATCCTGCGGTTTCTTTCCCGAGAAAGAGACTGTAACAAATACAAACGAGAGAGCCTGTCCAGGTGCCCTTATTTCGATTTACTAATTACCAATCACAAAGCACGGGGTTGCAATACTGAAAAGGGGGTCACACCTGGTGGAGTAAAACTGGCCGGAGACGAGCTCTCCCTTTCCGATGGACGAAGCAGATTTATTCCTTTGGCCACTCACGAAGCTCATCAAGAACGAGCCGTGTTTCTGCCTCACACGTGCGTGGCAATTCCCTGCGTCCTGTCCGTCACGGGTAGGACAGGTACCATTTCACAGCATCCCCCCAGACCTGCACTAGTTTTGAAGTTCTTTCCTAGCCCGGACTAAAAACCAAAAAAAAAAAAAGAGTCGCTTCGGCGATTTGTTCCCTTGAAATTTTAAATTGGAGTTGCAATTGCGAACTCGCATCAAACGTAAACACGTTGGTGGATCAGCCCGGCATTCGTCTAAGCTCGTTTAGAGCCGACGATTTTATCATTTAATCCCACCCAGCGGATCGCTTTAAAGGTGGAAACGAAACGAATAAAACCTGACGCCCACTGACTCGTCTTCCGAGAGATTTGCAAACGCGCCGCGTTGCGTCCTGTAAACATATGGATGCGATAGACTCCTGCCCAGCCAGTAAATAACGCACATTTTCACTCACTGGCCTGGAGCGAGGCCAAAATTGCTGCCGATACACAGCGAGCCTTTCCCACATCGCTCCGTCTCGGGGGGACTTTGCTGGGCTGGCCCCGGCCGGGAGGGGACCCCCGTCGGGGCGGGCTGCCGGGGTTCCACACGGCTTTACAACCCGCGCCGCGCATTCGTTTCGAAGGAAATGTTTAAAAATGCCCCAGCGCAGCACGAATTAAGGGCTGCCCCGGCCCAGAAAGCGATTCATCTGCAAGCGAGTGGCTGGAGCATCCTTCCTGCGAATGCTGGGAACACGCGTGGGGGTGGCTTGGCCCCAGGGTGCGACGGCTTTGCGGTGCTGGAGGGTGAGGGATCGCCTAAACCCAGCGGTTTGGGGTGATTCCGGGTGCTGCCGGTAGAGAAAAGCCCGGAAAGCCCAAGCCGGGCTCAGCTGCAGAGCCCGCGCCGGCCGGCGGGGCTGGCACGGCCAGGGGACGGGCACTCGCCAGTCCCAGTCTCAGCCTTCTCTCTCCTGGCATCCCGCCGGCGGCAAACATGGATGAGAGGAGCCTCTCTCCCTGTCTCCCCTGCTTTTACTGGTGTCTGTACTGGTGTCTGGGACCAGGGCCGTGCTGGGAGGGCAGGACGGGCACAGTGGGATGCCTGGCAGGGGAAATAACCGGCCCTAAACGCAATTGTGCCCGTCAGCCCCTTCCAGGCGGCAGGTTCGGCTCCGACAACGCCGTCCCGGACACAGAGAGGGGGTTTTGCCCCAACACCCCAAAGTTCGTGCTGCTTTTGCCGTTGAAAGACGGGGGTTCTCACACGAACGCGCCCCCTCCCTTTGGCAAACCCGGGCGCGATCCCCCCTCACCCCCTCCGTCTTTTGCCACCTCTGGCTCTTTTTCAAAATACCTCAACATTCACTTTGTACCATTTCCCAGTTTCCAGGGAAGGAGGAGCGTGAGTTTAACTGTATAAGAGCTAGAAATGCTTGGGAACAACTCCCACCTTTGCTCTCCGCATACATAAATCCGTGCGCGCACACATTTTGAAAGCCCGGTAGCTTTCCTGCTCGGGATTCTGCTAAAAGAATTACTTCGCGATGTATTATGTTAAGTATCGGGTTGCCCTGTAGCTTGGAGTATTTCCTTTGTGTCTGCTGGGCTGTTCCCCGGCTCCCCCGGAGCGCACGGTCCCCCCGCCTTATTCAATCGCCGTCCTTCACAGGGAGCCTTGGGTCAACTACAAACTCCAAGGAGTTCGCCGCCTCTCCTGGGTTTTGGGGTTTATTTTTTCCCCAGCGCGGTGTGCCTCACTGGGCCGGGAAAGAAAAATCCCGCGGGGGCGGCCCCTAGTTTATGTCGAGCTTTATCTCCCTCTTTTAGTCGAGGTCCAAGGTTGATTGGGCTCTCGTGTCATCCCGTGGTGTGGGGACGCAGATGACACTTTGCTTTAAGCAGCGGGCGGGAGGTATCTCAGCCCCGACGGCACTGAGGGTCGCACCGCTGGACCCGAGCGGCCGGGACGGCTCTGGAGCCGACAGGAATCGGCTGGAATTCCGGCGGGAATAAGCTCTGCTCGCAGAGGGGAAGCTCCCAGGTCGGGGTGGCTTTGGGAAGGAGCAGGGCTGTTTTAAGTCTAAGCTCGGCAGGGATGTGCCGGGCGCTCTGCGGGCGTCAGCGTCACCGGCTGGGAAGGCGCCCGAGGGTTGGGACGGTGGGAACGGTGGAGTCAAGATCAGGACTTTAATTTTTTCTTTTTTTTTTAAGGAAAAAAAAAAAGTCAAGTCCAAGGGGAAAAATAAAAAAAAAAAAAAAGAAAGGAGAAAACCAAAAAAATACCCCAAACACAACAAACTATTCTCCAGGACGCCCGGACAATCCCAAACCCGGCTCTTCCCACCGAGCAGAAAACACCAGATCGTGATAACAGGCCCCAAAGCGGGGGTACTACAGACAGCGACGTCCCCGGCGGACCCGCAGGTCCCACGGCAGTGACCCCCGCCCTCCCTGCTTCCCTCCCTCCTGTCCTCCCTCCTTCCCTCCCTCTTGTCCTCCCTCCTTCCCTCCCCGCCGGGAGGGAGAGGCCGGACCGACCCACTGCCCGTCCTGCCGCCCGGGAACGACCGCGCAGCTCCTGGGAAACCCTAAAAAAGTACTTTGTTTCAGTAAGACCTTTAATGTCAATATTAACCGTTAGTGCAATGGACGCTCACTTTCGAAAAGGGATTGCTCACTCCTCGGGCTTTATTTATTTATTTAATTCATTAACGACCTCTTCATAGCGGGTATGAAAATCAGACGAAACAGCTGCGATTCGCCTCGATTTCTAAAAATATACATTCACGAGTTAAATGAGAACAGAAAACTCTGTATGTTCCTAATAGTTTCTATTGTCTGCGTCTCGGAATAAGAAAGGTCTAAAATCTACCGCTCAGTCGCTTTATTCAGATTATTTTGTATAGCGCAAATTATCTTTTGGGTCACATATTAATTAGCTCTCTCTCGTCCGGTTTAACAACCATAATGTCCGATTTTATAATCAGTTTGGATACTGTGTCGGGGGTGGGGGAGGGAGAGGGTGCCGATTTAACCAGTCTGCCATAACCGGAGGGCAGAGAATCGCGGATTTTAAACACGAGTTTTTCTCGCCTCTTTCTTTCATTAACTCATTTTCAGAGAGGGGGAAAAAAATAAAAAAATGCTGACAGTCGAGACAGAAGAAATTCCGCGATGTGTTTTTGTTCTACAGCGACAAATGCCTTAGCAAAAAAAATAGAAAAAAAACCCAAACCCGAGAGGAAGACGGTGTCGCAGAGCGGGAGCGCGGGGGAGCTGTAGGTTGTGTCTCCTGACTTTAACCTCCTCAATCTCAAGGTCGGAGCGATACCGCCGGGCACAAACTGTGATATCAGAGCACGAAACTGTGCCTTTCAAGTCTCGCACTCTGAAGGAGCTGGGGTAGAAATCCCCTTTCTCTCTGGCTCCTTGGAGTCCGACCGGGCGCCTCTGCGGAGGATCTGAGAGCTCAGCCCATAATGTGCATCTTCGGGAAAAGCCTGGCCGGGGTGAGCAGGAGACCTGCCTGAGCATTTTTACAAGCCCTTTCGAAGCTCTGGCCCCTCGCTGAGGGGCTCAAACTTTTCCAAAATTATGTTTCAGCTAGCTCTGGAAATAAGGGGGGAAGCCATCGAGGTTTTTAAAAGCACAGCCCTCTCTCTCTCTCTCTCTCTTTCCCTCCAGTCTAGACAGAGCTGGAAACCGGTTTGTAGCTGGACAACGTTTCTGATGGCTCTGATCTCAGCTAATCCGGGCCTAGCACACAAGCTGGTGGCCTCTCAGGCCTGTCCCCCCCACCCTGACACCCCCTTAAGCCTGACAAGGGTGATGTCACGGTGAGGGCCGGGGTGCCCCCACTCTTGGGGGCAATTCCTGTGGGAGCGCGGGCACCGCGGCTCCACTGCCCCGGGAGCGGAGGCCCAGAGGGAGCCTGTTACGTGCCCACCTTTATTTCAAGCCCCAGAACCTCGGTGCCCCCCACCCATGGGGTCCAGCGCTCTCAAAGGAGCTCTTTCCCCAGGTCTCGATGCCCCAGGATTTTAAGACGTTGAACCGAGAAGCCTTTCTGGGCTGTCGGACTCCCCGTTCCACCTCCCAGTAAAGCCAACTGGAAATCAGTAACCGAGTATGAGGAGGGGAGGGACGACGGACAGACAGACGAATGGTGACCCCCCTCCCCTCCTTCCACAGGCAAATCCCGAGGGAGAGGGAAGTTGGGGTGACGCGGGACTCTGCCATCGAGCAGTTCCCACAAAAAAGCGCCCTATTCCAGCCCTTGGGGTGCGGGCACTGCCCGCAGCCGCCTTTCCCCGCCTCCCCCTTCTCCCCTCCACCCTCCCAGGCACTAAACGCTCGGCTCGGGGACCGGAGGCACTTATTCCCCCGGCCTGTCATCCCTGGATGGAAAGCTTTGGTTTTAAATGTATTTCCACCCGTAGTTAAGACGATGAAAGATCAGGAATTCGCTGTATGCATTTAAACGTTGCCCTTAATAAGCAGAGTGTGCGGAAGCGCACGCCCGGCCTGTTTAAGGAAGACAGACACATAAAACACACCCGAGCCGTGGGTATAAACCTGCTCTCGGGGTCGTCTCGTTGCTCTTGAGGATCAGTAGGGCTGGAAAAGCCGGGACACATCCAGCAGCGTCTCGAAACGTGCCACTTTTCTTCCCTCTTAAATCAAAGGCATTCGGGGGCACGTTCCCCGGGGCAGGGCCGGCGAGCGACCCCCCGAAATTTACGACGCTCTGTTTCTCATCGGGCAATTTCCCGATGGGGGATAATGGCTGGAAATGCAGCGGAGCAGCGCCTCGCTTCCCTTTGCTCCGCTAGCTCGGCGTGCCTCGGGAGCGCACGCTGAAGGAGCCCTGGCTTTCCCTAGCACGGCTAGTCCTTGCTCCCGAAATTTCTGAATTAGATGGCCATAACGGTAAGCTTTGCTCGGGTTGGGAGGGGGGTTTTATTCCGCCCCCCGCTCCCTTCCCCCCCTTTTTCTTTTTTTCCCCCCCCTCAACCTTTTAATAAAGCTCCTTCCAAACCGCGACGGAGAGCAGACCTTCCACTCCGGAATTCGCTAATTCCTTCACCCTCCTCCTAGTCCGGAGAGGCACAAACAAATGACAAAGGCGGGGAGCCGGGCTTTATTTAGCCACCCGCAGCCACTTAACCGGCCTTTCATTTCACGTCTCCATCAGCTCGGCGGAGGCACGGACAGGACGGGCGGCCGACGGCTCCCCACGGGTGCCGGCCCGCTGCCTCCCTCGCCCAAAGGCGGCCCCAAAGGCGCTCGGGGGGACGATGCGAGGCTGTTTTTCGCCAAACCCCCGGGGAAGGAGAAGCCGTGCCAGGTCTCGCTGCGGGTATCTCCGAGAAGAGCCACCGGAGCCACGGGCTCACGGCCGGGGAGCAGCGGGGGTCCCGGCCCCGCTCGGGACCAGGCTGGGCTCGGACCCTCCTTCCCTTCTCTCCTCGGCCCCGGCAGAGGCGGAGGGCCTCGCTGAGAGGCCACCTCTCCTTATTTCCCAGCCTGCTTCCCTACCTCCAGAAAACTCCAACCAAACCAAAATAATAATAACAACCACGCTAGTTTTGTTTTCCCCCGAGCCGAGGGGCCATCCCGGGGCCGCCCGGGCTCCTCCCGGGCTGCAGGCACCGGTAGAGCCGAGCCGAGCCCGCTCCCTCGGGACGGTCCCCCCGAGCAAACGGAGCTGAACCGGCAGCAAAAGAGGAGGGGGAGAAAGGGGGGGGATTAACCGGCGGGTCTGGCCCCCACCACAGCCGATTTTTGGGCAGCGCAGCTTCTGCCTCCTCTCCCAGGCAGGCTGGGCTCCTTTCCACCCAGGGCGGCTTTTCCCTCGATCACCCCTCGCTTGCCACCCGGTTCTGGGACACCCTGCAGCATCTCCCCCTCCTCCCAGGACGCTGGAGGCGATGCGGGCTCGTCTCGGGGTGTGTGCCCACCCCACCACCCCCTCCCCACTCTTTTTTCGGTCCTCGGTGTCCCCCGTCCCTCCCGTGAGAGCCCGGCGGGGTTTTACCTTCGGGGAAGACGGCTCGCATTTTCAGGTAGCTGGTGGTGAGGCGGATGATGGACGCCTTGTCCAGCTGGGAGGTGAGGCCGAGGGCAAGGGCAGGAGTTTGGCCAGTTCGTAGAATTCTCCATTTCTTTTTCCCGTCTAGTCTTGCCGCGTTCTTGGATTTTTCCTTCATCGCGACTACTGCAAGGCGAGGATGTCAACTGGCATATTAGACCCGATTCCTCCGAGTTGCGGGGGCATGGATTCGGCGTCAGAGTTAGTGTTTTCGTTTGAGGAAGGAGAGAGCTCAACCAAATCAAATCAAATCAAATAATTATAATAACAGTAATAATAATAAAGGGAGAGGGGGAATAAAAAGACAAAAAGGGGAGGGGAAAAAAAAAAAGCCAAACCAACCAGACAAAAAACAACACCAACAGAAATGGTGCGAGGAGGGGGGAGGCGATCTCTGAGCCACAACCAGGATGGGAAAGCCGCTCGGAGAAGGCATTTCTGCTCTGGCCCTGCAATAGCGAGAGCTTCGAAACCCAGACTGAAAGACCCACGCGAATCTCCGTCCTCTGCCTGCAGCTGGGAATCGGATCTTCTCCTCAACGGGGAGCAAATCACTGGGGTTCCCTTCTTCACCGAAGGATTTCTTCAACTCAATCCTTCCCCGTCCAAAAATAATAATTAAAAATATTATATATATTAAAAGTAGAGCGTCCATGCAAGAAATCATTGAGCTAAGCAGGCTGAACTATTTTGGACATTTTGTCTCTCAAAAAAAAAAAAAAAAAAAAGAAAGAAAGAAAGAAAGAAAACGGAACGACCGCGCTGCTCGTTGAACGAAGTGCAAAATGATCTGGTCCCGGAGCCCGAGATGCCGAGGAGACGACGAGCCCCTCGCTAAGCGAAAGTCAGAGGCGGTGCGGAGGGAGCTGATGGCTGGAGCGCTCCGAAATCACGAGCTCGCATTTCCCTCGGACGCTTCCCTCTCGGCGGGCTGGTCCTGCGGCCGAAGGGCTCTTCCCCCGGGCCCGAGGGGCTCCTCCAGCGCCGGGGCGCGGGGGGCTCCGAGCCCCGCGGGCGGCGGGGCCGGGCGGACGGCGGGGCTGCGGGCACGGGGGGCTGCGGGGCTGCTCCTGCCGCTCCGGCCGCTGCGCCCAGCTCCAAATGTGGTTCTCATGCGGAGTCAAATTAAAGGATCCGTTTTCCTCGGGACCAGTGCCACTTCAGCGTTGTCTCTTTCCAAACAAGTCCGAGCGCTGGCAAAGGCGCGGGATTGATTTTGTTGCTTTTATTTATTGTTGCCTTTTCTTTTTTTCTTTTCCTCCTTTTCCCTCCTTTTAAAGAAAGAGAATTTGCAAAATCAGGAATAGTTTCTCTTTCTTTTTTTTTTTTTTCCTCCCCTTTTATTTTTTTAATTGTCACTTATTTAAAGAGCAAAGCGGTGGCTCTTTGGCATAGACATGCCTTTCAAAGGCAAGGGGAGGGTTTGCTACGTTCACCTCCCGCAAGGAGCAGCGATCCTCACCATACGGCAAGGATCGAAGGTAAAATTCCCCTCCTCTCGGAAATCACAGCCGCCACGCTCCTCGCCTGAAAGCACCGATATCTCCGTTGTTTTTTTTTTTTTCCTCTTTTCTTTCTTTCCCTTTTTTTTATTTATTTTTTTTTTCCAGGGGCAGAAGGAGCTCTGAAGTGGACCTCTCGGTTAATTCTTTAGCAAAGGCTGCGGAAAGCCAGGAGAGCCTCAAGAGGGGAGGGGATAATGTATCCGTGACGTGTCCTCCCGCGCAGCGCCCTCCGAGGGACCCAAATACAGAGGAGCCAGAAAAGAGCCGCAATTAGCACTTGCGATGGGATGGGGGGCCGGGCCGGGGGGAGCCGGGGGCGGAGGCCCTTTGCTGTGGCAGCCCGAGCCCGCTCCCCTCGACCTCCCTGAGCGGCCGGCGGAGCCCCAGGACCCCCTTGCCCCGCACCCTGCCCTCGCTCGGTGCACTGGCCGTGACCCCGCGGCCCCGAGGGGGCCCCTCGAACCCTCCCCGGGTGGTGGGCACAGGGGATGTGTGTGTGGGACCCCCTTCCCAGACCCACGGCAGCGCCATGAAGTCACCCCAAGCCCTTTCCCCCGTTCTTTGGCTGTGGTTAAAACGTACCTGCGCACCCACAGGTATGCGTGGCTCGTCTGTTCACATACACATGTATCCCCGCTCGCATTTATACTGTATATGCACATTTTGCGTATACATTACACGCGTGCGTAAGTATGGATATATATAAATATATAAAAATATGTGCACAGGAGAACATGCACAGGCGCGCATTCACACGCATATATACTTAAACACACGCACATACATTTGCACATACACATATACATTTACGCACACACATATTTTTTTATTTATATATTTACACGTGGCCCCTCGGCCATGCGGTGGAAGGGGGGTCGAGCTCCGGGGGAGGCGGTGGGTGCAGTCCCGTGCCCTCCCCGCCGACAGCCGCTGCTCCTCGGCCCCCGACGTGACTCCGCTCTGCCCGGCGGGCCGCCGGTGACCGGGGCTTAACCCCGGAGCTGCCGAAACAGCTCTCGGGGGGACGGTGAAGCAAATCCCGGAGAGCACAGGCTTTGCCGGGGCCCCCCGAGCCCCCTCCGTCCAGGCGGTCCCGCGGAGCTCCCGGGGCTGGAACCGCAGGGTTCGGGGCCACCTTGGCAGGGGTTGTCACAGAGCGATGCCCGGTGTCCCCTCGCCTCCAGAGTCATGTCCTGAGCGGCGGAATTAACCCCAGGTTGGGCAGGACTGAGCCGGGCTTTGATACGGTCCCGACCCGATGGGAGCCCTTCGCGCTCCGGGAGCACCTCGGCGCTGCTGAGGGGGACACACACCCGCACTTGCGTGTCCCTGTCCCACTCCACGGGGCACAAACACTCATCCCAGGGGGAACAGACCCTGCCCACGCCCCTCGCAACACCCTGGGACACGCGTGGCTCCAGCACCCACCGTGCGGGGGGAGCAGGGATGAGGCCGGGGATTAAAGCAGGGAGGAAAGGAGAGAAGGAGGGACCAGCAGAGCGCCGGGCGAGACGCGGCTCCACAACCTCGGGCACAGGGAGGGCGCCCAGGGGGATGGGATCGCCCGTTCGCAAAACACAATGCACCGGTCCTTAATATTAATCCCCGGGAGAGGCCTGGCCGGCGGGCGAGTGTGTTTGCTTAAGCTCGCCCGCCCCTCCGTAATTATCCTATTACACCAGAAAGAGCCCGGCCCGGCGGTGCCGAGGGAAAGGCCACGCTCTTTAACCTCCCCGCCGCCGGCACCCCTGCCCCGGCTCTCCCCGTCTGGGCCACCGCTCCCCGGGGGATGGCGAGTAGGGAGATTCGGTCACCTTCTGCCTTCCCTGCTTGAAATGCGGGACAAGGAAAGGGTGAGCGGCTCCCCGACGGGCCCTGCCCGTCCGGCCTCTTGTCCCGTCCCAAACCCGTCCCCTCCTGGCTCAGGTACCCGGTCCCGTCCCTCGGCTGACGCGGCTTTTGTAGGGGAGGACCGCGGGCATCGGGAACGGGCTCCCTGCCCCGCCGTCCCGGCTGGGATTTAGGCTCGAGCTGGTTCCAGGTCAAGGAAACCTGAGCGAAACCCTTGCACCGGCGAGCACGGGGCGATGTGACCCGTTCTGCCCTCCTGCACTGCCCTTTTTCCCCGCAAAATAGGAGTAGCCCCCTAACCCTCTCTCGGGGGTAACCTCTCTCCTGGGCACTCCTGGAGCAGGTTTGGCGACGGCAGATGCAGCCGGCGATTAAACCCGCCGCTGTATTTTTCTTTTTACGGAAGCGTGTTCCGGCTGAGACTTTTCGCCGAGTAAAACAAACCTAAATTAATCTAGGGGGAAAAAACTCCCCCAAAACCAAAAACAAAACACCCGTCGAAAAGAAATTTCAGCCTTACGGGGAAATTCTCAAAATTCAGTGCAACCTCCGCCCACCGCCGAAACTGGACGCATTAACAGAGGTAAAAAAATATATATACGGGGAAAAAATATTATATATATATTATATATATATGTGTGTGTGTGTGTAAAATTAGCTGTATATCAAGGCAGGTCCTAAGGGGTCCGATACAACGAGCTCTGCGATCGCTGACCCGAGAAGGAAACTACTTGGGACATTTCTGCGTCCTGTAAACAAAATATAGGAAGGAGCGACTGGGGTGACAAAGGAAAGCGTGAGGGAGCATGTTCCGTTTCTAACACATTACGGTGGTTTGGAGAAAGGGCAGGTTTGCGAATGTTTTCAACATAAACCCGCAGAAAAAGAAAAAAATCACGTTGCTGCAAGGGTGGCCCGAACCTACCGAGGTGGATTCGCGGTGTGGAACTCGGTGAGTGAGAGGTGGTTGCAGGGACCTTCCGGCAAGGGTTTCCCCCCGACCGTTTGAATAAAAAACTCCACACCAGGGACCAAAATAAATAAGGATAATAAATAAAAACAATACATTATTTTAATATTCGGACCATGTTTTCACTGATGCGTTATTGTTGAACGATAAATCGGACGCGAGCAAACCCCGCTGTCATTTAACAGCATTTCCCCTGCGTTGGAGGGGAAACTTCGCCGGGTGGGAGATAAGGGAAAGCGTTTCTGTCCCAGGTGAGCTGCGTTGCGGGGGAATATTTCTCCTTTCTTTCGCTTCCCAGGGAGGGAAATAGAGAGGAAAACGAGGCGTGAGAATAACTCCCCAGCACCCCCAAAACAAACTACCTGAGCACGCCCGGCACCCCACGCTGGGCACAACAAGCCCAAGGGGCTTATTTTGCGCCGGTGCGCGGAGGGGAATTCCCTAAGGAAAGGCTCAAAGAGAGGGGGTACAACGCCTTGGGTTTTTTGGCAATGCTGCCAACAGCACCTTGCAGGACGCGGGGCAGCGGGGTGGACAGCCCCTCCAGCGCTCCCCTCCCTTCTCCTGCCCTGCCGGGAACCGGGAGGAATTCCAGGGGCGCTCCCGCCGAGCTTTTTGCAGGACTCGTTTCGGTGGAGAGGAAGGGCCCAGGCAGGCGCAGGCGGCAGGACGGGGGTTGCCGTCCACTCGTGTCCGTGGAGGTTGTCCCGGAGTGCCGCACTTCCAGCTCTTGGCACGGACACCTTTGCAGGGCCGTGGCTTTGGCGTTCCCGGAGTTTTCCTGCTTTTCTCGCTCTGCTGCTCTCGCACATAAAACACCCGCGGTGGTGGGTGGGTCGAGGCTCGGGGAATCGGGGCTGCGGGGCCAAGCGCAGCGCCGCTCTTAACTTTAGTCTGATGTGCTCAGCTGAAGTATTAACTGTGAGAAATACCACCGCGAGCTCCACAGGAAAGAAAACATCATCAGATATTTTAGCATTCGCAGCCTGCAACATCAGCAGCGCTGCTACGAGCTCAAGAGCCAGCGGTGCTTATCGTCCCCGGAGGAATCCCCTGTATTTTGTTTTCCCCTGTAACTACTGTTCCCAAGTGTGGATGTACACACGCCCCCGCTCACACACACAAATCCTATAAACGCTAATAAAACAGATTCCTCGGGATTTGTTTAACTTTCCCTGGCACCACCGTCTCATGTTGATATTCGGTGGGGTTACTGGTGTGCACGAGGATTACTGGGGAAGTGTGTAGGACCACGGGATCAACCTTCTAGGGTGCCACTCGGACATGTCCCTCCAAATGAGCAAGGTAGGAAACCGTAAGCGCTGGCAACACGATTAATTCGCACTGAACACTTGAAAGGAGAAAAAAAGGAAGTTAAATCTTGGTGCTCGAATTATTGAACTATGCAGAATCGAGGCCTCCGGTTGCAGGGGATCGTTTTCAGCTCTTTACTGGGAGCTGTATCGCTGCTATTGTCCAAACCTTTGCTGCCCACATGGGACCGCGCTTGGCAATAGGACAGAAAATTATTTCTACTGGGCATGAACTGGAAATATCCAGCTGGGGCATGGATCCCATTTCTAATCAGAGTGGAGGGGAGGAAATCTCAATGCTCTTGCTTATTACTCAGGGAGTTTGTCAAAGGCGCCCTGAGTTAACTATCCAGAAAAAATACGGCTGTTTAAAAGCGAAATAAAGGTTGTTTGGGTGATTTTTTTCCCCCCTCTTAGAACTTGTAAATTGGTTTGTTTGTTGTTTTTCTGTACGTGGTGTAGAATACGGTACATGATGTGAGCAATGTGCATAATGTAAAGTGATAATATAGGCGTGCAACGCTGCAGGAGCTGTCAGAGTTGATGGACTGATCCAAATGGGTGATATTTGCAAAAAATATGTCTAAGTTAAATACTCTGAGTGCTCATGTTCGGGTCAGGTTTTCAATTTCAGTTTTCTAAGGAGAATAAAGTTGTTTTGTTAAGGTCAACTTCGGGTTTCCCCCCACCCCACCCACCCAACTGGACATGGAATTTGATGAATTTTCTGAAAGTATTTTCGTAAAAATCAGATAATTGGTATTAATTATGATACCCAAACTTTCATGTCCAAACATTTGCTTCTGCTAATACAAGCTGCAAACCATATTTCTTTCAGCTACAGTAGTTTAAAAGGCAAAAGCTGTCCTTGGGAATAGGAGAGGGAGTGTATCAGTCAGAGAGAGGAAGCTTCCAGGCTGTAGAAATTGGAAAAATCTAATAGGAAAAGCACACAGTGGATCATTTTTACTCTATCTGTTTGAAATCCTTTGAACGTTATGAAAGTCAGCGTAAGTATTTTTATTTACTTTTTTTAAAGTTATGTTCAGTGACTTGTTTTCTCAGTGGTCCTTGGCTTGTATGAATAGCGTGACTAATCGAGTGGAGATGAATAATGGATCTGTGAGGAATAGAGGAATTCTGATTCAAAACCATCTCTCTCCTTTTTTTTTTTTTTTTTGGTGGTATTTTATGCTTCTTGGCATTCAATATATTATATAATGGCTGTCAGAAGAACTTTGGTAGTGAAGTTTATAAATACTTTAGTCATGATTTAGAGATGATGAATGGAAAACGCTATTTATACATAATTATGTGATGTTTTACTATGTTCTAAGCACATTCATAAGCAAATGTATGTGCCCTCATTATCCACTGTGCCTTTGATTTCTAAATAGGTATTTTGCCGTGTACAGACAGAGAAATTTAAGTGAAGAATGATGTGTTCACATGGGGCTGGAGTAGGAGGGGCAGTGGAGGGACAGCTCTGATTTTGGCTTGGTGTGAGCAGGGACAGGAGCCAGGGAAGGGCTGGAGCTGGGACAGGGCAGGCTCAGGGTGGATCTCAGCACAAGGTTCTTCCCCCAGAGGGTGGTGGGCACTGCCCAGGCTCCCCAGGGCAGTGGGCACGGCCCCAAGGCTGCCAGAGCTCCAGGAGGGTTTGGACAACGCTCTGAGGGACAGGGGGGAGTGTTGGGGTGTCCTGGGCAGGGCCAGGGGTTGGAATACCCACAGCCATGGAGCTGCAGCAAGGCATGGAAAAACACAAAGTGGGAAGGGAGGGTCTGTCTCCTTGCTGGTGTCATCAGGCTGATTGGGAAGGATTGGCATGGACATGAGAAAAACGAGGATTCACCAGCTCAGCTCTTGGGGACCTGTTGGTGTGGATTCAATGGATTCAATGATCCCTTTTGGTTTATAGAATCACAGAATTGTTTGGGTTGGAAGGGACCTTAAAGATCATCCAGTTCCACCCCCCTTCCATGGGCAGGGACACCTTCCACTGTCCCAGGTTGCTCCAAGCCCTGTCCAGCCTTGTTCCAAAGGCAGCTCAGAGAACAGCCTCACTCCATGCACGGTGTCTTGTTTGAAATGGGTTGCAGGTCTCCCAACCTTCACCTTTGCAAAGTCAAGGCCATGGGAATGTGTAAGGAGCCCCCACGAGCCGACCTCACCCAAGGCAGAAAGCAAGAGGAGTTCCTCACCTTCATTATTATTTCCAGTTTTGCCTGTAACTTTGCATGCCTTCTTCCTCTCCTCAGGGTTCATAATATCTGGGTTTTCAGGATTTATTGTGGGAACTTGGGATGTGCCCGATCTTAACTGAACAAGGATGACCTAAGTTCAGTCTTAGGAAAGACACCCAGTAAATACTGCCCTCTAAAATGATCTCTTTGACCCTTGGACATTGATCCTTGGGGAAATTTGATCCCCAAGACCCACCAATACTAAAGAACTAGATGGTTCAGCCACTGGATGCCACTTGAATGTGCTCCCAGTTTCGGAGCTCAAGGCCAGATCCAGAAAGGGACTCGGGAAGAGTGCAGATGCTGAAGTCTAAAATGGGAATGCTGTGCACTTCCACTTATTTACAGATAATTATGGATATATCTAAAGCCCAATTTTCACCATTTCAGCTCCTCAAATACCCCCTCAGTCACATTTCAGCCCCTCCCTTCTTCCTGGGCTCGACTCTGCTCTTAATTTTCTCTTCCTCCTTCCTTCCAGTGGTGCAGGGGGATGGGAATGGGGGCTGTGGTCAGTCCATCCCACATTGCTTCTGCTGTTCCTTCCTCCTCAGAGGGAGGACTTCTCACCCTCTTCCCATGCTCCAGTGTGGTGTCCCTCCCACGGGGGAGACAATCCTCCAGGAACTTTTCCAGCATGAGCTCTTCCCATGGGCTGCACTTCTTCAGGAACTGCTCCAGCTTGGGGACCTTCCATGGGGTCAGTCCTTCAGGAACTGCTCTAATGTGGGTCCTTCCATGGGGTAAGTCCTTCAGGAACTGCTCCAGCTTAGGTCCCTTCCACAGGGTCAGTCCTTCAGGAACAGGGTGCTCCATGGAGTCACAAGTCCTGCCACCAAACCTGCTCCAGCCTGGGCTCCTCTCCCCACGGATCCACAGCTCCTGCCAGGCCCCTGCTCCAGGATGGGCTTCCCAGAGGGTCACAGCCTCCTTTGGACATCCCCCTGCTCCAGGGGGCTCCTCTGGGGGCTGCAGGTGGGTCTCTGCTCCCCGTGACCCTCCAGGGGCTGCAGGGACACGGCTGCCCCACCACGGGCTGCCCACGGGCTGCAGGGGAAGCTCAGCCCCGGTGCCTGGAGCCCCTCCTGCCCCTCCTTCTGCCCTGCCCTGGGCTCTGCAGGGCTCTTCCTCTCCCCTGCTCTCACTCCTCACTTCTGGGAGCGCAATTCCATCTTTGCCAGAACTTTGTTTTCCCCTCTCCAGTCCCTTCTCCCGGAGGCGTCGCTGCCGTCTCTGCTGGGCTCGGCCTTGCTCCGTCCTGGACCCGGCTGGCACTGCCCTGCTGGGCCTGGGGGAACCTTCCAGCAGCTGCTCACAGAACCCACCCCTGCAACCCCCCCACTCTTTCCACACAAACCCAAATCACTTCCCTATGAAGACTCTGTTCAAGGTATCCCATCACTGTCCATCCCACTGTGTGTGAGGGGGGTCCTTTCCTGCTGAATTGACTTTATTGTGCACGGAAAAATCGAGTTTTGTGGGGAAGGGACAAAGCTTTGATGTCTTTTCTAAGTTTTTTTGGTGTGTGTTTTTTTTTAAATGTGTATTTTTTGGGAACAGCCATTGCACACAAGTGCATTAAAAGGCTTTGGAATAGGATGAGGTGCAGGACTCTCTTCTGCCATCCAAGCAGGCCAAGATCCCATTCTTTTTCCTTTCCTTTCCTTTAGTTTTTCTAGGCAGAGCAGCCCAGTTTGAACAAGAAGGACTGCAAGTCTCAGCCCTGTTTGTATCCTTTTCTTGTTGAAAAGGTGGAGATTAAAGGTTGAACTTCCTCAAAGGCAATTGAACTTTCCCCTTATTTCATCAGTTCAGGACCACTCTGTGGAATGGCAGGAAGATGAGGAAAAATGGTGTTTTACCTCCAGATTTTGGGCTTAAACAGGGTTTTCTTTTGCTTTTTCTCTTAAAATCCAAAATCTAACCAAAGAAAGGGAAAAAAACCCCCTAAAACCCAAACCTCAACAGAGGCAAAATGGAAAGGTTAGAAGAAAATTCCAGTCAGGGAACTGCTTACCTGTTTTACTGCTCAGCTTCTTTATGCATTCTCCTTGGAAAAACCCAATCCCAGAGCAGTTTATGAGATTGGAAATGATGTTATTATTTGGATTATTTATGAGGAACTGTGAAACCTTGCTTTATGTCTCAAAAATAATTTTTTTATATTTTCCTATCTTAAAAAAAAAAACAACCCAAAACCAAAAATCAACAAAATCCCCCAAACAAATAAACAAACAAACCAACCCTCCAAAAACCCAACCCAAAAGAAGGAAGGAAGGAAGGAAGGAAGGAAGGAGGGAAGGGAGAAAGAGAGAAAGAGAGAAAAAGAAAGAAAGAGAAAGAGAAAGAGAAAGAAAGAAAGAAAAGGAAAGAAAGAAAGAAAGAAAGAAAGAAAGAAAGAAAGAAAGAAAGAAAGAAAGAAAGAAAGAAAGAAAGAAAGAAAGAAAGAAAGAAAGAAAGAAAGAAAGAAAAAGAAAGAAAGAAGGAAAGAAAAAGAAAACTTCCATGTTGCTATGGAGAAATATATGTAATTATAAGGAGTTTCTGAACATTCCTGAAATCATTTGTTCTCATATAGAGAACATACAACCAGCTTCAGTCAAACAAAATCCTTGGCTTTAAGTCTCCCAAAAGGTGGCTACCAGGCAGCAATGGAAAAAAAAAACCCAGACACCCACCCTCCACCTCTTCTTCCCCTCAAACCTGTGTAGAATTTTCTTGCATTTCCAGCCATGCACTTATTTTCTGAGAGAAGAAAACAGCATTAACAAAAACTGGTGAGTATTGTTGTCTCCAAACCCTCCTTTTGTCACTTGAGTGGTTTCAGAAAAGCTTTTATTTCTTCATCTCCTGGTAAAAGACAAATTCCAAATGTGCTTTTCTCCTCTTTCCTTCCTTTTGAACTCAGAGCCTTCTCTGCATTTATTTCCTCCCCCCCCCCCCCAAGATTTCTCTGCTCTGGGGTTTTTCCAGCACTATTAGCATATCTTGGGAAAGCTTCCTGCAGTGGGGATTGGCAGACAAGTGTTTACCCTGAATAGATTGCAAGTGTAGGGCAGTGCAAACACCCACAGTGGGATTGATTACACCAATGCCTCTGACCCTCTGGATGTGCAGAATGGACCAGATAGTCCAAAAAAAATCAGAGAGTGTCTTAAAATGAGCTGAATTTGTGCAATTAATATTAATTAATTATTGTCTCTGTTGCCTAGCTGGTGTTTTAGTGCCTATTACAGAGCCATTGCTGAGGAAGTTTGTGCTTTCAGTCCATAAACATGTGGGATTTCAGGCAGGTAAAAGGAATGGACTTTAAACTGAGACACATAAAAGCAAAGTGAGGGGAAATAGGGGCACAAAGAACACAGAGAATATTATTTATCATGAGTGCCCGGGAGAATCAGCCAGAGAGCTGAAATGAATTTAGGGGGAGATAAATCTGACGGATAAATCTTAGTCAAATCCGAGATGAGGGAGCAGCACGACTGGGGGAATAAAATGGATGTGGTGGTGATAGCTGCTGGAGGAGGAGTGAAGCTCTGCAAGAATTCAAACCCATTTTCAATAAGAAGCTTTGTCTCCAGGGATCACTCAGCCAGAAACTACAGCTCCTCTGGGGTTTGTCTCAACACCAGTGAGAACGCACAGGTCTGGTACCGCAAACGGGGTTTCTGTGAAGAGGCCAAACTCCTCGTGGATCACCATCATGGTCTTCAGGATCTACATGGATTTCAGTCACAGGAGGTTTTTTCAGATGATGTCATGTTTGTAAGTCCATATCCCACCCCAGGGAGGACAGAGATGTTGTGGGCTCAGGCTGTGCTGGAGCAATCACAGACTTGTGGAACGGTTTGGGTTGGAAGGGAACTCAAAGATCATCCAGTTCTGACTCTTCTGCCACAGACAGGGACACTTTCCACTCGACCAGGTTGTTCAGATCCTCATCAGTCTTTGATTCCCTTTGAGCTTTTGGTTAAATGGGTTAATAATTTCCCAGGTTCAGCACTTAGGACACATGGATTGTCTCAGGAGCCTGATGTTTAGTGAAATCAGACCTGATGCTGAAATAATGAAGAGGAGAACTTCAACCTCTCTACTGGGCCACCACAGATTTACACTCAGTTTTGAGGTCCTCTGTGTTTATAAATTAACTTAAGAGAATATCCAGACTGTTTGTGTATGAACATTTATTTATAGAGAATATTCAGACTGTTTGTGTAGGCCCATCTATTTATGCATATACTTAATGCAGGACTTCTGATAACTTGATTTTGACAATGAAGCAAGTAACTGAAGGAATCTCAGCTCTCAGCTCTAAATTTCCAGGGTTTTGACAGATTAAATCAAATCCTTAAGGCCATTTTGCTGTCGTTTTTTTTTATTCCCCTGCGAGCGCGTGATTTATGCCCCCTTTTTATTGCACCAGCCCTTTGTCTCGGTACCGTTTGATTCGGCCTACTAATGGCTCTCAGCTGATTTTATTTTAGTAGCTGCAAATTTTTTTGCCCACAAATGCAGGGCAGGGGGAAATTAAAAGGCAGAATTCGGCAAAAAATCAAGTTGCTGGGAGAGCAGGATTTGAAGCGTTGATGCAAAGCAGCGCCGCACGTAAACAATGGCTCCTTGGTGTTTACTGTATTTTTATCTGCCTAAAGACAAGAATTACTGTTTCCTCCGGTGCAGCAACTGGCTGGAGGTTCTCACTGGTAGCTGTTATTAGTAGCAATGACATATTAATTGAACTTCACTGCTTCCAGGTGTGTGGCACACTCCGGGGTCACCCCCGAGCGCCGCAGCTTCACGTGGATTCAATTACTGCAGCGTTATGAAGGAATGCAACATGTCATGCATTAAAAGTGTCAGTCCCCGCTTTTTACGGCACAGAGGGGAAAATAAACCCATCAGATTTTTTATTTTTCCCCTCCCAGCATCGGTTTTTCTCTGCTTGGGTGCTGCAAGAAGCGTGGCTGGCTTTGTGTCCCACCTCATCCGTGTAACGGGAAGAGACAGAGGAACAGGTTATTAAATGACCTGTGCATGAACAAGTGGCTTGGCTGGATCACTGGGTGGTGTTATTAGTGGCACATCATGGAATCATGGAATAGCTTGGGTTGGAAATGACCTTTGAAGGTCACTGCAATGAGCAAGGACATCTTCAACCAGACCAGGTTGCTCAGAGCCCCATCCAACCCGACCTGAGTGTTTCCAGGGATGGGGCATCCTGTTAGGAATGGTCTGTCTCAGTGGTTTGGTCCGAGATACTCAAGGTCATGGGCACAACATCTCAAATGTTTTCAAGGACACAAAGCACTTGACACCCTGCCCTCTGTCCAAGACATCGACGTCTTTCCCAGGATGGATCCAGTTGTGTTCCACAGGCTTTTCCAGGAATCTTTACAGGGTAAATCCTAACCCCATAGACACTGGGAAATGTCCCCCTCCAAAGAGAAATGCCTGCTTTCGTAAAGGATTTTATTCTCCCTAAGTAGGTTTCTTTCCCCTACCCCTTTAAACATGTTATTGTTGTTGGAAATCCCTGAAAACCCAACCTTTTGGATTAGAGGGAAAGGGGAAACTTTCGAGGTAAATTAAAGCTAAAGAAGATGGAACAATAAAAAAAAGATTCCTTGCAATACTTTTGTCACGGAATATTTTCACTTCTCTAATTATGTTCCGTGAAATTCCAGCACTCCTGGTCTTCACTGGTAAACTGTTTTTAAATTCTCTTCTAGAATTATTTGTTGGCTGTGAAGTTGAGTTTGAGGAGTGAATGATTGCCAAGCCACATGGGCCATGCCATGGTCAGCTGAATATTTATCAGCAGCATTTTTGTTGCTTGTGTGGTTGCTCAAGCCTTTTGTGAGTAAGATTCATATATAGATCCTCAGGAGGATCAAGATAAGTAAATTACTAAATGAAAATAGAGGTTGATTTTAAAATTTAAACTGAGGAGCTTCTTTAATTCTGTTTTCATGGGCATTCCTGACCTTGGAAGTTGGCAAGGGTAGAAATTTCTGCAGTGGTGGTGAGGACACTGGAGCAACCTCCTACATCAACAATATCCTGAAGAAACACTGTCACTGCTTCTAACCAGATATTCCAAAAGCTGTTTTAAACTGTGGATTAAGACACTGGAAAGACAGTGATTAAAACTGTGAATTAAGACAGTGAACCTTTTATATGAAAGCCTGGGAAGAATGGAAAATAACCTGGCCTGAAGTAGTCCCTGCATTCATGCCTATATATTTACATATAAACTTTGTATATGAACTTTGTATATTTAATTTAACTATTTTGCACTCCAGTAAATTAGAATTAAATATGTTTCCTACAGCTGCAGGAGATGTCACCTTTGATTTCGAAAATCCTTGTGAAAAAAAGAATCCATCAGGCTGGGATCACAAACATGCAGCAGATCCAAGACTTGGAATAACAACTGAATTCCCAGAGCCTTTTAATTTCCCCAGTTCCCTGCTGGAAATGGGCTGTGAGAAAGTGTCATCCCAGGGAGGCTCCTTGTCTGTCATACTGAAGGAACATATCCATGTTCAATCTGGGAATAAGACAACTTTTCCTAAGGAATATGATAATTTTCCATTTACTTTAAAGTGAACTTGGATGTGTAGATCCATAGCACAGGGATCCAAAAGCTCCAAGGTGTGTTTGTTATATCTTATATGTTTATTCTTTTTATAAATATTATTTACTTGTAAGATTTATTCATTCTTATTTCCACGTACAATACCTTGTTGCCTCGGAGAAGAATGTATATACATAGGGTAATTAAACATATATGGGATGATTAAATACATCTTACCAATTTTAAGCAGTAAAAAAAATTTAAAAATACCCCAAAACACATTAACAGTTCTGGAAGTCCCCGAGTGCCAGAGAAAAATTTATTTTAATGATTTCCTCAGAAGATGCCTGAAGAATGGTGCAAATATTTCCTGTTGTGAGCAAGCTTTTAAAGACTGAAGGATAAACACACATTCACAACGTATAAAAATATCTCTGCACGTGCATATATTGAAATACACACAGGAATGGTCATGCAGAACACCCGAGTTGCACATCATTACTCTAGAAACAGCATAAATGGCTCTTTCTGATCCCTGTGTTTGGGAAAAAACCCAAACCCCATCAAATTCTAGATCACGCAGCGCTTAAAAATGAAAGTGCAAAATATGGACTGTGACCGTGTCTTATTTATAAATATGTGCTTCAAAAAGCCAGAATGTGCACTTTATTTTTAAATTCAAGGCACAAGGGGACATTGTTTTAAGCAGACACCCAAAGTAGCTCTCTTGAAAGATTAACTCTTAAAAGGAAGAATAATACAGATAATTTGAATAGCACCAGTGAGAGGGAGGCACCTCTGGAGGGGACTTCGGCTTTGCACAGTGGTGGGGGATTCTTTGATAAAATTATTTATTGCTGACACAGATGAGTGATACGACACAGGACATCGCCCTGGGGGTGGCAGGAGACAAATAAACCTCTCTGGAAAACATTTGTGGCCTCTTTTTTTAGGTGTTTAGCTCAGACGGTTAATGCTGGTACCCAGCGTGTGCCATCCAGGGCACATCGTGACTCCTCAGAGCACCTCCACGAGGGATTTTGCTTGAGCTTCTGTCCCAGTCCTTTCCCAGGGATAAAACCCTTTCTCTCCTCGCTTCTCTTCAGCAGAGGAGTTTTCTTGCTCCATAAAATATCTATTCTGTCACTGTGTTTTGGGAGAAGACCATCCATCCATTAAGGGCTGGGCACAGGCAGTTGGGACGAGAAATGCTAATGTATTTTGTAGTCTGTTGACTGAGGTCTCTGTGCAGGCAGAACACTCCTAATTTTAAGTGGTCTCCCCTGCTGCTGGGGCTGCTGACATGATTAAAATTAAGCACAGGTTTCAGTCCCTTCCTGAATCAAAGTTTAAATGAGATTCGAAATGGTTGCTTGACTTTACATCACATTAACATTAGCAATTTCCTGGCTATTGTTTTTCTTTCCCCACAGTGGTGACTTTTCCAAAATAGATCCCTCATCTGACTGTAAAGGTAAATGAAAATCAGGCCCATTAAATTAAACTGTCTGTAAAGCACTAATGCCTAACAAACAGTATCTTTACATTTAGATGGCATTTTTATCCTGAGGAATCTCAAATCACTCTATAAACCCTGACCTTGATCCTAAAGTCACTTACATATATGAGCAACTTTATATTGCATATCCAACAGGATTACACATAAATGTGTGGTTACCCATAGGCATATTAAAGATCTTAATCTGCAAGTGTCACTCTGGACAAATATTATTAAGTCTGGACTTTATACACAAACAATTAACAAGCTAAATTAAGGATTCAACCTGCTTTCATGCCATTTATCATATACCAAATAATATTTCTCGTCTGCATCCTCACAGCTGTTGCCTCCATCCTTTCTAAAGGAATGCAAGTAATTCCAGGATTTACTGGCAACTGTCACAAGGGAAGTGTTAATGAAAATCAGAACTGCAAGTCACATAAACTAGGCATCATTTGGGGTTTTTCACATTTTATTCTCGAATACTGTAAGTGCCAGATTAAAATCCACTAAGCATGTGATGACATCTGGCTGCTTTGCCAGATTTCATAGTCCTATTATGTTGACTAATCTGCTGAAAAGGTGAGTTGACCAAGTCCATAACAATATCACTCATAACTATAACTCCTATAAATTCTCCCTGGCTGCAGACTCGACTCAATATCCAGACAAGGTATCCTGATTTAGGAAACAGGGCACCCTAAAATTATTATTATTATTTAAAGTTTTACAGCATTCATCACCCTTCTGGCTGCTGCCCTTAATTTATACATAAACTACTAAATAACCCACCCTTTTTTCCCTAATTCTAAGCTACAAGAGCACAGGATTTAAAAGCACCTCTTGCATAAGAAGGCTGAGCCTTTTTTGTTGCAGACCTTTGCATTTTGGAGTCTTTGCACAGCCTGACCACAGTGCAGTGTAAATGCAGCCAGGTAAGTTTTTATCCCATTTCAATGCCCAAATCCTTTAGCCAGGTACAAGGTGACAGTGTTATTTACAAAGGAAACAGTGATTTTTACATGCCAGGCTCGGGGGGAATTGCCTTGTAGGCAGATATTTCAATAAATCTTTAAGGCACAGATTTTTATGTGCTGTGTCCTTTTGAATTAGCAAAGTCTCCCAGAACTGTACCCATCAAAAAACTCCTGATCACGCCGTGAAATACTCGCTGATGTTCTCCAGAGGAGTGCCCTGACTGAGGTCGACTTCATAATTTTAAAGCAAGATATAAAAGACAGATTCTTCTCTCTTATTTCTTTCATTCATCTTGACACTTGACAATCCTGCCTCTGCTGGGGTCAGCATGGGATTTGCTGTTTTACTCTTGTTGGACAACATTGCTCCTTGGTGGGAAAGATTCTGAGATCAGCAGCTGCCTTTGGAAAACAAATACCTTTCCCTCCCTCTCCTTCACGGGGTCTGTCAGTCTTTTGTTCAGTTCCACAAATAACCCAAACAATGTTGACAATGGCAGAAAACATTCTGTATCAAATGTTTGCCTCCTGGAAATTCAGCTGAACAGAGTTTTGTCATTATTTAACTTGCATAACCGAAGATGTATCAAACAACAGGGTCACTCACGCTTTTATTTTACTAAGCTGCTTAAAAAAATAAATCTATTTTCTCCCAAGAGAAAATATTTGATGTGGCTGTATCCCCTCTATTTGCTTCAGCAGAAGAAATTATTTGTCAAAATCACCCAGATAAAGTGTCATCTTCATTTTCCTTATATTACATAGAATTTCACACAAAAAATCCACTCATATATCTGGAGGGCTCTGTCTGTATTCAGCACTGGTACATGTACTAGATAGATGCTGATTATTCTGCTCAAGCACTTCTCATTATTCTATTTAAGCACTGATCACTCAGCATGGCCTGGAGATAAGATAAAAATCAGCTTTATTTCTTATTCTGAGAAAAGCTGACATCAGGATCAATAAATCCTGACAGAAGCTATTAACATTTTAATGAGTTACTCAATAATATTCTAAAGATGTGCTGGCAAGTCAAGCCTCCTTTGATTAAGGACAAATTTCTTAGACTACTGTAAATATATATTTCAAGGTCCACAATGCAAAGCTGTCACCTATCAATCAAGAAAAAAGGGCAAAAGTCATGACTAAAGAAACTGAGGAAGGGCCTATCCACATGATTATAATGATTACTGTACAGGATGGAACTTTTCAAGATGCCATTCATCTTAACCAAACAGAGCCAAATATTAGTTGTGGGGTCGTGTGTTTGGCTGTCACACAACTGAAGGGGTGTCTTCCTTCCACAACGTACAGAAACCCCACAATTTTTGGGAGCAGCTGGACATGCTTGAATGGAAAAGCAAACACAGGCAGAAAATCGGGTGAATTGGATGGAAAGTGTCTGTGCAAACTGTGCTGAGCCTCAAGAAAGAGGAACAAGGGGCCAAAAAGGTAAAATATTCTTGTCCAAGGGTGAATTTTGCCCTTTAATTGCACCAAAATCAGGATTTGACCTAAAGGAGAGATGCTGACATGGCGTTAAACGTTGCAATAAATCTGTTGTCAGGATCGTGCTATTGAGCATAATGCCAATAGGTTACAGGAAAATCCTGGCTGGGTTTTCCATGCTTACAGAATATTGACTGGAGAGCAGCATTTTAATAAACAAATGGGAGTCTTTGAGCACAAAGTCAGGCATGACTTTTCCAAGGGAGGCATTCCAAGAGAATCCAGAGCGCTGCACAGCAAAAGGGCTGGAGGGGCTCTCCATCAGGAATTGGGGAAAGCTGGGCAGGTCACATAAAATCACATTAGCAAGTCTTCCCTGTAAGTATGAACATATGGAAACATGAATCATGGAACAGCTCCTCCATGGGCCTGCCTGGCTCACAATGAAGGCATTCATTGACTCCAGTGGGAGGTGTTGCTCCAAACAGGACATGAAACTCTCATCAAACACAAAGGAAAAAGGGCTGAAAGCACAGAAGTGGCAGCAGAATGCCCTCAGATATTTTGTGTCATGGATGGCAAGCTCCTTGAAGATGGCTCGTGGTGTTCTAACACCTGAATTACAGTCATAATGTAGGAAATATTCAGTCATGATCAAGAACTGACTGCAAAAAAAATCCAAGACGCTCTTTCTGCACCTGCAGAGGATGCCCAAAATATGGAACTGAAGCTCTGGGGTTCCATGACCAGAATACTGACAGTTCCTAAAACACAAATTTAAATGAAGGCACAGAACTGCCTCAGCCACTGTGGAGCACTCTGGGGCTTTATAATGAAGACTTCCTGTGAAATGAAACAAAGAAAAGGAAGGAAAATGTTTAAAAAAGAAGAAAAAAATCTGAATAATTTACAGAAGGTTCTCTCTTTTGCAATTGCCCACATTTAAGGGTTTAAAATGCCGCCACGTGAAAATGCTCCAGTCAATCATCTCTTGGTGACTTCTCCCAGGCATCCTGCTGGGAAATGAGGAGCACGAGGGCTTCACAAGCAGCAGGTCCTGCAGCTGTTGAGTGAATTGAACTCCACCACACTGCAGAGGGAAATATCCCAGCTTTCTCCTCTTGGTGCTTTCCCTGTATATTACATATATGACGTGTGTGCATGTGCACAAACAAAACAGAAGAGATGCCAGGATTTCGGGAGCAAAATGAATAACTTTGGTATTCATAAATAATTCAACAACTGGGGCTTTGTTGCCATCGAGTTGCTGTTGGCACTCACTAATAGACATGACATTTATTTACCTCTCTGACAGCCTCGGTGCCTCATGACATAAACCAGCATTTATGGGACTAAGCCCTGAAAACAAAACCCTCAGGAGAGTTCCTGAATGCCACTTCAGCACGTTGGGCAGGTGGGAAAGGGGTGGATGGCACCCAAACCCGTTCATACAATCTTATTTTTTTCTTTATTTTTTGAAAGATTGGTCGGGCACTCGTTGCTCATAAATAAGAACAGTCAGGAATAAGTTCATAAACAGATGTATTTCTTGTAATTACTGTTTTGATTGGAAGGATTGTCTTGCAGTCTATCCATGGGCAATGCTGGAGGTTTGCTTGGTGAAGCAGAGAATGTGTTTTGGAGACTGTGGACATTGCTTGCTCCTTTTTTCTGTAGAAGTTCTTGCACTGAACAGGATCACCCATGTCATCCAAAGGTGAGGAACAAGCTCATGTAGAGACTGGATAATATCAGGTTCTTCTTCACATCAATTTTTAGGCACGTGAAGTTTTTCAGGCCCTTAAATCCTTTCAGGCCCTTCATCTGCAAACGGCCCAGAGTGGCTCCAAACCCCCCCCTCCTCAGAGCTGTGCAGGTCCAGACCCTTCCTGGGAGCCACTGAATAATCTTCTCCACTGCAGACATCATGTATAATGGATGAGCAAAGCCTAAGGGTCGGCCTCAGTCCCTGTCCCTGCCTTCCTGCTCCAGGAGCACCTGATTAGAACATCACTGTCCTTCTGCACACAATGACCCTCGAGGGCTCTTTGTGTGTGTGTGACCCAGTAAACAGAGCAGTGCCCAGCCCCACCAGCAGCCCTGTCACCAGGGCACTGTCTCTTGAGAGCCTCGAACAACCTGTGTCCTGAGAAGTGCTTCAGCTGCTGAACTGGGGTACAAAAGGTCATTGTGGCCACCGAAACCTCTTGCTCTTTTTTTGAGCCCGGGTGATAAAGGAGGGGAGTGACCTCTTGAAAGGAACAATGGGCTGGGTTAAGAGCCTAAACCTCCAGAAGGAGACAAATGCAAGGCAGGCTGCTCCCTAAAGCGTTTTTCACTCCCACTCAGCAGGTCCCAGACGGTGAACAGGGGAGCCAAGTGTCAGCCTGAGCCCCAAGGCAGGACACACAAGAGCATTTCCACCCCTCTGTGCACCCAAAGGCCCAGCTCAGGTGTTGTTTGATACCCGGGTTAGGCTCAGTTTTGGTGCAAACGCATTCTGGTGACTTCACTGTAGAAGGACAGACAGGAATAAGATCTCATGTCCCCTCACAGCTTTGTGGGTTCTTGTGAAAGGCATGTTTTTCAAAAACAACTCATTCTCTTTCAAGGAACTTCCAAAGGAGATGAATCGAAGTCTTCCTCTCAATTTTTTTTTAAAGCTCCCTCAATCAGATAGATCAAATGCAGCTGCTACAAGTTTAAAAAACAAAATTAATTGGAAATAAACTCCCAATTCCTATTAGTGTTAACAGGCCTGGCATAAAGGACTTAAAACCCTGGAATATTTAACAGACTATTCTGTTTATTTCTATTTCCCATCCTAGATTTTATTTCCAGGCTTTATTCTCCCATTCATTCAAATTTTTCTTCACACACCATGTATTCTGTGTGTTTGGTTATTGACATTCTTTATTTTTTTCTGAATTCCCTCCAGTTGACTCCAATTGACACCTCCAGGCTCTGCTCCTGCCCAACCCCTGGATGTCATTCAACCTTGGCAGAGTGGACTGTGGCTCATCTAATGACCTACCATGAGAAGGAGGTCTCTTCTTACAGAGTTACCATCTCTCAGATTGTTCCTTGTCCTGTGTCTATGAAATTCCCTACACAGCAATTTGCCCTCATTCTGACTGAAAATAAAATGTAAGAAAAATTGCACGTATGTAAATATTGATTTTATAGCATATAAATAAATCCAGCTGTGTCCTGGGCTGATCCCCCAGCATGGGCAGCAGGGCAGGGGGAGATTGTGCCCCTCTGCCCCTCAGGGGAGACCCCCCTGCAGAGCTGCTCCAGCCCTGGGGAACAGCACAGCAAGGACATGGAGCTGCTGGAGAGAGTCCAGAGCAGGAACCAAGAGGATCCCAGGGCTGGAGCAGCTCTGCTGGGAGGAAAGGCTGGGAGAGCTGGGATTGTTCAGCCTGGAGAGGAGAAGCTTTGGGGTGACCTGATTGTGGCCTTGCAGGGCCTGAAGGAGCTCCAGGAAAGATGGAGAGAGACTAACTCCAAGGGCTGGAGGGACAGGACAAGGAGAATGGCTTCAAACTGAAAGCCAATAGGGTTAGATGGGATATTGGGAAGAAATTGTTGGCTGTGAAGGTGGTGAGGCCCTGGCCCAGGTTGTCCAGAGAAGCTGTGGCTGTCCCTGGATCCCTGGAAGTGTCCAAGGCCAGGTTGGACGGGGCTTGGAGCAACCTGGGCTAGTGGAAGGTGTCCCTGCCATGGCAGGGGGTGGCACTGGATGATCTTTAAAGACCCTTCCACCCCAAACCATTCTGTGCTTCTATGACTACAAAATGCTGTTTCTCAGTTCTGTAGCCACACTGTAGAATTAAATTGAATTCTTTCACTATTTATGTGTTTTCCCAAACTGGAGTCATCTGCAAACATGATCAGCCCGTTGCTTATTCAAGTCAGTAATGAAAATATTGACCAGTAGCAGATCCAGGACAGACTGCTGCAAAAACCTGCTCACCAGAGCATCCCATGCCATTACTGACCACTGACAACTACTGCCCAGGGGCAGTGCCCCAAACACCTTTATTTTTTCCTTTTCCAGTCTTCTGGGACACGAGTGGTCTTCCCCAAAGTCTTCTGTCAAAAGCTTTCCCATTATGTTCCATGATCTTCTGTTTGCTACTCAAGCAGCACCTTTGCTGCCTCCCACTCCCTGCTCCCACCCTCACTGCCAGTTTTGGGCGGGAAGAGATGAGGCCTCCCAGGACCATCTCTCCTCTGCTCTCAACACGAGGCATTTTTGGATGATGTTCTGGGAGTTCTGAGGCGTTTTGTGCTCTGGCAGGGCCCTGGGGCAGAGGCAGCATGTTTGATCCTCTTCTGCCCTCTTCCTGTGGCACTGAGAGGTTTTGGCAAGAGGATCTAAGTGGTTTTACAGAGTTTTGGCTGTAATTTAATGTCTTAAGGTTGGTGCAGCAAATCCATACTCCACGTGCTCTTTCAGACTGGACATCTGCCTCAGGACAGGGATCCAAGTGATCCTTCCCTGCCTGTGTTTTTCTGCATCCAATATTCTTGCTGTCCCATGTAAACTGCCTTCATTTCATGCCTTGGAATCTCTGACTTCCTCACTGTATAGTCATGCTGTGCTTTTGTGCTCATCTGGGAGTACCTGATTTAGTTTCTGACTTCTGTACACTCTCTCCTTGTGTTTCAGACCCATGAAAAGAACTCACAGTTTAGCCTTGTGGGTCTCCTCTATGCCATTTTTCCATTCCCTTGGTTTATAATAGCATTTTCTTAATGAACCTTCCCACTGCCTTGATCCAATTTTCTGGGAGATTGGTCCTGTAAAGCCTCTGACCACTGAAATCACAGAATCACAGAATGGTTTGGGTAGGGAGGGACCTTAAAGATCATCCAGTTCCACCTCCTGCCATGGGCAGGGACACCTTCCACTAGCCCAAGTTGCTCCAAGCTCTGTCCAATGTGGCCTTGGACACTTCCAGGGATGAGGGAGCCACAGCTTCTCTGAGCAACTTGTGCTGTGCCTTCCAGCCCAAACCATTCTATGATTCTATGATTTTTTCTTTTCCACTGCCCTGTCCCCTAACAGGTTCATCTGCTATTGGAACAGAAGAATAACCTCCACATCCAGGGGACACTCACCTCCAATCCTTGAGGTTGACTAATTCATATTAATTATACAATTATATAATACACACATAAATTCTGTTATGAAATTACTGTTTTTTGTTGATGCCACTGAAGATATCACTCACTTCCTTTGGGATACAAACTTCCTACACTGTGCTGTTAATGCTCTCATGTTGTAATTAACACTCATCCTGCTCCTTCCTCCTGCTGCTCTCTAATTTGCCTCCAGTGACATTCCCCTAGTAAGCATCCCCTGTGCCAGGTGTCATTCCCAGCCTGCATTCCCTCCTCGCTGCAGTGAATTTGGAAATTCCCAGCCCACCATCTGGGTCCTGACTCTGCCTCTCAGAGATGCAGGAGAACAAGACTTCCAGAATATAGTTCTCTCCTTAGTCTGAAGGGATTAAAGACATCATTTGTAAGGGAGCCAAACAACGTGTGATCACTAAAGCAATGTCTACAGAGGGGTCCAGTAGTTTTTGTGAAGATTGGACATCAGGAGGAATTTCTCCCTGGAAAGGGTGGTCAGGCCTTGGCAGGGGCTGCCCAGGGAGGTTTGGAGTGCCCAGCCCTGGAGGTGTCCCAGGAAGGCCTGGCCGTGGCACTCAGTGCTCTGGGCTGGGGGACAAGGTGGGGATCAGGCACAGCTTGGACTCCATGGTCTGGGAGGTGTTTTCCAGCCTCAGTGATTCTGGGATTCTGTGATTTGGGCAAGATACTGTGAATAAGTTCATTAAAGCCACCAGGACTTCATAGCTGCCTTGACTGATGAGATGATCTCTGGGAAACCACTGAATTTTAGCACATAATAAACAATAAATAAATGATCTGCACCCAGAGGCTTTGCCACCACAGCCCCAAGGATTAACAACAGCTCACAAAACACCTGAACCTTCTGCTGTCTCCATTATGAGGCAAAGCTTCAGTGGGCTGTAATTACACTTCTCCTACTCTGGCCACTGCTCTCCGAGTCTCCCTCCTCTCCACCCTCCCGAAGGGCTCTTTGCTGCTTTTTAATGGAACAGCCTGAACAAACATCAAGCTTCCAGTGCAGCAATGCAACGCTGGTTACTAAGCAGCCTTTGTAAAGATCGTGCACTGCTCAAACCCCCTCCCCCTTTTGGCACTTGGATGCCATCAGCACAACAGGCCCCCGTCCGTAGGGAAGTGCTGACACCATCACACGAGTTTTCTGCTCCCATATTATGCTTTTAACACGCTGCTTATGCTGAGGCAGCTGGACAAAACCATGGTGATGACTCTCAGCTAAAAATACCCGGTGTGTACTATCCAAGGAATCTAACAAAAACATTAAATAACGTCCCAGGAAATCAAATTTATAGCGCAGGAAGGGTTTAGTGACTTCGTTGCTCGGATTACAGGCTGGATATCGGTTTCATCATCAGCAACCTCCAATTTCCTGTTTTGCTTATCCTAAAATTACTGTTTTCTTTTTTTAATGTTTGCACGGCCCGCATGGCAACAGCCAGGCTGAGATTAGATACAGGGGTTTTCTAGGATGGATTAAATGCCCTGTTTGTCCTGTGATGTTTTAAGAAATAATAATGAAAAAAATCAGGAGTTGAACGTATATAAAACACAAATGGTGATTATATGGCTTTTTTACTATTGGAAAAAGTCTGATTCATGGCTATGTGTGCATTATGACCCTGCTTTGGAACTGTTCCTTCTCACTGACTAATAAATGCCACCAGACCTCTGGCAGTTCATAATAATGTTATATATTTCTAGTCTTTACAACAACTTGTTTGCCTCTTCTGTCCTTACCTGTATGAATCACACACTGTGTCATCTCTTTGTGCTTAAAAACTCCCCTGTTAATCTTAAAAGTTGCCTGGTCTTGCAAAAGCCTGACCCAAGCCCATTGTCTCACCCACCTGTGGACCTCCCTGATTGCAGAGTGATTTTTTGTTTTCGAGGATAAATGTATTTCTTTGTCATTCCCAAGCATTCTGGGAAGCTGGATCTTTTTCCTCTAGTGCAGAGCTTCAAACCCCACTGATAAGTCTTAAAACTCCTCTCAAGCTGTGACATTTCAGTGGCCTCACCCGAGGAGATTCCTGTAGAAGGTTTGGTGCTGCCTGGAGATTGTCCAGTCGGACTCACAAGGGTTGGAATCATGGAATTCTAGAATTATTTGGGTTAGAAGGGACCTTAAAGATAATTTCCAACCCCCTGCAATGGGCAGGGACACCTCCCATTATTCCAGGTTGCTCCAAGCCCCTTCCAACCTGACCTAAATGCTAAAAATGCTGTATTTTCCATTTGGGAAAAAGACCCACTGTAAGATATGCTGAGATGCAAACTCAATATTAATGTATAAAATAAATTCAGCTCCACGACCACATTAAGAGTTATAAAAATGCAGGTTATTTATATATGTAGGACCCCACAGCAAATTTCTCTTGTCCTCTTGCAAGCAGCCAAATCTCCTGGTTGAAAAGCAAATATTAGCTAACAGACATTCAAACTAAACCAATAATTACCCACGCAAGTAATTGTTTCCTATTTGCAAGATCTGACTTGCTGTCTGCTGAAGCAGTTACAATATAGTTTTGGGGCTATTTCCTTCTTCTTTTCCTTGAAGAACAATGCAACAGCATTCAGAAAATTTTCCCCTCTGGTGTGGGTGGTGTTGGCTTGAAATGGGTTTGGACCAGGCAAGGTAGAACTTCTGACACAGCACTTGTGGGATCAGCCTGGCTGACACCAACAATTGCTGCATTTGTAATGTCACTGTGACTCTACTGATGCTTTATTTATCTAAGTGAAGTAGGGCTTAATTTATGGAACAAAATATTTTAAATACATGGTAAATGTGTATTGTAAATATGGACCTAAATATGAGGATGTAAACAGCAAGTTGCTTTGAGTTACAGATGGTGTCTCTATCATCAGCTCTTAAAAAGTTTTTCCATAAAGAAATTGTAAAATTGTGGGACAAAGAACTGTTGTCAAGATTTGGCTTTTCTAGATGGTTGTCTGATTTTAGAAACTAAGATAATATTGTTGTTATTATTATTATTATTATTATTATTATCAGTAGCAGCAGCCATTAAGATAATAATCATAGTAATTAAGATAATAACAAAGAGAAATGAAATGGCATGGCAGTCTTAAATCTCTGACACTCTACACAAAAAATATTGCCCACGAATCACATTTTAGTCAGTATTTTTTGCCTCTGCTCTCTGCCCTACTGAGCAAGATCCATGGGCTGTGTGTGGTTTTCCAGCCTCAGTCTTCCTTCAAAGAGGAAGATTAACACTAAGAAGTAAAAACTTGTATCACAACTTGGTGTTCACTTCTTTTTCCTTCTGCTTTAGCCTCTTACTAAGTGGTACCTGTTTAATACCAGATAATCTGTTTTCCTGAAGCTTTTGGTGAGTTTATGTGTTAATGCACAACCAATGGGGGAAGAAGAGAAGGTGGCTCTGGTGCAAAACAAGAGTCTTCAATGATGAGAGAGCCATGAAAGTCACGTTCAGTGCAAATCACTGATGGGACAATCTTCTTTTTAAGCAGTGCTGAATCACCCTCACAAATCTGCCCTCTACCTGTTGGACAAAGAATAAAATCATTGATCCTTCTACTCAGGTTTTTCATGGGCTCTGCAAATTTTCCAGCCATGAGTGGAAGAGGAGATGCCAAAATGACCACGTTGAGGTTTCCATCAGGTTTCCAAATACCTCACAAAAAGTCTTGCTTGCCTGCTCAAATAATTTGAAACTCGATCAAGGCGACAAAACCCTGCCTTGTAGTACACAGCAGTCCACACATTTATCCAGCAGCGTTTGGATAATCCAGGTTCTGTCACAGAATCACTGAGGCTGGAAAAGACCTTCAAGATCATCAACCTGTGCCCCATCCCCATCTCATCCCCCAGCCCAGAGCACTGAGTGCTACATTCAGTCCTTCCTTGAACACCTCCAGGGGTGGGGACTCCAAACCTCCCTGGGCAGCCCCTGCCAAGGCCTGACCACCTTTTCCAGGGAGAAATTCCTCCTCCTGTCCAACCTGCACCTCCTCTGGAGCAGCTTGGGGGGCTTTATCCTCTCGTCCTGAAGAGAATCAATGTCTTGCCTTGGACTCTTTGCTCCCCCAACCCTGGTGGGGACCCAGCTGCTCCCCCCGGATTGCGTGGAAATCAAACAACTCCCGTTTTCCTTCACGCGGTATGTGGTCTTACCTCCCTATCTCTACCAAGGTTTGCCACTGCAGCACGGTCTCCCTTGCTCTTTAACTGTATTTTATTTCAACAGGTGCCTTTCCAGCAGAGCAGCAACTCAGCCAGCACTCACCTCCCGTCATGGCACACGTCTGCAGACCTGCAGCTGCTTATGCCAAGCCACATTTGTCCCGCTCACCGTGCAGCCAGATTGCATTTCTGGTAGGACTTACTACCGAAGGAACGGGTCAGGCAGGCAGGAATTTTTTTTTTTTTTTTTTTTTTGACAAAGGCTTCTTTAAAAGGGCCCCTATCAATCTATTGTGTACTGTATTTCACTCACACTTTATGAAACAGGGCCGGGGAAAACGTTCATCGGCGAGGAATTCCCCGAAGAGAGGCGCGTCGGGGTCTTTCCGTATTGTTATGAATGAAACTCGGGGTTTCAGGTATCAGCCCTCAGAAAAGAAATCACTTGGGCATTTCCACCCATTTCCACCCCCTCTCAATTTTAAAATAACTGCTTTAAAAGTGTGTGTTTATATGTTAAGGCATAATACACACACACACACACAGAGAACAGCGACTGCTGCTCCTGATGCACCGAATGACCGAAAAATTGGCCACGGTTCAGAGAATACTCCTTGTTTTGGAGACTGTCATGACAGGCAGGGATTAGATTTTACATGAGTGGTGATGAGGATACTTCTGCTGACATGTGGGGGCTGTATGTTTTCTTGCCAACGGGGCTGAGCCACGTAATTCATCTTCCTCCCCGAGAAAAGAGCACACGGGATACAGAGACTCCCTGTTTAGACAGGGAGGGCTGCAGGGTGCACAGATTCAATATCTTGGATCCAAGATGAGGGATTATTAATGCTCTTTTTCTCCCTGGTGATCATTTAGAATTTCTTACTTTGGGCAGCCCAGGTTGGCATTGCTACAGAGCAACTGTGCTAGGTTGTCACTTAAGCAAAAACAGCAGAAAATCATCCCCTGCAGATGTAGAAATGCACTGATTTGGGACATTTTAAATCCATATTTTGTTTCAAAAGTCCTCATCGCTTCTAATTTACTCTTTACTGCTGGATTATAAGAAGGGCATGTTTCCTCAGTTTTTCTACAATCACTCCACAATATATGAATTTTTTTTAAACTTCTACTTTTCATACCTTAAGAATGTATTCTTGTGGGGGATAGAGCACCCAGATAAATATGGGAGGAGCTGCAGCATCAAACATCCCAACAGAAGCTGGTTATCACCAGTCAGTAAATACAGATTTATGGTGAATAGCTACTTTTAGATCCCTCATTTACAGAACAGCAAAAACATAAAAGCAAAATGTTTATGTTCTGTATTATATTTGATATATCATATGAACATTCATATTTTAAAAGAATTTATTTAAGGAAGTTACTGGCAATATTTTGTTGTTGAAGAGCGTAAACTGAGAGGACTGGACATCATTTTATTCTAAATCAGTGCAATTTTTTAACTGATCAGCATTTACCATGTTTTCTAATTACACATGTAATGCCTAATGAAGCTGGCAAGCAGTTAAAACCCCCTGGTAAGTGTGTTTCAACTTTTGCCAGAGTCACAGTACAGGGTGGGTTTATATTTTGGAATCTTCTCCCATGATGGGACTTCTGGTCTGGAGCAATTTCCATGCTCCCCTCTTTTTTTTTTTTTTCTTTTAACTAACTTTAATGAAATAAAAATGAACCTAGAAACTTATGCCAAACAATAAAACTTGAGATTAGCAAGCTTTAAAAATGTTGTCTGCCATTTCAGCCCAGAAGTTTGGGATTTCTGGGTTTGAGAAAGGTCACGAGTGATAAAACAGGTACAGTAAAAGAGACTGTTTTCATGGTATTTCCAGTAAATCATGCTGGGCAATGAGATTTCCAGTTTACCTCTAGTGGCTTGAGGTCTGAATAAAGAGAATTAATTTATTAAGATTCACTCATCACTTGGGCTGAGCCTGACCCAGGGCTTGTGTTGCAAATGCAGGTGTGGCTTCCAAACCACCTTGCAATCTTCAGTTTTGAGTCTGAAGTTCAAATGAAAGCACAACTCGAAAACCAGGAGCTCAGCTATGACCTTGTTTTGTTCCAGTTCCTACCTCAGGTAGCGATTTAACTCATGCTTGCCTGAATCTTAGCTTTTGCTTGCCAAAAATTTGCCAAACCGAGCTCAAACTTGGGTTCAGCAGCGGTGTTGTGGTGGCAACGAGGGTCAGGAGCAGGGTGTGAAGCACCATGAACTGAACAATTCCTATTTGAAAAAGTAAAAAATACCTCCTAAGCTTCTTTTATTACGATGACACACAGTTACAACAGGAGGAGGAGTGAATTCTGTTTGCCAGGGGAGGTTTATGTGGGACATCAGGAGGAATTTCTCCCTGGAAAGGGTGGTGAGGCCTTGGCAGGGGCTGCCCTGGGAGGTTTGGAGTCCTCAGACCTGGAGGTGTCCCAGGAAGGCCTGGCCGTGGCACTCAGTGCTCTGGGCTGGGGGACAAGGTGGGGATGGATCACATGTTGGACTCGATGACCTTGGAGGGCTTTTCAAACCTGTGATTATGTGATATTTTCTAAGACAATGGGAGCATGTTTTGGAAACACGTGCGGAACGCTTTCCTCCAGATCTGGCATCCAGATTTTGGAAGGAGTCAGATCTATTTAAATATGCTCTGTGAAAGCATCAAAAAGGAAAGGCTTGTAACAGTGAGGGCATTTCTGCACTGGGACGTGGAGAGTTGATGCATTAAAGGATCTCCAGCAGCTGCTGTGCAGGCACTGCAGTGACAGGCCAAGTATTCCCACATTCCTTATGGGAATAGTACTTCTTGCTCTAGGTCTTTGAGATTCCCAACAGAGAAAGGGGCATTTCTCCACAGTGCAGCAAAATCTGGTCCCCAGGCAGGGTTTTTGGGAGGATACCACTATCCTTAGAAGGCTGGACTGAAACAGGTCTGCTGTTTCTTCGTGAATCCCATTTAGCTTTTGCTGTGATGTCCTTGGGAGCATTTTATCGGACACTCAGGCAGAAGAAAGGCGGGAAAGGTACTTTGAGGGGCTGCAGATTTCTGCTGGAATTTAAGATTGGAAGCCTGAGTTCTGAGTTGGAGGCCAATAAACCTCTACCTGTTAGAGCAGCTGTTCCAAAAGGAGGCAATCCAGGGGAAAAAGGGACCTGGGTATGTAAGGTGTCAGGAAATAGCACCCTAAGAACTTCTGTGGTTGACTCAGGACCCAAGACACTGCAAACATAGAGCTTGATTCGTGTGCAATCCAAAATCAAAGATTGTCTAGTCTGGGGCCAGGAGCTGGACTTGTATGATCCTTGTGGGTCTCTTCCAACTCAGGATATTCTGTGATTCCACGAGATTAGCAGCCACCAGACCTATCTGAGGCCAAGCCCTGCTTGCCACAGTAGAAAAGGTCAGAAGGAGATGTTCATTCTCTTCCAAGGGGAGCCACCAAAGTAGACAAAAGACACCAGAAAAAAAACAAGAAAAAAAACCAAAATGTTCCTCATGTCTCCACTTTCTGACAGGAAAATTGAGGCAGAGGAGGGTTAGTTCAATCCATATCTTCTACAGAATCTGCTGCAGGCTTGAAAACTGTGTCTGGTATCTGAAATCCAGGTCCAGATCCTTTAATATAATCCCACTTCCTTGTTTCCTCCTCCACTGAAACTTCTTGGTGGAAGCCTGAGGTCCCACTGCCAAAACGGCTGCCTCAACATGTATTTTTTTTTTTATTTATTCATATTTCAGCCCTGATTTTCAGTAGAAACCACAGCTTCTCCAGCCTGGCTCTTCCTTTTGACGCTGCAACAACAAACCACGTTTTGCTCATCCCTTTCTCCCAACGGGAGTATCGTGCACTGTGCTTGGAAACACTCCGTGCTGGAAACACTCTGCTCAAGATCCAGCACTCAGAGCTCTAACACCCATTTCTTATCTGTGTCAAACAAAAGTTTATGGGGAAAAAGATGCAATCTTTGTTTTTATAGCTTTATTTTTATTTCATCTTCTCCGCCTCCAGATCCCCTGTTCTCAGTGTCTGTGTAGCAGCAGCAGGAAAAGGAGAAAGAGGGAGGCTTAGGATGAACTGTTGTGCTAAAAATGAGGTGTCTTCAAAAGAAACCCCCTTTCACCTCAAAACAGTTGCTGATTTTACCCACCAAATGCACTGATGCCAATGAGAAAAATGCCAAGATGCATCAGGACAGCCACAGCCACCGGGCAAAACCAACTGGGAGCAAGGATCCCTCGTTGAGCTCAACGAGTCTTTTGTGATTTCCAATGCACTACGAAAAAAATGCCTTCAAATTACCCAAGAAGTATGTTAATAGCTGACTAATGCACAAGCTGGCAGGAATCATTGCTGCCTGAGCACGGCTCATTAATCTTGGCGTTCGTTAAAAAAAAAAAGAAATCCCAAACTTTTTAATAAACAATTTTTATTTAAGAAGTAAAGAGAACGGCCCAGGCAAGGGGAGCTCCCGTCTGAAAATAAAACAGTTATTTGCCTTTTTTTTTTTTTTTTGGCCTGTAAAGCCATCTTTCTTCCATCCCCAGCTTTGGAAATGCACCGAGTGCTTTCCACTCCTGTAAACGCTCAGGGCTAATTTTTTACTCTTTCTTTTCACCTTTGCAAACCTGAAAACCCCTTGCTGTCCTGCAGACATTTCTGCACGAGGTGGGCAGCGTTTTTCTCTCTGGGGAAGAGCTGGGGGGGATCCTGGGGAGCAGAAATGAGAGGAGAGAATTTCTTGCTGACAGCTGGACAAGGCTTTGGGTGCTGGCCCACAGCACTTCACAGCAGTTCAGACCCATTTGTGGTTGTGTCTCCACACAAGAAGAGACCTCAGGGTTTCCCTGCCCTCCCAGGAAATGCTGCACTTCGTGAAATAGAACCCTGAGATAATTTTTTATGGCCTTCCTGTTGCCTCCCACTTGTGACTGTGGTCTGAAGTGTTGGAATGGAAGACATAATTCTGTCCAGCCCTGTTCTTTGGGATTCCTTTGTTGGTACATCATGACTAGTTCAATGCAGTAGTGAAAATGAAGGATAAACTGCATTATTATTTCAAATATTATATTATATATAACAGATCACTTACAGTTATACATTGTATATAACTGCACTGTTATTAAACTGCATAGTAATGATGATATATTATATTATATATAATTATTATATCAAACATGAATGGGTTTGGTGATGTTCTGTCAGTAACCACAGGGGCAGAGCAACTTAACATGAGATGTGAAGTCCTGATTGTACAGAGCAGAGGGAGAAAAAACCATCTGATCAGTGTTATCCCTGATATTCTGCTTTCACACACATCTCACACACACACACACGCTAACTTTCCTAAGTAAATGCTCTTCCAGGTTTCTACAATATTTTTATTTGCCTTTCAAAACAAACCAGGCTTCAGGATTTATTAATGCAGCAATTAGTATGCTGATCATGCCCAGCATGCTTAAATCTTTATTGGCTGTATGCAGCACCGAAAGTTTTAGTTTTATTAAACCTGAGCCTCCTACATACTGCTGTTTAGTGTGTGTTACAGAACTAAGATCAGCTCTGAGTGTAATGTAACCCACATGTTGGATTGCTCGCTCCAGTGACTTACAGAAATATTTCAGGTAGCAAGTATTTTCTTAGTACTCTGTTATAAAAATATGTCAGGCACACAATGTTTGCATTATATGCTCCTTTTTTTTTTTTTTTTTCTGTTGCAGAAAGAGAATTCTGCACCGAACCCCTGTGATCCATCCTGAGCTCTGTGTGTGTGTGTGTGCACCGTGTTTCAAACCATGCTGTGAATCATCCTGTTTCAGTGGTTTTGTGGTGTGGTAGACAGTGGGTTAAATTAAAGTACAGTTGCCTCCATCAGACAGACGGATAAATAAATAAACAGATCACACACTGTATCCATAAAACAAAAACTAGGCACGGGCTGTATGTTTGATCCTCATGAAGGAAGGGGGAAGCATAGCTGTGATTTTATTTTTCCCCAGCAAGTGCCAGGGGCTGCAGGAAGTCTGCCAGGAGTGATGCAAGGAATACTGATCTTTGCAGAATTGTCTTTCTTTCATATTCTGGTGACCAAAATGTCAGTGTGTGATGGAGAAGCCTCCTGAGAAGCCCTTGCCTGAGCCCCTCAAGGCAGCTCAGTTCTCCTTCTTACTTACAAGGATCAACTGGATTCTTCCTACAAGTTCAATCCTTCCCCCTCCACAGGATCCAGCTGCAATACCAGTGTTTCCACCATCCATAGGAAAGAGGAGAGCCAGGGCTGATATAATTCTGCAAAAATAATTGTAACAGGTGATGCAGAGGCTTGGCCAGGTGGTTAAAGAGGTTTATTCCCTTACACCACAAAAACCTACCTTGCCGAGTTTTTTTTCAGATTCAATCTGCAGCAATTTAAACAACTCCTCTGACTAACACAAATAGTCTAAAGAGACCTTCAACAACATATGAGCTGCCCCCTGTAATATTCAGTTTAGTTCTGGTTCCAACAGATGAACTTTCAGACTTTAGCTCCGGGTGACGTCCCCAGCCGTCCATCCCCATTTCATAGAATCAGAGGATCACAGAATTCCATCCCAGCTAATCATGTTCTGCAAAAGGGGAGGAGGGAAATGGCTTTGCTGTTTTGCTTACACTGACCTGACACCACATGTGGACACCCTGCTTGATATCTTCATTTTCTGTGGCAGGATTTGCCCAAGCCTCCCTGTCCCAGCTCCCCCGAGTGTAGGATTTAGGAGTGAGGGTGGATGGAGAGCTCTGCATCTGCAAAGCAAGAACAGTTCAGGACTCACCAAATTACACTGGGAAAAGGAACCTGAAGGCCAGCAGTGGAACTCCAAGGCCCCACCACTCTGTAGCCAAAATTCCATGTTTAAACATATTGCACTTTGTTATTCCAAGATAACTGGCAAAGCTGTTCTCCAGAGGGGGTGGAATTAGTAGATAGCCCTTGAAGCCAGCCCACAAATTTCTGCTCCATCAGCTGAATACATTTGAAAGTCAACACACTCGGGCTTTGTTGGAGCTAATTCCAGCACTTAGGATTTAAAGTGTGAATCCCCCTCCCTCGCCCATAAACACACACATTTAAATGTGTTCAGTTTGAGTGTTTCAAGTCATCTCAAATTCCATGGCATCCACTGAAAAAAAAAAAAAGCCAGTCTAAAGTCAACAAAACCCACAATGATGTTGTAAGGAGAGGGGCTATTGGGAATTCATTTCTGTTTTCTATGTTATAACCACCACTGTTTGCACAATTTCTAGGCCTGAAGACACGGCCTTGAAGTTAAATTGGGTTTATCTTCTTTGTTAATCGTCGTAAGTAGAAATACAGTTTTTTAGATTTAGTAGAGCTCTAGTCAGATTATAAAAAACCCTGAAAGAGTTAAATTTGATGTAAAACAAGTGTTTTGGGGATTTAAGCATGCGTTTTTCTCAAAATTCATAATTACATAAATCCAGATAGTGGCTGCAGACAATGCAAACTCGGAGCTGCTAAAACCAGTGGGAATTTGGCTACAACTGGAGCAGGATTTTAAATGCTGTATCTGCTTCTGCTTCAATATCTTCCCCTCAGCCTACCAGATTTATTTCACTTTATATCCACGTTGAGCCTGGGCCAGTTAACCCACCTCTTTTTCTTATATAAAGCACATGAATAACCTTTGCTACCAAAGAATGGGTCATTCATAGATCAGGGCTGCTTTCCCAACCTCCTTCACTTGGAGAGACAGGGCTCCCAATGGCTTGGGGACCTTCCAAAAGCTGCAGAGGGTGACTCAATGGGCAAGAAGGTAAAACTAAGCTCCTCTAAAATACATGGTAGTGCCTGAAAACCCTGTCCTGATGATCCAGTTCTCCATGGTGGTTGCACAGTGAGTAAATTCCTCAAATCACGTAGGGATGATACCTGGACCTGAGCTGGGTGACTCGGAGCTGCAGGAGCCAGGGATGGGGGAATGTTGCAGAGCCCAGCCTTGGAGCAGCATCCCTGAGGAGGAGAGTGAAGTATCCCTGAGGAGGAGAGCGAAGTAAAGCAGTGAATCCAACACAGGTGAGCAAGAGGAGGAGCAGAGCTGGATGTGACTGAATCCAAAACATGAAGCTCCATAATTGCAGTGATGTTACTCAAAGTAATCGCTATGGGAGGACCAAAGGACCCCCCAAAATAGACAGTGTCCCTCCTAAGGGGACACTGGCTGCTGCTGTCCCTATAGAAAAGGTTGTGGGATTCTTCAGGTTTGGTGTTTTGAGACTGTGACAACCACTTGTGCTTATTTATGTGGAAAACAACCCTCTTCACCTCGTCCCCCTGTATATTTGAACAGCCCACTCGTCACCAAACACTCCAACAGCTTCCTCTCTACCTGCACTTTCCTTCCTTCTCCATCTCCTCCCCTCAAATTCAAGACAATCCAGCTCCACCTGTGTACACAGCTGTATAATTTTTTCTCAGGCCAATATCCCAGTTTTACATCTGCTCCTGGCATTTCCAATGCTGGCACTGGCAGAGAGAACACTGGGATGGCTGATGATCATTCCCTCAGAATTTTATTAGATCCTTTTGAGTGTCACACTGAGATGATACTTTGAGGCCCAGTACTCTGCTGCTTTTATTAGCTTGCTTCCTATGGTTCAAACAAGTTTAGTATTAAAACAAAATAATAATAACATAAAGAGGTGTAGAGGTGTTGCCACAAAACCATCTGTTCAAACATCAGCAAGAGGGGAAATCCTGCATTAAAAATAATACTTTCTACAGCCCAGCATTACCTAACAGCCAGGCTGGCCTGCTGAAGCAGGTAGGGCTATTGTTAGGGAGTTTTCTTTAAATAAATAAAGATTTCTTGGCAGTTTGTGTGAATGAGCTGAGTCATATTTAGTGGCTTATCCGGTTTATGCCTGAGCTCTTTCAGGACTTAGGTAGAGGCCAAAAGAGAAACTGAGTTATGCCACACTCTGATTTTGTTCAATGTGGCTTTTGTGTAAGAAAAAACAATTCTCCACCCTTCTCAGCAAGCACTGAAATTTTAAAGTGTTGTCTTTACGTCTCTCATCGAACTTTCATGGTTTATTTGTATGAAAGCTGAGCTGAGAGAGCACTTCTTCAAAGAGATGCAACCGAGGGTCCAAGGTTGTCTGCAGTTTGCTGTAAAGCCAGAGACTGTTTCATTTTCAATTACCATACAAAAAAGGGCTCCCCTTTTTTTATCATCAGAGCTGAAGGTAAAATAGGAGGGGAAAATTCGTTGGCATCTATAGGATATCCAAAATGCTTGACTGTTCCTGCAGGAGGGGGAGCTTAAGTCCTGCTTAATAACAATAAAGCAAGTTCCTTGTTAGTGCCTCCCCACCCTAAAAAAATTCTCTCTATCATAGACATCAATCCTCTTTAATTTTCTTTTAAGGAAAATTGAAGTGTTGTTATCTAATACATGGAATATTTTTTCCCTCTTACTGCAGAGGACTAGGATTTGAAATCACAAAAATACTCCAAGCTTTAAATACTACAGGGGATTTATTTCACACTCAAATGTGTTAATGGATGAGTTTAAGTATGTGCTAAAGCATGTGGCTGAATTAAACCAGCATATTTCCATTTTATTTTTATGAAATTTCTTTGGATACCCATGCAAGTGACTGGATGAAACTTGAGTTTGCTGGACAAATATTCACTGGAAATAATTTCGTAATTAAAATCTGAAACCATAATTTTTCTTCTACAGATGATGTGCAAGATTTTTGTGCATGATCTTAAATCTTAGAATCACAGAATGGTTTGGGTTGGAAGGGACCTCAAAGCTCATCTCATTCCAAACCCTGCCATGGGCAGGGACACCTTCCATTATCCCAGGTTGCTCCAAGCCCCATCCAACCTGGCCTTGGACACTTCCAGGGATCCAGGGGCAGCCACAGCTTCTCTGGGCAACCTGGGCCAGGGTCTCAACAATCCCACAGGGAAGAATTTCTTCCCAATATCCCATCTAACCCTATTGGCTTTCAGTTTGAAGCCATCCCCCCTTGTCCTGTCACTCCAGCCCTTGGAAATAGTCTCTCTCCATCTTTCCTGGAGCCCCTTCAGGTCCTGCAAGGCCACAATCAGGTCACCCCAAAGCTTCTCTTCTCCAGGCTGAACAATCCCAGCTCTCCCAGCCTTTCCTCCCAGCAGAGCTGCTCCAGCCCTGGGATGCTCTTGGTGCCTCCTCTGGACTCTCTCCAGCAGCTCCATGTCCTTGCTGTGCTGTTCCCCAGGGCTGGAGCAGCTCTGCAGGGGGGTCTCCCCTGAGGGGCAGAGGGGCACAATCCCCCCCTGCCCTGCTGCCCACGCTGGGGGATCAGCCCAGGGTACAGGGGGGTCGGTGCTGGGCCATGTCCAACCTCTCCCCCACCAGCACCCCCTGGGCCTTCTCCCAGGGCTGCTCCATCTGCTCATCCCAGCCTGGACTGATCCCAGGGATGCCCCAACCCAAGTGCAGCACCAACACTTGGCTTGGTTAAACCTCATGAGACTCCCAAGGGCCACTCCCGGAGCTTGCCCAGGTCCCTCTGGATGGCCCTGCCCTGCAGGAGTGTCACTGCACCCCCAGCTTGGTGTCACCTGCAAATGTGCTGAGGGTGCACTCAATCCCTTCATCTGTGCCATTAGTGAAGACTTTACACAGCACTGGTCCCAACACAGATCCTGGAGGGAAATTTTCAGGGGGTGAAGTTGCAAATGCCAGCACCAAACAGGACAGATTCTGTCCTGGGGCAGCGATCCCACCCGGCACCCTGCTTTTAGGACCAGCACCTCTGAGCTCTGAGGGTCCTTCTTCCTGCAAGGCCAGAGCTGTGCCCACCCCACGGGAGGATGTGAGAGGATTAACTCCCTGTAAAAACAGATTTCTCCTGCGTGGATCACAATTTATTCCATGTGAGAGGCCTCGCCCAGGGCTGGGTGTTCCCATGCAAACACGGGCTGACAGACGGGCTGCGACAAAGGACTCGTGGCCCCAAAGTGTTGGGACAGGTGATGGAGACAAAACATTTGGATGGGAGAGGGAGAGCAGGAAGGTGATGGATGGAAACACAAAAGTAGCAGGATATCTTTGAGCTCAATAGCTGCCAAGTGCTCCACTGGGGCTACTCGGTGGAAATAAAAAGCAGGTGAGCTCTGCAAAAAAATAAAGGCAAAATACTGTCATTGCAATGGAAGAAGATAGAGAGATGCTTCTTATAAAAGAAAATAGCATTTAAAGCTATTTTGAAGCTTTAAGTTGTTTTTAAATAACATTTATACCTCCCAATTTAAAGAGACTTTGGAGGGAAAAAAACAACAAAATCCATGTGGATTTCAGTACATCCTGGGATTTGCCCTCTAATCATAGAATCATAGAATATCCTGACTTGGAAGGGACCCAGAAGGACCATCAAGTGTCCTGACAAGTGTCTTCTTTGGCCAAGTGAGGCCAAAGTAGGAACTGGTCTCTCTGTGTGGCACCATGGCCCAGGAGCAGCACAGTGTAGGATTTTTCCAGCAGAAAATACCAACAGGATCAGCACAGAATTTCCAACACCCCACAGCCTTTGGGGAAGCCAAGGATATTGTGATTTTTAAAGGGAGCTCACAGCAAGAAGGAAAATAGGGTTCTGGAAAAGCAGCCTTACAGAAAACACCCTCTGAGGAATGGATTTGAGGGCTGTGGGGTTTGGGATGGATTTCCCTGTGGATCCTTGTGCTCCACGTGGCTGCAGGGACAGATCCAAGCCGAGTGTTGAACGTGGCAAAAGTCTCTTAAAATGTTCCTTGTGAGAATCAGCAGCGAGACCAAGCAGCTGAGGAATGTCTTGCAGTCAAAATAATACAATTATTCCTTTTCTTCTTTCATTCTACCGTTTATTAATCTTCTCTTTCTCCAGTCCCACAGGCTGGTTCTCCTCTTGTGTAGGAAATGAAAGTTAAAAAGGCTGCCACTGAATTCAGTAATTTGTCTGGGCTCCATGCACTAAATGCTGCATTTGATAATTGCCCTTTCAATGAATTTCTGTGCAGGAGAACGTATTAATCCCTTTCATCTTTTGAAGAAGTATTTGAATTAATCATTCATTTATCTTAATTGCTTAGTGTTTTGTTGTTTTTTTTTTTAAATCTTTCCAGAAAAGAATTTACTTACAAAAATATTTCTTTTACCTGTGATCATTGCTTCCATTTATTGCAGCAGCTAATCCCCCATGCCTGATAATTTATATTCAGTCAAGTTGCCTTTACAGCCATAAGAAAGATTTCTATTGAGTCCAGTGAGAAAAAAGCATCTACTGGCAGAGACCCTGGCCAAAAACGCTGCTCCCTCTGCAAAGACCAGAAACAGAGTGAAGATGGAATATTTTAAAATATCAGGTACTTAAAACAAGTCAAAGACCACATAAAACTGCTACTCATAAGCATTTTCATTCCCTGAGTGAATCTCACTGTGCAGAGACATTAAAACAATTTCCTCTTTTGCCTTGTGCAAAGAAGAATATTGGGTGGGATTGCAGTTGGAAGTCAAACTGGATTTTTTTTCCACAATTGGGAAATGGGAGGAAGGAAGAAGAGATGCAATAAATAGGGAAAATGAAATAATTAAAGAAGTCAGAATCATTGACCTTGTATTAAACTACTCAAGTAGTTTAGAGGTGAACAATTTTAGAGGTGGACCTGGGTGGTCTTGCTTCCAAAAACACAGTGAGATTTTGCTGTAATAATGTTGGGGAAATGGATTATACCTGGAAGTGGGAAGTTGTTTTGCTTGCAGCCACATCCACTGGACTTTAGGAATACTCAAGACCAGCACTTGGGAGTTTTGGGTCTTAAACTGTGCCCGGGCAAAGTCTCCATAAAAGCAAATTCCTTGGGATGGGGGAACCACGTGAGCTTGGGTGTTGGGTGTCTTTTACAGGAAGTTTGGGTTGCACATCTTGCACATAATTGAAGAAAAAACAGATTCTAACAACTTCTGCTGCCTGAGGCCTGTTGAGGTGCAAAACTGGAACACGGAAAACTCCCGGGGGAACTTGCACACTAATCTGTGGGCCCCACTCATATCACAAGTGCTGCTGTTTTCCTTCTCACCAGAGACCTGCTTTTGAAATGAAAACCAGCATGAAAAAGAAAGCAAACCTCACTCTCTCAGGTGCTGAGCTTTGCATATGGAAACCTCACATTTTGGGAGCAACTCTGCTGCTAAAAACACTCACACACACAGTGTTTTGATGGAAAATAAGAATATTTAAGACTCTCTTCACTTATTAGAAATGCAAATAGTTATGTCTGTAGTACACTTAATTCCAGATATGCAAAACAGTTGCTTTTTTAAGAAGCAGGACGGGCCACAGCCTTGTTGTAACAGATTTATCCCAGGGTTATGGGCACATCACCTCCTCTTCACCCACTTACACTCCAGGTCTCCGAGTTCGAGTGAACTAACATTTTAGAACAAGAAACAGTTACATGACCTTTTCCAGTGGGATATTACCCTTCCCAAGAATGGGAAGAACAAGTGTTGGTCAGTTTGGAAAAGCCAATGGATTTTACATCCAGTGCTGCCTGGGCCAGAAGTTGGTTCATCAATCAGTAAGTTTGTTTCTCCAACACGCTAAGGAAAAACAAGTGATGGTAAATCAAAAGTGGTTGACATTACTAGAAAGTTTATGGTATATTTTGCACTGAAAACCTGTGGTGATTTTGGTTCAGTGGGTTTTTACGTCTTGCAAGTGCCTCAGACACCAAAAATGCTCCGTTAGCTGAGCTCTATAAAGTAGAAAAACAAAAATTTCTCTTCTCTTACATGTACTTGAGCAACAGGGAAGGTCAGACTGCAAACAACAGCAGCGTGTGGGAACAGCTCTGTGCTCTCCCAAGTCTTGCACAAAGAAAAGGAGTATTATTTGACCCCATGGAAGTCCATTAAAATGGAAGCCAAAAGCTGTTGGTCTTCACTAAACCACACCTTTGGGTTATGTGTTAGTATGAAGATGCTGTTCCTTTTTGCAAGACCCTCTTCCTCACCTTCTCCTACTGTTACTTGGATGTTTCTTTCCCCAGACTTTGGTCATCCCACTCCAGTCTGTTGCTACTCCTTTTCTTGGAGTACAGGGAAGCACTGGCCGGGGTGAGAGGGATGAGTGCTGTGCTTCCCAGACCAAGGGTGGTCTGCAAGATCCTAAATGTGTCAGACATCCTAAACGTGTCAGACAGCATCAGACCCTCTCTCCTACCACAGCAGAGCTTTCTCACACTGGCAAGAAATAGGACCAAGACAGAAACACTGGAAAAGGTGTCCCTGTGACGTATTTTCCAGCCTTGTGCTTGCCCAGCTGACCAAAATAATCGTTCAAAAGCTGGAAGTTATTGAAATATCACCCACAGAGGTCAGGATATGCTTAAACCCACCACTTGTTTCCTCGGCAGGATGAAGGGAATGCGTGTTTGATGTCACAGCTCCTGCTCTGAAGGAAAGGGAGAGGAAGAGGAGGGGTTTTTTTGCCAGCACAGAGGCTCGACATCAAACTCCCAGCTCGCTCAGACTTCCAGCGCTGCACTGCCTCTTCATGGTGAAATTTTCCCTTTTCCCATTTCACCCAGGGCACCTTTTGTCCCCAGAGCTAATTTCCTTTGTCCAAAATGCCCAGGAAGCCCCCCAGCCCAGCGTTTTTCACAGGGTTCCCTCCAAAAGTTTTCACTTTGGTCTTAAGAAGATTTCACCTACAAGTGCTTTCCTTTTCTGATGGATCCAAACAAGGCTCCCCACTTTCTAGGCAGATTAATTTAGATTTTCTATTGCTGTGGCACCCACCCCCCAGCCACGTGATGCCCCTGCTTTTCAGCACTAGGTAAAGCCTGTAAAGAGGCAGCTGTGTTTCAAGCTCTTTGAACAGTGTCTCTTATAGAAGAGGAGAATAGATAAGCCCTCCTGCAAACACTGTTAGTAGAGACCAGTAATCAGTGTCAGAGAAGTCTGGGAATGAATGTATCAATTTGCCTCAGGCTGTGCACTTCAGAGCTGGGCTTTGCCCTAGATTGGGTCTGTTTTAAGCTGGGGCTGTAACTAAAATTAAACCACTTTGTTATGACAGGGGTTTGTTTCTAAACTGCAGATTTTCCCCCTTTGTGTGGAAAGGGGATGATGCTCTAAACCTGCCTCTTTGGGGGGTTTCCATCATGAATATAGATATATGTGTGTATACATAGCACCCACTGCTGATGTGCACATGGAAACGAATCTGTTGATAAATGAATAAATGAAACAAAGTGCAATTCAAACCTCCCCTTCTCCCCATGCACATAAAACAGTCATTAAAAGTCGCATATTGTGCAATACATAGAGCTTGCACATGTTTCCTATCAGCACTGAGGATACCTGGGAGCTGTAAAGCATCTTTATTTGTGTTCCATCAATATTTCCATCTTTTGGGGGTTTTACTCCAGTCCTTTCCAGGCTAAACCATCGACTCTGTTATATATAAAGCTAAAAGCCTTGACTCTGTTATATAAAAAGCTAAAACCAGAAGATTTAAAAGTGCTCTGCACTAATCTAACCCCGGGCAGGCTGAGGTGAGATGAGCACTCTGAGAAAACCAGCTAAAAAAAATTAAATTGCTGTGATTCCTGCAGAATCAGTGCTTCAAGAAGTAGTTAGGAACAAAAATCAAGATGTCTGTAGTTTAATTCCATTAAAAAAAAAAAAGGAGATAAGCACATCCAGTTCTGAAATGGGGTGGTGAGACACCGAGATGTGGAAACAATTCCATGTTCTTCTTGTTCCATAAGGAAGAAAAGCTGAAATATGGGATAGAAACCCTCAGGAAAATAATGGAGATCTTGGCTACTTAAAGGACCAATTATTCAAAGTGGCTGATCTGAGAGTATTCAGTGAAGGCACTTCAGCTGGAGACTTCTGGAACTTCAGGATGGAGGAGGCTTTAAATTTCTTTAAAGCAAAGGTACAAAAAAAAGTGGCCCAAGGCTATCCTAGTGAAAGAGAAAATTTTCTTAAGGAAGATCTTCAGACCAAATGGATAAATAAATAAATTTATTTACAAAGTCAGAATAGATGGAAATGGATGTAAGGATGCGAAGAGCAGGGGGAAAAAAAGGTTGGGAATTGTGTTCTGAGTAGGAAAGTGTAAGTATAAAGTGAGATTTTTCCAGGAGTTAAGCTGAGGAAAAAATCTGGGGGGAAAAAAACCCCAAACAAGTAGCAACGGATTCATCCAGAATATCCATAAAAGAAAAAAAACCCCACAGCCAGTGGGAATAAGTCAAGCTTTAAAGATCATTCATTTGAGATTCAAATGAACTTTAATATCTTTCCTCATCTTCTGAGAAAGATGCTGTTGTTGATAATGAGAGGCCAGATGGGAAGGTGACTATAAAAATGAAAATGGCCATGGCCTTGAAAATTAAATTGAAATTTCAGTGAAGAAATTTTATCAAATTGAACAAATGAAGGAGTGGGACCACAAAACCATGGGGTTGTATCAAGTGGCATCTGTATTTTATAAGAGATGGCAGAGCAGGGGCATCTTTGAGTCCAGTGGCCTCATCTCAATAAGTACAACAGGACATAAAAATATGTGAAAAGGGTTTATTTTATAGATTGTGACTTTTAAACTCTGATAACTGATTTTTTGGGTAAAGCAAGTCTATTATATCTGCTCTGGCTGGCCTTTGAAAGGTAAAAAACACCCTGATAAATGGGTGACCTTTAGGAAGTAGAAAAGAGGGGGATGAATTCAACTGTGGAAAGGAAGTAAAGAATTATCTGCCAGAGAGACAAAACCACATTGCAATGAAAACAAGCATCAAGCCAGAAGGAAACTACCAGGATAATTCTTTAAAGAATTCTTTATTCATACAAGGCAGGGCTGGAAACACAAGAGATCCTCTTCTATTCCATGTAGAGTTATAGAATGCTTTAGGTTGGAACCTTAAAGATCATCCAGTGCCACCCCCTGTCATGGACAGGGACACCTTCCACCAGCCCAGTTTGCTCCAAGCCCCGTCCAACCTGGCCTTGGACACTTCCAGGGATCCAGGGGCAGCCACAGCTTCTCTGGATAACCTAAACCAGGGCCTCACCACCCTCACAGGGAAAAATTTCTTCCCAATATCCCATCTAAACCTATTCTCTTTCAGTTTGAAGCCATTTCCAGGAGAGAAGACAGATCTCTGATCTAAGTGATCTCTGTTTTTCAGACATGCAGAAGATGCTCTGCTTTCCAACACAAACACTTCAGTGATATAGCCCAGTGTGAAATACTTCAGAAATTAAAAACACACACTGTAATGATATTTTTAGGGAGTCTGAAACACTCTTTGCTCTTAGAAGTTTCCACAGGCCAAAGAAATCCCTAATTGCAATGAAAGAGAAGACCTGTGTGCAAATCTGACAGTGGAATATGGGGAAGATCATCAGGTTGTCTCAGAATTAGGTTTACTGCTGGTATGAAGAGTTCAGACTATTGCCTTGCTTCTGAGAAATCTAACTTTGTGTGTTAGACCTGAATGCAATGTCTTATTCCAGACTGGGAAAGAATTCCATGGCACAGAGCCCACATTTCTCCTGGGAGAGTCCTACCAATGCACGGGGGGTGTTCCAGCTACTCCAGTTAGTGTATTAATTACGTGCCTTGATAGGGACGACTTGGATTCATGCCAGAGCAATTACTCTTGTGCATAAACCTCAGAGTGATTAAAAGATTACACATTTATTTTAAATGATTGTTTGAGAGCGCTCTTTGTAATGGTTACAACCCAGCACAAGGATCATTTGAGTTTATGTGGCTGAAAATGGGACCTTAAAAGGGCCAGCACTTCATTTAAACACCTCATTACAATAACAGCAGTAATGAAGCCTCTAAACTGCTCTTTCTCTCTCTCTTTCATCCCTCCCATCACAAAATAAAATCGACTAGGAGGATAAATAAGCTGACCTGGCATACAGGGTCTAACAGAAAATATACCACAAATGAGGTTGCAGCACTGGCCCTGAAGAAGACAATGTCACTGCTTTTTCCAGAAATATCCCCCTGCCACATCCACATTAAGCCCTCAGCTTTCCATGCCTGACCTGGAATGGTTCAAACACACACACACACATTAAAAAAAAAAAAAAAAGAGATGCAGTTTACTGAAACGTAACGAAATTGTAAAAGTGAATGATGCATAGATTTAGTGCAAGACAAGAAATACTGGAAACATTTGGCAAGGCTTGCAGTTCAACTGAGAAGGGAGGTGTTTCTGATGAACCTGACATTTACCCCTTTCACTTTGCATCCCTTCAGGCAGAGCTCCAAAATAGCTGAAAACAGAGATTTTTTTTTTTTTTTGTTCCAGAAGTCAGGTAAGTGAAATAAATGAAAATACAGGGTACTAGCAACCAAAAATAATTAATAAGTGTTTCGGAAATATGTTGATAAGAAATGTTTGTAGTGAAATAAAGGAGGTGAGAACAGGACAGACATAGCTGGTGAAAGTATTTGCAAATGACATCCTACTGATGGAGACCATTTTCATCCCCTCAAAGGTCTTTTGCAATCTTCCAAATGCCTGGAAGGGTTTTGGAATTACAGACTATATACTTTCAAGACCTTCCTGTACTTCAAATCACTTTTAAATCACAGTGGTGACTGTGCACAGCTTCAAAATCCAAGGCTTTTACAAGTTATTTTGATATTTAATTTGCTTATTGTTCACCAGGTGTTGTTGCTGAAGAGTAATCAAATAGGGAAAGTGAAGCATATTTCAGATTGCTGCTCATTCCTACCAGAATTGGCTTTATGAATTATATCTTTTGGTATTTAATATTATTTTTTATGCTATCTGGAACTGCCACAGGAGCATTATGTCATTAGAATCATAAAATCATAGAATCATAGAAGTAAAGAATCACAGAATGGTTTGGGTTGGAAGGACCTTAAGGATCATCTAATCCAACCCTCTGCTATGGGCAGGGACACTTTCCACTATTCCAGGTTGCTCCAAGCCTTGTCCAACCTGGCCTTGGACACTTGCAGGGATGGGACATCCACAATTTCTCTGGGCAATTTAGCCCATTATACTGAAAATTAGAAAGATGCCCTGGTTAAAGCTAAAAATTAAGGCTTAAATCAGACTTGGTAGGAAGAAAAAAAGGTATCAAATTTTCAGGGAGATCTAACTCACCAAATAGTGTCATGTTATTTCAAATTGACCTGTAGAACATGTGCAGGGGTGTGTATTTGCACTGTGTACATATAAAGTTAATTAGTTTATATGTGTGAATGACAAGAGAATAATTCAAAGTATGGATTAAAATTTGCCTCTGCTCTTATTTGGGAGTTACTATTAGATGAGGGATTCATAGCACCTGAAAATACATTAATTGGCATTCCTATATTTTGAAGCTTTTTATTTAATTTTTTTTTAAGTACCCTCTGATCTGCCACTGGTGACTCTCAAAACAAGTACATAAAACCCATCATAGAGGATTCTACATCTCATAAAAACTGTTTTTCCGGAGGAATTATCGTTAAAAGCTGATTTAGGAGAAGAAAGCTTCCTCTTTTCCTTCGGAACAAAGATTCCAAATCCTGCTGCAGCGCGGACGAGCGTGAATGCAAATCAAAACATTTGTATTCCACACTTAGCACAGAAGCAGAGCCATTCCCAGGGTTTCGTGGAGAGCAAATACTTGGGGCTGTCTCCCTCGTTCCCGTGGCGTTTTCCATGAGCTCCTCGAAGATGAGGTATTACCTTTGACAAAACCCAGGACTCCGGATCAATACACCGCGGAATCAAGAGATGCTCTGGAAAATGTAGTTCCCTGCGTCTTTAATATTCTCCATTTCCTTTTATCCTGACCTTCCCGCTCCCAGGAGCTTCATAGCTCTCAGTCAGCTTGGTGGGTTCCAGTGCCCTTCTCCTTCCGCGCCGGAATGCCGAGGGACAATCTAATTTGCAATCCTAAATCTTCCCAAAAGGCCTGCAGAGGCCAGGGCCACACAGGGGCTTTTCCAAACGGATTCTGGAAGCAAAACAACCCATGCATCAGGCTGGTAACCTTATCTAGGTTTCAGAGGTTTGGTTGCATGAAAGCGAGAATGTAAAAACACTTTTTCCATGTAGCAGAAGACCGCCGGACACATTTGGAAAGGATCAAGTCAGGGCTACCTAAATCATTCAATAAAATCTGCTGCATAAAACATCTAATAAATTGTAATGGCAGGGACTTGTGCAGAGAGGTTGAAATTCCAGCTATGCACCGAAAATAAAAGTTTGGTCGCACAGTGCCTCCCTTTTTTTTGTTTCCCCCCCTCCCTTTGCTGACTTTGCTGGCCACTGGGCTGGGAGTGTCCAGTTTCACTGGAACACCACGGAAAATGCTTGGCACCGGTCTCAAAGGAGAAATGATTTGGTATGCTGTGATTTGCTTTATGATTTGGGGGATGCTTTATTAATCCCTGAAGTTTCAAATCTCTTAAGGCCACGGTTAAATAAAAAAAACCAAAAACAACCCAACCTCAAACTTCCTTGGTGCAAAGGCGACTCCTATCATCAAGAAAAACGATCATAAAGCTCCTGTGGCCAAAGCAATAAGGATTTCCTAGCAAATTACAGGGTAAAACAATGATAGAATCTCACATGAGAATAAAACTCCCTAATTCAGTTAAGCACTCTGTAAGTAAAGCTGGAATGCTGCTAATACAATAAGATTTTTGTGATCATGTTAGGAAGAATGATAGCCTTATGTTCCATATCCTGTTCCTCAAGTTCAGCACCTTCAAGATGCAGTGCAAGAAAAAAAAAAAATCCCCCAGAATGCATATGAGGAAGCTGGAAGCATCTGTTTCTGTGGCTCTTTGTTCCAGCCAATAGGTATGATGTCCATTTAATTGCATTTATCTGCATTTTTGCTGCCGAACTTGCCTTAAAGACATAACAACCAAGCCTAGGAAGCCATTCAACATAGGTGACAGCACAGCTTAGGTATTGTCTAAACCAAGCTCTCTTAGAAACAGGATATAAGATATTTGGGATTAGTATCTACTTGTCATGACTCAGGAATTACATTCAGTTTGGGTGGATTTTAGAAAACTGGAAAGATTTTCACATAGTCTTTTTTTTTTTCAAAAAGTAACACAGGACAATATATTCTCCTCATTTTACACGTGGCTTGTGATGTCCCCTGTAATTTTGAGCACTAATTTAAACCAGTTTTAATGAATACTCCAGAGGTCAGCACGAAGGGACTTGAAGAAATCTTTGACGTAACAGAGCAGGAGCAGAGGTTCCTTCAGGAACAGCTTCCTCTTCATTGCCTTCCAGACTATTTCTGCCCACATGTTTTAATTTCAATGTTGATGATGGCCTAGTGCAGCACTTGGACTCATTAATTTTTTTCTTTATTAATGGCTAATGAACTCAGTCAGGTAACAAGTTGCATCGTCCACGCAAAACGTGGCCCATGTCCCACTCAGGTGCCGTGAGCAGGTGAGCTCTGCCCGGACTTGGTGCCAACCATTGCTTTTCCCTGCAGCTTCCCTCCCTCGAGGCCAGGACAGTGGCTTGGTTTAAAAATAGGGGTCACAGAATCAGGTTGGACCTGGTTTCCAAGACCATTGAGCCCACTCTGTGCCCCATCCCCACCTTGTCCCCCAGCCCAGAGCACTGAGTGCCACGGCCAGGCCTTCCTGGGACACCTCCAGGGATGGGCACTCCAAACCTCCCTGGGCAGCCCCTGCCAAGGCCTCACCACCCTTTCCAGCAACAAATTCCTCCTCCTGTCCAACCTGAGCCTCCCCTGGCACAGCTGGAGGCCGTTCCCTCTCCTCCTGTCCCTTGTTCCCTGGCAGCAGAGCCCGATCCCCCCCCGGCTCCCCCCTCCTGTCAGGGGGTTGCAGAGCCAGAAGGTCCCCCCTGAGCCTCCTTTTCTCCAGGGACAGATTCCAGATGAACAGTGGGAGCAACTACCCAGTGGAAAAGGACTACCCACCAGGTCTCCAGCTTGCTGCCTTCCCTGCTCCTCCAAGTAGGATGAGAGGAGTATGAAGGTGTGACCACAAGTCGGTGAAGTTTCAAGTAAAACCAGCTGCTCAATATAGAGGGAAACATAAAACACACATTTAAAAAACCCCATAACCAAACAGGTGCCCTGACCATCTCAGCACAAAGCACCAAGGAGCTGAAAGCTGCAAACCCCTTCTTTTCTGGGTTGTTCTTGCACAGACTGTGACTTCCATGAGCCAATATTTGACACAGTTCTTAGCTCACTAATGTCTGCCTTGCTCTCGGTTGGGGCTCAATTCCAACCACTCTGATATTGCTGAAAATACTTCTGTAGGCTGTGATGGGAATTTGATTGGAACCAGAGGTAATAGACAGCAAATAGAGGTTTGGAGAGCCCTTAATGGAGCAGGAGGACCTGAGCAGAGGGGAGAAAACAGCAAAAACAGGGACAGTAAATTACCATGGGGTCAGAATACCAATCTAATGACACTTGTTCGAAGGAGACAGCAACAAAGTCTATGTTATAATAGACAAAGCCTTGCCTTGAGTTTTAAAAGATGCATTTGATGTAGAGAATTATAGGGAAAAAAAAAATCTTTATCACAGGTAATAAAAGTTGAGTCGTAATTACTCGGAAACCACTGCACGTGCAAGTCCCACATATTTCCCACACACAGATGATCTTCTGCATATTATTCAAAATATTCTTTGCAGCTGTGATAGTGAAGTGTGTCCCAAGATCATCCCACCCTCCTGGACTAGAAATGGCAGCATCAATTAGGAACAGCACAGAATGGGAAGGGTGCAACCTAAGAAGTACCAGTAATTTAAATTTTTTCGTTCATTGAAAAAGGACAGAAAAAAGCATCATCCCAGGTCCCAGTGACCAAGAAATGTGGCTGTCCAAGAGGATCAGTTCTCTCCTTCCATCCCTGGTGTCAATACAACCAACTGTCAGGAAGAAAGAACAAAGACTTGATGGAACAAAGTCTGGGTGGGAGTCTGACATTCCTGAAAGAGCAACAGTGAGGGGAAGGAAGGGGGAAAAAAAGGTGTAACAGAGCGGGAAAGGGATGAGTGATGTCCAATGTGTGGGGTAACAAACCTTTTTAAAAAGCCAGGACGCACCAGACATGAGTCACAGAGAGGAAAGAGGAGGAAGAAAAATACGATTAACTTGAAGACCACCATTTGTGGAGACTCTTGCAATAAACCCCGACTGACAATTCCCTCTCCCAGGACAATCCTTCAGGTTCTGGCACCTCATTCTCATGATAAATATTCCAGCAAAAGCAGGAAGAGACACAACCTGAGCACGGTTTAATAGCAACTCATAGACAATAAAATAGGAAATGGTGCATACATGAGACATTTTTATTATGGTCTCAATTTTTATAACTTTGCAGTCTTCTCATTACTAATCAAAACCTATTCCCGTGCTTCTGTCCTGTTATAATTATAATTGTTGCTGCTATTACTACTACAGCAGCAACAACAGGAATGTATTTTTCTCAGCACATGTTTCAGAAGTACCTTCTAGTTTTCCTACATTTGGCACAGTACAAGAAGTTGCTTACAAGGAACCTCATGACTCCCAGCCAAGTTTTGAAATATATAATCAGTTGCAAATGTTTTGGGGTGGTTGACTGATGAATGCAGTAACTTTATAATTTATCTTATTTTTTGCCATTAGCGAATCTTGGATATTTTCAGGACAGCAGCACTTTCCCTTTTTTTTATGATTTTAAAAAAAATCAGAAACTTTTGAAAATTATCAAAATAGCTGTTTAACACATGGCTTGGCTTGCTGCTCATAACAAATACAGTAGTGGTGTTGCAGTGATGACCTTTCCTAACATAATAGGATAATTTCTGCTGGAAGAAAACACAGTGTCAAAATAGAGTTACTGCCGTTCTTTACACTTCATAAACCCCATTTTCTTTCCTGCATTCTCAGTTCAGTCTCTTCCCCTCATAATGATACACTTCATCCTTTCAGGAAAAAAACCAGTGGCTCATAAAACAGTTCCTACACAACCCTGGTTCATTCATCCACCTTCTTTTCACTTCTAAACTTGCTCATCATTTAGAGTTGTTCACTTTTTAGTTTTTTTTTCTCCATCCAGCATGTCACCTGTGATTTACATGAGCAATAAAACCAGCCAGAGGTGCATTGGTGAGGGCTTGTGCATTTTGGAAGGTGTCTAAAGCCTTGTACATCAGGGAACTAAGCCAAGGCCTGAGTAATCAGGAGCTGTTTTTGCACCAACAGCTTGAGCTGGAATATTTTGCAACTCCTCCATCGTGGCCACTCTCAGGGTGAGCATGGACACTGCTCTGCTCTGCCACAAAAATTCCACAGGAGATTATTCAGGTGGTTACAATTTATTTAGGGGTGTGTTCAAGAATTTCTTCCTCAGTTTGCCAACGAGGAGCAAAAACCAAAATGTCCCTGAAGAACAAATACATGTTGTTGCATCAATGGTTTGGCAAGTGTGTTGTCAGACTGCTTCCACCTCGGGGAAAGGAATCCCCGGCAGAACACCTGCAGGAACCATTTATTTGGGATCTACCCCTCCAGTTGGTAAAGTTATCCCGCCTTATTTTGAGGATTGGAAGTCAGAGATTTTTCTCTTCCATTTGTATTCAAACACCAAATACATCTTTCTCATTTTGCAGCGTTTAAAATACAATTCTACCACTGCAGGATCTCGACGTGTTCGGGATGCATTAACTGGTATTTTCAGAATTATTGAGCACTGCAGCAATGAAGTAAAACAAAACCATCCTTCAGGTAAAGGATTTCGGTTCTCTGCTCCCTCATGTCCCCAGATAACGTCATTTTAATGACAGGAAGGATCTAAAATACAATTACCTGAGTATTTTTGCATCTGTATCCCAGTGGGCAGTTCAGCCTCAGTCACAGCATGACACTGAGGGCTCCAGCAGCCTAAAGACCAGGTTCCACTTCGGTGTTGATGTTGATCTGCTGGAAAAAAGGGGGGGAAATTGCTGTGCCTCACTGTGTCTCTGAGTCTTTCTTGTCTTTTGTCTTATATTTAAACTGCAGACACTTTGAGGCAAAGGATGTCTCTTTGAGAAGTTCCAGATACAGGGTAGGAACAGGTACCTGTTTGGGCTGGAATTATGGAATGGTTTGGGTTGGAAGGGACCTTAAAGATCACCCAGTTTCACCCCCTGACATGAGCAGGGACACCTTCCACCAGCCCAGGTTGCTCCAAGCCCCGTCCAACCTGGCCTTGGACACTTCCAGGGATCCAGGGGCAGCCACAGCTTCTCTGGGAATTCTATCCCAAGCCCTCCTCACCCTCACAGGGAAGAATTTCTTCCCAATATCCCATCTAGCCCTTCCCTCTGTCAGTGTGAACCCATTCTCCCTTGTCCTGTCACTCCAGCCCTTGGAAATAGTCTCTCTCCATTTTTCTTGTCACTCTCCCTTTAAGTCCTGCAAGGCCACAATCAGGTCATCCCAAAGCTTCTCCTCTCCAGGCTGAACAATCCCAGCTCTCCCAGCCTTTCTTCCCAGCAGAGCTGTGCTCCAGCCCTGGGATCCTCTTGGGGCCTGCTCTGGACTCTCTCCAGCAGCTCCATGTCCTTGTTGTGCTGTTCCCCAGGGCTGGAGCAGCTCTGCAGGGGGGTCTCCCCTGAGGGTGCAGAGGGGCAGAACCCCCTGCCCTGACCTGCTGGCTGTGGGTTTTTTGGGGCACTACCACAATTTAAAAATAAAACTCATCTATTTCTGTGCCCAGACAAACTTTGCAACAAGTTGCTGTAAAGATATTCCCTCGTCTTCCTCGCTGCTGCTCTTTGGCATTCCCAGATTTTATACCTCAAAACAGGAGCTCAGACGCAGCTATTTCTGTCAAAACTTTATTTATTTTGCTGGCAACACAACAGTTCAAAACAGCTGAAAATCTGCTTTGCACATTCGAGCTTCCACTCCATAGATGATGTTCCATAACTTGCTTAGCCAAGATACTCCTATCACACTCTCCCTGCAAATATGCTGAAAATCCATGTTTTCAGACAAGTCTTACAGTGACCCTTGTAACTAAACCTCTAAAAGGTATAGAACAAAATAGTTTGTGCTTGTAATCTTTAAATCTAGATCAGCACGTGCCTCTCTCAGGGTTTTTTTGCTACTTATTCTTAAAGAAAACTCAAAAAAAGTCTTGGGAGAAACCTTCAGAGGCTTCAAGTTCTTCATTCCACCACACCAAGCTGAAAAAGCTGCACTTGTTTAGTGGTGTAATAGAGAATATACATTTATGTAGGTGCTAAGTCGCAGCTTAGACTTCAGATTTTGAGTGTGAAGCACTGGAAGTTTACATCAAACTCTTCAAGAAACACTTCAAGAGGAAGACTGCAAGAAAGACTAAAATATAAGAACAAGGTAGTGTTAAGTAATTACAAATTGCTAAGAGGTGTTCAGGAACCAGGAAAGCTGATAAACTCAGTACATTTTCCCTCATTTTATTTGGTTTATTTCTAATAAAGAACTAAGAAATCAGTCCTCCTGTTAAGCACAGCACTGCATTAAAAATCTTTTACCACCTATGTTAGGTTGGAAATATTTAAGAACGAAAAAAGGGGTTTCAGCAGCAAATAAATGCAATATAGTGGCGGTGGCAGTGGAGGAAGGGCTGAGTAAAAGCCCATCCCAGAGTCCCCTGCAAGACAATGGCAAATGAGCACATCACCCTCATCTCTGGGTATTATAAAGACTGTGGAGAAAATATTTCCTGGTGTGCATAAAGTCAGTGCTAGAGGTTACAGTAATAAGACAAATACGAGAACGCTTTTTTGGGTAAGAGCCACCATTCCAGGGTTTCACTGGCATCCCAGAGAGGGTCTGTTGGGCTGTGTGATCTCGTCTCCACTCCTTCAGATGCTCTTCCTGCTGCTGCATGATTTTGGAGATGTTCCCTCTTCCTCTTCCTCCGGCCTTCGCTGCCTCGCTCGGCTCTTCCTTCCTCCCCGTTTCCGTCGCCTCACACGGTGCTCGGTAGCTGCTCCCGGAGCTTTTCCTTCCCTCCTGGAGCTTTTCCTTCCCTCCCTCGTGTACAGCTCAGATCTCCACGGGGGAGCAGCCGGAATGACCGTCCACTCCTGCAGAATCCCTGCCCGCCATCTGGGAATCCAAACCCTCCCATCTGCTCCCTCACACGGAGAAGACGCTTTGTAGTGGAGATGGTCGGATTTTCTTCGACCGACAAAAAAAAAAAAAAAAAAAAAAAAGACAAAAAGCCAAGCCCTAAACATTTTTATTAAAAGCAGAAGCGTGTGTTCAGGTCCTGGTATTTCACCAAGGCACAAAACATATTTCGACAGGAAATTAATATTTTTTCAAAGTTTCCAGCACGCCCCTCCCTTAAATCAGCCCTCGACTCCCTTTAGCAGCCACATGAACTCTCTGATAACCTCAGTGTGGAAAAGGCAGATGGAAAATATTCTGACCAGCACAAAGAGGAGAGGATGCCTCTCTAAAATTCGCTGTCTGCTGAATTCCTCCTGGAAAGCCTCCTCCCTGCTCACCACAGAGACACCACAGAGGCTCCACGGCCGGCCCGCTTTGCCTGGAGCCGAGGTGCAGAGCGAGGCACTGTATGTGTCCAAACCGGGGCTGTGCAGCCCTTGGAATTTTCTCAAGTCAAAATAAATATTTACCAACACTCAGGGGGTGCAACGGGCTCTTTGCTGAAGTTTTTACAAGCATGGGGAGGAGGTTGGGCTGGCGAAGAAAGTCCCAGTCAGGAGGGTTACGGGTGGTTCTCTGTCTCTTTCTGCAGAAAGAGCTGGAAACACTTTGAGCCCTCACCAAGCTCAGCCCTTTGCCATTTTCTGCCATCTCTCCAGTTCCATTGCCCAGTTTTGCCCCCCAGTTCTCCTGCAAAAGCTGGTAGGGATAACACAGCACCAGGCTCCACCTCTCACCTACAGTTTATCCTGTCATGTTTGAAACTGCAGTGGCTTTTAAAAGGCTATTTTTTTTTTTTTAATTTTTTTTCATGGCTTAGATCATTATAACTAATGTTCATAACTTGTATTTGGAAAGTTAGGCTGGGGCTTTGATCTTCTTTAAGCATATAACTTAGACAAAGTTGTTCTATTGAATTGAAAGGGACTTACATTCCTGAAGTCAGGCATATGCACAAGCGTTTTAAGAATTATGGCTTCAGCCTAAGTCAATCCTAAACCTTACATGAATTTTGGATATTAAAAAGAAAAATGTTTTAAAACCCCAAGTCTCTAAGGAAAGAAATAAATACTTATATATGTCCACTATATTATGAAAACTACTGTATTTGAATGAGACAGTCATGAATGTTTTTTAGATTTAAGAAAATAATTTTGAAATAAAATATATCCATACATGCATGATTAATGTGGCTTCTCTGTTCTCTTCTGCTTGCATTATTTATATTCCTAGTGAGAGGGGAAAAATTCTTTCCAGCTAAAGAAGCAGCCTCTTTTATGAATAAAAATGAGTTTTTCTTTTTTTTTTTTTCTTTCAGAAAAGTGGAAAAAGGGTCTTTCAGTTTGATTTTCTGACATCAAAATAATATGGTGCAACTCCGAATATGATCTTCTCCTCTCTTTGATTTTTACCATGTCAAACTTTCATAACAGACTTCAGCAACACTTAGAGACTCCAGTGAGGCATTTGGGAAAGTACACACAATAAGTAGGTAGTCATGGCCCCAAAATTGCCTAAGAGGACAAGACAGGGATGGAAATAAAACAGACCAACCCAATAAAGTAGCACAATTCAAATAATCAGCAGCATTCACCCCACACCCATTTCTTTGCCATCAGAACAGAATGATTTCCCAGCATATACATTCATCAGAAAGACTCCTACGGGCAGTTGCATTCAGAAAGACCCCCAAGATTCCAGTCAAGAAGATTTTAAGAGGTCAGACAGCTCCTGAGCAAAGAAAGAAAACTGGAGAGAAGTGTAATCCACGTGTCGAGCAGCAAAGTGGACATTAACCAGGGAAGAAATGCTGGAACAAAGGGGTTTTGTACAACCAGGTCACTAAAAAGTGGAGAGCTTTTAAGGCACCCCAACAAGTCTGGGCAAGCTCCAGAAAGTGAGGAAGTCTTCCTCCTGTTCCCTCCTTTTCCAGCTCAATACATGGTCCACTTCTTCAAATTATGGAATTCTTTCTCTTAGGGCAGTGTCTTAAGTCAATTCTCTTCTTGGGACACACTGTAAGAGCTGAAGCTGCTCCAGGTCTTGAAGTTAAGGATACCTCTTTTAAGGATACCTCAAAAAAACTATGAAGTTTTTTAAGGCATCCTGAGAAATATTTTGGGGGTTGAGTAATTTTTTTCATTTGGCCTTCCAGGCAAAGTACCTGTTTCATGCTTGTTCCTACAAGTAGGAGATTGGGCTCTATGATCCCAGGGGTCTCCTCAGAGCTGCTACCAACAGACCAAAGGCTGCAGGTTCCTGCAAAAACATTTTTCTTCACTCTGACAGGGGATGGAGATCAAATAGGGAGGACAAGAGTCTGCAAACCTGGAGTGGTATAGAACAAACAGGGGTATGGGAGCCTCCAACCAAAGTGAACAGCCCAGAGGGGGGAAAACAAGGTCAAACTGGAAATGGTATTGAGACAGAATCATAGAATTATGGAATGGTTTGGGTTGGAAGGGACCTTAAAGATCATCTGTTCCAACCCCCTGCCACGAGCAGGGACACCTTCTACTATCCCAGGTTGCTCCAAGCCCCATCCAACCTGGCCTTGGACACTTCCAGGGATCCAGGGGCAGCCACAGCTTCTCTGGGAATTCTATTCCAGAGCCTCACCACCCTCACAGGGAAGAATTTCTTCCCAATATCCCATCTAGCCCTACCCTCTGTCAGTGTGAAGCCATTCCCCCTTGTTCTATCACTCCAGTCCTTGGAAATAGTTTCTCTCCATCTTTCTTGTCACTTCCTTTAGGTCCTGGAAGGTCACAGTTAGGTCACCCTAAATCTTCTCTTCTCCAGGCTGAACAATCCCAATTCTCCCATATCAGAGCTGCTCCATCCCTCTGATCATCTTGGTGCCTTCTCTGGACTTGCTCCAACAGGATGATGCCCTTCCAAAATGGAAGAATTTAGAGGAGTGTTGCTTCAAAGGAGAACAACAAGGATAGCAGGAGCAGAGGACAGTCCTGTTTGTCTTCAGATCCAGCTCCAGGTGTGCAACCTCTGAACAGCACCCAGGCAGGATTATGGTTTGAAACAGCAGTTTTCTGAATATCTTCTTACAAGTGGCCAATTCCTGCTTCCCGATCCACGCTGAAGACCTTCGGTGACAAACAAAATGCCGACAGTTCATCAGACACAAGGATGCTGCCTATATCAAAAAAAAAAAAAAAAAAAAGGAAACTCTCCAGTAAAATAAACTGTTAAAACCCCCTACCTAAACATTGGCCAATGAAGACAAAAATTTGGGTTATGCATTGCCCTCAGTTCCCCACTGACGAAAAACACTAAGAGACAACCTCTGTTCCTGGCTGTCTCCCAGGAGCGGTTTCAAATCATAGTGGATTCTTCATGAATTTTTAAAAAATTACTCTCAGGGTAGGTGCCCAACCTCCTTATTTGCCAAACCATGCCAGGAAAAGCCTTAGAAACCCCAGTTTGTTCTTAAATCTTTAAAAAGAGAGCGGTTTCTTTGCTCCAGTGTTGTAGACATCAGTACTGATCCCACCCCAGGTAACAGCAGACTCCCCTTCAATTTAATCTCCCTGGGACACTTGGACATGATTTTTTGGGGCAGGGACATAAGTGAGCCAGTCAAAAGTTACACTGAGCAGCAAATGGAATTGCACCATTTTCCATTGGTAATAGCCGGGAAATGGGAAATGTCATTACGGGGCTGGGGAAGCATCTGGGAAAAGCTCCTGTATGAACAGTGCAGATGAACTACATGGAAATATTAAGGAAACACCAACTGAAGCTATTTAACCCCTCCAGAGACCTATAGTTCACGCATGGTGGGCAGGTAATAATGTCCAATTATTCTGGAAACAACTGAACAAGTCACTGTACAATTATCTCATTTGCACCAGATCCAGCATTAAGTGTTTTTTAAAATATTCATCATTCATTCCAGGTAACGAAACAAAACAACTAATCAACCTCCGAGGAGCTGCCCATAAATCATAAAGCCATACTGAGAAACTGGCAATTTTTCATTATTCCAGGAGTAATATTTTAAAGCTGACAAGCCGACGGGGTGGTCCAGGTCTGTGACATTATCACATCTGTGATGAACAGCCAAGCTTTGCACAATTACAGTAGTAATTGCTGGAGTTACTTTAACAAGAACTTGTACAAAAACAAAGGCCCTTTTTTCATTTTTTTTTTTCTTTTTAAATCTGAACTGAATTTACTGTGCAGACAAGTGGTTGAAATTTAGCGTTTGCCAAATTGAAGACGACTTGTTACTGTTAAACAGAGGAAAAAATTTCATTGTGCAGCCCCTTGTGGTGATTCCCCACAGCCTTTCACAAAAGACCCATCTGAAGGAAAAGGTACATTTGGGCTTTATGTATTTCAGAGCAAGTTGACATGAAAAGGTTAAAAACTGTCCAGTGAACGGCAAATCAGGTGGTAAATCCGAGGATTGTTGGGGTGTCCTGGGGCAGGGCCAGGGCTTGGACTGGATGATCCTGGTGGGTTCCTTCCAACTCAGATATTCCATGATTCTACAATTCTCAAGCCACTCCTTAATGTAACTAAGCCATATCTCAAGGTACAAGTGAGCAAATCCTGGAATTCCTTTAGACATATTTTTCTATTAAACTCAGAACAAATACCAGCTGCACATACAGATGGTTTGGGAATGGCTTCTGTTTTGGATAGTTCAATTCAGGAGAAAGCTTCATCCAGGTTTGTGTTGGATGTACCTTGCTGTTTAGAGACTCATATACAGAAGAGTGAGGAACTGCAGAAAGGCTTTGAACGTGGACCCTGAGCATGTAGGAGCATCCCACTAGGCAAGCCAGCTCCCAGGGGGCAGTTGGCATTTCCAAAGAGCATCTAATAACCAGAGTAATGTGTTTAGGAAACACCCTTTGCACTTCCCTGGCAAATAATTTGACTGTGGCTAAATATGGGATGGGGAGAACACAAAAGTTTTGGGTGATATGAAGTGAAAGACTCAGTGTCTGAACTACCCACTGTTTTACTGAGCTTGCTTCATTCATAAACCAGGGAATGGGACACATACAAGAGCTCAAGATGATGTTTAGTCACACAGGCAGAAAGATTTGACTGACTGATTTGTCTGAAAGCTTCTGTACCTGGTGCCATGCTTAGACTTGACTCTTAACTCCCTCAAATGTTTGCCAACAAAAACAGGGGACAGGGCGAGGGGTGTTACTGCTGTTTGCTCTCAAATACACAAAAAAGCAGCAAAGTGTTGTTTTTACCTCTGGTCTTTATTTGCCCAGAGAAGATGTGGCTGCCCCATGCTTGGAAGTGTTCCAGGCCAGGTTGGATGGAGCTCTGAGCAACCTGGACTAGTGGAGGGTGGGCTAGAGCAACCTGGCCCATGGCAGGGGATTGGAACTGGGTGATCTTTAAGGTCCCTTAAAACCCAAGCCATTCAATGATTCTATTTTGTCCCTGTTCTTTTCATTCACCCAAGTGCTTACTTCCCTCACTTCTGCCCACTTTCTTCCCCTGCTCCTCTCCCCTACTTGTCTTTCCCCACCCATTAAAACAAAAAAGATTTGGACATTTTGAAAAATCATCTCTTTCCTTTACAATTTTGATGCTTCAAGAACACCAGAAGTTTTAGAAATCCAATTGCTGCACGCTCAGATGCGACCACTTGCACCACACAGCCTCTATTTTTGGACATTTATCCTTTTCTACCCAAGCCTTTAAGCTTTGTTTACATCCTCAAATCCCGCTGTGCTTCCCAGGCGCCAGTGGCAGAGCAGGAATCGTTAGATGCTAATTCGTTATCAATTGTCAAGAGGAGACAACTTGCAAATTCACACACTCGGACTTCAGACCTGCTTCCTTCAGCCTTTGGCAAGTTCCAACAACAAACACCACCGCATGAGTGTTTTAAAAGGCAGCTTTTAAACCCAAAAGGTTCGCGCGGGGGGACGGTTCCACGGCCAAGAGCTTCGTCCCCTGGAGTCTGAGGACCTCTCAGGAATATTCTCCGAGTGACTTTTGTTAAACAAAGTGCAAATCCAAGGCTACATCTACATCAGGCCGATAAGGGTGGATTTATGGAGTGAAAAAACCGGCGCTGAGTATCTGATGTGCAGATGACACATGTTCAAGGGAGTCGACTTCAGGCGGGTTTTAGTCTGGGCCCGTGGACTGAATACGTAGAAATAATTGGAGAGCATTAAGAGCAACACTGGGGCACATTGTCTGGTTTCGTTTAGTCCAAAAGGAAACCAGTTTGTGTACTCAGGGGCTGCTCTGTGCTCTGAGCCAAAGCGTGGTAAAAGTGGCAATGATCAGGAGATCACAAAAGTAGCTGCGCCCTAATTGAGTGTCAGCCTGATCCACCGGGAAGGTTCGAATTCGTGTTTCCTAATTTATTAGCAAATTTAATTGAAGTAGTTGTATTTGTGGGGCTGAGAAGATCTCGGCGATAATGGAGCTTGTCTCTGAGTTGCCAAAACTTTCCCGTCCCGTTCTATGGGTGCTTTGATCAAAAATAAATTGGAAATTCCAGTGCGTCCTTGCAAAAATTCCTGTATATATCAAACCTAACGACTGAGGACGAGGAAGAGAATTTGAGCCAAGTCATGGTTCATAACTTGATTTTGAGCCTGTTCCAGTAACACCACCCTGCCTCACGCCAGTTTGATTTAGAGATAGGCTTTGTGCCCAGCATCTGATTTTGTATATAATTACAGATTTTATGTTTGTAATAGGGCCTTTGTAAAGGAGGAACCCTCTGAGGAACCTTCAAACTGCACCAACAGTCTGAATAGCTGCTTAGGTTGAGACTCAAGCTGTAAAGCACAAAAAGAAAAAGACAGAAAAAATGAAGATAATAGGTTAAAACAGCTGAAACAAGCTCACAGTGTGTCTGCTGCAGTCCTGGCCCTTGGTTGGACTCTGCAGACAGGGTTTGGATGTGGAAGCAGAGGACTGAGATTAGGATCACAATAAACCAGCCTCAGTTTCAGCATGTAATGTGAGGATTATTGGCTATACCTCTGAGAGAGGTTTTCTTTTTGTGACTTCTCCTCCACTGGCACGTGGATTGCTGAAAAGCAGGAGTGAGGCCCTGCCAGTCAGAGGAGCTGATTCTGTAGCTACTTTTGCTCCCTTTCTTCCTTCATCCTCAGCAGTTTTTAGCCAGACTGCACAGGCCTGTCCTCAACAACAAACTGGCAAGTTTCTGTACAAGATCCTCAGAAAATGGACACGTTGGACAGGGCTTGGAGAAACCTGCTCCAGTGGAATGTTCCCTGTCCATGGCAGGGGGTTGGAACTAGATGATTCTTAAGGTCCCTTCCAACCCGAACCGTTCTATGATTCCATGAATTTTAGGCTCTGGGCTGCAATCATTACATTCATTACCCTCACATGTGCCTATATCCCTTTGTGGAGCATTGGTCTGATGTTAAAGCTGGGACTACACTTCAAAATTATCCAATAACCTTTAAGAATAACCCGAACAAGAACCGAATTTTTGGCTCAGAAATTGCTTTACTGAGGAGACTTCTACATAACCCTGATCCCAAAGTGTAACCAGGCTGGTGCCAGTTAAGACAATACAGAAGATCATAAATGCTGCAGTTCTTAGAACTGAAATTGGGGCCGAGACCAGTTCTATTCTCTCATGTTTCTGGGTGATAGAGCTTGACCAAATGTGTATTTAACAGGCACTACCAACCTTAACAGGCATATTGACTTCTGGGACTGGTGATATAACAAACCTTATTGACCGGGTACCATTCAGAAAGTGAATCAGAAACTCTTGGTTTCACTTCTCAAATAACCTGCAAGGAGATTAAATTATTTAAAAAATATATATATAAGATCTTCACCTACAGATTTCTTCATAGGTTTAATACCCTGAGACAACTCTTAGTGATATAAAAGCTGTTTTACTAAGAGTTGGCTAATAGTCAATAGTCAGGGGAAATCTGTGTCTTAGTTACCACATGACTAAATATGGACTATAATCTGTAAACCCCCATTGGATCCCAGAACTTGGAACTGTCATTATTAGCATCTCTGCTGGGTTTGGCTGGGATAGGGTTGATTTTCTTCCCAGTGGCTGGTATGGGGCTGAGTTTTGTATTTGTGCTGAGCACAGGGTTGATAATACAGAGATATTTTTGTTGTTGCTGAGCAGGGTTCAGACAAAACCAAGGCCTTTTCTGCTTTTCCTACTGCCACGTTGGTGAGGGAGTTGGGGGGGTGTGGGAGGCTGGGAGGGGACACAGCCAGGACAGGTGACACAAACTGACCAAAGGGATATTCCAGCTCAGCTGCTTGCCCGTGACAAGGCAGCATGGCCAAGGCCAGACATGGTCACAAGCCACTAATGGCACGTCTTAAAAATCCACTTTTTGCAACAAAATATATCTGGTAACAAAGTGTGCAGAGCTTATCAGGTAAATGTGGACTACAAGGGGCGTAAGCAACACCCCAAAGGAGTTCTGTGAGGGATTAAGTGAGGAAGACCAGCAGGATATTTGTGGGGAAGATGAGCAAGTCTGCAAGAAAGCAAGGATGTGAAAGGACAAACAAAGGTCACACACAGGAGGTGGTATCATAGACTAAAATGGTTTCATTCACCCAGTTAGCAGAATGTCATTTTTAACTTCTGCTTACCCTATCACAAGACCCTTTTCTTTTACCTAACTAAAAGTAGCTGTGTATTAATAACTTGATCAAATGAGGGCAAGAGGTGACATTAAGAACTTGTTTGCAAGTAGTGCTTGTAGAAAAACCACAAAGATTTGGAAAAGAGTCGACCATGAGGCATCTGTGAAGTTTGTTTGGCTGTTCTAAGGCAAGAGAGACACCTCAGAGTGAATACAGCCATTTCCACTCCTCCTTTCATTACCTGAAGATTCAAACTTCTGTGCTACAAACCCCTCTGAGCTTGCCTGCTTTGTCACTGAATACAGCATTAAAAAAAAAAAAACAACCAACAAACAAAACACACACACACTTCCTCCATTTTTGTCTGCACATGTGTGAGAATTCAGGGCTCTTCACCTGGGATTCATGTCAGCAAGGATTTTTCAAACCTTCTTGAATTACCTGCAGTGGTGGTTGGCAGGAGCAGATTAAAACAAGGCTTGTCAAACTTGCCCTTTCTAAGTTTCTTGGTGGGCAGATCCCAAGTTTTTTGCTAGTTCCAAGAAGCATTTCAGGGAAAACATAGGGGGAGGTCAGTCCTGATGCCCCAGCTGCCCATTTTAAAGTAAAATGACTCCAAACTGGAAGGTGGAAAAGCCTGGGGGAAATTAAAACCTCTTAGCTCCTTGCAGGGAGTTAAATCCTGGATGGATCCCGAGGACATGAGTAGAACATGCCTTTTGTATGGGTGAGGTCTGCTCCATTTCTCTCTTCTTCCCTGCTGATGTCATTCAGCATGTTGTATGTCTTTCAGATAAATGGTTAGTTCAGAGATTTTTAGGGGCAGCTGTTCCCACGTGCCCTCTCTCCCTTCCCAAATTCCACAGGTGCAGACAACACTCAACTGGAGCTCCTTGGCTAAGGCACAAGCCTTCAAGGTGAGGATGAACAGCTGTCTCCCAGCCATTGTCCTCAGGCAAACCACTTGGTTTCAGCTGATTTCCACTCTCCTGAGCTATAATTAAAATTTAAACCAGATAAACTGCATGTACCACTTGAAAGTCCTGCTCTGATGCAACATCCAAGCTCCTCCAGGAGAACATTTCCTCCAGTCAGAGGTGCAGGCCAAAGAGTCTCAAAGAAAGTTTCTTCAGGCCCAGAATCCACATATTCGTGCTTGAGCCTCTCGAGAAGCCTCTGCCCTCCAGCAGCCCCATCGTTTTCCTGAGCAGCATTTTCCTGAGCAGCCCCATCCCTGGCTGACTGACACTGCGGGGCTGCAAAATTCCTCCCTTCTCCATTTTAACCTTCACTCTTGGAATTTGTTTTCAGAAGCAGAACATTTTGTTTTGGCAGCTACTCGAGGGCAATTAATGAGCAGTCAGCTGAGCTATGACCAAGGTTTAGGGAGCCAGAGCAGACAATTTGCCTTAGGTCACAAAAGCTTTAGTCCTTCCACATAATGAAAATACTGCTGTGATTTCCCCTGCTTGACTTTGTCCACTCTTGACCTTACTCACAAGTCTGATTTTCTAATTAAAATTATAATTATTCCTAAGTATTTCAATATCTGCTGTAAGTCAGCACCTGTAGGCTCTACAGCTCACAGGATTCCCCTGCAGGAAAATCCCACCCTCAAAGGAAAATCCTGTCACAGCAACACCAGGAATAAGAACTATTACTGTGTTGTAGTAATTGTACAGCAATATAACTGCAATTTCTGTGGGTAGCCACCACCCCTGGAGGTGCCCAAGGAAGACCTGGCCGTGGCACTCAGTGCTCTGGGCTGGGGGACAAGGTGGGCATCAGGTACAGGGTGGACTCGATGGTCTTGGAGCTCTTTTCCAACCTCTGTGATTCTGGAAAAGGGTTTCAGGGTTCAAAGAAATGAACATATCCATCTTCTGGTGGACAGAAGAAGGTTTCTGTGCCTTGTGGAAGGACCAGGTTTTAATGAGATACGTTAAATAATTATTATTTTCTAATGTCCCTCACACTTCAAAGTACAATCATTGTACCATTCTAGAAATGGTTGCTCACATACTTATCTGCTGTTTGCTGAAACAGAAAGATTTTCAATCTAAATTTAGATTGAAAAAAAAAAAGACTATTAGAACATTTGGTTCATCCTCTGCCAACCCAGATCTGTCCCCCAAATTTGCTGGTGGTTTGGCAGGCAGTGGGACCTGCTGCATCATCATCACCCTGGGGAGACCCTTGCACAGTTCAGCAAGACTGGCCAGCTAAGGAATTTTTCCTAATAATGTTTGATGTAATGATGAGATCAATAGGGTGGATATCTGGCTTGCCATAATAGAGGCTGTTGCTGGGTCCCCTGATGCAATGCCTTTCAGTTTTAATTTACATCCTCCAATCCCCTTTACATTGAACAGCACTACTCTTCCCTTAGAGAAAAGCTGAGGGGAAAGCCCTGTACATCCATCACAGAATAAATAAAACAGAAAAATGCTCAAATACCTGACCTGCTTGTTCAGGCTTTGTGAAGGCTCTGCCAGACTTCCAGTTCAGATGTGCATCAAACATCTGAGGGGGAGATTCTCTCTTGCCTCATCACCTGCAAGGGCTTGTTCCACATTTTTCTGGTTAAATACTAAACCTCAGGAATATTAATATTATTTGAGAGACAGTCCCTTGAAACAGTATAACAAGTAGATTTTTATAGATCTGCCAGGACTTGATGATATAGTGGCAGCAGGATTTTTTTTATTTAAAAAAAAAATAAAAAAAATCAGTCAAGAGTGAAATGTGTGTGATTGAGACAGGCCCAGAAGACGAGGGATGAGGAAACCTCCAACACGTGTGAGCACGGACAGAGGGGTTGGGTGACTCTGAAACCACATCTGGATTCAATGTTGGGCCAGTTCTTCTCTTTGGAATGATTGGCACCAAAGGCATCAGGCCGAAACATCCATGACCTTTCCAGAGAGGCAAGGGAAGAGGGAGCTTAAAGGCTGATGAAAAGATCTGCCTTTTGCAGGCTTGGCACTTCCTAAAGGACCTTTGCCAGTGACAGCACTCACAAAACTGAGTGAAAATTTAGCGCTTCTCGTTCAATAAAAATATCGGGTAAGTCATTTAATAAATGCCTGTTGTTGATGCAGCCTGGTGGTAAACAAACCAGTTTCTAATTCAGATATTGATGTATGCAAGGTCCCCAAGGCAATCTAACAATTCAACCCTGTTTTTCTAGGAAGGGGTGGGCATCTACAAGACTCAGCCTGCCAAAGGCATCCCCAAATCTGTCCTCATTCATCCAACTGCCCCGAGTGCCCATTCCCACTGTGCTCGACGCTGCACCTCTAATCCTGTGTCCAGTTTTGGGCCCTTGGCTTCCAAAAGGACATTGAGGGGCTGAAGGATCTGGAGAACATGTCCTGTGAGGAGCAGCTGAGGGAGCTGGGGGGGTTTATCTGGAGAAGAGGAGGCTCAGGGGGGACCTCATTGCTCCCCCCAACTCCCTGACAGGAGGGGGCAGGGAGGGGGGGTCGGGCTCTGCTACCACGTCCCGAGGGAAAGGAGGAGAGGAAATGGCCTCAAACTGCACCAGGGCAGGTTCAGATTAGAGATTAGAAACACGTTTCTCCCTGCAGGAGTGGTCAGGCCTTGGAATAAGTGTCCCAGGGAGGTGGTGGAGTCCTTGTCTCTGAAGTGTCCCAGAGGTGTCTGGATGTGTCCCTTGGGGCCATGGATTCGGGGTGATTGTGGTGGTGCTGGGTGAGGGTGGCACTGGATGATCCTGAAGGGCTCTTCCAACCCCGGTAGTTCCGTGATTCCCGAAGGCAATAACGCAACAGCCGGCCAGGTTTCTTTCCCGGGAAACTGGAGAGGTTCGGCAGCGGGAGAGCTCAGCCCTGGGGCATCTCCCCGCGGTCCGGCCCCAGCCGCAGTCCCGATTCCGGGGGTGCTCATGGGCCGGGCGGGATGCGGGATGTGGGATGCGGGCGGCGGGATCGGGGGCACGGGAAGCGGCAGAGCACACTGACATCTAGTGGGATTTTGGGAAAGTACTTAGTTGTCCCCCGTGCTTGCCACAATCCCCCCGCAAAAAAAAATGACACAGAAGCGCTTTGCAGCTCGCTGGTTTTCAGCCGTCAGGGAGAGCTCTGAACACGTGTCTGCCCCATCCCTGGAATTGTCCAAGGCCAGGTTGGACAGGGCTTGGAGCAACCTGGGCTGGTGGAAGGTGTCCCTGCCCATGGCAGGGTGTTGGAATTGGATATCTTTAAGGTCTTTTCCAAACCATTCTATCATTCAATGAAAAGGGCTCCTGAGGGCTCTGCTGAGGCACTTGGCTTTCCTGCTCCCACTCTGGGATGCTTGACAAGAGGGCATCCACCCCTAACCTCACATGTGTTTGAGTGCAGATAAAATCCCCATAGCACATTCCTCCCCACCGGTTTGCCTTTCAATTCCCAACAAATAAAAGCTGCAAAGTATTCCCTATGGGAAAGGGAAGTGTGATTCTCTGATTTCCTGATGAAATGGTGTCTGCAAGGAACTACAGCTCCTCGGAGCCCTCCAAGGCTTTCTGGGCTGGGAGCTGATGTGTTCTCCAAAGTTCAACCCTACAACACGGGTGATTTTGTCTTCTTTCATTTAAAGCACATATTTAAGGATTGGGAGTTAGAAGAAAAGAAAACCAAGGACACTCATCACTAGCATAGAATCCATGGAATGGTTTGGGTTGGAAGGGGCCTAAAAGATCATCCAGTTCCAACCACCTTGCACTAGCCCAGGTTGCTCCAAACCCCATCCAACCTGGCCTTGGACACTTCCAGGGATCCAGGGGCAGCCACAGCTTCTCTGGGCAACCTGTGCCAGGGCCTCCCCACCATCACAGGGAAGGATTTCTCCCTAATATCCCATCTAACCCTATTCTCTGCCAGCTTAAAGCTGTTCCTATACCCATATTTTTTCCTAAGTGCCAATGGAGTTCACTTTCACCACAGTTTCCCACAGAAGCAGCTCCCAAAGAGAGGAATTTTGCCCTGTGCCTCCTTTTGCAGCCTTTCTCCTCCTCCCTCTCCATCCCACATCCAGCTCTCAAGGAGATGAATATTTAAACTTCCCAAAGCTGGACTGTTTCTCCAACAGCTCTGGCATTAACAGAAGGAAAGATGAGCCTCTTCCTTGTCCCATCTCTATTTTGGCCACAGTTCCCACCTACTTTTCAGGTACAGGCAACTAATACCCTTTTAGGGTAACTCCAAAGGTTATAGCCATCCCAACATATCTTCCTGCAAAAGGAACTGACTCCCTGGAGAGGAATGTAGCAAGAGAAAGGGACAAGGAAAAACGGAGGCAAAATACTTTCAGATACATACTTATAATATGACTTTCTTCCATAGTTCAGCTACATCCCTCCAAGTTCATGTTACAAAAAAACCAGGGGCTCTGGTGTTGGGTTTGAGGGGGAGTGGGATAGGAAAACTAATTACTCATCCTGGCCTGACCCTGCAGGCTGAGGTCTCTGTGTAAAGCATGATGCTGGAGATAAAAAGGGAGCTGATGATGTGTGTTGGACTGAAAGGACCCCATTTTAGCCAGTCATGCCCAGCTGCACTGTTGTCTCCATTTCGCTGACCATCGCTCCAAAACTCCCAGGCTCCTCGTCTCCAGGAGACTGTAAATAGTCAGCTGAACCTGATGCTCCATTTTCCATCCCTGCATCCTCCACCAAACCCTCAGGCACGCTCTGCTTTCCGACACCTCCCCTGCCATGACAAATTGAGGCAGCTCGGGTCGTGTCCCACCAGCTGGTCGCTGACACAAGACTCCTCCTCAGCAAAGGATCTGCCCGGAGCATTCAGAGGTGGGAAGATGCATTTCTAATTCCTGCTTTCAAGGTCTCCTTGACCGTTGCCCTCTGGGAGCTGCTGGGTTTGTCCTCTGGGAGCTGCTGGGTTTGTCCTCTGGGAGCTGCTGGGCTTGTCTTCCATGGCATCAACTACTGATCTGTGTCGTCTCCCAGGGATCCATGTCATCTCCTAGGGATCCGTGTCATCTCCTAGGGATCCGTGTCACATGCTGGGAGAGTCCTGTAGGAAACCAGCTGATGCAGAGAGTGGATCTGCTCTTCCCCTATCATGCAGCAGGACAGTCCTATGCTGGGGGTGAGCAAGTCATTCCCCGCCCGTGGCTCCGCAGCCGCGGATTTTCCGTCTCCCTTGGCGACACGGGAAGTCTCAGCTCTAACCAGGCTCGTGGTGGTGTCACTCCTTAGCTCTCGTAACCCAGCAGGGATTGCCACCACGAGCTGCTGTGCTGATGCTTCTGAAGCACCAGAGGCAAGGTCAGGGATCCCAGAGGGCTGCACAGAGAGAGTAAGTGGAGAACAGGCGCTTCTTGTCTTTCCCATGAAACGTGCGGGTGGGAGAGAACGGATAACAAACGGAGAATGGATTTTTAAAAAGCCTTCTTGTCGTGTTTTCCTGAGCGAGGCACATAAAGTTGATTCTTTGCAGAATGAAATATGAAAGCTCGACTTTTTTTTAATCTACCAGGGGTTTAAAAAAATCCCACCTCCCGCACCGGTTTGAGTTTGCGAGAGTGGGATGTTTATTTAGTGCTGCTTCAAACGGAGGTTCCTCTCCTCCCAGTAACTGGGGGAAAAAAGAGTTGGGGCAACACCGTGTTTTTAGAAGGCATGAAACTTCAGGGAAGGAGGGAGGGGAGCGATTTTAAGATGTTTTATTTTCACCTGAGGCAAACCAGCGTCTATTCAAGCCTGCTGTGAACACAGAGGGCTGTTTTAGCTGTTTGGCCCTGTTCCTGTTGTTTGTAACTAAATAGCACCAGCCAAAGACATTTTTTGGTACCTTGCTGATTGCTTCTAAACAGCTTCTCTTCCACGGCTGCACAAGTCAACATCAGAAGTTTACACTGAGTTTTAGTTCCAGCTGTGAAAGGCTCAGGTTTTTTAAAGAATAACAATAATAAAAATAGCACAGCGTCCTCCACATCTAAACGAAAAATCAGGCCAAAGATGCCCAGATGTGCAAAGTTTCATTTTACAGTAATTGCCACACAGCATTTACCTTATTCCTGCTCAGACTTCGGGGTTTTTGGAGAGCGTTTTCTTGTTCTGTTCACATCACATGTTGCCAAAGTTTCTTGGAGCCTTCCTAGCTTTTGGGCGAGTGCAGACAGTTCTGACCAGCAGAAACTGCTTGAAAGGATCCAGAAAGCTGGTTCACACACTCCTGAGTACATATTGAACACATCTCTGCCAAGCACTAACCTAAACAGAGCCAGCCTGTAATAAAGCCCAAGAAGTTATTAATTCACAGAGAGCAGGAGCAGGTGCTGTGAGTCTGCTCCTTCTGCAGGTTTGGGTTGTGCTGCCCTCGTGAGAGTTATTCCCCCTCTCATTTAAGTGTTGGGGTAAAACCCACCTTTACAATACAGTGATGAAGTGAGCTGTAATTAGCAAGGCAACTCAAGAGCTGAGGGTATTAAGTTCACACTCTCCAGCCACAAAAAACTGCAAAAACCCTCTCTCCAGCTATTACAGCAGCCAGTGAAAGGGAACATCCACCTTATAAAGATCCAGTGGCTTACATTTCTGCTGGAGGGAAGTGCTGGTGCAGTAACCTGAACCCCACTGCATTATTTTCCGAGCTCTCTGCCAGTGCAGACTATTCAATTTATTCAAATTTAACACCTTGGTGGTGCTCAGCTCCCTGCCCTCCTGCAGCAGTGCCCACTCAGAGCCGTGGTGGCACAGCCAGGCAAGCACAAACCCTCCTCCAGGAGGAGAAAGTTTCCACTTTTCCTGCCCAGATGAAATTCCACTCGCAGGTGTGGGGTGTTTATTTGTGAGGGAGAGCTAGAGAGGAGTAATGTATACTCCATGAAAGGTCAGGCAGAAAAAGTCTGCTCTAAGAAGCGAGCAGGATGGGGGAGGATTTAGGTACAGGATGAAAACTGTAAAACTGGCTTTAATATTGCTGTTAGACTTCCATGGGAGGGAGAGAATATGTCAGCAATTTTATAATAGAGGCAAACCCAATACAAAAGTAAGCCTCTGAGAGATCACCATGCCTTTCTTCTCTGCTCAGGCTGTATTTCTCTTTTTCTAAGTAATAACCAAACTTCCTTCACAAGTCCTCAGTACTTACAGAAAATCAGGACACAAGGGCATCTCAGTTCCTGAGTCGTATACATAATTATATGATTGAAATAGCAAATGTCATCAATAAAGCTGCATTTGTCTCTGGGAAGCATTGCCTGTTAGATCATTGCTCAGGATAAACCCATGACCTGGATGTTGCTTCTCCCCCAGACCAGAGCAGAGCAGTTGGGACTGTGTTTGAAAATGAAGGTTAATTTCTGGTTTGAAAATGAAGGTTAATTCTGAAGGTTAACACTGAAGGTTAATTCTGGACTCATCAGCCAACTTCAGCCTCACTTGAGGGAGCAGAAACTTCTGAGATATGATGTTTCTAAGCATTTTATGAAAATAAGCAGCCAGGCAGAGAGAAAACTGCCCCTGGAATGCTTCCAGCATAAGAAAGGCAGCAGCAGGACTGCGTTTACTACATGGAGTCACCACAGGGATGATCTGCAGGAAACAAGATTTTTAAGTACACTTCTCAGTAAAATGCGTTTGCTTAAAATCCCATAATCAGTGAGGTTGGAAAAGCCCTCCCAGCCCATGGATCCCCCCTGTGCCCCATCCCCACCTTGTCCCCCAGCCCAGAGCACTGAGTGCCACGGCCAGGCCTTCCTGGGACACCTCCAGGGATGAGGACTCCAAACCTCCCTGGGCAGCCCCTGCCAAGGCCTCACCACCCTTTCCAGCAAGGAATTCCTCCTCCTGTCCAACCTGAGCCTCCCCTGGCACAGCTTAGGGCTGTGTCCCCTTATCCTGTCAAACTGGCATCTCATCCTATACACCAATTGTTCAAAACCCCCTCAGCTTCCTAAGGAAAAAAAAAAAATACCACAGGTTACTACTTACAACCCCCTTTCCCCAAATTTCCTTGGCCTAGGTTGCTTCGTTGTCCCAAAAGAGATGAGTAGAGAAAAAAAATCCCTTCTGTTTCAGGTTCTGGGAAGAACAGAAAGCAAACATTAAAAACTGCATAAAGGGACCTGAGAACCACACCCATACTCACATGAGCTTTCATTGCAGCTACAAAGCAGCTTGGCTTGGCTCAGTTAAGGCTGGAAGACTGGGGAACTTTAAAACTCCTGTGTTGAGCAGAGCCCTTACAAGGAGAGGTAAGTTAATGATATAATTTTTTATACATGCTGACCCTCCTTCCCCCAAGTACAGAAAGACTAAGCCTCAACCTGCTTCTCCCCACTCTCTTCTGCATTTAAATTCCCAATTTAAATTCCCAGAGCTGAGGACTCTCCAGCCTAGCAACCCAAACAGGTCAGGCACCTCTCTTTCCGTCCCTGTAGCCTTGATCCTAAACCTTAAAGGGTAAAAGGTCTGTAACAAACCTAATAACACCTGAATTTCATTTCTGATGCCTCCCATGCTGCACCCAATCTTCCTGAAGTATTGAACTGCCCAAATCTTTGGTGTGGGCTAAAAACACCTGCTGCAAAACTCGATGTTTTCTGTTTGGTGTCAAATTTTCAAGGTTGAGCTAAATTTTGAGGAAGCTGGACACTTGTTCTTCCAGTGTTCTTGTGCACACACCTGAAATGAATGTGTGTGGTAGGAAATGTATGTGGTTATTGTTGTCCACAAAGATATTGCTGATTTAACTGCCTGTCACTACATACCTGGATAAAGGGTGCAAGAGGAAAAGGACTTGAACCAGGCACAGTTTAATACCTTTCACTGCAGCAGAAAATAAGAGGAATTAAAACCAAACCCCCCCAAAATGTAACACATCATGGGTCTGAGTGAGAGCTGTTGTTCCTCACCCCTCCTTTTGCAGGCAGGAGGTGCTGCTGCAAATCCCTGTGTCTGATTGATGAGGTAAAGACAGCTTTTTCCACCTTCATTCCACATGGCTTGACTTCTACAGCTTTAATAATTAGGTCAATATTGCCTTTGCAGCACAATATTTTTGTCCTTCTCCTTGGGTCTATTCTAAGTTTGCTCAGAGATAAAAGAGATGATAATTAATTTATGTGGAAGAGAAGGCAGATCCTCAAATCCTTCCCTGTTGGAAAGCAAACTGAAGTGTGTGCTTAGCAGTGGTGGTAGCCGAGGGTTTTCTCATATTCCTCCTTTTCCCAAGAGGAAGGAGATGATTTGTAAAAGCCCTTATTATATAGAAGGATCCACTTACAGTGTTTGAGGACGTGAATTCAAGCCCAGGCTGTGAGTTTTCACACTCTTGTAGAGATTCCCTTATTAGCACTATTATTATTCCCTTATTAGCTGCTGGAGTGTGCTGTTTGTAAAGAAGCCTTCATGTGCAACATTCAGCAAGCAATTAGTCACACGAAATCCAGAAGGATTTTAAATATTCCTCAGCTGGATTATTATTCTTTTATTATCAATTAAGCCAGGTGGAGGGGCAGGGCTTACAGAAAATTGCCCAGTTCCTTTAGTGTATCAACCCTGCACTGTCTTTAAGGAAAACCTCTGTAATCATTAATTTTGTGATGTATTTGTCCTTCGAGGGAGAACTTCCCCAAAATAAGGGCTCATCTCTTCTGCCTTAGTCTCTTGAGTTAAATGTTGGGCCCATCCACACAGACCTATCTTCGTATTTGAGCTGAACAAATACACTGCTTCATCTATGACTATCTGTTTGCAACCATTTCTAGCCATAAAATGAAGTTTACAGTTCACATGAAACAAGCTGTAGGAAGGAAATATTCAGGTTCTGTGCCACTGGCTGCCCTCTTTGTTCCCCTCTCACCCCACACTCCAAAAGCTAAAGCAGTCACAGAGCAGCTGCAAGGAAGATGCCATGAATTTCCAGCTGGGAGCTGAACAGGGTGGGAAACCAATCCAGAAGGTCCCAGTTTTTGCTGTGTTACACACTAGTTTGAGTTTGCTATTTGTGTGGTGAAACACTGGTCAGAAAACAACAAATATGGCAGGAGAAATTTTGTCCACTCCCTGTTGAATTAAAAAGAATTTTTGGAGTGGACTGCAAAAGATGGATTTAGGACAAATGTGGAACAGGAGAGCATTCAGTGGATGAAATGCAGGTCAGTCCAATCAGTCACAGGGTTTGCATTAAAGAGTAAAACTCTACTTTCTTGGACTGCAGGGTGAGTACTTCGACTGTTCTCATAAGACAAGACTTGACTCTCAAACCAAATTAATTGATTAGATCCAAACCGCTACTTAGAAGATTCTTGAAATGTTTCTGAACACATTTTGTTGAGGAAAAGGCAGTGTGAATTCATAAGACAACAGTTATAGAGCAGGGACTGGTCTTTTCTACCCCACCAGCCACTAGGAGAGATCAGCCCTTACTGTTTCTTCCTTGCTGTTTTGTAGGATGCTAAAATCCTAATTTTCCCACATTCCCTTTTCACTCCCATACAGTCACTTCCAAAATTCCTTATCCCAGCACTGTTCTCTTCAAGTTCTACAGTCCTGAAGGAAAAAGAGATTTCTTTTCTTTTTGTGGCATCTTCTCAACATGAGGAGTTGTGGGACTCTGTGTGTTCATCTACAACTCCTTCAGTCAAATCTCCACATAACTGAAAACAAAACAAAACAAAAGCTTAAACTTAAGGAAAATAATAGAATTTGGTGTGTGTACTGGAGTCTTTATGGAGTATTTGCTGCTTAAATAACAATGAGAAGCCCACTGTGAATATTTCTCCCGAATCCTGTGGTATGAACTGCTGTGGAAAGGGTGCAGCTCCCACAGTGCTTAACTGCTTTGGAAAAAGTTATCTCCTGTCTTCTGGGATACTTCCACACACAAAGGACTTTTTGTGGGATTTTTTTTTTTTCTCTCAGCATGAAGCAGAGAAGCCAAATAAACTACTGAACCCTCCACAGTGGGGCTGTGAGTCAGCTCCAGGGAGAGTCTAATCAACAACCTGTCACCCTGCCCAAGCTTTAGGAGGGCAGGGAAGATAAAGTCATCTGTTCTCAGGGAAAGTGCCTTTCACCTGGTTCCTGATGCCAAGTATGTCACGGGGAGGTGGGATACTGAAGTCTTGCTTTTAGTTAAAACACATCCTTTTTTGAAGTTGAGCTCAGGAGTTGGGAACTCCTCTTCCCTGCACCTGAGGTCTGTGCATTTTAGACCTCCAGACTACTCTCATACATAAAATTTCCAAAAATTTCCAAGAGATGTAGGACATCAAGCCACTGCAATGTGAAAAGGTAAAGGCTCCTAAATCATAGAACCATGGAATGGTTTGGGTTGGAAGGGGCCTTAAAGCTCATCCAGCTCCAACCCCCTGCCGTGGGCAGGGACACCTTCCACTAGCCCAGGTTGCCCAGAGTTCTTCCTTACAGAGGATGCCTGGGCCGTTTCATGATTTTACAGCTGAAAGACAAGACTGCTGAAGCAGGTGGTTTAACTGGACCAGGAGTCCAAAGCAGTGGTGTGAAGTGCTTTTTTTGGCATGTCTGACTCAGGAGACAAGTCTCATGAACCAGCCATGGGTTCTGAGGGCCTTTTTGTGGTTGTCTCCAGCTCGAGAAAGTATTGCTTGCAACAGTCCAACTTGAAGGTGATGAAAGCGTGATTTGCTCAGCCAAGTTCCACATCTAAATGTGAGGGGCACAATTTCCTGGCTGGTTTCAGGTGAATTCAGGTGTTCCTGTTGTTATTTTGGTTTCCTGAAACAGGTCCACACCCACCTGAGCTGCAGGAGGGCCCGTCCTCCCCACAGAGGTGAAGCCACAGCTCTTACAGACCTGTTGGTTTCTCCCATTTTGCTTTCTCCCAGTTACTCCCCAAAAGAGAGTTCCTTGCCTCAGATTTCCAGCGTTCTTCAGACTGCAATCAGCTGGGAAAAGTGCATTGGAGAGATGGGACTAAGATTGTTGGGATAGTGGTGGCCCATAAGTATTTGGGGTGTTGTTCTCCCGACTCGTGGTTTGACACAAACAGGAGGGTGATGGGACTGTGAAGAATTTCACAGATAAAGGTCTGAGAGAAAATCAAGTGGCAGAGAAGCTACTTTGGCTGAGTCTATTGGCTTCTGTGGTCAGCCCCTGGTGTCAGACTGTGCTGTTCTGGAGAGGGACCTGTTTCCCTGAATCAGAGAACCCCAGAATCACTGAGGTTGGAAAAGACCTCCAAGATCATCCAGTCCCTTCGGTGCCCCATCCCCACCTTGTCCCCCAGCCCAGAGCACTGAGTGCCACGGCCAGGCCTTCCTGGGACACATCCAGGGATGGGCACTCCAAACCTCCCTGGGCAGCCCCTGCCAAGGCCTGAACATCCTTTCCAGCAAGAAATTCCTCCTCCTGTCCAACCTGACCCTCCCCTGGCACAGCTGGAGGCCGTTCCCTCTCCTCCTGTCCCTTGTTCCCTGGTAGCAGAGCCCGACCCCCCCCGACTCCCCCCTCCTGTCAGGAGGTTGCAGAGCCAGAAGGTCCCCCCTGAGCCTCCTTTGCTCCAGGATGAGCCCCCCCAGCTCCCTCAGCCCCTCCTGCTGCTCCAGCCCCTTCCCAGCTCCGTTCCCTTCCCTGCACACGCTCCAGCCCCTCCATGTCTCTCTTCCATGAGGTTCCAGACCTGGACACAGCCCTGGAGGTCCCTCAGCAGTGCCAGCACAGGGGACAATCCCTGCCCTGGGCTGTGCCCACACTATCCCTGATCCAAACCAGGTTCCATTGGCCTCTTGCTCCCCTGGGCACACCTGGGCTCGTGTCCAGCCACTGTCACCAGCATCCCCAGGGCCTTTCCTGATCCTTTCCACCCCCTCTGTCCCAACCTGGAGCTGCAGGGGGTTGATGTGACCCAAGGGCAGGACCTGACCCTTGGCCTGGTTGAACATCCCTCAGTTGGTCTCATCCCATCAATCCAGCCTGTCCTGATCCTTCTGCAGAGCCTTCCCACCCACTCCCACCAGGTGGATTCCTTCCAGAGGCAGCGTAGATCTCTTGCTACTGCTGAGGTCCTGTCAGCTCCTACAGGATGCACGTCATAGATCCTTGATAACACAGCACATGTCAGCAGCTTTTCAGATTGTTAATTGAGGGTTTCCATTGGTATTTTTGCTCTGAAATGAACCTTACATGGGGTTTGACACTTATGGAAACAGTCACCACTCAGACAGCTGAGAGTCACTTCAAGCTTCGAAGTGATTTGAAATTCAAGGTTTGAAATCTGGCCTGTCTCTGGAGTTTCAGGGAACTTTGTAAGGCCTTTCACTCAGGCCATGCTAAATGTGGACTATCTTGTCCTCAGCACATCCTACAGCTGAGCTCTTGTGCTGGAGATTCAAATGAAACCCTTTTCTGGGCTCAGAAGACTTTGCCATGTGGAAAAGTCGGGTAACACAGAGAAAAGGCAAAAAAGTAGATAATTAGTACATATTTGTGTTGTGTGTGTTACAAGAGAATACAATCTGAGTGTGTTAGTTCTGGTATTAACTTGGCTATTTTTGACTCTGAGCTCCTGCTGGAAAGATGTGAACTGAACTGGTCATAAGAGTGGTTTTGTTTTCCTCTTTTTTTTTTATTTTTTTAAATGTCTGTAAAATTTGCAAATGCTGTGTGCACCCTTATTTACTTCGCAATTATCCTGCAAGAGCAGAGCTTGCTCTCTTGACCACGTTTTTTTAATTACTGTAATTCTCTTTTGGGAGGCTCCCTAGGCAGGGAAAGGTGCAGTCACACAGTCCCAAAATGCCACTGCCACAGCACAAAGCCTTGCTTTCTCTGGATTTCCTTCCTTGGGTGATATTTGACATCACATCATGGAGCCTGCCCTGAAGAATTGCTGTTAGGGTGTGGCCAGGAAGATCTGGGCTTAAATTCATGCCCTCAGAAGGGATCTCAGCTCTGTTTGGAGAAGTTTCCTCTGAAGGAAATGGGATATGTGGGAACATGTTCCCACTCCTCCCAAAGGATGACCTTCAAGATCATCAAGTCCAACCACCACCACCACCACGTTCACCATTAAACCAGGTCCTCAAGTGCCAATATCCACACGATTTTGAGCACTTCCAGGGATACTGGAATTGTGACTTATCCCCTCAGAGAGGGAAAGAAGGAAAGGCCCAGTGTAGTGGCCTCTCTTTTGGGACCCAGACAGCACCTGATGTCCCCAATTCCCAACGATTTCAGCGACCACTCAGTAACTTATGAGTGATGGTTCCTGCTGTGAGGAAACTCTGGCTTATATTTTTCTCTCTTCGCCCTCAAGTGCACGTTCATTTTTGTTTAGCTGGTCCAAAACAGTGCCATCTATTCTGATTTATGCCAGCAGCAAGCACAACGCTTTCTGTGTGTGAGTCTCTTTGGGTTTGCCATCCTGAAGGCAGCTGGGGGTAAGGAAAAGTTGGTTTTACTCCCTGACAAGTGTGTCTCTCTCTGCAGTTCAAATGAGCTCCATGGTATTGAAAATCTACTCAAGCAACATCCTCCTTGAGACTTTGCTTTTAGCAGTATGTATATATATATTTTTTTTTTTTTTTCCTCCTCCCTGAAAAGTGATTTCAGCATCTGGCACCCCCAGGACCAAAGTGGATTGTTCTACAGCTGAACCAGAGCAGTAGAACAGGAGAGGTTTGAAGTTCAGCTTGCTTTCATGCTGTGCCCAGAAGCAAGCCTTGCAACCGTAATTATTGTCAGATAATTTTTCATTTTATCGATTTAACTTTTTCCCCATGTCACTGATTGCCAATAAGGGCTTTTTCTTTTCCCCCCTGGACCACTGGGTGTAAGGCAAAATAACCTGCAGTCTGGTAAACCAGTAATAATTGAACAGTGATATATACACAGATGTGGCTGGTGAGGTTTCAGGGTTATTTTCTCAGTGGAACTTACACAATTCCAGAAGTCTGAATTTGTCATTTGCTTTTTGTTTCGGGGGTTGCACTATTCAGCCTAACAATACGTAATTTTTACAAACAGAATCTAATAGAAATAACATACATCTTTTTTTTTTTTTTTTTAAATAAAGTTTGGTAATAACCTCAGACCTCCAGTATTTTAAAGATATATATGTAAAGCCCTGGTGCCAGCTACTCAAAAACCATTTAGAGACCAGCAACACAGGATCAGGTTCTGCTGCTGTTCCTCAGCACGAGTTGGTTTTTGCTTCAAATCGAGTCTTTCGAGGCTAATTTGCAATCAGATAAAACTCTGGGAGAAAGAGCAGCAGAGCTGGGCCCTGAGTCACCTGGTACTTAGGAAAAATTGAAAAATTCCAGAGGCACCTGAAACTTTCACTGAAGACTGGTGGTCACCAGCAAATAATTATTATAATAGTGGTAACAGTGAGTCTTGGCTTCACTGGCCTTTTACTACTTTGAGTAAGCAGTTACTTGCCAGATTATTATTATCTTGGCACTTGATGCAAAAAAACCTGTAGTTTTCCATGTTCCTTAAAGCTGAGTATACATTTATTGAATGAAAGCATTTATTAAACATGTGGGGACGGATTCTCAACAGGCATTAAATAACTTACCTCCATTTGCCAAGAGCTCTTGCTTGTTATGTTTTATTATGCTGAGAACTGCAGGTTGAAAATGGTGGAGAATGGAAAGAGGTGGAAATGCAGCTTCACTGTGAAAAGCCAAACTGTCTTATTATTTCCTGATATTTTCTAGATCTCAGATTTGTGGTTCTGGGCTGTCTCCTCACAGTTGCATCTGTGCCACAAGGTCCTGAGCAGCACAGAGAGGTTAAACAGGGGATGACTCTCCTAATATGAGAAGAAAGGAGCATGCAATGAAACTGGGATATAGCAGGTCCAAAACACTAAGGAAAAAAAAAGAAGACACTTGATATTAAACACTAACTGGACAAAATAAGGAAAGAAAATGTCATTAAGGTGAAACATTAAGGCAACATTTCAGGGTCAAGAAGTCTGTGATGATCAGCTTGTAGGGACAGTATTCTGGAAAAGCAATAGAAATGCTTCTCCTGGTTTTACTTATTTCCTAAAGCTCAGCTGTTGGCACTGCTGGGACAGACTACAGGCATGGATGGATCTTTGATCTAACTCCATATAGTTTTCACATTCATAGGTAAAACACTTTTTCTGAGGTGGAGAACAAGAAAAACTCATCCAAAGAGACCTCTGTGCACTGAGACACAAGCTGTAAAGTTGGTCTAAACCACGACCCAAATCCCCCACATCAGATGTCTTCAGACACAGGATTTGGTGTGATCCCCTGGCCCACGGAATTCCTGGGTGTAGGGATCCCCTGACTTCAGAATTCAGGCTGGTTACAGGTGGATGGGGTGTTTGTGTTATCTGGTAAAACTTTGTCCATTCCACAGATAATATCTCTTGATCTTCAGGAGAACAGGGCAAAGCCTGGAGCCCTGCTCAGCTTTCCTTACCCTGGCTCAGCTCCCACAGAAACAAGTGGAAGCATTTTGACTCGTGAAAGCTTGTTGACTTTTCCCAGCAAGGATAAATACGAGTGGACAGCCCACCCTCCTGGCTAAATAGAGGGTGCTGATGAGGGTCAAAAACTAAGATATTGCAGTGAAGGAGCCCTGGATCTGTGACAGGAGCTCAGAGACACGAGTGAACAAGCCCCACTGGTTGCTGGAATTCCTTCCTCAGCTCAGGTGGACGTCACCAAACGAAAAGTTTGATGTTGTTTAACACTATTCCGCATTAAAATCATCTGCTGGCCCAAACTGTGCCCATAATCTGTTCCTCTCTGAGTTTTTCATCAGCAGAGGTCGGCTGATGATCACAACCTCTGAGAGCTTATTGTTGTCAACAGCAACAAGAGAATAATTTGACACCACCCAGAGCTAAAATCCTGGCCCAGGACCTGCCCAAGTGAACAGGACCATCAGTGGCTGCTGAGTTCAGGACTGACAATTTCCCACCCCTGTTTATTTGTCCCACCTGCGTAGTTGAAATCAACCCAGGCAGGTTTAAGTCAGAAAACATCCAGGGGCAGCTTCTGATGTGAAGCCACAGCAAGGTCACACACATGTCACCAAGAGGCCTGTAGGCTTTTGTTGCCTGTTTTCATTTTTTTTGCAATAACCACTTTTTTTTAAGCGATCCAGCAGCGCTGCACTGCTTTATCTATCAGCATCCAGATGGGCTGCTGCTACTGGGCAATCCTGGAGGATGGTTATTCCACAGCATTTATTAAATCCACAGGAAGAGGAAGGCAACCCAGTGTGCATGGAAACAGGCTTATATCCATATCCTTAACAAGGCTTTAAAGGGGTTGGGGAGAGCTGGAGAGTTCTCATGGAGAATCTGATACATAATGTAAGGAAAACTTGACCTTTTCATCCTGGGATGGAGCAGCTGCTGTGATCTTCACAGGATGCATGATAGCCCAGTGATACGTGGTAGGATGGAGGACAAATAAAACAGAAAGGGGTAGGGATTAGACAGTTTACATCCAAAAAAGCATTAAATGGCCCTTGATAACTCCTGGGAACTATTTATTGATTCCTTCTAGGCGCTGCACATTCCCATTAAATGATTTCATTTCCTTATTTCCCCTAATCACATGGCTTGGTTTTAGAAGCCTCTTGCTCTCTGAGACCTGGGGGTACACAGATAAGTTCGATTTCTCGTGTGGCTCTGCTTTTTATTGCTTGTGAAAAGTTGATACAGTAAAAGTAACTCCTCGGAGCCAGCAGGTCTGGAGCTTTCATCACCGGGAATTGCTGCTCCAAGGAAGCACTGGTGGGTTTAATTGCTGTGTTAGTCTCAGTCAGACTAATATGTGGCTTTTTCCAGGCACTGATAAAGCCCTTGGAAGATGTGACTGCCTCTGAAAAGTATATGGACACCTTGGAAATAGTAGTGGATCAGTAATAATAAGACTAATCAGACAGTGGTGCTGTAACACTCAAATCCTTGAGTTCCTGTGAGAGCTGACACTGCAAATCATCTCTACCATAGGAAAACTTGTTCCACAGTGGGATACTCTGCTTGGAAACAATGCCTTCCTTCTGTGGGACACTGGAGAAAGAGAGAGGGGATGCTGCTGCAGTGCTTTCCTTGAAAAATGAATTAAGAAAGGTCTTAAGGGGTAGGTTTAGATTGGATATTGGAAAGAAATTCTTTACTGTGAGAGTGGTGAGGCCCTGGAACAGTGAGGTTGTGGACTCCCCATCCCTGGAAGTGTCCAAGGCCAGGTTGGACAGGGTTTGGAGTAACCTGGGCTAGTGGAAGGTGTCCCTGCCCCATGGCAGGAGGTGGAATGAAATGATCTTTGAGATCCCTTCCACCTCAAACCATCTGGCATTTTATGTCTCTATAATTAACATCTTTTAGGTTGGCAAAATGGAAAAAAAGCATTCCTTTCTCTGGCACCACTCCCCTCTGGGCCAGGGAAAAATAATCTGCAGCTACACTGGAACAGAGAAAAAGAAAGGAAAACAGATACAGAACCTTGGATCTGTGTCCACTGGCTCTGGCTCCTGGGCAGATTCCCAGATTCCTGGGCTGATTCCCCAAAGGTCCTTCCTTTGCAGGTATTTACAGGGGCACTTGCAGCAATTAACAGGATGGCACTAAAATGAGGGAAAAAGAAACCTTCAAAAATGCTATTTCCCATTCTTTGGATCACAGTAAAAGTGTCTCCTGTTCCTTACAGCACCTAAAGTAGGTGCATCCATCAGCAGAGGGAAAGATGCTGGCATGTGGTTTAGGGAGATGGATTCAAAGGAAGCAAACCTGCATCGCCCCGTGCTTCCCAAATTAACCCCCCTCATAATCATACAGGTTTTTGCAAACCAGGCTCCCAGGAGCATGAATTACTTTCTCCTGTATGACACTGAGCCCTTTGGATCCTTTGCTTCCATGAGCTTTTGTGCTCTTTGTAGCAGATGAACAAGTGACCTGCCCTCGATTAAAAAGATCCTGGTTTTCCACTGTGACTCTTAGTCCTGTTTGTAGGGGTGACTTCCTGGGTGACCACATCTGCTCTGAGGGTCACTTAGGGTTGGTGATACAACAGATCATCACAGGTGTGGAGTGGGATCTGGTGTGACTGTGTGACTCCTGCTGCCAGAGGAAGAGGATGATGCCCTGTGAGAGGTGCAGGGGCTCTCCCAGCTGTGGGCTGAGGGATGTGGCCCTTCCTTTGCTTTCAGGAGTCACTTTTCAAAAAGCCACCTCGCTGTGGAGAGCCAGCATTGGCCTTCAGGCACTGCTTAATCCTCCCAAAGGGAGTTTAAATACTGTGAGGGTCTGCTAAGCCCCCTCACGAGGGGAGAATTTTCACCTAAAAAGACCATCTAATAAAAGAGCTCCCACTCCCTGCTCACCCCCAGAGGTGGGCACAGAAACCAATTCTTAATCCGACACGCAAAACACTCTGGATACAAACCAAGAACAACCCGGGTTTGTTTCAAATTGACACAGTTTCTCTTACTCTTTGTGTTACTTTATAATTCCATGTAGACAGAAAGGATTAAATTCCCACTCGTGTTCAGGGAATATCCACACAGGCAGCCATTAGGTGCAATTTGTCACCTGTTTGAATTCCCAGACTCATCAATGGGATGATTAAATTCAATTTACTTTCAAGTTTAAATATCTCCAAAGATATTCCCCGATCCAGGACAGCACTTAAAGCAAGTTGCTTCACCTTAGGCACCTGAGTGGTTCCAGGGATGTCAAGTGCTTTCCTGGGCAAGGGCTGTGATCCAGAGCAGATGTGCACCTGCACCATGGAATGAAAACCAAGCAAATACAAAAAAACTTAAGGCACCAGGGGTACTAGAAACTTGATTGTTTTTGAGGTCCTGCAATTTTGCTCCTGTCTGTGAGGTTTTCAGTTGGAAAGAAAAAAGACAAACTCCAACAAAACGAGGGAAATTAGCTACAGAAAGGCCACGTTTCAAAGGCACGTAGTTCTTTCAACTCTCCTGGGGGAAATTTTACACAATCCTACTTTCAAAATAATGTTAAGGTTGCAAAATTGAGCAATCATAAAAGTCAGGAAATTTAAAAAGTTAGTATGTGTCTTTCAATGTTAGCTCAGCAACAGCAAATATATGTAGTGTGAGAAGTTTCTACCTGCGCTCTCTGTGTTAAATTTAAACTTTAAAGTGTTCTTGTTGACCATTAATAAGCAGCATAAACTATATTGGGTATTTAATGTCTGTAAGAGGCATCTTAATTGTAGGAATTTCCTGGCCTTGGAATTCAGAGGGTTTGGTTCTGAAATAAAATGTCACTGCTGTGTTATTTTGGCCCTTTTCTCATTTATGGGTGAAAGTCGTCACGGGGAAAGAGAGGGAATTTCACCTGCGTTATAATCACAGCAGAATAACTTTGTGATGCTTAGGAAAAGCTGTGATTTATGTAGTAAGGGAACTGACTTCATCTTTTGGTTTTTGGGGGTTTTTTTTGAGAAGTAAAGAGACCACAGTGCTTCCCCCTTGCTGGTTTAGTTAAACCTCCCCCCCCAAGAAAAACGTGTTCTACCTGAATTAATAACACGGAGCCGTCCCGCAAAATGTTTAAAATACAGAATGATATTTCCAGGCCAGATGTAGGACTTTCTCAAAGCTACATGTCGTGGTTTAACTTACCATGAAACCCTAAATGCAGTGTGATGGCAGTGTTTAGATAAGACAGATGTAGAGCCCAGCTCGGGCTTGGTATTGCAGAAACACTGATCCTTATAAATGAGCTGTACCGCGCCCTGGGATTTTCCTGGCTGAGCCTTTCAAACCCCAGGCTAGATTAAATCATCACAGCTGGGGAGAAAAATATCAAGAGTTAAAGGACTGCTTTATGAGAGCTGTAAGAGTGTGAAAGTTTCAGGAAGCTAAATAATTATGGCACTCTCTGAGAGCTCCGGGAAAGATGAATGAGTTCGTGGCCGACAGCGTCACTTCTGCTCATGTCTGTCCTGAAAGACAAGGGAAAAAAATCAAAGACTGGGGGGAAATTTCACACATGGCCAAAGGCACAGCTACTGAAGGTTAAAATGTGGCAGTGAGGAGTCTCACACGCGCTCAGCTTGAAGGAAAAATGACACCTGGAACTTGGTGCTTCCACCCCTTTTATGTGACTTTTAGCGCCCCGGGTCTTGTGCAGGAAGTCAAGAACATCTCGAGCTCTCTGTCAGTCAGCTCTCAGCTGGTTTGTTAATGGAATTAAGCCAGTTTGGGAATAAATTGTGTCTCCCATTAAGGTATGCAAGTGGGAGGACCTAAAACTTTATGTAAAATCATAAAATCATAGAATGGTTTGGGTTGGAAGGGACCCTAAAGATCATCTCGTTTCAACCTCCCACCACGAACAGGGATGTCATTCCCTATATCAGATTGCTCCAAGCCACATCCAGCCTGGCCTTGAACATGTCCAGGGATGGGGCATCCATGAGTGGGGTTTGCCAAACCTGGGCAAACACAAGGTATGTGTGGGGACCCCCAATGCAGCCCAGGGGCCACCAGTCCCTTCTGCTGCCCAGCCATTCAGGCTTGGTGCAGTTTGTGCAGCATAACCAGGCATATAGCAATTCAGGAGGAATATCTTGCTGGAAAGGGTGATGAGGCCTTGGCAGGGGCTGCCCAGGGAGGTTTGGAGTGCCCAGCCCTGGAGGTGTCCAGGGAAGGCCTGGCCATGGCACTCAGTGCTCTGGGCTGGGGGACAAGGTGGGCATCGGGCACAGGGGGGACTTGATGTTCTGGGAAGGCTTTTCCAACCTAAATGGAATTCTCTGATATAGGATGTGCTGCTCAGAGACCACCTGTAATTCAGTCTGGGAGCCAAAATAGCCAAAGAAATACGATAAAAGTTGTGAGAGGGCTGGGAATGGCCTTGCTGTGGGATAAAAGCCCGTTGGGCTGAGACAGGGGCAGAAGTGAGAGTTGAAGGGTGATCTGAGTCCCTGCACATGGAAATCATGGGGAGACATCCTGCTGAATCTGGGCAGCTTAGTTTGAATCCAGCAAAAGGCCTTCCCCTTCCCCCTCCTCCCTGCGCTCCGTGGCCACCCAGATCTGATTTCAGGTTCTGCAATGGTGCATATTTTCCTCCCTTAGATCTCTCCACAGGGAGCTCCAGCCTCTCCATGTGGGACTGTTAACACCCCTGGGACTGAGCCTGGAGACAGGGGGTCGGGAGGGGAGTCCAGCCATGGCCTCTGGAAAGCCACCAGCAACCCTGGGAACGAGGGGATAACCGAAGGTGCAGACCCCTGGCAGGTTGTGCTACAGGCAACCCGGTGCATTTGCTTTCACCCTTCCACAAAGCAATGGTTGAAACATTTGGAAGAAGGTTCTGAGAGCACCTGCACCATAGGACAGCACTGAGCAGGAGCTATAAACATGAGGATTTTGCAATGAGCCAGTCTGAGTATCACCATCCCCTTCTGAGCCCGGGCTATGGAATGGCTGAAAGGGCAAAGCCAGAATAAAGCACAATACACACAACTCACAACAAAGCTGAAATGAAATCGGGCTGAAAACCATTTTAAGCACTATTAAGTAATGCAAATAACATGAGAGTGGGGAGCAGAAGGGGAAGAAGGGGCGAGCCCAGGTGAGACACGGATAATAAAAAAGGTATGATCACCCTCCACAGGTATTTGCAGACCACGCACATTAACGAGGTAATTTGTTTAGGCTGATTCAAGGAAATAGGGCTGGGAGAAAGAGTCTGAGGGTTTGGTTTGGCTCTCAGGGTGTATTTCTGAACTGTGAAGTGTAGCAGACTGTGGAGCAGCCTGCCACAGGAAATGTTAGGAACTCCAAGACTGAGTCATTTGAAAACCGAGTGGCCAAAATCACCCAAGAATAAATCTGGAGGGGAACTCTCATGCAGGCCGGGCAAGCACAATGGTCTCTGGTCATAAATTATAATAAATTATAATAATTCAGATACAACAGGTAACCAGCAAACTGCTCACTTGTGAATGGGGGCACAGAGCTCCAAACTCTGCCTTCCCAAGCTCCCAGGAACCAAACCCCGTGTCGGTGTAAATCGGTGTGTGGATTTGTGTGAGCTCAGAGCCCGGCCCCGGGGCTTCTGACCTCGGGGGCTGAACCAGCTCCATCCTCTGCTGGTATTCCCAGGAAACAAATACTCTGATTTAGCTGCTGGGCTTTGTGTAACCCGGCTGGGCAGCGCTTAATTTGCCAGCTCGCCCTCGCAGGGCAGGAATCCCCCAGGGCACCGAGCCCCCCGTAAGTTCTGCGTCACTGGGGTTGAAACCCTTTTGTGCAGATGTTTGTGATCCCCCCTCCCCTTTCATCTGAGGCTCTGATAAAAGCCCAGCCTACGCACAGACTTCCCCTGGTTCCAGCAGATCATGTTCCCAAACTGGACATGGTTGTTTCCAGCAGGGGAGACTTTCTGAGGCTGATTTTTGGCTGCTTTTATTCTGGAAGCAAAAGGGCCCTGCTACACAAACAATTAGATTTTTGGTTCCCATGTCTGCCTTTTATTTTTTTTTTTTTTTTTTTTTTGGCACAGATTTGTTTGCACCTCAATCCTAGGCACGAATGTTGAGATAAATCCTCATCTTGTCTTTTCCCTGTGCACCAGCTCACAATAAAATGCTACATGAAGTTTAGAAGAGCTTTGTGGTTTCACTGTAAAACATCAGTGTCTCAAACACTGATAATTCGCCCTCAGTTGGAATTATTTGTAGAAGAAAAGCCAAACTGAGCAGATGTGTTTGTGTTTAGTGTTTGGGCAGTGGAACCACCGACCTGATTTTCAGGGCACTGAGTATTTCACAGCACATCACCTTGTCCCCATCTGCCATTCTGAATTTCCTAATTGCTATGCCTGTCATGTTTGGTACCCCCTGGAAATGGAATCTGGCACCTGTGATTTGCCCAACACTCCCCAGGAGCTCTGGGAGTAATTAATTTCCCTGATTACCACCCATTACTCCAGACAAAACGAGGGATGAGCTCTAAAGGGAAAAAAAGGTTGTTTTATCATGTACATATACACAACTTCACCGTGTTTGTGTGTTTGCAGACAGACCCAAATTGGGATTACCCAGACAGGTACTAATAACTCCAGCAGAATTTATCCCAAAGCCACAGTCAATATGTCAGAAAAGAGCCCATTATTTTGGGAATGTTAAACTGGCTCTTCTAGCAGTGTCCCACAGGCAAACAACCACCTCCCAAGTTCAGTAAGGATTGACTCTCTGAAAAGAAATTAAGGTTTTTAGTGTGTATTTGCTATAATGGTCTTTTAAAACATTAATACTGAATATAAAGGGCAGAATTAAGCAGCCCCACTCCGTGTAGAGAACACTTTATGAATATACCAGTCATCAAATCCTTGTGGATGTTTATTATCATTCAAAACTAATAACTTTGGCTAAATTCAGTTAAAAATGAGGCCATGTGAGCTGCAAGAGCTTTTGTTCACCCGCCAACCAACCAGTTACACGCTTACATCCCTCCCTCTGAACACTTCAATCGTTTAATAATCAGATGATTTTTGTTCTTTCGTTCCTTTTTTGCATACCACAGGCTTGCTGGGAGGACACTGAGAGACAGTTACAGACGTGACAAATGATTTTGAGTTTCCCCTGTTCTTGGAGCTTAAATCTGGCTGGGTTAGAGTTGAGCATCTGAAGGTTTCTCAGGCTGAGGATCCAAAACACAAACTGCTTGGAACCACTGGGATTGATTGGTCTGGTGGCCCTTGAAAGGTGTGGTCCAGATGAACAGTTTTAGATAAATCTACAAGCATAAATTAGGAAATATTTACACATATAGAATTTTTGGTTAGGGCCCCTTAACCCTCTTGGCCATTCATGCCATGCCAATAGTTTTGGGGGTTTTGTGTTGCAGTCCTCATCCCTGAGGCTTGGGATCAGACTGGGTTCAATCAGGCTGCCCCTATTGACCCCAAAAACAGGCAGCAGCCCTTGAGGGCAATTCATCCCAGCAGTGACCTAAAACTCTCTCTGAAGGTTTCTACCTCAGACACTGGTCTTCTGTAGGACTGAGGTGACAAGACTCTAAAATTTGGGGAGTGAAATTAAGTGGAATTATGTGGATTTGATTCTGTTTTCTTTGTGATCTTTCTAGATTTTCCAGGTCTATTGATTTTTATATAAATTCAGGGTGAAGATCAAGCTTTCGGTTCCCTCCTCTAAGAAAAACCCCAAATAACACAACATGAAAAGTTGCATGATTCCATGATGGGAAAAGAATTTGGTGTCCACTCCAGAGTATTTCAAAAAGAGAGAATTTTAAAGCCAGCAGCAACTGGGCCCAGGCAGGAACAAGCCCTGAAATGAAGGGCAGCACCCACAGCCAAGACAGACACATGGGTGCTCTAGCACCCATCAGGAGGGTCCTATGAATGCAGGAGGAAACAATGAGGTGGTGCAAGGCCAGTGACAACCCTATGGAGCCACAGGGAAGGTCCTGGAGGCTCCCTGGGTCTGAGGAAGGGCTAAGGCTCCTCTTGCACATCTGGCAGAGCAGCAGCTGCTCTGATCCGTGTCAGCCCCTCTCGTTTCACAGAGAGGGGGTGGGAGTAGGTGTAGGATCAGAGTTGGTTACAGTGTGCCTTTCAAGCTTTTATTGATTCCCTAATCTCCCCTTTCAAAAAAAAAAAAAAATAAATAAAATAAAAAGTAAAATAAAGAGGGGGGAAATAAAGAGAAGAATTTTGCTGGGAGCCAGGAGGGCCTTATTCCCCCCTCAGATCTGCCCTCCCTCACCCACATACAAGGAGGGAGCTCTTCTTACCAGTCGAATTTTTTTTTTCCCCTAAAAACATCTGAGCAGGATTGAGCAACGAGAGGGCCTGGGAAGCTGAACCAGATGAGCTCACAGTGAGTGGAACCTCACTCACCTGCCAGGTGAAGCTGCCACCCGAGCACACCCTAAAGCCCTGATCCACCTGGCACTTAAACATTAATTAATCAGGATATGTGAGAATTATCAAATAAAACTAATTAAAAGGGTAAAATGAGTGTATATTGAGAGGCCTGGCTCAGCTGAGGTCCATTGTTCTGCAGCTGGCAGGGATATCTGGAAGGGACATCCCATCACAACACTTTGCCCTCCCAGCCCAGAGGCTAAAAGGGATTTCTGGAGTTTTTTGAGGGAATTGGTGCGGGATTAGAAGGTGCTGAAGTTAAAACATAAGTTGGTAAGGGAAAATACCAAAATTACCGGATTAAAACCCGTTGGCAGAACCTCCTGCAGCCCAGGGGAGGAGAAGCACCACAGTCACAGCCCTCAGGAGAAGCAGCAATTCCGAGGTCTGGAGAAAGGGCTCGGAAAGAGCGGCAGCGAAAGGATAAGACTGATACGGGTGGGGAAACAGTAAAATGAGAAACAATGAAAGAGACAGCAGTAAAACATGCATCTGTTATTTAATCCTGGGTAAATACCCAGATTAGTGACATCAGTCTCCGCTGTTTATTTGGAGCTTACTTTGGAGCCGTGTCTCCGTCTCTCTATCGCAGCTGTGGAAAGCACAGCCAAGGGTTTATCCCATCTAGGGCTGGTCCTGTACGACACAGGCATCAGGCAAAACCAGAGTTTGTATGGAAAAGTTGTCTTTCCAGCCCTCGTGGTTGTAAAAATAAAGCTGGTGTGACCTGGCAGAGCAAGGAAATTCAGGAGTTTCGGAGTTTCTCTTCACAGATTGTCACATCGTTTTGCAGTCACTCGGTGCTCAGGTGGGCTTTGAAGGTCATGAAGGTTCATGTGGACACTGTCTCTTTTTTTTTCATTGTTTTTTATCCCAGACTGATGCCATCTTCACTTCCCCACAAAGGCTGGTTCATGGAATTACAGAATCACTGAGGCTGGAAAAGCCCTCCCAGCCCATGGAGCCTGTTCCTGGCGCCCACCTTGTCCCCCAGCCCAGAGCACTGAGTACCATGGCCAGGCCTTCCCTGGACACCTCCAGGGTTTGGGACTCCAAACCTCCCTGGGCAGCCCCTTCCAAGGCCTGACCACCCTTTCCGTGGAGAAATTCCTCCTCCTGTCCAACCTGACCCTCCCTTGGCACAGCTGGAGGTCGTTTGTCCTGTCACTGGTTCCCTGGGAGAAGAGGTCGACCCTTGAGTGAGAAAGCAAAATTTGCCCAATTTCTAAAAAAAAAATAATTAACAAACACAACCCATGTAGAAAAAAAAAAAAAAAAGGCTTTTTTTGGTTTGTTTTGTTTTGTGTTTGACCAGGTTCAGCCCACAAGAAACACCGAACCTGATCCCACTGCAGAGGTCCCGTTGGGAGCAGAGCTGGAAGGTGAGACATTTTCACAAGGCTGCTGATGTTATTGGAGATAAATGTGTGAAGTTGCTGCTGGTTTTGCCACTTGGCATCAAGGAGGGCAAGGCTGTGGGAGTGGCACTGAGCACCAGGGGCAGCTGGCAACTGCTGAGAAAGGCACGTGGAAAACATGACGCCGAGCGAGCGGGGCTAATTAACAGTGGTTTCTTAAATTAGAAAGCTTTTGATGGCTAATGGTTAAAAATAACACCTTAATGACAGCTAAAAATAGCTGCTACCAAGCCCCAGAGTATTCTGACCTCCATTACATTGTGGGGCCACTTCCCATGACCGGCGGTGTAAATCACATTTCCCTTTTTAAATCCTGTTCTCCCCGGGATGAGGCTGCAAAGCCTCGTGCCTGACCTTGAAAGCCTGATTGCAAAAGTGCAAGAGGAACCTGGAGCACTCCTCTGGATGGTGGGCAACACGTGGATATCATGTGTGGGATGACCAAGTGGAGAGAGGATCATCTTGGTTTGTCTTCATCTGCGGTCATGAACAGGGAAAAATACTGAGGGAATGGAAAACACTGAGCAGGCAGGAGCAGGGATGTGAAAGGTGGTGCTGGAATTAGGGACACAGGAGGCCCAAACTCCATTTCCAGCTCAGATGCAGATTTCTCGTGCGAGCTGGGAAGGTCCCTCATCATCCTGCTGTGCCCCAGAGCCAGGTCTAGATGTCCCTGATCCTGGAGGAGGGTGACCAGGATAATTTCTCTTATTCATAACGATGTGTCTTCACGGGAGACAATCAGGAACATAAAAATGAAAAAAATACTGCCTGATTTCCCTTCATATGTGAACCAAACCCAAGCAATCCAGAAGGCAAACATCCATTGAGGACTTCTGGAACAGAAATCAAATATCTCCAGTGCTGCCTTAAGCATTTGCTCACTTTTGTTGTGTTCCTTTGTACTGGGCTTGGCCCTAACCCTGGGCCCTGTCATGTCGAGGCACTCTGTGACAGCTGAGAGAAATCTACAGCCTGCTTTTCCCTGGAAAATGGCAGAGAGACCCCATGGAATCCACCTGGAACGATGACTTTGGATATAAACCCCTCTGAGTTTGTTTGCCAATGAGGCAAATTACTCCAACAACCACACAAACTCAGTAGTTTTCATTCAGGTGTTATGTGAAGAGTATCTGAAAGGCCAGAAAGCCATAACAGTAGGAAAAATCCTCCCTAAAACCAGGCATACTAAAGGAAAGCTGGACTTTGGGGTTTCACTTCTTTTCTTTTCTTCTGGGAACTTCTTTGCAAATCCTGTCCAACATCCCATTACTCCCCATCCCATGCCTGCACACAGCAGACACACTTCAAATAAAAGGAATATGTGGAAGTACAAGACCCTCAGCCCATGGTGTTGTCCTGCCTGGCCCATAAAATCCCTGTGCTTTTCAGGTTTTCCCTTTCTTTTGGCACAATGTCCAAGGCAGGTTCTGATTTGTTTGGGGAGGAGACCCTCCCATCTTACAAGAAAGATGAGACACTGGAGACAGAACATGAAGGGACAGGACAAAGGGGAGTGGATTCAAACTGAGAGTAGGTTTAGACTAAATATGAGGAAGAAATTCCTGGCTGTGAGGGTGGGGAGGCCCTGGCACAGGTTGCCCAGAGAAGCTGTGGTTGGCCCTGGATCCCTGGAAGTGTCCAAGACCAGGTTGGATATGTCTTGGAGCAACCTGGGCTAGTGGAAGGTGTCCCTGCCCGTGGCAAGGGATTGGAATGAGAAGATCTTTAAGGTCCCTTCCAACCCAAACCATTCCATGATTCCATGATCTTGTAGTCAGGCAGAGATTGGTGCATTCTGGGACAACAGTCGGAGACAAACCTCGGCACTGATGCCCATCCCGAGCTCTCCTGCCTCGTTAGTGAAATAATGGGACATTAAACCAGCTTCCACTTTGCTCCTTGTTCCTCATTCTCTTGTTCCAAGGGCATTCATCAGTTTGGCCAGATGGTTTTCCTCCCTTTCCCTGCCGAGGCCGAGCCCTGCAAACACTCTCTCCCGCGAACACGAGTTCAGCACATGCGCGGCCTCGGCAGGATCGGAGCCTAAATTCGTTCCCGTTCCTGAATTCCGAGATGGATTTCGATGCAATAGTTATTTTACATATTAAAGTATCAGGTTTCTGCCCACACACATAATGCATGATGTACAACAGACCTCGCAAGGCAGCCACTGGAAAAGACCCCTTAATCTGCGATTTATGCAGGAGGAAGAGTTCCTGCTCCTTGTTTTTCAGCTTGAATTTATACCTGACCAAAGGTGTTGCCCCTCAGAAGCTCCACGACGTACATCTGGTTTCACATGCTGTCCCTTCACCCACAGCCTAAAATCATAAGCTGAAACTCCACAGACACCAATGAAAATTATTCCCCTTTGAGCTGCTTTATTAAAATACAACCTCAAGAAATACTGGCAAGCCAGGAAAGCGACTTTAATCCAATACTTGTTATCCTCTTCCACAGGTTTTAAATCACTCTCTTTGCTCCCTACTTCGAGCAAATACACCCTTATTGTTTTCCTAGTCCTGCTATGACCTTCTGGGAATGTTTTCATCGGGTAAAGCAACCTGCAGCTCCCTACTTTATAAATCTCCCTCGTTCCAAGTGTTAACACCGGCTAATTCTCCGCTTCAGAAAGGAAATCGTGTTTGTTTTTTTGAAGAGTCTGCTGGGAAGGGGAATATTTGCATTTAAAATATTTTTTTTCCCATTTCATAAATTGTCCTGAGTTCTCTTCCCAGCGGGCAGCAGGAAGGCTGTTTATATAAGTGGAGAGGGAAGCTCACTTTTCCCGTTGCTTCCACGAAAGTACGATTAACAGCGATAACTATGCTAATTATTGCACTAACTGGACCTGGAATGCCGATGCATTTGGGTAATAATTAACTCCTTTTTCCCTCAATTACCTTTTATTAGGAGAGCAGGAGGCGTCAAAGCAAAACAGCTGCACATCTTCCAAGAAAAGCCCCGTGTTTTCCGAAGGAACTCGAGCGGAGGCGCCTCGTTCAAGAGGAGCAGGCAGGACAAACATTAACATGGCCAGCTCAGCTTTGGAGTTACTGGGCTTCTCCCTCAGCCTGCTGGGCCTAATTGGGACGTTAATTGCCACCCTGCTGCCCCACTGGTGGCGGACGGCCCACGTGGGCACCAACATCGTCACGGCCGTGTCCTACACCAAGGGGCTGTGGATGGAGTGCGCCTGGCACAGCGCCGGCATCTTCCAGTGCCAATCCCACCGCTCCCAGCTGGCGCTGCCGCCCGACCTGCGCGCCGCCCGCGCCATGATGGTGATGTCCTGCTCGCTGTCGGCGCTGGCCTGCGGGATGGCCGCGCTGGGGATGCGCTGCACGCGCTGCGCCGAGGGCACCCGCGCCAAGGCCTCCGGCGCCGCGTCCGGCGGCGCCGTGTTCGTCGTGGCCGGGCTGCTCTGCCTGGTGCCCGTTTCCTGGAGCACCAACGAGGCGGTCACGGATTTCTACAGCCCCGTGCTTCCCGGCGGGATGAGGTACGAGCCGGGCCAGGCGCTGTACCTGGGCTTCGCCTCGGCGGTGCTGACGGTGCTGGGGGGAGCGTTGCTGTGCCGGTGCCGCGGGGATGGGGAGCGTTTCCAGCCCGGCAGCCTCCGGACTGTTCCCTCCTCCAGACCACCGGCTGCCTACAAGGGAAACCATCCCTCTTCCCTGACATCTGCTTCCCACGGCGGGTACAGGCTGAGCGACTACGTGTGAGTTCCCCGGGAGCGGCCGGCGAGACGCAGCTGCTTCGGGATCTCTGTGCGTGGCACCAGGCAAAGCTGAGGGAACTTTGGATTTACACTTTGAATTCACACTTTGAATTCACACTTTGAATTCACACTTTGAATTCACACTTTGAATTCACACTTTGAATTTACACTTTGAATTTATACTTTGAATTCATACTTTGAATTTACACGTTGAATTTACACTTTGAATTTACACTTCGAATTCATACTTTGAATTCACACTTTGAACTCATACTTTGAATTTATACTTTAAATTTATATTTTGAATTTACACTTTGAATTCCTACTTTGAATTTATACTTTAAATTTATATTTTGAATTTACACTTTGAATTTACACTTTGAATTCACACTTTGAATTTATACTTTAAATTTATATTTTGAATTTATACTTTGAATTTACACTTAGAATTCATACTTTGAATTTGAATTTATACTTTGAATTTACACTTTGAATTCATACTTTGAATTTGAATTTATACCTTGAATTTACACTTTGAATTCACACTTTGAACGTACACTTTGACTTTATACTTTGAATTTATATTTTAAATTTACACTTTGAATTCACACTTTGAATTCATGCTTTGAATTTATATTTTGAATTTACACCTCAAATTCACATTTTGAATTTATACTTTGAATTTATATTTTGAATTTACACTTCAAATTCACACTTTGAATTCACACTTTGAATTCATACTTCGAATTTACACTTTGAATTTATACTTTGAATTCACACTTTGAATTTACACTTCGAATTTATACTGTGAATTCATGCTTTGATTTTATATTTTGAATTTACACTTTGAATTCATATTTCAAATTTACACTTTGCACTTACACTTCGAATTTATACTCTGAATTTATATTTTGAATTCATACTTCGAATTTATATTTTGAATTCACGCTTTGAATTTACTCTTTGAATTTACACTTCAAATTTACGCTTTGAATTCAAACTTTGAATTCAGACTTTGAATTTATACTTTAAATTTATATTTTGAATTTACACTTTGAATTCATACTTTGAATTTGAATTTATACTTTGAATTTACACTTTGAATTCCTACTTTGAATTTATACTTTGTTTTACACTTTGAATTTATACTTTGAATTTGTACTTTGAATTTATATTTTGAATTTACACTTTGAATTTACACTTTGAATTTACACTTTGAATTTACACTTTGAATTCATATTTCAAATTTACACTTTGAACTTACACTTCGAATTCATACTTTGAATTTATACTTTGAATTCACACTTTGAATTTATACTTTGAACTTACACTTTGAATTCACACTTTAAATTTATACTGTGAATTTATGCTTTGATTTTATATTTTGAATTTACACTTTGAATTCATACTTTGAATTTACACTTTGAACTTACAGTTTGAATTCACACTTCGAATTTACACTTCAAATTCACACTTTGAATTTATACACTGAATTCATACTTTGAATTTATACTTCGAATTCATACTTTGAATTCATCCTTTGAGTTCACAAAGGTTGTGACACAAAGTTTACCACTGTCCCTTTCTTCCTCTCCTTTCTTTCAAGAGAAGGGAAGAGTGTGGTTTTATGGGAATAAACTCAAAGGAGGCTTCGATATTCCCGGACCTGCCAACCTTCAATCAGGGCTTTGCAGGCAGGTGTTAAAAGTGATATTTTGGGTTGTAGTTTGTGCCCTGCAACCAGCACTGAAGCAGAACTGGCCACAACTTGTTGGTTTTTTCCCAACAAAAGGTGCTGTTTTGCCTAAACCGTGGAATTCTGTGGGATACAGGGGGATTTTCAGCCTGCTCCGTTCCTCATTTCCAGAAGGCACGAACGTTTCATTATGACAAGGCACTAATTTTGCTTTGACTTAACTGTTTGCTTTTCTACAGCCCCTTGAAACACGAATTTCAACTGCATTATGACAGACGTGCTTGACAGCCTGCTCTGGCCAATATTTCAAGTTACACTGCAATGTTTTGACCGTATCAAAATCAAATTTCAGCACGTTTTTGAAATGTGCAACGCCAGGGGAACAAACCACCTCAGTGGGTTTTTTTTACAAGTGTCAATGATAGAGTGAAACTGGATGTTTGATGTTAAAACATTTTTTTTTTTTTTAAATTAAAAAGAAAATTTATCAGAATTTTGTCCCAGGATGAGCATTTAGCTTTTGAGCAGATTTAGCACTCTGTACAATCTATGCACAGACACTGGAAAAACAGTTTCTAGAACCCTATTCCCCAGTTATATATAATGAAATATAGGCTCAGTCCTGGTATTTTTTACCTGAATTCCTGGCTGAAGGTGCATTAGGGTTAACAAGGGTATTTCCACCTCCTCCAGTGGGTTTTGGGGAACTTCCATTCCTCCAGGATTCAGGGCACGGAGCAGCTTCCATGTCATTCATGGATTGTGATCATTGCCTGCCAGGAATATCAAATCAAGACATTTCCTTCTAAAAATCCTCACGGAATGAAATCATTCCACAGCGTGTCCAAACAATTAAAAAATCAAAATCATGAACAAAGAAGCCCAGCCCTCCCATTTTGTGTTCTAATCAAGTCCCACGCACATAAATTCTGGTATAAAACCATCCCAAGAAAGAAAAGCACTGAATTCCTGTTAAACCAGAAAGTTATGGGTCTCCCCAGTGCAAAATATGGACCAACACACTGAAAAAAAAGGTAATGACAAGACCTGTGAGGTAACTACTTTTAGTTTGCAAAAAAAAGACTGTTTGCCATTATATTATTACCTTGTAGCACCTCCAGAGCTGGGAGCTTTTCAACATTTTCTCTGATTTCACCCTGAACCTTCCTTTTGAGGCTGATCACCTTTGCCATGTGTTTCGTGTGGATTTGAGTTGTGGCAGAGGGTTTTTCTGCATTGATGAAGCTTAAAACAACAGAACTGTTTTTAAACAAACAAACAAACAAACAAAAAAACCCCCTGCATTTCTAAGCAATTTGCTGAGACCAGGAATAATAAAAAAAGGATCTGGGACCAGGCTGGGATGATTTCTGGTGATGCAGTGACAGGACAAGGGGGAATGGCTTCAAACTGAGGGAGTGCAGGGTTAGATGGGATATTAGGAAGGAATTCTTCCCTGTGAGGCCCTGGCACGGGTTTCCCAAAGAAGCTGTGGCTGCCCCTGGATCCCTGGAAGTGTCCAAGGCCAGGTTGGATGGTTGGATAAACTTGGAGCAACCTGGGCTAGTGGAAGGTGTCCCTGCCCATGGCAGGGGGGTGGAATGAGATGATCTTTAAGGTCCCTTCCAACCCAAACCATTCCATGATTCTATGACTGGTCTCTGACACTGCAAACATCTCAGTAACAGCCTCTGAGGTGCAAAGAATCCACAGAAACTGCTTTCACGGTGGCTTTTTGGAGAAGATGGAGACCAGCTGCTCATAGTCCATTACACATTTTCTGGGATGCCTTTCCAGGAGGGAAGGTAGCCCAGTGAAGGTGGCCAATTACCAAGGGGTTTTCCTGTATTTACATTACAATAGATCCTGCCAAGTGATTAGATATCAACCTGAACAAGGGCCTTTGGACAGCCCTGAATGCTGGAACACGAGTCCAAGCGCAGGAAATGGGCTGGTGGGTCATTAGGTGGTGTGTTTGCAATACACTGATAAATTAACTCACTTGCCAAGATGTTTGTGTGGTGGGATTACTCCTGTGTAGTGCTATTCTTGCTGCACAAAGGCCCAGCCAAGCAGGAGACGTGACAGTAGCAAGAACAGTTTAGAAAGCCCTGGCAAAAATACCTGGAAGTGCTCGGATGTCAGTAAAGGCAGGGAAATGGTTTCTTTCACAGGGGGCTGTGAACCAGGGGATCTTGTTCCATTGTAAAAATGACAACGATCTCTTTTTCTTTCTTTTTCTTTTTCTTTCTTTCTTTCTCTCTTTCTCTCTCTCTCCTTCTTTCTTTCTTTCTCTCTATCTTTTGCTTTCTTTCACTCTTTCTTTCTTTCTTTCTCTCTTTCCCTTTCTTTCACTCTTTCTTTCTTTCTCTCTTTCTTTTTCTTTCTTTCTCTCTTTCCCTTTCTTTCTTTTTCTTTCTCTCTTTCTCTTTCTCTCTTTCTCTCTTTTGCTTTCTCTCTTTCTCTCTTTTACTTTCTCTCTTTCTCTCTTTCTTTTACTTTCTCTCTTTCTTTTTCTCCCTTTCTTTCTCTCTTTCTTTTTCTCTTTTTCTTTCTCTCTTTCTCTCTTTCTTTTACTTTCTCTCTTTCTTTTTCTCCCTTTCTTTCTCTCTTTCTTTTTCTCTTTTTCTTTCTCTCTTTCTCTCTTTCTTTTACTTTCTCTCTTTCTTTTTCTCCCTTTCTTTCTCTCTTTCTTTTTCTCTTTTTCTTTCTCTCTTTCTCTCTTTTTCTTTCTCTCTTTCTCTCTTTTTCTTTCTCTCTTTCTTTTTCTTTCTTTCTCTCTTTCTCTCTTTTTCTTTCTCTCTTTCTCTCTTTTTCTTTCTCTCTTTCTTTTTCTTTCTTTCTCTCTTTCTCTCTTTTTCTTTCTCTCTTTCTCTCTTTTTCTTTCTCTCTTTCTTTTTCTTTCTTTCTCTCTTTCTCTCTTTTTCTTTCTCCCTTTCTTTTTCTTTCTTTCTCTCTTTTTCTTTCTCTCTCTCTCTCTTTTTCTTTCTCTCTTTCTTTTTCTTTCTTTCTCTCTCTCTTTTTCTTTCTCTCTTTCTTTTTCTTTCTTTCTCTCTTTTTCTTTCTCTCTTTCTTTTTCTTTCTTTCTCTCTTTCTCTCTTTTTCTTTCTCTCTTTCTCTCTTTCTTTCTCTCTTTCTCTCTTTTTCTTTCTCTCTTTCTCTCTTTCTTTCTCTCTTTCTCTCTTTTTCTTTCTCTCTTTCTCTCTTTCTTTCTCTCTTTCCTTCTTTCTTTCTTTTCTTTTTCTTCCTTCCTTTCTTCTTCCTTCCTTCCTTTCTTTCTTTCCTTTCTTCCTTCCTTCTTTCCTTCTTCCTTTCCTTCTTTCTTCACTCCCTCCCTCTCTTCCTTCCTTTCTTCATTTTTTCCTTTCTTTCTTGAAAACCAGCACCTGAGGTGCATTGAGTATCACAAAAACAGACAGAGTCACTGACTGAAAGAAACTCTCTGGGTCATGAACTGGTTGGTGGTTTTGTTCTGTTTTTCCCTCAAGTCCTGGAATGAGGTAACTGGATAAACCACAACAAAACTCGAGTCATTTCTTCAAGAAACGTGTCTGAGTCGACAAATAAGATGAGGAAATGAGCTCAGTTCCGTAATTAAAAGTTCTACTGATTTAAGACACCCAACAATTAGCTGGTAATTAAGGTTTTTCACATCAGTGTATTAAGATTAATGAAAATTCTGTGTCTACCTGTGAATATCTACTACTGATTTCCTGTTTACTTTACTGTTTATCATGGAATTACAGAATGGTTTGGGTTGGAAGGGACATTAAAGCCCATCCAGTGCCACCCCCTGCCATGGGCAGGGACACCTTCCACTGGCCCAGGTTGCTCCAGCCTGGCCTTGGACACTTCCAGGGATCCAGGGGCAGCCACAGCTTCTCTGGGCAACCTGTGCTGGTCCCTCCCCACCCTCTCATCCAAGAATTCCTTCCTGATATCTCATCTAAACCTACCCCTTAAGACTTTCCCCTTCTTCCTTTATTTTTAGAGGAAGACACCAAATATCTCCTGTTAATTCACAGTTCCCTTTGCCACGTGTCTCACAAGAAGGTTTTTGTCTGTGAGAATGGTGGGCCAGGGCAAAGTGTTTCATGAGTACCAGGAGCAGCTCAAAGAAGAGCTGAAAACCCATCCTTTAATTTTTCTCCCTATCTAAGACATCATCTCTTCCTTTCATGCCTTGCTTTCCCGTGCAGCATGAGGAATACGTTCTTTTTCACTCGTTTTCTTAAAAATTATTCATATATCTTGGTCCACCATGCTCCTATTATCCACATTTCCTATTCTTACCACCAGATGGGCACCTGGTCACGTTGATTCCCAGTTTAATTCGGATCATCCTTCCCAATTCTTCTGCCCACGGCATCAGAAGACGGGTTTAAACCTGCTGAGGCTTGATCCTGCCCAAGCATAAATCAGAGGAGCTCAACTGAAGTTTCTTCACAGCAGCTCTAGATAAGTTTCCCCCCTTTACAGCCAGTTTGTTAAACAGTTTTCTATAAACTCAAACATCTGAATGGGCTTAAAATGCTCTACAGAGAAGAAAGGCAGGATACACCAACCTCCCTCCTTTTTTTTTTTCTTTTTTTTTCCTGGGGGAAAAGCTTGTTAATTTTATTTTCTGCTTTAAGCACGAGGAAAACACATTAATTTCATTAGCTGCCACCCAAAAGATCTCTGGTAAGCAAACTGTCACAAAGCAGAGTGAATAAAAAGAGTGAATCAATGCAGAGATTTGATCTGTTAAGAGCACATGTATATACCTTACATCTATGTGTGGAGGTATCAAAGGGTGAAATTCTGGCTTGATTGACTTTACCGAGGTCAGGATTTCACCCATAAGCTCATTAATATCGTCGATACTCCCAAATCTATTATAGAGCTTTTAACTAAAAGGCCTCCAGAGCAAAAGAGAATCGAAGTCGTGGGAGTTCTGCCCCCTTAAGAGGGATGGCAACCCGCGGGATGTCTGAGGGAGTTCTCGAGTCAAGGACAATCCGTTTTACTTTTAAAACGCCCTTAATCACCGGTATCGATCAAGGCTCCCTAATGGGGGTGCTCTGGGATCCATCCCGCCTCGGGGATGTCGCCGCTTCCCCGGCAATTCCAGCTGGATCAGGCCGCCTTTGTGATGCGTGTCAGCTCCAGCTCATCGCTCCCAGCCCTGCCCCGGGAGGCTGGCAGAGCAATCCCACACTTCCACCCCTCACCCAGCCGCCTGTTGGGTTTATTTGGACACATTTCAAAGGGCTGAGAGCTTGTCCCGTGGAAAACAGGGGAGAACAAAAGTCCAAGGAGCGCCAACGAGCCTTGGAAAACAGAGTTGGGACTCAGAATTGCTGATGCCTTCGGTGCTTTGGAAATAGGGTGGGGTTTGAGGTGAGGGGGCTGATGAGGAGCATTTGGGGTTGTTCAGCCTGGAAAGAGGAGGTTTTGGGGTGACCTAATTGTGGCCTTCCAGTGCCACAAGAAAGATGCAGAGAGACTATTTCCAAGGGCCTGGAGTGACAGGACAAGGGGGAATGGCTTCAAATTGAATGATGGTAGGTGACAGTGTTACCCAAAACAGGGCAAACTAAGCCAAAATTCTCTACTCCAAACTTACATCTACTTAAAGATATTTCTCATCTTCTTCTTTTTTTTTCTAATAAAAGTGAATATTTTTGGCTTCTTTCCATCTAGTGAAGAAAAAGAGCTGTGAATAGACTTTTACAAGGGCCTGGAGTGGCAGGACAAAGAGGAATGGCTTCAAACTGCCAGAGGGCAGGATTAGATGGGATACTGGGAAGGAATTCCTTCTTAGGAGGGTGGTGAGGCCCTGGCCCAGGTTGCCCAGAGAAGCTGTGGCTGCCCCTGGATCCCTGGAAGTGTCCAAGGCCGGGTTGGATGTGCCTTGGAGCAACCTGGGCTGGTGGAAGGTGTCCCTGCCCATGGCAGGGGTGGCACTGGATGATTTTCAATGACCCTTCCAACCCAAATTATTCCATGATTCTATGATTTGTCTCATGGAAAACTCAGTGAAATGGAAGCAAATGTCTTCTAACAGCTGAATCCAGGGAAAACAACTTGTTCTTTTGGCTGATGATAACGTGGCAGAAACAACCTCTAAACAAACTTGATGATGAAGCTGGTAATGAACTAAATGAATTTACTAAGGGGGACCACAGGGTTGGGGTTTCTTCCATAATATTTAGCATTAATGTTAACAACTGTTAATAAATTAGGAGATGAGAGAAGAGAGGGATGGCAGCGAGCCAGGCAGAGGGAAATAACCTTTAAACACCCAAGATCTCCAATCTGTGAAAGAAGGACAGGGAGCTCACATTTCCCACAGTTGTGAGCTGAACAAACAAATCCCCCGTGGGTCCCAAAGGGCCTGGCTGCACACAGGAGCCCTGGGGCCTCTGCACCTCAGCCTTGACCTAAATACAGGGGGGAGAGAAGTGCAGGGATGAGAAAAGTGAGGGGAAAGACCTACAGGGGAGCTCCCTGGAACACGGTGTCCAGTTTGGAGTTGGGTTATTTGGGCCTGGCCACATAAGGATCATGGAATCCCAGAATGGTTTGGGTTGGAAGGGACCTTAAGGATCATCCAGTGCCACCCCCTGCCATGGGCAGGGACACCTTCCACTAGCCCAGGTTGCTCCAAACCCCATCCAGCCTGGCCTTGGAGACTTTCAGGGATCCAGGGGCAGCCACAGCTTCTCTGGGATTTCTATCCCAAGCCCTCCCCATCCTCACAGGGAAGAATTTCTTCCCAAAATTTAATCTAGCCCTGCCCTCCTTCAGCTTCAGGCCTCTCATCCTATCTCCACCTGCCCTTGGGAAAAGTCCCTCTCCAGCCTTCTTGTAGCCCCTTGAGGCACTGAAAGGCTGCTATAAAGTCTCCCTGGATTCTTAAATGCTCTTTCAAAATATCCTCTCTTCTCATGGTTCAAGACATCAAAGAGGGCCAAGTCAACAATCATAACAACTTAATAATCATAGGTTTTTACACCACTGGTAGCTTGCTCTCTCTCTCTTTATAAATAAAGATTGACAAAACACAGAACACAATTAAAATTTCTTGATGATATGTCTTCAGTTTGCTCTCACCACACCCCTACATCTGGATTTGTCTGAAGGTTTTGAAATACTCTGTGCACCAAGGAACCTAAAACTTTGCCAGACTCATTCAGCCCATCTCTCTAACAGTTATGACAACTGATATAAAGGAAAGTCAAGGAATAAACGGCCTGATTTGGTCTGACAGAGTACAAACAAATGAGCTCCTGTGATAAGAACTGAACAGTGACAATTAGAAGAGCTGCTAAGAAATCCCTTTGAGTGGGTTGTCCCATCAGCAGCAAAAAGCTCCAGGGCCCCTGGGAGGCAAAGGGTTCAGTATTTAAACTCAGATACAGATCAGAGAATGAATCATAAAATCATGGAATGGTTTGGGCTGGAAAGCACCTTAAAGATCATCCAGTTCCACGCCCCTGCCATGGGCAGGGGCACCTTCCACTAGCCCAGGTTGCTCCAAGCCCTGTCCAACCCTCCCCTAAATCAGCCTGAGATGCCAGAGCTGACTGTCAACAGCAGGGCACAGACACTGAGAGCCCCTGGAGCTGGTCACAAACTGCAGCCTGGGGTGGGGAACTCAGGGTTCCAAATTATGTTCCAAAGCCACAGCTCACACCTGGGGCCCATGGGCAGCTCAGATGTGGCAGAGCACCATAACACTTATTTCTGAGTACAGGAATCACAGCATCCCAGAATCCCTGAGGTTGGAAAAGTCCTCCAAGATCATCCAGTCCCCCCTGTGCCCCATCCCCACCTTGTCCCCCAGCCCAGAGCACTGAGTGCCACGGCCAGGCCTTCCTGGGACACCTCCAGGGCTGGGCACTCCAAACCTCCCTGGGCAGCCCCTGCCAAGGCCTCACCACCCTTTCCAGCAGGAAATTCCTCCTCCTGTCCAACCTGAGCCTCCCCTGGCACAGCTGGAGGCTGTTCCCTCTCCTCCTCTCCCTTGTTCCCTGGCAGCAGAGCCCGACCCCCCCCCGGCTCCCCCCTCCTGTCAGGGGGTTGCAGAGCCAGAAGGTCCCCCCTGAACCTCCTTTTCTCCAGGCTGAGCCCCCCCAGCTCCCTCAGCCCCTCCTGCTGCTCCAGCCCCTTCCCCAGCTTCACCAGGAAACACTCCCTGTGTCCAGGACAGGATGAATCTGCATCCCAGCTCAGTGCCATCTACAAATCCGTCTTCCCCATCCAAAGGAAAAGAATATCTCAGTGGAGGACGATCTGAATTATCTGCTACACCTGATTTAAACTTCACTGTACTCCATGGGAGCCAACTCCAACTCAGGTTTCACCTGAATGCCTGTGGAAAAAGCCACCTACAGCTCCCTGTAGGTCAATCCCAAAGGATGCAGCCAATAGCTCCTTTCCTATTTAAACCCAGCCTGAATTGGGTATTAACTACCTGCTGTGTTTGGCAGATCTCTTATTCCTAAAATAAATAACTGTATGAAAAGTCATAAACTCTATACTGGACTTTTTCATTAAAAAAAAATAATCAAAAAATAGAAAAAAAAATCAAAGTACTGTCAGGATTTGAGCAGCCTCACTTATTGCAGTAAATCTGGCTTCCACAGCTGTTCCTGCTGTACTGTGTCCTTCAGCCAAGAGTAGCTGCAGTCCAACATTTCCTCCTTAGGTTATCCCTCACCCAGAGCAAAGCCAAGTGAGTTTTGGACAGGACTCGCATGCTAGAAATTATGAATGTGCTCTTATTAGAGCAGGTTGCATGTTTTACATTAAACAGCCATTCAAATAACAATCCAGCAAAATGCTGGTGGATATGAGAGTTACTTTGGCTAAAAGAACACGTTTTTCTTCCAGTCTCCATCAAAACTCACCCATATCTATCACTCCGAGGATCTGAGGATGTTAATGAAGATTTTGCTTAAACTTGGTTGAGCTCCTTCCCTGGTGCCAGATCCTGTTCTCCTGTTTCATAGTTGCACCAGTTCAGAAATTGCCTGGTTCTCACTGGGGACGAGCCTTTTACAGGTTCCACTGCAGCTCATAAAAGAGGGGGGAAAAGCAGGAAAAAAAGAGAAAAAAAAAAAAAAGAGGGGAAAAAAAAAAAGGGAAAGCAGCATTTTCTCCTCCTGCCTGTTAAAAACTTGCCTATGCTGAGTTGAGACCCACAGAGTGTCTCATAAAGTGGTTTGGTTTCATACCATCCCAGAATGGTTTGGGTTGGAGGGGACCTTAAGGACCATCCAGTGCCACCCCCTGCCATGGGCAGGGACACCTTCCACCAGCCCAGGTTGCTCCAAGCCCCATCCAACCTGGCCTTGGACACTTCCAGGGATCCAGGGGCAGCCACAGCTTCTCTGGGAATTCTATCCCAAGCCCTCCCCACCCTCACAGGGAAGAATTCCTTCCCAATATCCCTCTGTCAGTGTGAATCCATTCCCCCTTGTCCTGTCACTCCAGGCCCTTTTGAGAAGTCCCTCTCCAAGTCAAACCCTGAAAGAAAGATTTCCTATAAAACCCAGAGAATTTCGGTGTTCCAGCAGAATTCCATACCTTGTTCTGAATTCAAAACCAGGCCTGGCAAGCTGGTTAAATGAAGTTAAAGATTAGCAATGTTGCCATCATGTGGCTGCTCTCAGCAAAGGCTCAGGGCATGAGCCTGAATTTATTAATCACCAGAAAGCAGATTGCACCTGGATTCTGCTGTTAAAATGAAGAGACAGCAATTGAAGTTGTTGCCATTACAGAATAGAATTAGCCCTTTGTTACAGTAGTTGCACAGCAAGAATGTGTGTACAATAAATAAGGTTATAACACCCCTTCCACTGCGATTCTTATCCTCGTGGATTTATAGGTCGGATTTAAAACTGCACTGCAAAATTAATCTTGAGTTATCCAAGCAGAAACTATAAATAGAAAAGCAAAAATCACCTCTTAGTGCAGAAAGAAAGAAGGAATTAAAAAGGACAAGGAGTCAGTTTAATGCCCTTCACACTTGCAATAGCTTTTAAGTAAATTTTAATGTTCCAAGCCCTGAATTAATTTATCTTATGACTGCTATAATAATTTGTGATTTTCAGTAATTTGATTATGTTTTCTCTCTCTCCACTCCAATCCCTTCTCTGCAGAACCACACCAAGCTCTTCCATACTGACAAGAACATCCAAGGAAAGGAATTCCCACAGCCCACATCAGACAAGTTGGATGTTAGTTAGCAAGTTGAAAAAATAAAATTCTTCGTTCTAAATCTACCAAAAAATGAGGCCAAATCCTGTCACCTGATAAGAAATCTCAGCTCCTGGCAGGAAATAATATAAACACCACTTGGATTTGCCAATTTGGTAAGAAAAGAAAGTGTGAGTGTGCTGGAAAACACTCCTGGGTCATTGCAAACTTCCAACGTCATCTGGGAGGTGAGGCCCTGGCACAGGTTTTCCAGGGAAGCTGTGGCTGCCCCTGGATCCCTGGAAGTGTCCAAGGCCAGGCTGGAGCAACCTGGGCTGGTGGAAGGTGTCCCTGCCCACGGCAGGGGGGTGGGAATGAGATGATCTTTAAGGTCCCTTCCAACCCAACCCATTCCGTGATTCCGTGATTCGTTCGGAAAATTGCTTCCTGACTCCTTGGAAAGGGAGAGTGAACAGAAACAACGGGGCATTCCCTGCCATCCCAGCTATTGGCAAAGCATTCCCCTTTCCTTGGTGGAAGAACAATGTCTGGGCAGTTGTTTCACACACACACACACATTTTCCTGCTCTGGAGGATCCAAGGAACAGATCGCCACGAAAAATAATCCCCTTTGCTGCACTGTCTGCTCGAAATTACACATTGTGTCTGGAAAAACATGGCAGCAGGAGGCTCCTTTGTGCTGTTCCTGCAGATCCAAGCAAGGAACACTGAATTTTGGCTCGTTGCTGGCTCCTGACTCTGCCTCCTTGCAATCATCCACCCCACAGCAGAGGTGCAGCGCTTTTGTGGGGTCAGAACCCAGAATGCTGGAGCACACAGCCAACACATTCCCCCTCTTCTCCTTGCAGAGTAAATCCATACCTTCTTTCCTGCCCTGCTATTGATTTATAAGTACATCCAGCTGGTGCAACCCCACCAGTGCCAGGAAAAGGGAAAACAAAAACATCCACGGGCTCCTGCAGCTCAAACTACCACTTTAAACAAGTTCAATTAAATGGGCCGAGATCCCACAGATAGCCACAGCCATTCCCATTCCAACCTGGCCCATTTCCATTTCCCTGAGCAAACAACACTTCAGAATCCCTTATTTCAGCTTGGCTGGAATCAAAACAGAAATGCCTGCCCAGCTTATTTATTTACTTTTTCCTGGCTAAAGGGGGGAAGTTTATGCTGAGACAAAACCTGACATTATTTATCATCACGATTTATCATCGTTTTGCTTAAGATTCACATCATGGGGCGGGGGGGGAAGAATCCACAGAGGAATTTCAGGGAAATAATAGCCTTCAAAATTAAGCTTTTCTGGTTAAACTCGTAGCAAGGGAAGCATTTTAAAATGAAAAATACAAAAGACACCCACACAGGCAACAGTGTGTGCATGTCTAGGTGGACTTGGTGCACAGACTGAACCTAAGAGCAGATTTAAATAACTGGGTCACAGGATAATAATCAGAGCACAAAGAAATCCCAAACCTGAGGATTTTGGGGGAATTAAACACCAACCAGCCCTCACAGAAAAGATGGCAACAAGTTAAAAGGCAACAAGCAGGTTCTTCTCCTTTCAAGAGCACCAGGATCAGGTTTTCAGTCCCTGGAAGAGCCCCAAGTTTATGACCAGTTTCCAGACAGAGAGAAATCTGTGAACCTTTTTAATTCTTCATGCCCTAAGAGGCAAAACCCTCTCGGGTTGCAGGCCAAGAGGCCTCAGGGCCGTGGCTTTCTGGGATTTCCAGCTGAGGGAAGGAGCAGCAGGATTCTCAGCAATATCACTTGGGCTGCAAGTGGCTTCCAGGCTCCAGGAAAACGCTGGCATATGCTGGGTTGGCAGGCAGGGAAAGGGAAAACTGAACTGCTCCCACTTTGCACATCCCTGCTGGTGTTTGGGGCACCTGCAGCCCTGGCACCGGGGGCAGGATACCAGGGAGGCTCCACCAGGTCACACAGAGATCATCAGAGGGCATGGAAGACCTTCTCCTGGATGGAAGTGGGAGGTGGGAGAGCAGGGGGAGCAGGAAGATTCCAGCAGCCAGGTCAGGGCAGCCTCAGCACCCACGGAAATGGCAGAGCCCCAAAATCCCACAGCTGAAGAAGAACAGAGCTGCTGTTTGGGGCTCTGGGCTGCTCAGGGAGGAGGATAAATGGCACCAAATGTGGGGATTTTGCTTCAGGGTTTGTTGCTGCCAAGTAAGGGCTGGGAGATCTCCCAGGCAGGTAAAAATACCTGGAAAATCACGGAATGGTTTGGGTTGGAAGGAACCTGAAAGATCATCCAGTTCTAACCTGCTGTCATGGGCAGGGACACCTTCCACCAGCCCAGGTTGCTCCAAGCCCCGTCCAACCTGGCCTTGGACACTTCCAGGGATCCAGGGGCAGCCACAGCTTCTCTGGGAATTCTATCCCAAGCCCTCACCACTCTCACAGGGAAGAATTCCTTCCCAATATCTAATCTAAACCTATCACTCAACTTGAATCCATTCTCCTTTGTCCTGTCACTCCAGGCCCTTGTAAAAGTCTTTTTACACAACTCTCTTTTCTTCACCAAGTGTAAAGAAGCCAAAAATAGTCACTTTTTAATAAAATTTAAAAAAAAGAAAATAGAGAGGAAATGTCTTCTAGTACACGTAAGTTTGGAGGAGAGATTTCTGCTTCGTTTGCCTTGTTTTGGGTAACACTGTCACCTGCTGGCAGGAGAGTGCAAAACTGAAGTTTTGTGGCAAGAAGGAAAAATAAACCCAAGTAAAACCCACTCCTGAGTAAGAAGGATCACCACTGGTGACCAAAAATCCCAGTGGTACCAAACTCCCTCCTTGCAACCAGGACTCTCAGCTTCCCATCCACTTCCTTCCCCCAGATTCCAGTTTCCTTCTCAACTCTCTCTCTCTACATCCCAGCTCAAATTAATCCATACCTGTGACTTTTCCTCTCCCAACCACCTCCATTTCCACCTACACATTCCTCCTTTTTAACAAGGAAGGAATAACTCCCTGAGAGGAGGGGGGAGCTTGGGGGAGTCGGGTTCTGCTCCCAGGGAATGAGGGGCAAGAGGAGAGGGAACAACCTCAAGCTGTGCCAGGGGAGGCTCAGGTTGGACACGAGGAGGAATTTCTCCCTGGAAAGGGTGGTCAGGAGGAATTTCTCCCTGGAAGGGGCTGCCCAGGGAGGTTTGGAGTCCCCAGCCCTGGAAATGTTCAAAAAAAACATGTGGATGTGGCACTTGAGGTTTAATGGTGAACCTTAACCTGGGCTGACAGCTGGACTTGATGATCTTAAAAGGTCTTTTCCAACCACAGTGATTCTGATTCCACACTGAAATTTGGTGTTGCCACGGAGCAGTTGGTTGGAACTGCAACAGAAGAAATGTTTGCAGGGGCAGGAAGGAAGGAAGGGTGTGAAAAGCAGAAAGGTTTCATCTAACAAATCCTGATGTCATGGAACCCATGATACCTTATCAGAGAACTCCAGTCTGCCTCCTCTTCATGATCCTGACACTGCTAAGCAGAAAACACACAGAAAAGTTACTTGAAAAAGCTACTCTTCTTGATAACAAGTTTTTATTTTATGCTATTTAGTTCGTAACAACATTTCTATGGACACTCCCTGTGTTTATACAAAATACAGAATCTGTTTTGAATCCACAGACAAGTATCAAACAAATTCTGACCAAAAGGCAGTGGTTAAATAATTACAAGATATATATATATATATATATATATATATATATGGAGAGCAGAAAAATTTATCATCAATAGCACCATGTCTGGCTGTCTAAAAACTAACCATGATTACACAGCAGGAAGTCTTTCCAGGAGCAAGATGAGTCATGAATCCCTACCCATCTTAAAAATTGCAAAATCTACTGGAAACCCATCTAAAAAGTTGCAAAATCTATTGGAGACCCATCTAAAAAGCTGCAAAGTCTATTTGAAACCCCCAGTGCAGTTACCTGTGAATCCATGTGAAACAAGGCCTTGTCAGTGCAGTGGCTCGTGGAAATATTTGGATTTTAAGGTGGGACCTCCACGTGTTTTTGTTGAAGAGCAGATGATCCTCATGATTTTAATTAGCAGTAACTCAATCAAGGAAAAGACCTGTCATTGACTGAGAGTTTAAACTGTTACACTGGAGATGATCTTCCCTATTTCTCCCCTTCCCTCTTCAAGGACCTGCTCGACTGAAATGATGCCCAAAAATTCCAAGGCATTCTTGGAAAAGTCGGGGTTTCAGGTTTATCATTTTGCATCTCCCAGCAGAAAAAAGGCTCTCAAGGCATGGATTAACTTTCCTCAGGTGATTATAAAACACAATTCCTAAGAAATCAAGCCCTGGCTTCTTAGAAGGAAGCTGGAAAAAAACAGGAACTATTTATTTGGAAAGAATGGATGTTTATATATAAATATAACAGATTGCAGAATTGGGACATAAAGGGGCTGAAAACCAAGCCACCATGAATTTTCTAAGACTCTTTGCTTATTATTGTTGTAATTTCTTTGTAGACAACACAATTCATTTATCTGAAACACTGACACAGGTATTTGTTAATATTTCCTCCGTGTCAAACTTCTGAGTCACTTTATAAAACTATTTCTGCTTTTCTAAGTATTAGTCCACTCTCTTAAAAGATGACAGAAAACAAGCACTAATTAATCACACAACCAAACCCAGGGAAGAATTAAAGGTCAAAGAGGTTTAATATGAACACATACATACATTGTGGTGTATTTTATTGGCTCAGGGAGTTAAGTTTTGAAAAAGGAAAAAGGGGGTATTTCTGATGTCTGCACTCAAATCCTGCTGCCTCAGGAAAATCTCCTGCCTGCATTTCGTTTTTAAACACAGAAACTAAACAATGAAGAGCTTTTTTTCCTGCTGTTTAATTCCAAACCAGGTCCCCAGAGGGTCTCTTCCTTTTGCCTTCTTGTTTCTTGCAGTTCAATCTTCCCATTTCTGTTGAAGTCATCTCAGCCCTGCTCTGTGTTGCACCCTGACCATCAGCTCCCATTCCACAGCTACTGAGGGGAATTATTTGACACTCTGCTCAACAAAGAAGCCAAAATGCTGGAATGACACAATTTCCTCTTTTTTTTTTCCCTTTTTTTTAGGTCTTAAACCACATCAGATCCCATGAATACATTCTGTTCTTCTTGTGCCACACAGGTTACTGGAAGACATAATGCTTTGTAAACACGAATTTAGGGACTCTGATGGAGACTTGCAGGTTACTGGATGGCTTTTTAAATACCCAGATTTCCCTGATTTCCTTAAGCTCTGGCATTTCTTCAAGTCACTTCCCAGCTTATTTCTTCTTTCTGCAAAAACTACATTCCTGAAACCTGTGTGTCTTCTACTTGGCAGGTCCTTCACAGTGCCACAGCAAATATTCACAGGGAACTTTAATTGGGAATTGAGGATTTAACATCTGCAAAAAGAAATGCACTCAAGATGTGGCTGCACTGACTTCAGACTGTGAAGAGCCTGCTAAAAGCTTCTTTGTTTGAATCAGCTCAGCCCCTTATTTGTCTGGATCAGAGGTGGTTTGATGTTCAGGTGTAGAAAGAGGCATTTCCTCAGTCCTGGGACGTTTTGGTGCTGGGGGATTTTGAAGACTGTCATCAGATGGCAACAGCCTCTCTGAAACAAGCAGACAGGGAGATCATTTTAAGGTGAGAAAATTCAGATTAATGAAGTAAATTGGTTTGCTGAATTCACCAACAATTCAGCACTCACTAAAGTAAAAACCAGCAACCTTGGTTTGAGAGAGTCCAGCACCTGAAACAGTGATATGCTGGAAGGTTAAGGGTCTTTAAAACCCACATGTAGGACCTGGAGAACATCAAATCCAGGTGAATTTATTCTTGATTTCACTATTATAAAGCCTGTAGTGACATAGAGCAGCTGCCCAAGAGCTACCACCACAGTGAGAACACATTTTGTATTGTCAAAAGCACCTTTCAAACACATCGAGACAACGAAGAAGTTTCAGAATTTAAAACCGGGTTTGGGGTTTTTTTTTAATAACATAAATCTATAATGGAAAAAACTGATTGGCAAAAGACTTGGCTGGATGTTGAGAGCCACAAAAGCTTACCATGGTCCTGCTCTGAGGAAGGAGGCCCAGGAGCTGTGTCTGTGTCTGCAGGGGTGGGTGTATCTGGCTTCAATGAAATCAAGTTTATTCTCCTTTAAAAAAGCAGAAATAGTTCAGTTGCTTTATGGACATCATTTCCACAAATATTTTACTTAAAGGTTTAATTCATATTGAATCAGTTAATTGTAAAGGTAGCTCAGATATATTTTACTGCACTTTTTTAATTCTCTTTATATGTTGAATGGAGCATGATCCCATTCCAACCCCCTGTCATGGGTAGGGACCCTTCCACTAGCCCAGGTTGCTCAGAGCTCCATCCAACCTGGCCCTGGGCACTTCCAGGGATCCAGGGGCAGCCACAGCTTCTCTGGGCAACCTGGGCCAGGGCCTCATCATTCTCACAGGGAATAATTTCTATCTAATATTTAAATACTTAATATTTAAATACTAACATCTGAAGGGTCTTGCCAGCTGAAGGCTTCAGGTACCATTTTTGTACAGACAGTGGGACCTGAAGGCAGAACCCCAGGATATTCCAAGTTGGAAAGGATGCACAAGGATCATCCAAGTCCAACTCCTGGCCCAAGACAGCCCCCTATTTCTGCCATATGGCCACGGCACAGCCATCAGGTGAGCTCTGCCACTGCCTCACAATTCAGGCAGAAATCCAAAAGCTGCACATTCAGGGTTCAGGAGGCATCCTGAGCTCCTCCAGAACTAGAACAAAAAAGTTCCACGTCAAGGCAGCTCCCACCAAGACCCAGGGCTGGGAATTTCTGTCTAAACCCCAACCTTTGGACGTGGCACAAGCCCAGCTCGTCTCGGCGTTTACGACCGGGAAGGGCCACATAAATCTCACCTGGGCGCCTTGAAACAGGCCTGTAAAGTGTTGAGGGCAACCCTGCGGGGCTGCTTGGCCCCAGTGCTGGGGGTGGCTGCCTGGCTGCTCCTCCTCTCCTCCGAGGACGAGGCTGGAACGTTTTTGGTGCCAACAGGAGTGGAAGGCGAGTCCCTGCTGGCGGCGCCGGGTGTTCTGGGCTGGGGGTTGGCAGGGCTGGGATCGCTGCTCCTGCCGGGAGGAGTCCCCTCGGCCAGCCTGGAGCCTGGGGACGTGGATTTGTGGGACTGGCTCTTCTTCATCACCTTCTTCTCTGTCGCACCAGGAGTCCTGACACTGATCTGGGGCTTCTCCTTCAGTGGAATTCCCAGCTCATCCTTCTCGAAGGTGACGAAGGAACAGTATCCATCCGTGGAGGAAATAGCCAGGAAGGATCCGTCGCTGGACCTATTTGGGATTTATTGTTTTGCCAGTAAAATTCAAGGCCAGAACTTTTTTTTCCAACCCTCACACCCTCATGTTGTCCCTGTCTTTTCACCCTCCCTCTTCCCCGAGTCCATGTGTACATTTAAGCCCTGAGCAGCAGAGCGGGATATCCCGAATGGGTTCAGTTTTCTAATTTCCCACATTAAATTAAAAGTGGGGAGTCAGACCAATGACTTTGTCCCATATGTGCAGAACCACGAAGCAGGATTGTGCAGATAAAGCAGATTTTGACCAGAGCACAGAAACCTGAACTCAGGTGACTTCCAAAACCTCCAAACAATTGAATTATTCCCAGTCACGCTGCCTGAACAACGAGGACTTTTCATGGGCATTTACCACGTTCATTTTCACAGGGAACTTGCACCTTTTTCCCCAATTAATTAAGAACCATAATTCTCCAGTTAACAGGTGCTTGCTGTTCAGACCCTGATGACAGTGACCACACATATGTCACAAATTAAATATAAACCCAAAAGATGCCTCACGGAACTTGGACACGGAAAAAAGGGAATTTCCCCTCTCACAACGAGCACCAGGAATAGAACAATTACTTACCAGGAAATGTCACTCAGGGTGTGATAATGGATGTTAGAGACATAACCAAAGGGGAAGGACTGCTCAGTGTCATAAAAAAGCACAGAATCTTCTGAGGCCACAGCAAACACCAGTCGATAGGGCAGGTTAAACAGAGCAGGGCACGATTTCTGACTGATCTCATCTAGAGAGCAAAGAAATGAACACACTGAGAATTCTCTCCCGCATTTACTGCAAGGTTGTGACTGCAGATATAATAAAGATGATATTATTGATTAGATATGCACTGAGAAGACAGCACTTGTATAAAATGTGTAGTTTAATGTCAAGTACAACATTTCTGTTGCCTGAAGTTTGTCCCCTGTTGTCTTAATTGAAGAGAAGTTGGCAGAAGCTTTTTCCCCTTCTGGATTGCTATTATTTTGTAAAGTTTGTCCTATATTTTCCAGCTGAAATTTTTCAGTATATTTATATGAAGTTTAGTTTTACAGTCTCCCTTTAGAGCAGCTCCAGAGACAAATGCAGACACTCATCTCCTTCCTTTGCAACACACCCTTACAGGGGATCTAAAGATCACGATAAAAATACAACAGGTAGTCTTTAAATCCTCTAGGGAACACTCCAAATTGACCCTCTAAAGAAAGGAGCAAAGCTCTGCCTTTTCACCAGAGTAACAGTGGTCTTGTTAAAATATAAACCCTCCTGGGCCCACTGGGCTCACAGCAAGGTTGAACTTCAATCCCCAGGTAAGTTCTTGTGCCACTTCATACAACCCTTTCCCCACCTCAGAATTCCTGCTCTGGCCAGTAACACCAGCAACTGCTTCAGGTTTGGCTTCCTTGAACAAACATCAGCTCTCTGGTGCTTCTCTGATGTGGGCAATTGAGACTGAGAGAAAATATTTCACCGGATCACTCCTTTAGTGCTAAACCGAGTTATTTATTTTCAACACAAAAGAAAAACATTAAACAGCGTTTCTGTAGCTTGAGAGGCCGAGTAACAACTAACAACGTTTATCCACTCTATCAAAAGCTACTCACGAGGTGCTTAAGGTGAACTGAGGGTCTTAAGAATCAGGAAACAGCTCCTAAGATGTGGCACAGCACTGTCTTAGTGGAATGTTAAAAGGCTGAGGCATAAAAATAGTAAACAGCCAGACTGGCCCTTTCCCACATTTGCTGGAAATTCATACTCCCTGAAGGACTTACAGTACCTTTGTTAAATGCTCCTCTCAACTCGAAGTAGACTGGGCAGCAGCGAACGGCCAGAGTTCCCTTCCCAGGACAAGGCAGGTGACCCACAGGCCTTTCAGAAAGAATCAGGGGGTTCAGGAAACACAGCTCCACTGTTTCAGGGGTTTTTTTTCTTTTTTTTTTTTTTTTTTTTTTTTTTTAATAAAACCACACGTTTTTAAATCTTATTAAACTCTTTACCTTTTAAGGTTGTTCCTGGAGAAGACATAGGTGGTGTTGGTAACGTTTTCTCCCGATTCCACGCAGCCAGCTGAGAAAATAAAAGGTTACAACGTCACTCAGGAAGGTCCTGAGCACCCACTTGATGTCCATAAACATTCAGCTTCTCGGGAATCAGGCTTGTCAGTCGGGCAAAAGCACCCCAACACAATTTAAAAAGGCATCCCAAATATTTATTTAGCGCTGGTTTTGTTTCCTTTTTATACTTCCCCCCCTTCAAAGCTTCTTTTTGGTGCTGCCAGACATCTATAAAAGCAGTGCTTGTACCCCGATCCCCTCCTTGCAGTGCTGTTTTTTAGTCTGGCTGCAGAATGTTCTTAAGGAAGGACACAAACAAAGAGGGATCAGTTAAAAGAAACCACTCACTATCCTTTGTTTCTCTTTTAACAGAGTTCTGGTGTTGCAATTTACGTGTTTCAGTTCAGAAAAGCTTTATAAATCTCATTTTTATCGCAGGAGGAAGTTGATGTTATGGAGTGCTAAAGGAGCACTGTGTTTTCTTCAGCAGGGAGAATGAGGAATGACATTATTAGGATAAATGAGCATCCCTGAGCAGTTAGAAAGCAATATTGAGGCACATTCAAACTAGAACAAATTAGAGAGGGAGCTGGGGAGGCTCAGCCTGGAGAAAAGGAGGCTCAGGGGGGACCTTCTGGCTCTGCAACCCCCTGACAGGAGGGGGGAGCTGGGGGGGTCGGGCTCTGCTGCCAGGGAACAAGGGACAGGAGGAGAGGGAACGGCCTCCAGCTGTGCCAGGGGAGGCTCAGGTTGGACAGGAGGAGGAATTTCTCCCTGGAAAGGGTGGTCAGGCCTTGGCAGGGGCTGCCCAGGGAGGTTTGGAGTGCCCAGCCCTGGAGGTGTCCCAGGAAGGCCTGGCTGTGGCACTCAGTGCTCTGGGCTGGGGGACAAGGTGGGGATGGATCCATAGGGTGGACTGGATGATCTTGGAGGTCTTTTCCAACCTCAGTGACCCTGTGTTTGTGTTTGGCACCGACAGTGATCCCACACCTTGTCCCACCCCTCATCCCAGCCCCGCCTGCCAGGAGGGGCCGTGTCCGTGTCCCCCATTCCCGTGTCCGTGTCCCCCATTCCCGTGTCCGTGTCCCCCATTCCCGTTGCCGCCACAGGTTGGACTCGATGATCTCGGGGCTGTTTTCCAGATCTTGGAGCTGTTTTCCAGCCTGGATGATGCTGTGACACCACCTCAGCCACAGCCCTTGTTCCCATACCTGGAGTGAGCAAATAGGAGCCGTCAGGAGTGAAGCTGAGCCGCCGGAAGAAGGACTTCATGCTGTCGTCGTGGAACATCCGGTAGCTCCTGGCCTGCAAAACAGGGAAAACAGGGCTGTCAGGAGTGCCATGAAGCTGGAATTCCAGGGAGAGGAAACATCCAGTTGCACAGCTCAACCCAGTAGAACTTTTAAGAGAAAATGTTTGAAGGAACCACGGCTCCTCCAAACTTTCTGCTCTGCTATAAATTCTTCACAGTTAAGAAAAACAGGCCCTGATCCCTCTTTGGCTGAACAAAACACTCCCAGAGCAGACCAGTAATCCCAAAAATAGTCAGAACCTGGAGAACAACATTATTTAACAGTCAGTGTGAGGGCCTGTTCCTCAGGCACTTAATTTTAACTCCAGTATTAGAGGTTGAAAGAGAAACTTCTCTAAGGGCAAACTGCCTGCTCTCAAGCCTGGTCTTCAGTCTCCATAAAACTCTAACAAATGCTTTCCCCAAAAAAAGAAAAAAGAATGAATAGAAGGAATTAAAAAGGTTATAGCCAGCTTGGAGGTGTTATTTTATTATCACTTAGAACTGTTTTGGTGAAAAGAAGCCCTTTGTTTTCTCTCTTAGAGAGAATTTCCTGAATTTTCCCCTAAGTCATGTTTTTCTTAAAAATCAGCCTACCTTCTGGAAAACTTCAGGCTGCTAACTTTAAAAATATTATTGCTATGTCATATCCATGAATAAACTTACAGCTACTGGTAGACATGCTTGAAGTTTTTCCTGTTAAAAATCCACCACACATGGTATTTTTCCAAAGCATTATAAACACTGACAACCAAAGGCATTGTGTGGCTGCTTTGATCAGATTAACTTGCAAGAAGTTTTTGGGGATATGGATTAGGGGTGATTCTGGCGGTGATGGTGGGACTGGGTGATCCTGAAGGTCGCTTCCAACCTTGTGTTAGTTACATGGATCACAGGAATGGCAAATTCTTGCCCTTTTGGTTTCATGGAACACAAAACTCATGGAAAAATATCCCCCAGCACAATTCTCCAGTCCCAGCAGAACAACATACCTCTCCTTCAGCTCCTGCTCCAGATGGCATCTTGGTGACATTGAATGCCACTCTCTTGGTCTGGGTGCTGTACACCCGCAGGACCCTGCGTGGTGAGAGCACAGTCAGCTGGCACTGCAACACGGAACCACTCACTGCCAAGGGACCTTAAAGCCCACCCAGTGCCACCCCTGCCATGGGCAGGGACACCTTCCACCAGCCCAGGCTGCTCCAAGTTTATCCAACCTGGCCTTGGACACTTCCAGGGATCCAGGGGCAGCCACAGCTTCTCTGGGAATTCTATGCCAGACCCTCACCACCCTCACACGGAAGAATTCCTTCCCAATATCCCATCTAATCCTACTCTCTGGCAGTTGGAAACCATTCCCCTTGTCCTGTCACTCCATCCCTTGGAAATAGTCTCTCTCCATCTTTCTTGCAGCTCCTTCAGGTCCTGGAAGGCCACAATCAGGTCACCCCAAAGCTTGTCTTTTCCAGGCTGAACAATCCCAGCTCTCCCATAGGACAGGATCTCTATCCCTCTGATCATCCTGGTGGCTATGAACAGCTTCCTTTCACCCCAAGTTTCACATAATGCCCCAGGACCTCCCTTCTCAGTAAATGACAATCACCCATTAATTAAAATCCTCCTCACAAGACACCACCTGGGGGATGTGTTTTAATGCCTAAAATAACCAGTGAATCCCTGACAATGCTTTGACTCCACAAGGTTTGTGAAGTTACCAGCACATGGATTCATGGAGGAAAACGGGAATGAGCAGACAGGGAACTGCCAGGCTGTTCCTACAGACAGTGAACTACATCTCCATGAATCATGGAATCCCAGAATGGTCTGGGTTGGAAGGGACCTTAAAGATCCTCCAGTTCCAACCCCCTGCCATGGGCAGGGATACCTTCCACTAGCCCAGGTTGCTCCAAGCCCTGTCCAACCTGGCCTTGGACACTTCCAGGGTTCATTTCCTTTGGAACAGATGAAACCTGGAGCACATCTCTGCACAGAATGCTGGAACTCCCCTGACTTCACCTCACCAGGACAGTGGGAGCCCAAGCAAACCCAAGTGCCCATCCTACCCCCCAACTCTGACCTTCCCTGAGTTATGCTGGCTTAAGATATATTTGGTATCAGCAACAACCAACAACATGAAAACTTATTTTCTGAAGAAAAATTCCTGCAGAAGTCCATGTTAAGCTTATTTGCTGCCAAGAGAGGACACTCCCATTCACAGGCATCGTTTACCACAAGGAAAAAATTAAGCAAAGTATCATTTTACTTTCACATCAACCTCCTTGCAGAACAATCTGAATAAAACTAAAAAAGTCACATGTATCTGCTGCCTTTCCTTTTATTCCATCCTCCATTAAGAAAGAATATTAATTAATATGAGTATTTTATTATTTATGTTGATTAATAAAACACAGACCAGCAGCTCACCTGTCACAACTCAGGGTTGCAATATACTGGCCTAGAGGATCCCAGGTTACTCCTTGGACATAACTCTTGTGCTCATTAAATATTGAAACCTTCTGTCCTGGAATTACAAACAGCTTTCAGATCCCAAGCTCAAACGTGTTGTAAAACATTTCTTCGTTTCAGAAATAAAACAAGACAAAAAATTAAAGTGTTAATTTGACGGTAGCTGGAAAAAATAGAAGAAACAGTTGCTTTTAAAGTCCAGTTTAAGGCTTGTTTGCTACAAAATAACTCAGATGACTCATTTCTACAGGACATCCTGTAAGTTTGTAACTCAAGGATTTCCAATCCCACTGCAGTGAGATGGGAATGAACACAACTGTTTTATACTCAATGGAGTTTAAAAAAAGTCACATCTTGCAAAACTGAGTCTGAATCCTGTATTGCTTCCCATTTTTCACCAAGATCATTAAATCATGGAATCATGGAATGGTTTGGGTGGCAGGGACTTTAAAGATGACCCAGTTCCAACTCCCTGCCATGGGCAGGGACACCTTCCACCAGCCCAGGTTGCTCCAAGTTTATCCAACCTGGCCTTGGACACTTCCAGGGATCCAGGGGCAGCCACAGCTTCTCTGGGAATTCTATCCCAGCCCCTCCCCACCCTCCCAGCCAAGAATTCCTTCCTAATATCTAATCCAAATCCACTCTGTGCCAGTTTGAAGCCATTCCCCCTTGTCCTGTCACTCCAGGCCCTAAACAGTCTCTCTCCATCTTTTCTTGATGGCTCCTTCAGGTACTGGAAGGCCACAAGTTGGTTTGTTGGGGTGTGGAGTAAAGCAAGGAGCTGTTTATTCATGAGTTCTGAGTGAAAAAATTGGGTAAAGTTCATTATGAACACTCCAAGGTGAAGGGGTTATTGATATGTCAAATTTGCTGGTCTGAGGATATCTATATATCTATATTATATAGAGAGAGATAGATAGATAGATAGATTTGTATTTATGTATATAATATATATAATATATATAATATATATAATATATATATTATATATATATTATATATATTTATATATATATATAAAATATTTTTTTTTATATAGCTGGGCTATCAGCCTCACAATCCCAGAAAATCACACTCAGAAAAACTAATCACCAAAAAAAAAAATAAAAAAAACCCCAAACATGAAAAAGATGTTTCCAATTTCTTGGTAAATCCCACGAGGCTCTTCCACCAGCTCTGGAGATGAGAGGGATAAATAAATAAATGTAGCATTTACCTTTATTGACATCCCACATTATAGCTGTGTTATCCACAGAAGCAGAGGCCATGTAATTTCCATCAGAGGTCCAACAAATATCATACACATCTTCCAAGTGGCCTCTGGAAGCCAGAGGAGAGGAAAGCAATTGTTAATTTGATAATTAACAGCTACGTGTAAACAAGAGTTTAAGGCATTTTTAGGTAAAAAAAAAATTAAAGAAAAAATAAATCAAGAGACAAATAAAGCATCACTGAAATAAAACAAACAACATGGTTTTCAGCTGTTAAAAAATCCCTTCCATGTTCAGAAGGTGGTAAACATCCTGGAACCAGCTAAAGGGCTCCATCAAAACCCATTTTTATTGCTTGTTGTTTGAAGAGTTATCACACAGTATGGCAACTTCACGTATTTGAAAATCTGGGTTGTTTCTTTGCTTTTAAGAGATAAATGTTCCTAAAGGATCCTGCTGGTACTTCAAGCAATCCCACCAGGGCTTCTGGAATTGTTCTCACAACCAACCTCAGCAGCTGCCAGGAATGTTTCAGTTATGGAGAGCAGAGTTACTTTTTATTTTTTATTTTGTGAGAACAGCTGTAGTTCAACTGCCAGTGATGTTTTGATGCCTTGGCCACTGTCAGCTAAATTTACTCAGCCTCAGCATGTACTGTGCATATTTTATTAACTGTGGTACACTTGAAACAACAGCTGTAATTGCACCAATCATTTTATCTACTGATGCTCTTGGCCTTAATAAAGATCAAAATTTCCACTATAAAGCCAGTAAATAAAACTTCACAGTTCTTTTATGTATTTCTGTGCTGAGCTCTAAGGGACTGCAAATCTCAGGAACCAATTTCAGAGTGTGTGAGTTATGACTTCTGCCTTGACTGAAGATGTCACAGAAAAAAAGTATAGAGGAATAAGTTAAATACAATAAAATCAGAGAATCACAGACTGGTTTGGGTTGGAAGGGACTTTAAAGATGATCCAGTTCTCACCCCCTGCCATGGGCAGGGACACCTTCCACCAGCCCAGGTTGCTCCAAACCCCTCCCACCTGGCCTTGGGACACTTCCAGGGATTCAGGAGCAGCCACAGCTTCTCTGGGCAACCTGTGCCAGGGCCTCCCCACCCTCACAGGGAAGAATTTCTTTCTAATATCTAATCTAACCCTGCCCCCTGCCAGTTTTAGACCATTCCCTTTTGTTCTGTCACTCTCTGTGTGTATAAAACATCCCTCTCTATCCTTTTTATGTGCCCTCTCAAGGGGGGCTTCAAAGGATTAATAATAGAGCAAGCAAATCTTAGAGAGCACTGAATTTCTGCAGACACTGAAGACTGTACCACACGACAAAAGCCACTGGGGACCCAAAAACACTGAAGAGAAAAGCAGGCTCACAAAATAACGAGCTACCTTAAGGTTTTAACCACTGCCCAGTTCTCCTTGTTGAGCTGAGCTTCATCCTCATCCTGAAAAACCAGCGGCTCCAACTCCTTGCTGTCGTTCAGCTTCCACAGCAAAATAACAGCATCTGTGGAAGAAATGAGATGAAGAAATGAGCTGAAGCTCCTCTCTCTCCCCCCCTCCCTGTTTCGTTCATGCGTTTCATGGGATCCAGCAGCACGATCATCCTGCACAAGACCCACGAGGGGCAGCTCTCACCGTCTCCCCCGGACGCCAGGATCTCGCCGCTCGGAGAGAAGCGCACGACGTTGACGGCCTTGGTGTGCCGGGCCAGGTTGGACAGGAATTCCACGATGGCTTTGCCGTCCGGACCTTTCTCCACCTTCCAGATCTGCTTACAGAAGCGTCACGGAAGTTTTGAGGGCCAAGGGGCAGTGTCACAGCGTCAGCAAGGCTGGGAGAGACCTCCAGGATCGTCCAGTCCCACCCCAGCACCACAACAATCACCCCGAATCCACGTCCCCAAGGGACACATCCAGACACCTCTGCGACACTCCCAGACACAGGGACTCCACCACCTCCCTGGGACACTTATTCCAAGGCCTGATCACTCTGGCAGGGAAAGTTTTTTTCCTAATCTCTGATCTGAACCTGCCCTGGTGCAGTTTGAGGCCATTTCCTCTCCTCCTTTTCCTCGGGACATGGCAGCAGAGCCCAACCCCCCCCTCCCTGCCCCCTCCTGTCAGGGAGTTGGGGAGAGCAATGAGGTCCCCCCTGAGCCTCCTCTTCTCCAGATAAACCCCCCCAGCTCCCTCAGCTGCTCCTCACAGGACACGTTCTCCAGACCCTTCCCCAGCTCCGTTCCCTTCTCCAGACACACTCCAGCCCCTCAAATGTCCTTTTGGAAGTGAGGGGCCCAGACCAGAGCACAGGACTCGAGGTGCAGCTTCACCACTTCTGCAATCCCCACTTCCATCAGCCCATGGTGAGGCAGCCGTGCCCCTGCAGCCCAGGGACTCCACAGGGAGCAGAGATCCACCCACAGCCCCTGGAGGAGCCCACACTGGAGCAGGGGGATGAGCCCTGAAGGTTTGCTGGCAGGACTTGTGACCCTGTGGGGGACCCACATTGTTCCTGAAGGACTGACCCTGTGGAAATGGACCCACGCTGGAGAACTTCCCGTAAAACTGCAGCCCACGGGAAGGACTCATGTTTGAGAAGTTCCTGGAGGACCATCTCCTGTGGGATGGACTCCACATTGGAGCAGGGAAAGGTGTGAGGAGGGAGGAGATGGAAAAGGCAGGAATGAAGCTGAGCCTGGAAGGAAGGGAGGGGGTGAAGGGAAGGTGCTTTTAGTTTTCTTATTTCTCACTATCCTCCTCTGTTATCAACTGGCAATAAATTAAATTGATTTCCCAAAGTAGAATCACAGAATGGTTTGGGTTGGAAGGGACATTAAAGCTCATCCAGTGTCACCCCCTGCCATGGGCAGGGACACCTTCCACCAGCCCAGGTTGCTCTGAGCCCCGTCCAGCCTGGCCTTGGACACTTCCAGGGATCCAGGGGCAGCCACAGCTTCTCTGGGCAACCTGGGCCAGGGCCTCCCCCCCCCATTTGGAAAAGAATTTCTTCCTTCTTTCATGTGCATTAAGAATTCAAAAGATGAGAAAGAACTGCCTGATTTTGCAGAGGTGGTTCCTACAGCCACATCTCTGGGGACTTGTGCTAGTCAACATTTTCCTTAGGGACTCTCAAAAGGATGAACAACTGGGAAACAAAGTGTGCAAGCACCAACACAAATGACTGAGGAGAGATAAAGCTGAAGGCGAATGAAAAAGGCTGTACAAAGACCTCACACTGCTGAGTGACTACTCATAACATGGCAGACAAAATTCAACTGTGAGGAACGTGAAGAAATTAAAATTAGTTGTTTCTTACTGACCCACAGGTCTGTGCCCTCCATTAGCACTACTCCAGTACAGCAGCCAGCAGCTAAGGAGGTAATTTTCCACAAATAACACTTCGACACTCAGCAGCAGAACTCAAGGAGAACTCAAGAAGATGATCAAAGGGCTGGAGCACAAAGTTGCTGTGGAGACACGCTGGGAGAGCTGGGGGTGTTCAGAGTGGAGAAGGCTCCAGGGAGACCTCAGAGCCCCTTCCAGTGCCTAAACCCCGACCAAAGCAGCCGAACTCACCCTCACAGCCGTGTCCACCCCTGCCGAGGCCAAACGATTGATCTTCCCATCCGCCCCGTGCTGGAAGTCCAGGCTGTAAACAGGCTCCTTATTGTGCCACACGATTTCGCAGGTGATGACCTTCATGTCCGCTGAAGAAAACAAGAGCAAAAGCCCACCTCAGTTCTTGCTCCTTAGGGCTCCGGCCATCAAACTCCCCGCACATTTCGCAGGCACCGCTGTCACACCCCGCAACTTCCCAGCAGGGAATGACAGGATGCTTTGAGGAAGGCCATTCCTAAAAGTTAAGACTGAGTACGGCTAACGCTCCTGTTTCGGGACTGCAGGACAAGAATATAAAGCCCTCCCCACCATGGGTAGAAAGGCACAAAGGAAGAAAACCCCGCTGGGGTAACAACCCACACAACGCCCGGGTACGGGCGGCCCGGCGCGGGGAGGCAGAGGCGCCGCTGGCCGCTCCCCTGAGCCCCGGGGACCCCCCCCGAACGCGCTCCCCACACGCCGGGATCCCCAAATCCCGGTACGGATCCCCCTCCCACACAGACACGGGACACATCCCCCCCCTCCTTCCCCCTCACCGTCCCCGGGCCGAGCGGCTCCCGCGCGCTCCCGCCTTTCCCGCCCCCTCGTCCCCACTCCGCGCATGCGCGCGCCCGCCCCGCGCGCCGCCTCAGCCGCCTCAGGGACTCGCGGCGACGGGACAGAGGCAAAAAACCCCCATCCAAATAAAGCTAAAACCTGAAAAAGTCCGGTGCTCGCCTGTCCTCAAAATAACAGATTTTTTTTTTTTTAATTTAACGGGCGTCGCTGCGCTTCGCCAGCGTAAACGCCCTGTTGTCGTGCAGAATTCCCCTGTTCCCGTCCTCAGGTTGCCGAGGAGGAATAATTTAGATCCCGGCAGCAGAGCGTGTGATGGGAACCTTCGATTTCGTGGAGGTCGAGGGGCCATAAAAAACCCACAGTTGTATTGTTTTTCTCCGTGTTAATACCCAGAATAGGGAAATCGCCCACCCTGCACTGGTGGTGTTACTGTTTCATGCGCTTCTTGCTGCTGAACGAATGATATGGTTTCATCTTCTTCTCCTTCTTAAAAAAGGAAATATTTCCAGGCAAGGTCCAATTAAGCAAAAGTCCTAAAAATGTGTCCCCCTGGGTGAGGAATTGGGCAGTTCCAGCCTCAATCACCATGGGGGCACCTGCCTGGGTGGTGTTGGACACACAGGAGATTGTGGTTGTGCCAGGGAAACGAGGCAAGAATAAATCCAAGGTTTTCTACAGTTTCCCTGTGTGCTGTCCCATTCCTGAGAGGTGCTGGACAAGATGGAGATGGGGGCAGGAAATCTGGAGAGGAGTCTCTGTTCCCTCAGGCCCCGATCTCGGCTCGCTGGGAGCAGGGACAGGACCCAGGGAAGGGCTGGAGCTGGGACAGGGCAGGCTCAGGGTGGATCTCAGGACAAAGTTCTTCCCCCAGAGGGTGGTGGGCACTGCCCAGGCTCCCCAGGGCAGTGGGCACGGCCCCAAGGCTGCCACAGCTCCAGGAGGGTTTGGACAACGCTCTGAGGGACAGGGGGGAGTGTTGGGGTGTCCTGGGCAGGGCCAGGGCTTGGACTGGGTGATCTTTGGGGGTCCCTCCCAGCTCAGGATATTCTGTGATTCCCTGATTATTTCTGCTGCCAACACCCGCCTTGCTCCTGAGAAGAGCCAGGAACAGACAGCAGGACTGGAAAACTCAGCATCTTTTGTGACCAGGTTGTGCCGACCCAGCCATAAGGGAAAGGGAGCAGCCGAGAGTTGTAAATCCTTGTGGTGGGAAGAAGCGACAAGAGTCAGAGAGTCCACAAACAATTAGAGAGTTTTATTAAACATTTATTAATTTGTTGTTATTGTTACCGGTTATTATTGTTGTTATTTTTTATTATAGCATTATAGTTTGTTATTATATATTTGCTATTTCTAATTTGCTGTTAATACTGCTTGTTATTGATTTGTCGTGTCTGGGATGTCGCAAAGGTCTCTGGGCACCCCCCCACGTCCCACATCACAAAGGGCCCTGGAGGGCGCCCGTGTCACAAAAAGGGCCATCCCCGGCAGCGGGATCACCTGCTTAAATTAGAACTTGTTTTAAACATTTCTCTTTTTTTAAGAAAGAAAAAAAGAGGAGACTGTATCCTTTGTTGGCAGCAAAAAGCGCACTAAATAGCAACACAACCAGTGGGGAGGGCAATTTCCCAATTCTAGGTATTCACACCGAGAAAAATAATACGACCCTTCTTATTTATCGCCCCTTGACCTCCACGAAGTAGAAGGTTCCCATCACGCCGCCTGCAAAGGCTGCCGGGATCTAAATTCCTCCTCGGCAACCTGAGGAGGGGAATAGGGGAATTCTGCGCGACACAAGGCATTTACGCTGGCCAAGTACAGCAACGCCCGTTAAGTAAAAACACCCCTATTGTTCTGGGGAGAGGCGAGCACTGGGCCGGTTTAGTTTTAGCTTTATTTCTATGTTTTTGTGTTTTTTCTTTTTCCCCTCGGAAGCCCTCTGAGGCGCCTGAGGGGCGCGCGGGGCGGGAAAGGCGGGAGGAGCGCGGGGGGGGGGGGGGGGGGGGCGGCCCGTGTGGGGGACCACACAGGGGTTTGGGGGTCCGGGGCTCAGGGGGAGCGGGTTTGGGGTTCCCGGGGCTCAGGGAAGTGGGTTTGGGGGTCCCGGGGTGTGGGGAGCGGGTTTGGGGGGTTCCGGGGTGTGGGGAACGGGTTTGGGGGTCCTGGGCGCTCAGGGGAATGGGTTTGGGGTCCCGGGGCTCAGGGGAGTAGGTTTTGGGGTTCCCGGGGTGTGAGGAAACGGGTTTGGGGTCCCGGGGTGTGGGGAACGGGTGTTTTGGGGGGTCTGGGGCTCAGGGGAATGGGTTTGGGGTCGCGGGGCTCAGGGAGTAGGTTTTGGGGGTCTCGAGGCTCAGGGGAGTGGGTTTGGGGGTCCCAGGGCTCAGGGGAATGGGTTTGGGGGGTCCTGGGGCTCAGGGGAGTTGGGTTTGGGGGTCTCAAGGTATGAGGAGCGGGTTTTGGGGTCCCGGGGCTCAGGGGAGCAGCAGCGGTGCCTCTGCCCCACCCCTGCCCGGCATCGTTTGGGTTCCAGAGGGGGTTGTTACCCCGAGGGGGGACAAAGGGGGTTTTAGGGTCCGGAGGGGGCACAAAGGGGGTTGTTACCCAGTCATGGGAGCACATCCATGGATCAACCCCGGGAACTTCCTGACATTCAGCTTCAATCCACGCATCCCCTGGGTTAGAACAGCACTGCTTTTGCATATCCAGGGCATTCCCAGACTGTTTCCATCCTGCTGTGCCCAGTCTCTGCTCAACACCAGGCTGAGCCCGTGCTCCTGCAACACCCAAAAACTCCAAATCTTTCACCCAAAACCGTCAGCCTTTCTGCACAGTATTTATTTATACACAAAACCAGTGCGTTTTGATCACATACAAGTTTTGATCCTGCAAACTCAGATTTATATAGTTTTATTTTTACAAAAAATACATTTTAACAAGTAAATAAAAGCCATTTCCATTAGTCCACCCTTTCTCCAAAGTGTAAATGTACATTGTAAATTTTTCCATTTTAAGACAGACTTGTGCTGTATCTTGCCATTCTCTACAAGAAATTCAGCCAGAGTCTGGTGAAACAGATAAATATGACAACGAAATGGAAACCTACACACCAAGGAACGGAAAATAGACACTTTTAAAAAGTCCTCTCCTAGTTCTGGTACAGCCACCCATTCACAAACCAAACCCTCCCTTTCTGCTTCCTGAAGTACAACAGTCCTGCTCTGCCCCTTCTTGGCCTATTTGAACAGAGATCTTAAAAGTGATACACTGGAAAGGAACCCCCTGAACTGCAGCTCCAGGGAACATCAGCTGAGGAACTCAGGACAGGAGCAGTGCCAAGGCCAGAAATGTTGGCTTCAGGAAAAAAAGACACTTCCTAGGAATTCACATCTTGAACACTTGATTTTTTTTTTTCTCTTCTTTCGATTTGTTTTATAATTTCAGAGCAAGAACCCTTTTTCTTGAATAGCTGTTTCATAGAATCACAGAATCAGCTGGGTTGGAAGTGACCTCTGAGATCATCAAGTCCAACCCTCGATCCAACCCCCGCTGTGGGTTCCCAGCCCATTGGCACTGAGGGCCCACATCCAGTCTGTCCTTAAACATCTCCAGGGATGGAGAATCCACCAATTCCCTGGGAGCCCCTTCCAATGGCTGAGCACCCCTAAAAGAACTGGGGGACAAATCCCAGCACAGAGTCCAAGGTGCACTTGCTGTCTTTGCCACACCCTTTGCTCATTGCCGATGCCTTGGGAGAAAACCCTGGAAGTGGCTGGGAATGCGGGTCCCCACTGGAACAGCCATTGCTTCGGGACCCTTTTCTTCCAGGAGGTTTACCCAGGACCGGTGGGAAAAATGGGAACATTTAGAGCACAGAACTCTGAAAGGGGAGATGTGGCAAAGAGGGACTCCCTTACCTCACCTATAATCCAAGAGGTCTAAACCAGTGACATTTGGATGTTTTTTTCAGCTCTGGCTCACTCTGTAGTTCACCTCACAGAGAAGGAAACATCCCTCCTTTTCCAAGGCGCTCCCATTCAACCAGTTCATCACCAGTTTTTTCAGGATAAAACCCCTTAAGGAATCGCTCCTCTTTGGTACTAAACCACAAATATTACCAGATGGCAACGTGTTTCACCCGCTACTTTACATTTCTCTCCCATGAAGCATCAGCCAACATTGCTGGGAGCAATGGAACAATCTGTGGGATACAACAGCTCTGCCTGGGAAGGACATCAAGGAAGTTCTTTTTTGCATCTCTAAGATATTCCACTACTCACACTTTAGTAGAGGAAATAATCACAAGTATTAATTAATGCTCACGGAAGAGCCAAAGTGAACGAAAAAGCTTCGGTAGAAAGTATTAAGATTCCTAATCGTATAAACATTTGCAAATTTAATTACAAATACGTTTCAAAAGCAAAACCCTTAACTCAGTACATGGGGGCTGGTCAATATGGACTCCTGTTCCTTCAAGAGGGAGCGAAGGGAACACCCACTGCACCTGTGGGAAATCGAAACGTGCCCAGTCCATACACTCAAGAGATAAAACTGGAGACCGGGGGAACAGGCATTATATACATTTTGGAACCTCCAGGAAGGTTATGATGGAAGATCAACTAAAACTCTGCTGAAAGAGGAAGATATTAAGTACTACTGATTTCATGCATTTGTTCTACGACCTGCCCTAGGATTTCATCCACGACATCAATGTCATAATTGACTTGCTGCAGGTCCAGGTCAGGCAGCATCGTGGCCAGAAGTTGTCCAACGTTCACTCGCAGAGAGCGGAGTTTCAGGCTGGGGAGAAAGAATTCCAGAGGATTAGATGGGAGTTCTGTGTTCAAACACAGAGTTAGTTCTTTATCTGACAGAGCTGGACTGGAAAAGGCTCTGGGTGTGACTCCCACAAACCAACACAAAACTGATGCAGTTCAAGCTGCACAGGAGTTAAGAGGTCCAGTCCAGGCAAAGTGCTTTGCCTTTTCCTTTTTTTTCCTGGATGTCCCTGCTCTCTCCTATTCCCAATCCAATTCCTTCCAAATGAGCCATCCCTTCTCTCCAGTGTTTCCTTGCACCCTCAGATCCTTTAGCACCTCCAGGAACCAGTTTTCACAGTGCTGTCATATCCCAACCAACTGGTGGGGAAGTTACTTCCAACTCCTGGAACACCAAACACATTTCAGGTGCTGGAAGGAAAAATAAAAATGAAATGCTGCTGGCAGATAAGTTTTCCTGGGGGGTAAATCTCTTCTTGGAGATTGAAAGGGGGCTCTGGAAATTCTCCAGCTCATTCTCTAGATCCCTACCAAACATTCAGAGCAGGGCTAACTCAGAGCAGGGTGCTCAGGGCCTTCTTGAGAATGTCCTGAGGTGGAGATTCCACAGCTTCCCCATGTCCTTTTTCCAGGCCTTGACTACCCTCCCTAACCTCCCTGTGAAAGCTTTTTCTCTCTAATACTTCAGCAGGATTTCCCCTGGCTGCAGTTGTGGTTGGTGCCCTCTCATCCCATCCTGTGCTCACGAGAAGCTATTCCCTACCTGCTCTCACCGGCTGACAGGAGAGAGCAACAGGATTCCAAGAGATCCACCCTTTGCGAGGCTCTTCAATCAGCTTCCCCTTCTCTCAGGTGCTTTGGGCCCTTCTCACCTTGGTGCCCTTCAGCAGCCACTGCTCCTCTCTGCCAGTGTCACTCCAGGGTGCCCAGATAGTGGGCACCGTGTGTGTCTCAGAGCCCAGGAACAGCGAGGAATCCCTTCCCCACCTGATGCCGGGATCTGGCAGCACAGCCAGTAGGCACTGGTTTCTCCCACCACAAGAGTGCACTGCTGACTCACATTCCACTCCCACTGCCCCAGCACCACAGGGCATCTCCTCCCAAGCTGATTCCCTAGGAATGGGCTCCAGCTTGTTCACTGGCATGGACTTTGCAGGTGCCTGGGTTGAGTTTTCAGGTGGGGTTTTTTCAGCCCATTTTTCCTGTTTCTCAAGGTCCCTCAGCAGCAGCTCTGCCCTCCTGAGTTCTCTCCAATTTGATGGCAGTGTGAATTTATTGAGTTCATTTTGCTCTGTCAGACAGACCATTGATCCCAGAATCATCAGGGTGGGAAGAGACCTGCAGGGTCATCCAGTCCCACCCCAGCACCACCAAATCACTCCTAATCCATGTCCCCAGGGGCCACATCCAGACACCTCTGGGACACTCCCAGACACAGGGACTCCACCACCTCCCTGGGACACTTATTCCAAGGCCTGAACACTCCTGCAGGGAGAAAGTTTTTTCTGATCTCCAATCTGACCCTGCCCTGGTGCAGTTTGAGGCCATTTCCTCTCCTCCTTTCCCTCGGGACGTGGCAGCAGAGCCCGACCCCCCTCCCTGCCCCCTCCTGTCAGGGAGTTGGGGAGAGCAATGAGGTCCCCCCTGAGCCTCCTTTTCTCCAGGCTGAGCCTCCTCAGCTCCCTCAGCTGCTCCTGCTGCTCCAGCCCTTTCCCCAGCTCTGCTCCCTTCCTTGGACACGCCCCAGCCCCTCAATGTCCTTTTGGAAGTGAGGGCCCAGAACTGGACACAGGACTTGAGGTGCAAAGGCATTAACCACTCCTGGCCTTGCTCTTGATCCACACTCTGCCCTCAGTCACTCCAAGAACTGGTTGTTCTTAATCCCTTTGACTACAATGGGGCTGCAGGTGCCTTCCAGGTGGATTTGTTCCACGGTGTTTCCCTGGGACTGAGGCTACAGTGACCAGGCTGGAGCTTTGCCTGTGCCTAAATCTGGGCATAACAACTGCCTTTTTTCCAGGCATCAGGAATGCCAACTGCCACAACCTTTTGGAGAGACTGCAAGGCCAACTCTCCCTCCCTGGGCCAGCTCCTTCTGATGCCTCTCATCTGGTCCCATGGAGGAATTTGTTTAAATGGTCCCTTAATTCAGTCACTTCACCCCTTAGATCATCTCCTGGCTCAGGGCCTTCAGCTCATCCCTGCTTCCATGTGCTCTGTGTCCTCTGTGTGTGTGCAGTTCCTATTTACCAAGAGCTGCCAGCTCTCTATTTGTAAGTTTAAACCCTGCTTTAGTTCAAAGCTACACTCTGGACACAACCCAATTCCACAGGACTGGCCTGCAGCAAGGAGTTCTCCCAGGAAAGTTAAATTTCAAACCCAAAGACTCTTTTCAGTCCAGTACTGTTGCTTCAATAAAGAAAAACAGACTCTGCAAGTGAAGTACAATACACAGCATAAGCTAAACATCACCCTCTTCCCTGCCTCCCTTTTCTCTCCTTGGTCTGCAAGTCATGTCTAGAAATTACAAAACATTTTTGATATTTTAAGAAGTATTCAGTGTGGCATTTCTACTGTGCCAACCCTGCTCACACAAACACACAAACCATAAGTTACAGAAACCACTTGATAAAAAAAACCCCATTACTGAGTTCGGAGTCACACGAGGCAGCAGGAAAGAATTCCAAACATCACATTTTATTATACAATTATCAAACATAACCTTCATCAAAACGTTTTCAGATACAATCAAACAGCCAAAGGAAAAAAAAAAAATCTTCCTTGAAATATCATCTAGAAAGAACAAACTGATACCTTTCTCCATCAGAAAAATTTACAGTCTCTTCTACATTACTGGTGGTAGAACCATTTGCATGTGCAACTGCTTGTGGAATTGAAGCTTTCAGCTGGGCGAGTTCTGCCTTGAGTTCTTCACACTGACAGGCCATTTGGTTTTTTTCCACTTTCTAGTAGTTCAATCTGGCAACAAAAAAGAAAAGAAAAGCTCTAAAACCGTACAGCACGTTGTGCATTAGAGCTGCTACGAAACAGGCAGTAAGCCCAGAGATAGCAGAATGTTTTAACCACATACCTCACTTTGTACCTGTCCCTCTCGATGCTGCACTGTCCAGCTGCCTGACACATTGTCCAGCTGCACGGCCATTTCCTCCACACTCACTCCTGCTCTCCCCATCAGCACATTTGCTGCACTCAGTTTTTAGGTTCTGCAGGGTATTGCACTGCTCCTGCAGCTTTGCTACTTCTCCCAAGGCCTGCTCGTAGAGAACAGTCACTTCTGCCAAGCTCCTCCCGTTGGCACTTTCCTCCTCACCCGAGGGAACTGTCTCTGTTGACTGGTGGCACATTTCCTTCTTTACATACTTATTATTCATTTCCAAAAGCCTCTCCTCCAGTGTTTCTACCTGTTGGTCAATGCCTCGCATTTGTTTTGGTACATTTCCTTCTCTCTGTGTAACAACTGCAGCTGATTTCTCAGTTCATTTTCAGTCTCTGCAGGTGTCTCGGGAACACCGTTCACCTTGTGCCGCCGGTTTCCACCCCATGCCCCCGGGAATTCGACTGGGATTTCATCTTCCACCTCCTCCTTTTTAACCACCAGGCCTGGCAGCTCTGTCTGTGTGGCTGAGCTCAGCTGTTCGCTCCTGGCTTCCGAAGTGGTCGCAGTGCAAAGCTCTCCGACCTCGCGGGTCTCCTTCTGCTTCTCCTCTTGATCCCGATTGATGCGCTCGGTGTTGACCGCGGGAGCATCAGGATCCGCTGAAGGCTTTGGAGTGCTGCTCTCCTCTAAGATGATGACATCTTCATCATCATCATCATCACCACCTCACCCTCATCGTGGTGGTTGGCTGCTCTGTCACTCAGCCGGGGTGTCTTCAAGGACACGGGTGTCCGCACACCTCTGCGCCCTCCGCTTGAGGCTGACAAGGGAAACGTGAACTGATCATTGAACCGCACAATATTTGTTTCAAACCACACATTGTGTTTCTCTGAGCACGGTTTAAAAACTCCATAACTGCAAAGGGATGTCCCCCTGCAGGGGATTTTTAAGATGTGCAAAGCCAGAGTGAATCCCTTCCCTGTAAAAACAAGGGCCTGACACCCCCACGCTGAGTCACCACCTTCACACGCTGTGTGAACGACTCAGTATTTCCAGGAACATCCCCACACCCCGTTCCTTAAGCAGCAGAGCTTAAGGAAAACACCCTGTGGAGTGTTATTAATTTTAGAAAGACAGAGGAATCTACTTTGTCCAGGTGCACTAACCTGACTGTCAGCATCTGGATGGAGGGAAGTGACTGATTGATTAAAATAGGCAGAGATCTTCTGATAGGAGCATCTGATGATTTTGGTACAAGCACTTGGAACAGCTTCCTTCCACTCACAGCTGTGAATGTTTTGAAGTCTTTACTTGAAGAAACAGATGTTTTTAAAAATAGTTCATTATTGATCTATAGATCACATCAGTTAAGATGAAAATAAACAGATATTAGTAGGTTCTTCAGATAGACTAAGTTCTCCTAATTATACACCAACACCTAAAATTCTGACTGACATTTATGTATTACAAGGATCTCCTTGAAAACCCAGGCTCAGGATTTTGCAGTAAGGAAGCCTAACTAGACTCCACATTGCAAATCCCAGTTTTCCCAGTTCAGAGTCCTGGCAGAATCCCAGACAAGAGCTTTTCCCAAGCTGTAGCTCTGCCTGAAGTCTGCCCATCACACACAAACCACAGGACAGACATCCTGCTAAAGAAGCTGCTCATAATTAACTCAGTTTGTCCAAAATGAACAATACTTTACTTCTAGAAATTACTTGTGTTTCTGGGGAGATGTAATGGCAGAAAAACTAACACAGTGAAGTTAAAACAGCCCATGTGACATCTCTTCCTCAGAATGAAGCGGGTCTTAGGTCAGCACTTTACTCTGGATGCAACCGTGAGCTAAATCACACTCATGAAATTTAATTCTGGGTTGCAATCTACACGTTCTCATCACTCAACCACACTGGGTTTGCATCTGCATTTAATCTGAATTTGAGTTCCTCCTTGCACAGGTGTAGCTGCTACACCCCTGTCCACCCCCTGCCCCAATTTTAAGGGCATCTTTGCTTTCATATCCCCAACACATCCCTCTACACAAAATCCCCTTCAACATTGAGGTGCCATGTCATAAATCCAGCTATGAGTGACTGACATCTTTTCTACACTGCTTGGTGAGAGGCCTTTTGCCCCCCCTCAAACTCCTTCCTCTTTCCCAGTGCTGGATTTTCCATCATGGGACAGCAGAGATGGGGCATTTGGGGTTTACTCATGGTGAGCAATCCTGTGCAGCAGAACAGGATGTTAAACCAGACACTTCTCCCCAGGGCAGTTTCCAGGCAGCTTCAGGAGTTACCTGGTGGCTGTAATCCAGTCTCTTCCTCAGTTTTTCCCTGTCTCTGCACAGCAACAAGGAAAAAAAAATATAAATTAAGAGCTTAGACTCCAACACTTCGCTCATTATAAACCCAAACCAACCCCCACATTTAAAAGCAAACACAATACTAATTATCTCCGCTAGATACAGTACAGCTCTAATTAAATATTGTTTACTGAATTAAATTCTTCTGCATGAACCTAGTTCTTATAGCCTGAAGTTGGCTTAACTTCAAACAGTTCCCTCTCAGATAAAGATTTATTAAAAAACATGGAAAAAAAAATCCCGAACTCCCAACTCTAAGATATAAGCCCAGCATTAAAATTACTCAAATCAGGATTTTTTCCCCACACACCTTAGCAAGAATCCTCTTCAACAAAGAAATTGAGATATTCAGCTGCTTCAATGTGGACCTTGAAAGTATCAGCTACACAGACAAGGTCTCCAGCCAGCCCTCAGATTTTGCTTCGTAACATCCCAAACTATTCCCACACTGCTAATCCTATGGAATTAGCATTTCCTATGGAATTCCTCAGAGCTGGACTTGAGCCCCAGTTGCTGCACTGCTCTCCTGAGCAGTTTACAGTGTTGAGACCTTGGAAGAAGTCTCCAGAACTCACTTTTTCTTGTACGTTTTCTCGTAGGTCGGGTGTATCAAATCGTCGTCTTCCGGCTCCTCGGGCACGTTACAATTCCTGAGTTAAGGAAGGGGAGGAGGAAAAAAAAAAACCCAAAACACACAAGAGCTTAACATCAGGTGATAAACCAAGAGCAGGGTGTAGGCAGTGCCTGGAATGTGGCCTTACCGGAACTGCGGGTCAGGGTTCAGGGAGCCAGTACCACTTCTCCGGCAAGTGCTCGATTCCGTCCGGGAGCTTCCGCCACTTCAGGCACGCGTCGCACTGCAACCACGTCTGGTCTGGCTGCTTTCTGGGAGGGAAGAAGGAAAGGTTCACCCTCAGTGAGTGTTAAAACAACGACACCACCAGCGTGTAAAGCTCTTGGCTGTGCAGCGGTGGTACTCACTGGATCTCCTCAACTGGCGGAGCCAAGGGATATTCCTCGTTTCTTCTTCCTCTTCATCTCATTCCAGTAATCGTTGAGCTTCTCTCCCAGTGCTGCTATTGTGAGTCTAAAGGACAAGATTTTAAGGACCACCTTAAATAAGCCAATTCCAGCACAGAAAGAACCTTTAGAAACTCCAGTGACAGAAGTGGAAGAACGCTCCGATATTTCTACTCACACCACCATGCAAAAAACACTCAAAAGGCTTTTTCTTGGATCTTCTTTTTTTATTATTCTTTACAGAAGCCTTATAAAGCTTTTTGCTTTCAGAAGGCTGTAGAAACGAGAAATTGTGTGAAATCGTGTTTTGTCAGCAAAGAAATTACTGGAAATGCACGTTGGAGAACAAAGACTGAAATCCCTGAGTGTGGATTCTGAAATGCTGATCGTGGACAGGGCACACCCTGAAGGTGCCTCACCAGTTCAGCCCCAATTAGGGAAAAAAAAGAGTCCAAACCCACCAGCCAAGGCAGCCCCTTGCCCTGGGTTTGGCTGATTTTGTCCCTCCCTGAACTGCAAGGGCAGGAGCACTTGGAGCTCCAGGGAGATGGCAAAGCCGGGCTCAGGGCAGGGCGGGCTCAAGTGTCCCCGCTGCTCAAAGGAACAGCCCAGTCTCAGCCAGGGGCATTTGGGGCTGGATTTGGTTCCTGCTCAGGGCTCCTGGTGCAGCTCAGTGAGCACCAGAGCTGGCACAGCCAGCAGGGAGAGGGGAGGGAGAACAAGCAGCCCCACGGGTGAGGGGCAGGTCAAGGCTGCCCCTCGTCAGGGGGTGGAATTCACCTCCCAGGAACAAAGGGCTGAGGAACCAAGTCAGTCCCTCCCTGCCTGGCTTCTTCCAACGCCTGCACCCCCCAGGGCTGCAGGACACCAGAGTGTGTGCAGAGAACTAGGCTGGCCCAGAGGGCTGGGATCCAGATCAGCTCTGAAGCCAAGCCATGGATTTCTGGGCCGGGCCAAGGAAGCGGCACAAGGGCAGAAAGGAGCAGCCGTGCAGGGATGGGATCCCATCCCTCTGTGGGGAGGCAAGAGGTGCAGGACACCCCACAGCCACCATGAAATGACAGCAACAGGTCTGTGTTTCTGTTTTGGCCTGAAAAGCTCTCTTTTGAAAGCCTGGAGCACTCCTGGCAGGAAAAACCTTTGGAGAAGCCCTTGCAAGTGTGGTATCCCTGTGCCCACATGACAAGTGTGGGGGAAGATGGCTGGGGGGGGGAAACCAGAGAAAAGGGGGAAGTTACATTCCCATGGAAACAGAAGGTGGAACAGTACTGAAGTTACAGGGGGGTGCTCAGCCATTGGAATGGGCTGCCCAGGGAAGGGGTGGATTCTCTGTCCCTGGAGATTTTTAAAAAGAGACTGGATGTGGCATCAGTGCCATGGGCTGGGAACCACAGTGGGGTTGGATCAAGGGGTTGGACTTGATGATCTCAGAGGTCCCTTCCAACCCAGCTGATTCTGGGATTCTATGAAATGCAGTTGCTGCTTCCTGCATGGAATGTGGTCGGTACACAGGGAACATATTCCATGATGATTCCTCACACAACAGAAACACTCTCCACATTTTATTGACTGTATGTGGAAGAGCAAAGTGAAAGAACTGTCCACAGTTAGTGACAAAGGGATGCAGGGCTGGAGTCACTGCAGCTCCAGCTCAATGTACAGAGAGAATCAAGGGAGTTAAGGATGGGGAGTGAAACAGAGCAAGGTTTTAAAGGATTAACTAGGACAGGGTTGGTACCAGGCTCTGGGAGAAGCTCTGCTTATGCTGAACTGTAACAGAGACGGCTTGTTCTGTTCTGCTGACTGTGCTGAAGTAAGAGATAGCAGAAATGTCATAAATAAAGATAAGGTGGGCATCTGAAGGAGATAAGAAGGGCTGAGTCAGGGCAGTTTTGCAAGCTCCAGAAATTAGGTCAGTGAACAAAGAAAGCTGAAAAGTTCAAGCGAGGAAGAAGAGAAGAAATGACCACCGAAAATCTTGCCAGAAGTCGATTCTAGAAGACTCCGCCTCAACTCTGCCTGTTATGAATATGATAATTAGACGTAAAAATCAAATTAAATGTATGTGAAGATGTTGTAACTTCTCATGGAAACTGTATAAATTACCTGGCTTTTCACTGAGAACTGGGAGCTGGTTTGTCTGGTGCTAACTGGCTAGGCCCCCAGTGTTGCACAAAATAAATACCTTTGCTGCTTAAAGACAAAAAATCTCTGAGCAGTTATTCTGTGCCCTTTTTGGCATCAATTCCTCACACAACACAAGACACTCTCCATTTTATTGACTGTATATGGAAGAGCACAGTGAGAGAACTGTACACAGTCAGTGACAAAGGGATGCAGGGCTGGAGTCACTGCAGCTCCAGCTCGATGTACAGAGAGAATCAAGGGAGTTCAGGATGGGGAGAAGTTTGGGAAGACTCCACAGTAACTTCTGGGCTCTGCTGGCAGACTGAACCTGTCCTCTCCCAGAGCAACACCCATTGGGAAAGAACCCAAATCCATGTGTGCTGAAGGATTATCTCCAGCTTTAGTCAGCAGGTCAGTATCCTAAATTTCCAAATCCACATGAAAAGGAAGTGTGGGAAGAGAGTGTCCTCCTCTACGGGCACGTGGTCAAAGCAGCCCCAAAAGGAGCAGAGAGACAAACCTGACTGCGGGGCAGGAAGTGCCAGGAACCAGCCTGGTCAGTCCCACTGACTGCTAGGGATATGTGGAGTGGGAAAAGTTGGGAAGATGAGGAAAAGGAAGGAGATAAACCCAGAGGGTCATCAAAGCTGACCAATTAGTGTTAACAATAAGCAGAACCAAACCTGCTCAGTCACACTGATTGACTAATTATCAAGAAACTGCTGGAAAGCCAGGATTTGCAACTGCTAAGGATGCAAAACCTGAGGGTCTGGGATGTCTGGAAAGGGTCAGGGGAACTCTGCCAACTGCTGAGAACACGTGCAGGGGGAAGGAGGAACAGGGAGGAAGGAGGAGGTACACAAGGAAAAGGGATAAAAGGAGCTGGTTGAATGTAAACCACGTTTGCTCAGTACCCACGAGCTTTCATTCTTCCTATTTAGAGAAGAAACAGCTTTTATCATCAACTATTTCACAGTGAACAGCACTGGTGGAGGGAAAACCAGACAAAAATACCTGTATTCATTTGTGTAGTCGAAATCTTGTTTGTTGTGGGTTGGTTTGAGGAAGTTGCACTCAATAATCCCAACGACACCGACCCCCATGTTGTTTGCCTGCAAGAAATCAAGGTCTGTCAGGAAAACCCCCACACATTCCAGGCCAATACTGCAGGAGTTTGTCAGAGGTAATTATTAACTAGAGATACAATAGATAAAAAAGAATTTTCTGGCTCATGATTCCTCTCCAAAGAGAAAATCTTGATATAAACCCTCAAATAATAATAAAAAAAAAAATCCTCTGTTCCACCCTCTTTTTGTCCTGAGATATGCTCAGACCAATATTTTGGGTATCAAACAGCCTCAAACCCAAACATTAAATCAAGTGCATACAATTTAATACCATTTTTAACAGCTGCACACACTAGAAAAGGTGGTTTTATGAAGGACACATCAATATCCTCGTTTCCATCTGTACCCTTTGTTAAAATGAGCGTTGGAGTGACAATTATTCCTCAAGATGTTAAAATATTTTGGAGCCTTGATTTCTTACCTTCAGCTGGCAGCCAACTCTTTCATAAGCTTTGATGAGCCTGTTTTGTGGTACATCATTATTCCATAATGATCTTTGTTTCTGCAGTTAAATCCAAATGTAATTCACCGTTTTGGCCTTTGACCAGATATTAAGGAAAAAAAAAATCTGTTTAATCTCATGTAACATAAAAAACCAGAGTTACTCTGAGTGCTCATTCTGGGTCCTGGAACTTTAGGTTAATTCCCTCAGTCTGTCTTTACCAAAAAAAAAACAAACAAACAAAACCCAAACAAAAATACCACAAAGGATACATTCAGAAATTTGGGCCTGTATATGTCACGCTCAATGAAGGCCAAGCTTTTGGAAACCAGCTGTGTTTTCACTTTCTGTCCTCTCAGGATGATCTGCATGGTTGGCTTCAGGTACAAAATACTGCAGTAAGCCTGCAAAACACACATGACATTAAAATCAAAAGCATAAACCCTGTGGTTTCCAAAAATAAAGCCAGTTTTAACCGATCTCATACGCACTCGCAGGGAGTAGTCGCTTTCTGGAACAATCTGGTCCAGTCTCTCCTGTTTTTTATATCCTCTTTTGCCCGTTTCATCCAAGTCTTCTGGAATTCTGATGTCATACTTATCCTTGTCAAAGTCAAACTCTGGTTTTTCATTTTTATCTCTAAGAAATAAGATTTGAAAAATGCACTAATTACGGGGAGCAAAAGGTAAGATGTGGGGGGGTATCCCAAAAGTGCAAAGAAAAAAGGGAATTCCTCTGATCCACAGTGGTTTTCCTCACAGATTTACTAAAAGTCACAAAGTTCACCTGTTCCTTTCTGATATCCAATACAAGTGAAGTGACAATGAATTATAACTTAACTCTAAACAGGGAACTGCCACTGCTACAACTGTTTAAAAATAATAAAAGCATCAACATACAAGTCAAGGCCAGAAAATGCTGGAAACAATCCCACAGAGGCAAGTGGATAAGTAAGATAAATCCACACAACTATTTACTTGCTCAGATTGCTGGTTTATTTTATGATAAAACAATTAAGAAGTTTAGAGAGGTCCAGATCCCTATAGAAGGACACTGTTGGCTCTGAGCTTCAAAATATCCACTGTTATTTGCCTGTACAGTCAAGTATTTTGTGTCTGGATTTCTGCATTCACAATTTCAGAGGTCTGAGGGAACAGATCTGTAATTTATCTATTTCAACTTTCCTTCTGGCAAAAGCAACAGTACCATGGCCCTTCATGCCAGCTGGAGTCCAGTTTCCCAGTTAGTTTCCCTCAGCCTTACTCCACCAAAAACCAACCCCAAATATCCAGTTATTTATATAATATCCAGCCATTCCACTAAAAACCAAACCCCTCTGTATGTTTGCACCCACTGAAAGAAAATGCAAAGCAAATGAGAGACACGAGAGGCTGGGCTGCATCTTACTTTCTAAGATTCCAAATGATAATCCTGGTTCCCTTTTTCCCCATGATGGCGTCGAGCTCTGCCAGCAGCTTCTCCTCAGTGGAAAACAAGGAATGTGTCAAGATGGCCTTCAGGCTGTTCTTGGATTCTGCTGGGTCGCTGATCTGTCGTGGGCACTGAGTCAAGGACAGTGGCTTGGAGCGAATTCCAGCTCTCGGAACATCGGGAAACTTCCGCGCTCGCTTCCGCCTTCTCATTCCCGATTCCAAGAGCTCAAACTCAACAGCATGATGCTGTTAAGCCAGCAATTCTTTTGGGGCAGTGCTGGGGACAGCTCCTCCACGAACAAGGATTTCCTGAGCTTTTATACACTTGAACTCCTCAAGCCCCTCCTGGACATTTCATTGTTACAAGGCATCCACATTAATCTTCAGTTAAAGGGAACTTAAACTTCTTTTACTTAAATAGTCTGAAACAGTTACAGTTACAAGACATCAACATCAGTCTTAGTTAAACTTCTGCTTAAACAATCTTTGATTAATTCAGCTTTCTAGAGTGTATTTTCATATCTCATTGGGGCAGGATTCATCATCCATCTCTGGTTAAAGATTAGACTCAGACTACTTTCACTTAAACCATTTTCTCTTGATTTAGCTCTCTACAGTGTAATGGTTTCCAAAACTAATTCAAACTACAGCTGCACGGGTTGCTGACTTTTTAATTCTTACTTTCCACTTTTTTTAGCAGTGTTAGGAAAGGGTTTCGAAGTTACAAAGTTTAAGCAGAGGGTAAACTATAAGACTTTAAAGATTCTTAGGTTATCACTGGGATCATCACACCACAACCTCTTTGATTCCACACCTCAAATCCCATCTCCCAGTCCATAAAACTAGACCTCCTGCAGGGACATCACACCACCCCCCCCCCCCAGAACCTGGTTGGTGAAGGATATGCTGGCTGGTGAAGGTGACGATGGGCACCATGACGTGCTCTGCCTTGGTGACCTCCAGGAAGGTCTGGGACAGGAGCCCCACGCTCATGGTGTCGCCGTTCTTGGTGAAGACGATGGCGTCCTTGCCCAGCCGCATGGAGCCCGACTTGAAGCCGTTCCCGTACAACCCACCGGCACCCGCCCGTTCATCACCGACTTCTCGCTGAAGCCGAAGCTGCGAACGCAGGAAAACGTGGGAAGGGCGGGAAAAAATCCCGCGGAACTTGACACCCGACCCGCCGGACTCGACGGATGTCCTGGTCAGAACAGCTGGGACCAGTTCTCACTGGATGGGTGCAACACACAAAACTGTGCATTCTAGAGCCTTCCATGCCATTGCCCAGAAACTGTTGTCAACAGACCATTTGCACCCTCTGCCCAGAGCACTCCTGACTCAGGTTATAAACTGGGTGTTCAGAGGCCTGAGAGATAGGAGGGTGCTCCTGTCCTCATGACCCTTTGTGGAACTCCCCGCCCTGAGGGAGGCACTGGGCATCTCTGCCTGAACTGGAGGATATGTAATCTTGGGGTCTTGGGACTTTTTTAACCACTCGTGGGATCCAGAGGAAAGACTGCAGATCACCACTCTCGACCAGATTGCACCACACTCTTGACCAGACTGCACCACCACTCAACCAGACTGAGACCACCACCCCTGACCAGAGTGCACCACCACTCTACCAACAGGTTTTCCCCTCTCCCTTTCCTTTGGACTCAGGGGGCCCAACAAACACCACTGTGTTCACGCCCCAGGGTGCTGGGTTATACATTTGGGTTTTGTGGGTTAAACCCAATTGTTGTCTGTGTAATCTGTATTTATTGTATATTTTTAAATTGTTATTCTGACTTACAATCTCTCTTTTGGGTTGGGTTCATTCCCCTGCTGGTTTGCCTTTAAACCAGCACAATGAATTAGGCTTAACACAATGAGTTTGTCTCTTGTTTTAGGGATCAGGGACTCCTTTAGGGATCAGGGACTCCTTTTAGGGATCAGGGATCCTTTTAGGGATCAGGGACTCCTTTTAGGGATCAGGGACTCCTTTTAGGGATCAGGGACTCCTTTTAGGATAGGGACTCCTTTTAGGATCAGGGACTCCTTTTAGGGATCAGGGACTCCTTTAGGGATCAGGGACTCCTTTTAGGATCAGGGACTCCTCTACAATTAAACAACAGACAGGGAAAAAAATCCTGGAAGTCACACCACAGGAAAATCTGCTTCTATCTTTTAAGCATGGAACAGAAATATCATCTGCCTGGAATTAAGTGTAAGCATTCTCATGGGATTCTAATAATTAACTTCACAATAAACACTAAGAAAAGCCCCTAAACCTCTTTTTTTCCCCTCTACTTGCTAGAAAATGTTTGATCCTCGAGTTTCTCATCTGTAAGTACACTTAAAATAAACCAGGAAACTGCATATGGAACATGGAATTTAGCAAGCTGTTAATGATGGTACCTAACACAAAAAAACCGTTTGAATCCAACCTTGCTCAAGTTGAAATCTGCAGGCAGAGCAATTTTAAAGGATTTATATTTCTCCCTAAAGGAGAAGTTGGACAGAAACCTCTTTATTAACTGTAGAAAAAAAGATCAGTCCAGACCCTACAGAATATTTAAAGATAAATAGACAAGTCACATTATCATTCATTAAATTATCCACCAGACCTTCTGTTATTAATATTCCAAAGGGGCTTGAGCTGAATCTCCCTTTTTTCTTGTTTGCTAAACAAAAGTAAAGATAATAAACATTAATAATTCTCTTTATCTCCACTAATGGGCCCTACAGAGAGGTTGCACAGTGTGTGGGAAGTTAAAGGGGAAGGCTGAGAGAAAGGATCAAAGGAAATTAGGAGATCAAAGTTCTGTGACAAAGTTGTGTGGAAGTTTCTGAGGCTCTGGAGTCTCACTTGGATAATCACTGCCCTTCAGAAAAGTTGAGTTTCTGACCCAAAGGAGTGAGTTACATCTGAGAAAAAGGAATAAGCTGATCACTACAGAACTAGGAGCTGGAATTCCTACAGAAAGGGGTTCTCCACCTTAGCATTTTGTGCAGCTTGTCCGAGTTCATCCCGTTCCCATTGTCAGTGAACGTCAGGCAGATGTTGTCGTTGATGACTGTCTTGTCAATCCAGATCTGCTTTGCATTTACATCAGGGTCATAGGCATTATGCAGGAAAAGGAGGGAAAAAAGGCTGGGATACTACAGGTAAAAATTAAACAGTCTGAGTGTGAAACATTTTGAAGTGCTTCAGCTGTCAGTGTTCTAAACTTACTTAAATCAAAACATTACAGCGAAACAGCTGCATCCAAACCTGGTGAACCCCACCCAAAACCCAACACACAATTCCACAGAGATTACAGATGGTTATAAATTATGTCATTATAATATAGTTTTATATATAATACTTATTATATACTGTTACGTATTATTATTATTATCCCCAGGAACACAGAGGCAAAAAAACGTAGGTGGAGGTTCAGCCATGAGAATCGAAAATGAAACCAAGGCAAGTTTCTACTTCCATTTGCTGCCCCAGAGCAGCTGGTGCAACATTTACTTTCTCCCAGCCATGGGGTGGCTCTCCCAGAGGGAATTACAAAGTGCTTCAGACTCAATTTTCTACTGACAGGATGGGAAAGAGCTGCCAGGAGCGAGCCAGAAACCGGGGCTGCACAAACCTTCCCTGGCTGCAAAGCAGCTCCAAATCTCACCTGCCCTGACACCACTTCCTGGCATTCCCTTCCCCTCATCCTGGAATTCCTGGGGGGGAGAGCACAGGCAGAAGGAGGGGTGGGATGTGATGGCACAGCTGCCTCACTGCCTGTTTTGCAGGTTCAGCTGAGGGTTAATAAATAAATAAATAAACAAACAGCTCAAGCCCATAAAAAGCAACCACAGCTTGGGAGGGTCCTTCCCACAAACATTAAGTACCAATTGTATCCCCAGTGAAAAACTTCACAGAATATTTCAGCATCAACAAAAGAGGACACTTCAGGTACAACTGACAGCTTGGAAGTATTTGGGGTGTTAAAAAAACTGAAATGACTTAACATATTGTTACCCCCAAACCAGCCAGTCCTTTCCAAGGCCACGTGGTTCTGGTTTCCTCCTCTGTGGCAGCTCTGGCCTTATCTGGGTAAAAAACTCCCATTTTCTTTTGTTAGGTTCATTTTCTCGAGAAGGGAAGGGAAGGAATGTGTGACCAGAGGAGTTGCTCCCTTTGGCAGCAGCAAACTCCTCAATAAACTTGGCAAGTCCTCCCAAGCCACACCTTTATTTTGAGGAACCAGTTAAATAAGTCTGCTGCTCATTCCCTACCTGTGGAAAAGAGGAACACTGAAGGTATCCAGTTAACTGCTGCTACTCAAAATCAAAGGCAAGAAGATCACCAACACAGGAAAGAAAAAAGGCAACCTGAGTGTGCCAAAAAAATAAGCTGCAAGATTCTGAGTGGTGACAGGAGCAACTTCTTCCCCTCCCTACCTGAAGGAAAAAGGTTTTATGACAAGAAAAAGAAAATATTTCAAGCTCTTGGTCCACATACCTATGAGCTCTGCAATTGCACTGAAGGGCCAGGTGTGACTGGTGGAGTTGGTGTGCAAGAACTTGGGGCAAAGCTGAAAGAAATCACAGACAAGGGCATCAGTTTGTGCTCCCCAACCACACCGAGCCAGAAAACAGGTTAAATAAAGGAACCCTAAATGAAGCTGTTTTGTACAACACTACAAAAGGCTGTAATTTAATTTACTTTTGGGATGTTGGTGTATTAATATCTTTTCAAGGGATGGTTAACACAGCTCTTGGAGGTGACATTCAGCACAGTCTCACACCATCCTCTGAGAATGGGTTACGTTGTCATCCTATCAAAGTCTCTTATCTTTTTAAAAATAACTATTGCTCTATAATGATGCCAGAGGTTACAGAAAACACCAAAGCCTCAGCAGCACATGCTCTCAGATGTTAAAAACTCATTTCTTAAGTCAGGACTATTAAAACTTGATCTGAACAACGAGCAGCACCCAACACCCTCCATGATTTACTGTCCCTGTCACGGCTCCCTTTGCCCACAGTGACCAAAACCACCTCTCAGACCCTCTCTCAGCACTTTGATCTCTTACATTTTACCCTCATTTATGATCAGGAGCAACCAAAGGCACAACTACAACTAGAACTGGATGAGAACATGCAAATAAAGTACCTGTTTACGGGATGTATCTTATAGATTTCAGTGACTAAAGCACTCCCAAGTGACTCAGGAAAGCTCAGATTTACACATATTCCCCTAGACCTGAAGACCAGGAAAAGCAGGACTAAATATCCATGGAAGTTAAGGACTTGTCCATGCAGTGTCTGGAGCAATTGTAACTGCTGCAACCAATGGCTGTGTTTGCATTATCTCTGAGGAAAGTGCAGTTACACTTTGACAAGGCCTTTAAACAAACCCACTGCAAGGATTTGCTTAAGCCCCACTGCCTGATGATGGCAGGAAAAGCAGCATCAGTAACACACCCCATTGAAAACAGTCCTGGTACCTCTGAGTTACATAAAAACAGACTATAATCCACGTTATTTATATATAAAATAGAAAAGTTATTTTTAAATACTGTGTACAGATCGATAATTCATAATTTTTACAGAACTAGTCACCGACAGCCACTTTTCTGTAGCTAACAAAGTCTAAATAAAACAAGTAAAAAATAAATAAAGCCTAAATAAAAGCAAGAGCGCTTCAAATCTCCAAGTTCATCTACCAGGGAAAAGGAATAATGCTAAAAGCAAATTGCAGAGCCACGAAGCAGGTTCCAGAGCAGGAGGAGGGTGAGAGCAGCCCTAGTTTTCAGATCAACATGAACTGCCAAGAAGTGTCACCCTGATCCCGAGGTCACAGGAGCACATGACACACTTCCAACTGCAACTTAATCCCTGCATTTCTCCACGGGAGCCAGAGCCCAAGTGAGAACAGACAGCACGTTCTTCCCCAGCCATCTGTGCTTCAGAACTCCAGTTTTACAAAACCTGCTCCGCTGAGCCCCAACAGAGACTTGCAAAAGAAAAATTCATGTCAGCTGTTAGTGGAAACCTCACATTTCAAAGGATCTTTGGAGTTCTTCCTCTGCCATTTCAGTGGATCCCAAGATCCCTGTGTTTATTCCCTGGCGGCATTTGCTCCTCTGTTTTATAAACTTCACAATTAAAACACAAGAGAAACATGGTGGGGTTTGTTTTTTTTGCCTGAAATCCCTCCTTGTCAAACAAACCCACAGACACTGAAAACACCCCAACCCACCACAGGGACACACATCCAGGCATTTGGCAACTGCTGAAATCCTGGAAAACCCCAACCACACAGGAGGCAGACCGGGAATGTTGGATTTACTGAAGCATCAGAACCTCAGCAATACAGACTTGGAAAGAAAGTCCCAGCTGTGGTTTTGCCAGAGGCACAAACCCACACTTGGGAATGTCACAGGATCACTGAGGCTGGAAAATCCTCCAGGATCATGGAGTGCACCCTGTGCCCCATCCCCACCTTGTCCCCCAGCCCAGAGCACTGAGTGTCACATCCAGGCCTTCCTGGGACACCTCCAGGGCTGGGCACTCCAAACCTCCCTGGGCAGCCCCTGCCAAGGCCTGGCCACCCTTTCCAGGGAGAAATTCTTCCTAAAAAGGAAGAACCCTTTCCCCTGACCATCAGGGGAAGGACAGAAAGAACCTCAGTGTCACCAGCACTGACATCACCACCAAGAAGTCCCTTTTTCCCCAGGAAGCAAATCCTACACGTGCACAGAAAGCATCTCATTCCACCCCCTGCCATGGGCAGGGACACCTTCCACTAGCCCAGGTTGCTCCAAACTCCACCCAACCTGGCCTTGAGCAGGTCAGGCACTGAAACAAGGGCACACAGCAACACCACATTTAAAAAATGTAGCCCAGTGGCTTAAGGCCATTATTTTTGCAGTTTCAGAGCACACCCAGCTGTCAGCAACCATCCCTAATTCCTGATGAACTCCCCAGGAAATATTTCAGTCCATTTGGCCCCTTCCACTTCATTCATAAACGCACCACTTTAGCTCATGAATAATTGAGGTTCAGTAAGAGTTAGTTCCCTGGTGAAAAGTCACTTTGACAACCCAGTTGCTTTGCCCACTGAGCCAATACTTTGTTACTAATTGTGTTTTGTTTAGTAATTTCAGTTCTTCTTTCTCCCGAGACCCAGCGCAGCCAAATTCCTTCTGGAGATGCAACCAAACCTCCCCTCCTTCAAACTGTGTATTTTAAAAACAAAAACTGCCCTGACAGGAGCAGCTCATGCAAGTATAACCAGCAGATATTTAAGAATAAACAGGTTATCTCTCCAAAATGACAATCCCAGGATCACTGAGGTTGGAAAAGCCCTGCAGGATCATGGAGTGCACCCTGTGCCCCATCCCCACCTTGTCCCCCAGCCCAGAGCACTGAGTGCCACGGCCAGGCCTTCCTGGGACACCTCCAGGGCTGGGCACTCCAAACCTCCCTTCCAGTACCTGACCACCCTTTCCAGCAACAAATTCCTCCTGAAAACTTCCTGAAGTTTCCTCTCCCTCCCAGCTGCTCTATCCCAGCTCCACGACCGTGCAAGGAACCACAGTGGGGGACTGATCCAAACTAAAAACCACTCTTAAAATATTAACCTGGATCACTTCCCTGATCTGACTCATCCTGCAACCAACCCAAACTTTCACCAGAGCAACAGCAGGAGACGAATTCCAGCGTGGGAATGAGTTCCCAGGCCCTCACACTGCCTGTGCTGTTCGTGCTTCTGAAACTCTGGGAAATACTTTACATTTCCAAAGAGCAGAAGAGCCTGTGACCACCAGCTCTCCCCGTGGTTCTCTGGGTCACAAAGCCTTTCACAAACCTGCTCAGAGCTGTCCCAGCTGCTGCACTTGAGCAAAAAACCTACAGAAGCCGCAGCTTTCACTGGAAACCCACGGAATGCAAATTCTCAGCTACCCCTGGGACAGATAAAACCAAAGAGCAGCCTAAAAATAATTCAGAAAGTTAGCAAGAGCACCAGCTTCAGCCTCATGCCTCACTTGTACCTCTAAGAGTTCAGTGATTTCAGCCTGAGAACCATTTTAAACTCTGGCTTATTTGCAGCTGTTTTGCAAACGCTGATTATTAATGCTGATAATTTTTTTTTCCCCCCTCGAGGAGACAAATAACATGTCAAAAAACTTTAACTAAAGGGGGAACAGAACATTGTCCTAATAAAATACCAGGCAGAGTGTGGCTTTCCAACACAGGAATTAAAGGCCTGAAACGAAAGTGCAAGTTCTGAACTTCAAGCAGGTGACGTTTTATAACTCACCTCTAAAATCATTGCAAGTTATGTTCAGGTAATGCAAATTTATACTCAGGTGATACAAATTTATATTCAGGTAATACAAGTTTATGTGTTAAGGTATATAAATTTATGTTAAGGTAATATCATTTATTTAGGTAATATGGTTTCAGTCAAAAGTTGGACTCAGTGATGTTGGAGGTCTTTTTCACCCTAAATGATTGTGCAGTTTAAGCAGTGCTGAGAACATACTGATGTACCTTTTTCACTCCAATATTTAATTTAAAGTTACTTACTGTAGTGCTCCTGCTTATTTCCACTATTCTCTAAGTAAGGTGATGAGCCAGGCTGCTTGTAAATGTAGGTGAGACTTACAGGCCTCGAGGGCTGAAGCCAGAAAGGCTTGAAAAAAACCTCCTGTTTCACCAAACAACCGAAAAAGTGGCTTTAACTTCATTTGTATCAGCACAAACAAGGCAATGACCAACTACCACAGAAGGACAACAACAGTGGCGAAAAGCAGAACACAGCAGCGTTTCCCTGCGCGAACACTCATCGCCCTTCAGGGCAATCACAGTTAAAATGTAATTAGGCCTCCTGCAACACAAGAGGCGAAGATTTGGAGTTACGAGTTCGCGATTAGAGGTCACTGCGCTCACACGGGCTGGGGAATCCCGGCCCCGACTCCCAACCCGCCCCCAGCCCGCACCGGCCCCGGCCCAGCCCGGGTAACTTGATTTTCCAGGATTCGAGCCGGGATGGGGGCGGGAGAGGCCCCAAGTCCCCTGAGAGCGACGCGGCGCCCGCGCTGAGGGAGCGACCCCGGTAGGGTCCAAGGCCAGGCTGGCCGGGGCTGCGAGCGCCCTGCCCGGGTGGAGGGTGTCCCTGCCCGGGTGGAAGGTGTCCCTGGCCGTGGCCGGGGGTGGGAATGGACGGTGTTTAAGGTCCCTTCCCCCCCCCCGAGCGCCCCGCGCCGCCCCGTTCCCCCGCACTCACCGCGCTCAGGCGGATCCCGCCCTGTGTTTTCGCCGCCATCTTTGGGCCGCGGCCCCGCGCGCGCTTCCGCCTCCCCCCGCCCTGCGCGCTTCCGGCCGGGAATGCGGGAATGGGGGACACGGACAGGGATACGGACAGGGATATATATACGGACACGGACATCTATACGGACAGGGATATAATATACGGACAGGGATCTATACGGACAGGGATACGGACACTATACGGACAGGGACATGGGCACGGACATGGATACAGACAGGGACACGGACACGGACACGGACATGGATACGGTCACGGCCCCGCCCGGGGCGGGGCGAGGGGACAGGGAGGTCGGTGCCAAACACACCCACGGAACCACCGAGGGCTGGGAAAACCCTCCCACGGCATCCAGCACCCTGTGCCCCATCCCCACCTTGTCCCCCAGCCCAGAGCACTGAGTGCCACGGCCAGGCCTTCCTGGGACACCTCCAGGGCTGGGCACTCCAAACCTCCCTGGGCAGCCCCTGCCAAGGCCTGACCACCCTTTCAGCAACAAATTCCTCCTCCTGTCCAACCTGAGCCTCCCCTGGCACAGCTGGAGGCCGTTCCCTCTCCTCCTGTCCCTTGTTCCCTGGCAGCAGAGCCCCCCCCCGGCTCCCCCCTCCTGTCAGGGGGTTGCAGAGCCAGAAGGTCCCCCTGAGCCTCCTTTCTCCAGGATGAGCCCCCCCAGCTCCAGCCCCTCCTGCTGCTCCAGCCCCTTCCCCAGCTCCATTCCCTTCCCTGCACACGCTCCAGCCCCTCCATGTCTCTCTTCCATGAGGTTCCAGACCTGGACACAGCCCTGGAGGTCCCTCAGCAGTGGCAGCACAGGGGACAATCCCTGCCCTGGGCTGTGCCCACACTATCCCTGATCCGGCCCAGGTTCCATGGCCTCTTGCCCCACTGGGCACACCTGGGCTCGTGTCCAACCACTGTCACCAGCACCCCCAGGGCCTTTCCCACTGGGCACTTTCTAGCCCAGTGGATAAGGACCTGGTGGTGCTGGGGGACAGCTCTGTTGCTCTCCAAGACTCCTGTGTTGTCTGTGGCTCCCACAGCCCCACATTTCTACTTCTACATTTCTACATTCCTGCTGCTTTCCCATGTCTAAGGAAGGGAACAGAGCTGGGGAAGGGTCTGGAGCAGCAGGAGGGGCTGAGGGAGCTGGGGGGGCTCAGCCTGGAGAAAAGGAGGCTCAGGGGGACCTTCTGGCTCTGCAACCCCTGACAGGGGGGGAGCTGGGGGGGGGTCAGGCTCTGCTCCCGGGAACAAAGGACAGGAGGAGAGGGAACGGCCTCCAGCTGTGCCAGGGGAGGCTCAGGTTGGACAGGAGGAGGAATTTCCTCCTGGCAAGGGTGGTCAGGCCTTGGCAGGGACTGCCCAGGGAGGTGGTGGTATCACCATCCATGGAAATGAATGTGGCACTTGAGGACGTGGCTTATTAATGGTGGTGGTGCTGTTTGATGGTTGGACTTGATCATCTTAAAGGTCTTTTCCAACCCTGACGATTCCATGATTTGGCCCAAGTAGCTGAGGTTGTTTCCTGGAGCAGAGCAGGATGACTGTGGAGAAGCAGTTGGGAATTTTGGCTGGCAGTCCATGTCCACTTCCCAACCTCCTCCCTGTGCCTGCACTGTGCTGTGTTGTGCTTATCTCCAGCAGCCAGAACAAGGACATCTGTCCCAGACAGTGCTGTCCTACCTCCATATGGCCTCTTCCAGCACATCCTGTTCTTTCTCACAGTGTGTTATTCCCAACAGTCCTTGGATGGCTCTGTGGCTATCGGTGTTTGGCACAGACACATCAGCCCCTCGTCTCCTGGGCTTCTGCAGTATCTCACCCAACATCCCAAAAGATTTACAGGCTATGAGGGAAAGGGTAAAATCTGAAAAGCAGCTTTCAGGGAGTCATTTGAAACCACACTCCTGCTGCCTGAGGAGTAAAACCCATGGTATGGAAGAGTTTTCTCCCTTCCAAAGAAAAGGCATTTCCCTTGGACATACAGAAAGGTCCAGCCTGAGGCTGTGCAACAGCAGCCCCTGATGTCTCAGAGAGAGCTGCTCCCTCTGTACAGGGGTCAATCAATGATCCTCTGGTGCTTCAGCAGAGCTTCCTCCTTGCTCCCTGCTCCAGACACAGCTCCACCAAACTTATCCCAGGGACATAGGACAGGGATCTCAGGGTGGAAAGTTCAGGAATGTAAAAGACAGGGACACAGGAGAGGGAGCAGAGGGGGCTTGTGATGAGAGGAGAGGGAGGCAGCAGCACAGCCAGGGGCCAGTGCTGACTTGTAGTGATTCAGAGCTCAGAGGGAGTTTTCAGGAGGAATTTCTTCCTGGAAAGGTGTGTGAGGCCTTGGCAGGGGCTGCCCAGGGAGGTTTGGAGTGCCCAGCCCTGGAGGTGTCCAGGAAGGCCTGGCCGTGGCACTCAGTGCTCTGGGCTGGGGACAAGGTGGGGATCCATGGGCTGGGAGGGCTTTTCCAACAGGGATCCTGGGATTGGATTTGGGAGCTTTTACAGAGCCAGACAAAAATTAAAGTCGTGAGTGAGCAGCGAGGAGAGTCTGAAGAATAAGAATTGCTTTGGAAAAGGTATTTCAAAAAACATTTAATATTATTAGAAGAATTACATTCATACATAATTTCGGATACATCACTTAATGCTCCACATTTCAAGTCCTGGGTTGCACCTACTACCTTTTTCTTTCAGGAAAATCAAATCCTTTGGATGTTTAAAAGTTCCCTCTGTGGCTCTGCTGTCTCGTCACCGAAGTATCCGAAAGATAAAGCTGAGCTTGGTTAGACTGAAAACAAGCAGAGACTGGAAACACAGCAAAGCAAAAGCATTTTCTCTCCTGGTCTTGAGTTCCAGGCAAAAGGGTTTCCAGATTTTATTGACAGCGAAGTTATTCTGCTTTGGCAGGACCAGGTTAGAGCAGGCCAGCCCTCCTTCAGTGGATTTAACAGTGGGAGCATAAGGAGTAAAACAACTGTAGTTAGTCCCCATATGGGAAAGGAATAAAGTTATGGAATAAAGGAATAAAATATGCTGGAGATCCCTTTGAGCCTTCCACTAGCCCAGGTTGCTCCAAGCCCTGACCAGACTGGCCTTGGGCACTTCCAGGGATCCAGGGGCAGCCACAGCTTCTCTGGGCAACCTGTGCCACCTCCCTCATCTCATCAGGGTTTTAAGGGAAATATCCAAGTATGGAATGCAACCAGCAGAAAGCTGGCAGTAAATCTACCAAATCATCCTGAGTCTCAAGAAAATAATCCATAAAAACTGTTGAGGATATGTAGGTAATGGACACAAACGTTTTAAAAAATAACCTGCTCCAATATTCAAGTAATGCCTTCAAAGGGGAGCTTTTCACTTGTGCTCATCCCAACAGCATTAGAAATCATTAATAAATTAAATCCCTAGAAATAATTCACATTCTTAGTCACCACACAATATCACACCTCAGTCTATCACTTTCCTTAACTGTAAAAATGCAAAGAGTCCATTTAAGTTTAGCACAAACCTACCCTAGTATTATTTTCACAGAGCATTCCAGTATTAGCAGAGTAAAATATGTTTCATTACTTTAGTTTATAATCCCTGGGTGAAAACTTCATCTGCCTGAGGGTCAAACCCACTGCAGAGAAGCCTCCCACGTTTGTTGTGTGGGTTTTGAAAAAATAAATCCTGCTGACAAACTACCAAACCTTTTCAGTTTAGCACTGTGAGGATCTCCCTACCTGTCTTCCCATCTAGGAACAGCCAAATACATTCTTTTGTACAAAAAGTGTTCCTAAAAAAAAAAAGACTATTATTTTCATTTCATTAAGCTGCTGAATACAGCAATTTTATTTTTACAGAATTATCTCCATTTAGTTGCATTTCAGAAGTTGCAAAGTGGCCTGAGTCACTGAAAGAACAAAGCATTTTTTTTTTTTTTTAAAAAACTGAATGATCATACTGTAATCAATTCATTAAAATTAAAAACCCCTCAAGTAATGCTAATTACAAAATGTTACAGCAGAAGTTTGTCTTTTATGCACATTTTTATCTAGGAATTGCTAAGCCTGGAGGATGCTGTTATTGTACAGAGCTGAAATTACAGGCATGGAGAGGCTGCACAACGTAGGAGCCTCAGAAAAATCCATCTGGTTGGAATTTAGGTGATTTCTTTGGAATTTGGTAAGTTTTAGGCCAAGTTAAAAGGGCTTTAACCTCAGGAAATGACTTATCTGCAAACTGATTGTACTGACATGCAACATTAGCTTTTTCTCACCTCTACCTTCAGAACACAGTTCCAAAAGCAGCTTAAAATACTTACTGGAGGAGTTCCAGGGCCATTGCTACTTTCACCAAGTCAAAAATATTCTCCCCTTATTTACAAAATGCCTTTAAGCCCCCAAAGAACACCAGTAAAATACAGTAACTCGATAAATTACCACCAAACTGCACTTCCCCCCCCCCCACCACCACCACAGGAACTCGAGATTCCTGCTTTTTAACACCAGCTCCTGGATTACTGGAGAGCACTCCCAAAATGTAGCTTGAAAGGGGGGGAATAAAAAAAAGGAATTGCAGCAACGCTTTCCCTTGTTTTCCACCACGATCCAAAGTGTCCGACACGTGGCTTAACTTTCCATGTTCTCAAGGAAGTCACATTCAACACTGTCTTCCAGCTGCTGCAAGATCCTGGGGGTGCTGCTGCTTCCAACATAGTCCATGGAGACAGCTGGGGAAGGGTGGGAATTTGGGACTCGTTCCTGTTTGCTGTAAATGCCCAACAGAGAGTCTGGAAGAAGGGCATGAGCTGGGTGATGCTGGAGACGGAGCGCAGGGTCAGCAGGGGGAATCTGTGCTTCTTGGGAACTCCCTCGTGTGCTTTGGTTCCTGGGAGCAAAATAAAAGGAGATTTACTAAAGGTCTTGTCAGAGAGGAGTTGTTTTCACTGGTGGCTGTGGGCAGATGTAAGGGAAAAACAGGAAAACTGCCTCTTGCTCCCTTACGCTCACAAGCAGTTTGAAATCCTAAAGACCTGTGAAAGCAGATGATTTTTAAAAGCCTCATGAATTTTAGTAGAATATCGTGGAATCACATGGTTTGGGTTGGAAGGGACCCTAAAGATCATCTAATCCAATGCCCTGCCATGGGCAGGGACACCTTCACTAGCCCAGGTTGCTCCAACCTGGCCTTGGACACTTCCAGGGATCCAGGGGCAGCCACAGCTTTCTGGGCAACCTGGGCCAGGGCCTCCCCACCCTCACAGGGAAGAATACCTAAAAATCTGTTGCATAACTTAAAATCTTGTCACCTGTTTAGAAAAGTAAATTAATGGATTAAAAAAAAAAAAAAAAAAAGAGAAGTTTCTTTACCCTATATTCATCTTGAGCAGATCCATGATCCTCACAATGTGTGGTCTGCATTCCTGATGGTTTTCTACCAGGTGAGAGGTCACAGGACATGACTCTGTGTCCACCTCTGGGACAAATGCCCATTTGTACCTGAAACAAGATTCCTTGATAAGAAGGAAATCCCTGTTTGGATCATTCCTGTTTAGTATAGCCCTGGTTTCTTTCTAGCATTTGTATTCTTTTGCTTTAATGAACAAGTACATTACTACCTTGTCAGTATTTAAATGCAACTACCCCCAAAACATTCCCATGTGTGTGCAAAGGGAAAACAGCCTCCATCTTTCCCTTCTCCCAGTTTTTCCAGGTTAGGGAACCTCTGAAAGAGATGGTGAAAGATGTGAAATCTCCTACCCTGGCAAGACCAAACTGTCTCCCAAATACCCCGAATTACAACATCAACACCTGCACTTGCAAAAAGAACTGAGGGCAAAATGAAGTCTGGGAGAAAACAGATGTGGAATGACTTTAAAAGATAAGAATGGGAACAACACAGGTGGCAGGATAGTCCACCCGAGCAGACCTAAAATCCAATAATGCACACTGTGCAAGCCATAGAATCACAGAATCATGAATCTGCTGGGTTGGAAAAGACCTCTGAGATCATCGAGTCCAACCCTTGATCCAACCCCGCGTGGTTCCCAGCCCATGGCACTGAGGCCACATCCAGTCTGTCCTTAAAACCTCCAGGGATGGAGAATCCACCACTTCCCTGGGCAGCCCATTCCAATGGCTGATCCCTCTTTCTGGAAAGAATTCCTTCCTGATATCCAACCTAAACCTCCCCTGGCACAGCTGCAGACCCAGCCCTCTTGTCCTGCTGCTGCTTCCTGGGAGAAGAGCCCAACCCCCCCTGGTTCCCCTCTCCTGTCAGGGAGTTGCAGAGAGTGAGGAGGTCTCCCCTGAGCCTCCTCTTCTCCAGGCTGAACAGCCCCAGCTCCCTCAGCCTCTCCTCACAGCACTTGTGCTCCAGTCCCTTCCCCAGCCTCGTTGCTTCCTCTGGACCTGCTCCAGCCCCTCCATGTCCTTCCTGAGCTGAGGGCCCAGAGCTGGACACAGCACTCCAGGGGTGGCCTCACCAGTGCTGAGTCCAAGGCAAGAATCACTTCCTTGGACCTGTTGGCCACACTGTTCCTGGCCAGCCAGATCCATTGGCCTTCTTGGCCACCTGGGCACACTCTGGCTCCTGTTCAGCTTCCTTTCCTGCCTTTCCTGCCCATGCAGGCCATCATGCCAGCTGTCAGGCCAGTTCAGCTGCTGCCTTGGTGTTCAGTTATGCTGAAACCCTCCTGGTTCACCAGACTTGGAACACATCTTTTCTTTGACACAAGATGTGACATCCTTACAGATGGCAGATTCTTCCACGTACTCCCTTGATGTGTGGAGCTTCTCCTGGGAAGCAGGGATGCCTCCCCAAGGTTAAGGGAAAGAGAGAGATCTGCTGTCTCATATGGTGACTTATATCAACCTCTACTTAATGATTGTTTCTCTTGCTACCTTGGATCTAATTGCTTTAACATAACTGCTTTGTTACAGTGCATTATATACTTTGCTATAACACTCTACTAGTAGATTTTTTTTTTTAGTTTTTACACCGTGTAGTAAATAATTCTGATGAGGATCTTTCCTCCGTTCACCTGTTTGTTAATTTCTCATAATAAATCATTCATTTATATAAATCTTTCTGGTTTGCCATTGTTAAACCTGCAGGACAAAGGGGTTTAATACTCTGTAATTCCTTTGAATTTAAACTGCTAACACAGTCTGGGGCTAAGATGGGATTCAGCCACACCTGAATCCTTCCCTGGATCTTAAAATGTCTGGATCTTAAAAGGAATAAGTTATTTATGGGGATGCTGCCCTAGAGACACTGCTGCTCTGAGAGTGGAAAGGATCTCTTCCTTCTTCCCTCCTGGACTTTATTTGGAAGGGACAAGATTTGATCCATTGTAAATACTGCTTTGTCATGGTAGAGATTGTTGAGATTGTGTGTAATGTATTGTAATATTTATTTTGTACAGTCATTGTAATATATATTCCCTTCTTCCCATTTTGAGTCTCGTGTGGTGTCTGGAAAACCCATCTCACACTGGGTTGAGATGTGGGGGGGGGCTTGGGCTAGGGAATTGGATTTTGGGGCTCTCAAACCATGACATTCATACAACTCCATCCCAAAGAAAAGTGATGTTTCACAGACTCTGAGTTTACCTTTATGACTTGTAACAAATTAATAAATCAACCCAGAGATTAAATTAGCGACAACAAAATGAACCCAAAAGGAATTTCCTAATGACTGTGCGAATTTTTCTTACCCCAAATTATCAGATTCACGTAAAACCACGAAAACATTTCCAAACAGGGAGGAGGAAAAAGGTGAACTGGGGAAAACCCATCCCCTAATTAGTGTGAACTGACTCCTTGTTCCTTCCCAATCCTGTCACCATAACTGGCCACAGGGAGGAGGAGTTTAGAGAGCCAGGGAGTCCTTCCTGCACCTCAAGACTCGCCAGCAAGGCTTTGCTTTTTAAAACCTTCCCTGAGCCTTCCACTCTCCCGGGACACCGGGAGAACAGGGACTTACATTTGGAACAAGTGCATCCTGTCAGGGGGAAGGAAAGCGCCGTGTCCAAAAATTTACAGGCTGAGAGGTACAAGGAGAGCTCGTTGTGCTGGATGTCAGACCCACTGCCATCCCCTGGGCCTCTCTGCTTGCTTAGTTTGCTGTTGCTCCTGCGTGAAAATTCAAGGAATGGCCCATTAAAACATAAATTAAAGGGGTTTCATTCCCACGTTTACAAAAGCAGGCACTGCTACGACTGGTTTTATTCTGTGGGAGATCATAGGAAATTAATTATGGGTTCAATATCAAAAGAGGAGGAGAAAAATAATCTAAAATGTACCAAGAAAAAAAGGCAGCATGTTAAAATATTCAAATGCTGACTTAGCATTTAATCTTATCTTTGTATGCAATTAATAATTATTATAAAAATATATTATAAATATAAATATATATCAAATAGATTAATTTAATAAATAATGATATAAACATATTATATTATTCATATTATAATGTATAATATCTTATATATGATATATATATTATTGTAACATATATAATATTATTATATAAAAATATATATATTATAATATATACTGTATTATATATTATTATATATTATAATATATTTTATTATTATATATATTTATATTATATATTATATATAATATATATATAATATATAATTATATCTAATTATATTATATATTATATATATATATATTATATTATTATATATATAATCATATACTATATTATAATATGATATATTATTTTACATATATTATATAATTATTATATTTATAGAAATATAATTATAGAAATATAAATATAATATTAGTATATTAATATAATATATTAATAATTATATGAATATAATATTAATAATTATATGAATATATTAATATATTAATGTAATGATTAATTTAAATAATCAGTATATTGATATATAAAATATATATTAAATAATATAATATATTAAATATATATTAAATGTATTAAAATATATAAATATATATATTAAATATATATTTTTAAGCATCTCACTATTGTAGCTAATAAAAATAATAAATAAAATTATTATAATAATAAATATTTATTTTATATATATATATTATATAAAATTTCAGAGTATAAATAATCCTAAACTGTGACTCATGAGCACCAGAAACATAAAAGTGCAATACCACAAAATCTTGTTGGCTCCTCCCTACCCCAGATAATTAATTAATTAAGAAATTAAAACTGGCAGATACAGAACAAGCAGCTTTCACAACTTCTCTTTCAGATAAATGGCAACACTCACTTTGATGGTTCCTCTTCCTCAGTCAGATCTTCTTCCAGCTGAAGGAATGTCTGGATCTTAAAAGGAATAAATTGTTTATGGGGATGCTGAAATGTTCATACAACTCCATCCCAAACAGAAGTGATGCTTCACAGACTCTGAGTTTACCTTTATGACTTGCAACAAATTAATAAATCAACCAAGAGACAACAAAATGAACCCAAAAGGAATTTCCTAATGACTGTGCGAATTTTTCTTACCCCAAATTATGAGATTCACGTAAAACCACGAAAACATTTCCAAACAGGGAGGAGGAAAAGGTGAACTGGGGAAAAACCCCATCCCCTAATTAGTGTGAACTGACTCCTTGTTCCTTACCAATTCTGTCACCATAATTGGCCACAGGGAGGTGAGATGCTGAGGAGAAATCCTTAACAGGAGAACTCGGAAGAAGAGGAACATCTGGGCAGCAACCAGAGAGGTCTGGCCCACACGGAGGTTCTCGGTCAGTCGTTCTGGGGGAAACACAAAGAAGTAAAAAACAAAAGAAAAGCAATGTTTTCTTGAATTTGGGAAATAAAAAGTGTAGAATCACAGAATGGGTTGGGTTGGAAGGAACCTGAAAGATCTTCTCATTCCAATCCCCACGGGCAGGGACACCTTCCACCAGCCCAGGTTGCTCCAGCCCGGCCTTGGACACTTCCAGGGATCCAGGGGCAGCCACAGCTTCTCTGGAAATTCTATCCCAGCCCCTCCCCACCCTCCCAGCCAGGAATTCCTTCCCAATATCCCATCTAACCCTACTCTCCTTCAGCTTAAGGCCACTTCCCTTGTCCTGTCACTCCAGGCCCTTGTGAAAGGTCCCTCTTCACCTTGTGGCAAAACAAAATATTTTGCTTTATCATCAGTTTTGGGCTGAGTCCTTCCATTCAATGAAAAAATTAGGATCCAGACAAAGCCTGAAGCTGTGGTGGGTTTACAGGACACAAAATTTGGTCAAAACTGACTTTTAAGGAGAGCAACAACAGCTGGAAGGTTGCCACAAAGTAATCACGTTTCCAGACCAAAGGTCTCGAAACACAGATTCCTCTCTTTAATGAGGAATTTAATTTAGAGACTGATAAATTTTATTAAAAATAAGGAAAAATGGAAGTGTGTGTCAGAAAACAGGTGACATTCCTTTCTTACAGAATTTCTATCACAGAATGGTTTGGGTTGGGAGGGACCTTAAAGATGATTTTGTTCCGACCTCCTGCCACGGGCAGGGACACCTTCCACTAGCCCAGGTTGCTCCGAGCCCCGTCCAACGTGGCCTTGGGCACTTCCAGGGATCCACAAACTCTCTGAGCAAAGAGATCTGTGATCCAGGTGGAAGAGAAAGGCAGTGGAAGGGCAGATCTTACCCTGTATCAGGGGCAGGTAGAGGTGGTACTGGTCGGTCTCCCGCTGAAGACGGCGAACGCCTGACGCTTCAGCAGCATCGCCTTCTGCTCAAAGCTTGGGTACAGTTTTAGGGCACTGCTCTGCATGTCTGTGACAGAGAGAACAATTATCTAACCATGGGAAAGACTCCCTGTGATTTGGGCTGAAAATAATCCCCGTGTCCTGAAATCTAAAGGAGAAAAAGCTCTCTTTTTGGGTCTGCTGGTGGCAAATTCACCTCACGCTGTAAACCTTCGCTCTCCTTCTAAAAGGCTGAAAAAGAGATTAAAGCTGCTTGAGGCAAATTGAAGGGCTGCTATCATCCCATCCTTTCCCCCAGGACCTATTCTTCCACACTCTCCTCAAAGCACCTGACTCCAAGGTTTTCTGCCCTGGCTCGTGCAGAAAGCTCACAGACACCTGCAGACTTTGGCAAAGTCTCCTCCTGGAAAAGGTCACACTTGAGCAACTCAAAATTAGGGCAAAATGTGAATGCAGGAGCCCAGCACAAGCATTTCTACAACAAGCCCACTTCTAGTGTGTTTTAGACGTGACTAAAATACAGATTTAACTCAGCACAGGCAATAAAGTTGAAATGTAGTCAATTATGCTGAATCAGCAGTGTCAGCATTTTATTGCTACATCAGGATATTAAAAATGCACCTGGTACCTCAAATGGAAATAGATCCAAACTGATGCAGAGGTGAGTTCTCAGCAGCTGATACTTACTCATCAAATCTTTAAACATGGTTTTCTCGTGTGTCAGGAGATGGTCAATAATGGATCTCCAACTGCAGGAGATAAAGAAGGGATTAGAGAATCAGGGAAAGCTTTGGAATAGATTCACCTCAGGAAAGATTGGGGTCAAACCTTTCAAACAAGGAAACATTTCCAAACAGGATTCATGAGCAGACTGTATGTGGGTTAACAAATAAGACACTGAGCAGAACTAGGGGTGAGACCATTTTTAAATTATTCCATGCTGTAAAGCAGTACCAAATGGAATTTCTTCCCAGTGTTAGCCTTCTCCTTTACAGCCTTTCCTTGCCAATTCAGAATGCAAGCTTGGAGTGCTACAATCCCATGTCTTACTGAGTGCATGAAGTGTCCATCTGGAAAAAAGAGGGATCCATGTACAACTCCAGCACTTCTTTTTTCCAGGCTCTCTTGGTGTAGGCGTATCCACTCAAGGAGCTGAGCAACTGAGCACCAGCACGGAAACTGGGAATGTTGTAGGCACTGGGGGAAGAGAAAAAAATGATAAACGGGTATTTTTTTAAAGTAAAGTTTATGTATATAGGAAATAAACTCGGGACAGTGGTTTTAAACTGCCAGAGGGCAGAGTTAGATGGGATATTGGGAAGGAATTCCTGGCTGGGAGGATGGGGAGGGGCTGGGATAGAATTCCCAGAGAAGCTGTGGCTGCCCCTGCATCCCTGGAAGTGCCCAAGGCCAGGTTGGATAAACTTGGAGCAACCTGGGCTAGTGGGAGGTGTCCCTGCCCATGGCGGGGTGGCACTGGATGGGCTTTCAGGTCCCTTCCAACCCAAACCATTCCATGATCTTTGTCCGTTGGCTGGTAACTGGGAGCAGCAGGAGCTGGGCAGACCAAAGCAGTTTGTGCAGAAGCAACTCCCAGTCTGGGGAGGTATTTCCAGACTGGTCACATCACAGCCTGTCTCCACTACAAGTGTGAACCAAAACTTCCCTCCAAAAAAAATTTCCAATACACTTTGCATCCTTGTCAGCAGAACCCTTGGATATCACCCATCTCTCCCTCACTTTTGGCTGAAAAACTAGGCACAGGATAGGGAGATATCCTGCTCTTCCTGCTTCCTGGTGGGTCCTGTGATGTGCACAGTGCTCTGCTGCCCCACCCCAGAGTCTCTCCACATTCCCTGACAAGCACAGAGAGGGGAAGCTTTGAGGAAAGGCCAAAAATCCAGGTGGGAGGAACATCTACAGCTAAATGGGAACTGCTGTCACAGAGCTCAAACCACACAAGGTTGCAGCTCCCGGGGAAATACAGCTCAAACACAGCTCAAATACAGCTCAAGCCTTATTAGAATGGAAACAAGGAGGGGAAAAAAAAAAGGAAAAGCAAAAATATAACACTGGGGTCCAAAAATCAGAGGACAAAACCAGGTGTGCAGAGAGAGACTCACCTGTGGTTGCGCAGGTAAGGGAAGACGTAGTAGAGCAAACGTGAGATCAGTGGCACAGCTTTGTCCTTCTCATCACTCCTGTAAACCATGTCCAGAAGAGAAGCAAGGACCTCAAAAAATGAAAAGAACATCTCTTTAAACCCAAAGCTGGCATTTCTGGCAGAAGGGGAACGTGCCACGTTCCAGGCTGGAATGTGTGTGCCCATGGGATGCTTCAGGGAAGGTTTGCACTCCCATTTATCTACCTGGGAAACTTAATGTTTAGTAAGTTAAATTAAACTGCTTAATAATATCAAAGCTTAATTATATCAAACCCACTTCAGCTTAATAATATCAAAACCACCCCACAGATGAGGGTCCTACTTACTTCAGCAAGGAGAGAAAGGGCTTGGACACTGTATATGGAGGGAGCAGAGGCAGAAACCATTGAAGATGGTGCCACTGAGGTATCTGAAAGAGGCAAAATAATTTAGTGTTCTTCTTCAGGTATGTCCAGATTTTGCTGTTTCCTAATTTGCCTCCCAAACAGAACTGTTGGTATCACAGTGGAATGTAAACTTGTGCAAACCACACTGTCAAACACCTTGTGCTCTTCAAGGCCTTCAGCAGAGGAGAGGAGGGAGCAGGAAGCCAGAGAAAACCACTTTACCATTCACATCTTCCATGTTGAAGTCGTCTGGTAAAATCTGAGGCTGAGCTTTCACTTCCAGGTTCCTGCTCAGCCAACTGGTCTGTTCCAGAGAAGAACCGGCCACAGTCCCTACGGCCTCCAGGATTTTTTGGGTCACCTCCTGTAACATGAGCAGAAAAAGTGGCATCAGATGGACACTATCATCACTTGGCATATTTAATTCCCAGGGAAATGAGAAGCTGGTGACTGTAACTAAACCAAACCCCATCTGGCCAAAGCAAAGCAGAGGCCACTTGGGAAAAGGCTGTAAGATGGCAAAGCTTTCTGTCACTGTTGTTATTTTGTTGGCAAGTCTCTGAAGCAGAAGTGGAGACTTAATTGCTCTGTTGGCACATAAAATTACTACAAACATAATCACATCTCACCACCTCAGAGCCAAAACTGCACCCACATAAGTGGTGCTTGAACTGTTGTGGTGAAATCACCACCAGGACAGGAGGAAAATCCTGCTCTGCTCCACCCCTTTACACAACAGGTGAGTTCAGAGTCATTTCCATTGCCAAACACAGCTGGGAGCTTCAAGGGTAATTAGGCCACTAGTTTTCCTAGATAGCTTTGAGATTTCAGTATTTACACACGGGAGATGAACCCTTGACACCACACTTGTGTTACGACTCCAATTCTGAGAGAGATCGTTAAAACTACCCAGGGAAATCAGCTTTGAAAAGTTCGTGGTTTCACACAACATTTGGACAAAATTTTGTTTGTCCCTCCTGTTTGAGCCTCCCTTATTTACCAGGCCTCAGCCACAATGTGTGGATGCACATCCAGGCATTCCCAAAAGCACAGGGGAATTCAGATGCAAAGGACAGAGCAGGTCATCTCCACTTTTACTCATAGGTACAGTGCCAGATTTAGGAATTGAAAAGTGAGCATTTATCCACTGTACCTGCAAGTCTTTTTGGTCTTTTTTGTTTTCCAGAGTGGGTGTCCTGGTCACAAAGTCATTCAGGGTGCTGTGGGAAAAGCAATTCCCTCCAGGTTAGTGGCTGTACGTGTCTGTCAATGCAGCTCTAAAGCTTCTCTCTTAGTACCTGAGGAGGAGGAAGTGTCCAGGAGGAGCCAAGTTCAACTGCACAGACTCCTTGAGGAGTCCTAACAAGGGCTGGAAGTTCTCCTGCAGGGCTGAGACAGGCAGTCTGCCAAAAAAGCAACACCAGACACACCTGAGTGAAGCTGGAGTCATGGAAAGAACAAAAAACAACATCCAGGGGTAACTCCTAAACATACTGCTTACAGTCTGTTGGACAGCCTGATCTATCCCAGGCTTTCCATGGAAGAAAAGCCAAGTGTGTGAAGAAGAGTTTTGATCAAAGGCGTATTTCCAGTGGACTGCCCAGCCCAGGCTGCAGCCATGGCAGTTTTACTGAATTTAGAAGTTCTCTATCCATTCACTGGGCAACACAGAACAGATGAGGAGAAAGATGATAAAAATCATAGAGACATGGAATGGTTTGGGTTGGAAGGGACCTTAAAAATCACCCAGTCCCACCCACTGTCATGGGCAAGGACACCTTCCACTAGCCCAGGTTGCTCCAAGTCCCGTCCAACCTGGCCTTGGACACTTCCAGGGATCCAGGGGCAGCCACAGCTTCTCTGGGCAACCTGGGCCAGGGCCTCCCACACCTCACAGAGAAGGATTTCTTCCTAATATCCAGTCTATCCTACTCTCTGCCAGCTTGAAGCCATTCCCCCTTGTCCTGTCACTCCAGGCCCTTGGAAATAGTCTCTCTTTCTGGAGCTCCTTCAGGCCCTGCAAGGCCACAATCAGGTCACCCCAAAGCTTCTCCAGGCTGAACAATCCCAGCTCTCCCAGCCTTTCCTCCCAGCAGAGCTGCTCCAGCCCTGGGATCTTGGTTCCTGCTCTGGACTCTCTCCAGCAGCTCCATGTCCTTGCTGTGTTCCCCAGGGCTGGAGCAGCTCTGCAGGGGGGTCTCACCTGAGGGGCACAATCCCCCGTCACCTCCTACCCACACTGTTTTGGATGCAGCCCAGTCTTGCTCATGAGATGCCTGAAGTTGCTCCATGAGCATGAAATGAGGTTTTCAGGCTGCACAATCAACAGAGCAATGGAACAGAACATCCCAGCCCTGGTACTCCATGTCTGTGTGGCAACAGTGAAGGGACAGCACATTTCCTGCACAAAGGTGTTCTGTGACACTGGGACACGAAGATCAAAGTAAAGCAGAAACAGTGATGCAGAGTGTTCTCCTGACCAGAGTCAAACAAAAAAATTCTCCTTTATAACATCTGACTGACCTTTGAATGAAAGCATAACTGAACTGCAGCATTGGGATATCCACGAGAGAAGATTTCTGAAAAAGGAAAAAGCAACACCACAATTATTTGCCATCAGAAAGAAAAAGAAGGTCCAGGCTGTGCAATACTTGTGTTAGTGGTGTCCACCTTCAAGTGAAGCCACTTGTACTCCAAGAGGTGACCAAAGTACCTGTACAGCAGTTCAGGACAGAAATGCATCCCTGAGTCATAAATGTGCAGCAGCTTCACAAAAATGTCACCGTCCCCAGCACTGGAGGCCCCCACACCTTTTCATTCCCAGCAACTTCTCCAGGAAAAATTGGAATCACAGACTGGTTTGGGTCAGAAGGGGCATTAAAGATCATCCAGTCCCCCCCTGCCATGGGCAAGGACACCTTCCACTAGCCCAGGTTGCATCAGGGTCCATCCAGCCTGGCCTTAGACACTTCCAGGGATCCAGGGGCAGCCACAGCTTCTCTGGGAATTCTATCCCAGACCCTCTTCACCCTCACAGCCAGGAATTCCTTCCCAGTATCCCATCCAACCCTGCCCTCTGGCAGTTTAAAACCACTGCCCCTTGCCCTGTCATGATCTGCTCAAAAGTGATGTTCAGAAGAACCTTCTTACACTGAGGGATCAAAGCACAGAAACCCACATTCTGGAAAACAAAACTTACTCAGGAGCAAAAGAGAATCCCACACTTAAAAGAAAAACCTTCTAACAATGCTGAGCAGACACACTGGGACAGATCCAGGAGAGAATATATGAAAAAATGGAATTATCTCCGTGGTTACCTCTTCACCCTTGATCTGTGCTGGTTTCTTGACCACCTCTTTGATAAGATGTAAAATAGTGTCAATTTCAGTGTGTTAAGGGCACAAATTAGGTCCACAAGAATAAGCTGAGATGCACTGGCCACTGGAAGGATCTGACAAAACAAGACAAAGCAAAAGACAAACCCCTCAGACCCCTGGGCCACACAAACCAGCTCTTTGTGTGATTCCCCAAACATCAAAACTTATACAAAATGTACATTACAGGGGTTAAATCAAACACAGACCCCTTTGCCATATACAGGTCTTCTTCCAACACCTTATGAAAACAACTTTTTCATAAAAAGAACAGTTTGATCATGCTAAAATGAAAAGAAAGAGGTTCTGATCAGAATAATGCTCAGTTCCAGAGAACACTACAGCTCTGGCCTTTCTCTGGAAATGGAATTTGATTCACGGTCTTGAAAACATAATTGTCAAACTGCAATCCTAAGATTGCAATCCAGTGTTGAAGAAAAAACTGCCTGTTACTTCTAGACTTAAACTGCTACACTGTCCTTTATTTGATTATTTATTTAGGTTTAATTGTAGTCCTGATGCTTTTCATAATAAGGGCACTTCAGATTTTTCAGTCACTTGTAAAAAAACCCCAAAGAATCAACAAACAAACCCAGAGTTTAGAACTGATCATGCAAATATAACATCTGCCTTTACACTGGAAAACTAAGGGTGCCTTTCTTGAGTTTCACCTTGGTTTTACTTTGACTCCTGTGAGGTTTCTTGCTGTTCCAAACTGCTGCAATTGCTGCCATCAGCTGGATTCCAAGTTGGGCTGTCAGTGGATTCAGGAAGTCCAATATTTTCATTCTTAATGTCTGCAGAGGGGGGGAAAAATAACTAACTGTCAATACCATCCTTTGTAAGGTAAAAGATTCAAGAAAATACAAGATATTCAGAAAATACAAAATAAAAGAACTCTGTAAAATGCACTGATGAGGAGGGAGATACAG